>NW_027191458.1:0-600000 GCF_011745625.1 Cladosporium halotolerans
CAAAGTCGATGTAAGCGGAAGTTCTGTAACCTTTTACGGTTAGCGCCGCCTTAGGGTTAGTAGGAGATCAGTGTTCTCCTCCGTTGCCTTTTGGCGAGGAGATCAGTGTTCTCCTCCGTTGCCTTTTGGCGAGGTATAAGCCTTAGAACTATAATAAAACTAAGTCTTATTACTAATAGTTAGAGAACTATTCCTAAACTATTATTCTATTAATAATATTTTAAGAGGGTATAAGAACCTTAATCTTTTCTCTTCTAACTTTTTTTTTTATCTTATACTTTCTTCTTCTTTTTAAATCCTAGTTTATTATTCTTATTACTCTCTTTTAAAAAATGGTT
The DNA here is from genome assembly GCF_011745625.1 of Cladosporium halotolerans. Lineage (NCBI taxonomy): Eukaryota > Fungi > Ascomycota > Dothideomycetes > Cladosporiales > Cladosporiaceae > Cladosporium > Cladosporium halotolerans. Next base: position 339 of record NW_027191458.1, read on the forward strand.
TTTACTAACTATTCTATTCTTATTAACTTTAATAAAGGAACTATAGATACTATAGACGCCCTATCGACTACCTATTCGAAGGATATCGCTTTTTCGCTAAATTTAAGGAACTTAAAAGAAGTTACTATTAATAATTATATTAAAGAATACTATTTAGGTAAGTTAACTATTCTAACTATTATACTTACTATTATTAGAGAACCTTTTACTAATAGTTATTATAGAACGCTCTCTTAACTATAAGGATCTATCCTCTTACTTAGAGGATATTAAACCTAAGGTTACTTCTAAGGAATATAAGGCCTTATATTTTTCGCTAGAAAAATTACTACTTTCGTAAGTATTCTATCTTTATTACCTTAAAGAATATAATTAACTCTACTATAGATAAAAGCGGAGGCCTTAGGTTTTAACTATATTAAAGTAAAGATTAAATACTATCTTAAACTCTAAACCCTAAAATATAACTATAATTTATATTATATCTAATAATTATAATATAATTAGATTTTATATTAAGTAAACTTATTAGGATACTAATAGATATTATAATATCCTAAGGGCTTACTAAGTAAACCTTAACTATAGTTATAAATTTAATAGTAATAGTTTCTATTACTTTATCTAATATTAACTTTTATACTTAATACTCTAAAATCTTTAAGGCTATAAGAATACTAATTAAAATAGTAACTTTAAGACCTAATTTTTTTTCTTATTTCTTAAGTCTACTATAATAAAGCCTTTTATTTTACTAAATTAAGGCTTTCTTTTAAGATCTCTTAAAGATTATTCTTATATTTACTATAATAATTATACTATTATTATAGCCCTTAAGATATTTCTATTATTACGATAATCTCTTTATATAATCTAAGTCTTATATTTAGTTAATAAGAAATCCTAGTTTTATTAGCGAAAAATAAAGCTAAATCCGATACCGGTATAACCTAAAGAATCCGCTAGTATAACCTAGGTTATACTAGCTCCTATAGGCCTAAGACTCTCTAACCCTAAGAAACTTACTTTTAAGACTATTAATAATTTTATTATACTAATATTCTATATATATACTCTCTATTCTACTCTTAGAATACTAAAGAGAAGGAGTTAACCTAGGTTTATAATAAAGTTAAAGTTAAAAAAATAATTATCTCCTTTAGTACTAGTCCGATTATTATAAAAATTATATATTATATTCTTTACGCTATTTTCTATACTATAGGAGAACCCTTACCCTAAGAATCCCGGTTTTACCGGCGGAAAAACGAACCTAAACCCGACGCCGGTATAACCTAGGTTATACCACCCTAGATACCGTTAGGGTTCGCGCCACCGCGCAAGCTGCGCCCTTGTCGTCTTATTGAGCGCATCACATCTATATATCCTTCGCGCGCAGCGTCTAGAGAGAAGAAGAGAACACGCCTATAGCACTGCGCTCGTCCTCGGCTCATGTGTGCGCGCACGAACTCTTGTACGTGCGCGGTCAAATTGGCGGACGTGTAAGGTGATAAAGGCTGAAAAGAGCGAAACAGCGAAAAAAAGAGGAGGGTGGCCGTTATGGACATATTAAGGTGTGCAAATAGGGACATCGGGACGCTGCTCAGATTGATGACGGAGGGCACTTGGGATGCGGAGCAGATGGAATGCTGACCGACGAGATAGTCTTGCTGCCGTCTAGTGGGTACGTCCATAGCGACGAAGAACGGGATGCAAGTGCACGCGCGCGTGCGCTTGAATCTGGTGAAGGAACATGCAAAACTGGTACATGCAGTACCACTGCACCGGCAAGTCTCTTTTCGGCTCTGCAGAAGGCGTGACCGCAGATCGCGTCAGAGGTGATCCCCAGCAGTCCGACACTGACGACCACTGCCTCGAATGCTGAGCGAAGCAAATCTACTCATAGCGGACAGCAATGGCATATCTAGCATGCCCCTGGGACGCGCCGAACTGCACGGTAGCATCATGCTCGCGCACTAACGGCACCGCGAGCACCTCACATGCCGCCAATTTCCGCCTTCTTTCTTCATCCGGCCGACCTCTGCTTTCGGCAACATAATCTGATGCAACCGGGCACGACACAGACGGACCACTCGGTCTGGACAAGGCCACCCACTGCATCTGAACCATCCGGGCGAGACGCAACGCCTCCGTTGGTACCAGCTTCAATGTTTCTCCGTACCCCAGCCAGCACTCATTTCAAATCCAAGTGGCCGCGCCTGGCGGCTAGCCTGCACCCACCGCCCACGGCCGTGTCTATGAATCAACGCCACTGCGCAGCAGGATCACAAGTCGCGCAGAAAAGTCCGCTCGCAGGCCGCCCGTGCGAGCGTTGCCATCCGCCGCGCAACAATGCTGAAGAAGCGCCAGAAAGAATAAGGCGCCCGGCAGTCATGTCTTCGATGTCTCCGGTGTCCGTTCTAGCACCAGCGACCACGCCTCCCATGCACTCGTTCAAGCTGCTCCGCGCGAGAAAGCGCGTCAGCACGGTTCTCCCGACCGCCAGCCGCCGGCTCGCCTCCCTCAGATGATGCAGATTTCGATGTAGGGTAGCTCGACTCTATCAGGGCGGATATGGCTTGCCCACGCTCCTGTCCGGCCCATGCTATGGGATGCGTTTTCGCCAGTTCCCCACTCTTCCACGTTGACCTCTTCGTTGCCGGTACCCACAGCAACACCTGTGGTTTTCCGGCGACAGGATCTAGCGCACATGGGCGCTGGCGCCATCATTCTCCGGGCTGCATCCCTCTTTACACCGTTCAGCAGAAGATCTCGCCGACTGATGCCGAGCCAATGACTCCGATCAGTAATCTGCTCTTAACTGACTGGTGAGCGTAGATATGAATACCAAGAGTCCTACAACCCAGGCGAATATTGACACAGCCGAAGGCGTGCAGGAATCATGCATTCTTTCTCTCTGCGACGGCGAATCCGTCGATTTCACTCGCCCCGGCAATGGCAGAATGATTCCAGCGGATCTCAAATCCACGGAAGCAACATCTCTGACTGTTAGTAGCACAGATTCTGGCGATGTTACGGGTCTATTCACCAAGCAGGCCTCGCTGTTCCTAGACGACTTCCGTTACGCATTCAACCCGGACCTGCGCACCTCGACTTACTCTACCACGGCCTGTGCTACGCCCACGGCTCTTCAGCCTTCCCTTTCGATCCCGAAGGCTTCTTCTGCGGCCTCGGATTAAGGGAAAGAGCCTAGGGGATGGATAGAATGGGAGGAAATCTGGGGCTGTTGAAAGGCATGCGACTCGTAAGACCTGAGTAAGGCATCATTGAGCGAGTACGCTTCGGCAGTTTGAGGCTGAGTTTAACGATTCAGCTTGCCAATAAACGCGATCAACGTTCCATCAGCATGGACGTGAAGGAAAAGCTCAGTTTCCACCGCGATTTGCATTTAGTGGAACGTAGGATTGGTATTTTAATGAAACCGCTGACAGAGCCTCGAATTGAACGGCCGATTTGCTAAGGTTTCCAGTCGGGATCATCCTCGCCCGTGAGATCAGGCCGTACTGCTCTCCCCTCTAACCAGTCTTTGCATTTCCCGTACAGAACGTCTTTCTCAGGGCCATGGCTGTTCAGGTTCATCTTCGGTGGAGTGCTGATCTTATTTTCGGCCCACGCCAGATAGCGATAGCCGGTCGGATATTTGTTGACTTCGTCCTCCGGGATGTCAAACGTTCTCGCTGGATTCACAGGAACGAACTTGTCCTTGTCGAAGAGCAGAGTGTAAAACACAACACCCCATCTGCCGCTACGCTTTTCCAGCAAAAAGAAGAAGCGGCAGTCGGCCTCGTTGTCCATCTCGATCCCGTCAAAAGTGAAGCGGCAGGTAATCGTGATCTTCTGCTTGCAGACCGCCCGGGTCATGGCGGGATCAATCTCGACTGAAGCGCCAATGATACGGTGGAGGATGTACATGAACGACGAGCCTTTGGCGAATCCCTCCTTGCTCGCCTCAATGAACTCGTAAATTCCTCCTTGCTTCCAAGAGGTGGCGATGTACGCATCGTCGAAGAACATGGAGCGGTAGTTCTGCCACCTGTAACGGGTCAGATCTAGAGAATGGCTGAGGCGCAGTGTTCATACTCTGCAGCGTCGCGGTAAGTACCCCAACCTTCACATATTTCCCGGATCTTGAATCGTTCCAGGGCTTCTTTGTCTGGGTCATTCCCTTTGGCGTTGTTGCGAAGAGCTTCCGAAGGGTATGTGCTTTGTTCTGGACTTGCAGTATGGTAAGGATCTAGGTCTTTGGGATCGAAAGGCATCTTGCAATGGCAATGTGTCACAAGTTTCACTTCAAGAGACCTTGTATTAAATCGCACTAGCAATTAGCAATGCGTGGGTAGAATAAGAATGCAAGCCTGGACTTAAATAAGACAAGCATTTTGAAAGCTCAAAGGGCAACACTCGTTGCCGAAAGCACTCGGAAACGTACGGCTGACACACCATGACAATATCAGGTTGACGATTTCGGCAATTGTTGTGTCCCAGACACGCTAGAGTCTATCTTCGATGACGCGACGTTGGACGCTGGATATTGACGAAAGCATGACGCATGCCGGGAGTCCAAGTTCACATACAACAGCGCTGGCTAGGTATGCACTGAACGTCTCTGGGTCAAGAGGAAGAACTCAGTCTCATAGAGAAGTAGTCTATGATAGAGAGCAAGTTAGGCCAACAGCTAATGGGCTGTGCAGTCGGGCATTATGATGGTGGAAGAGGTGAGACGGCTTTACTCGTCGCGGCCTCCAAAGTAAATGGCAGGGAGCTTCGTCGAATCGCCTGTATTGTAGCACTTACTGGCATATTCCAAGCAGCTTTCCAGTTCACCGGTTCAATTAGGCTTGCTCGCAATCAACGTTCCGTCCACAGCAAGCAAGGTGGAGATCGTACCAGATGGGATCACGGGCATGGTAGGGTCTGGTCTCCTTCGGCAAATGGGGCGTGTGGAACGTCTTCAAACTTGATAAACTGCAGTGCTGCTCTTGATCACCAGCGCCAATTTAACACTTGAGAAAAGCTACCTGCCTTGTCCGGCCTTGCAAGACGCATCCACAGAGCGAAGGGTGGGCAGTATCTTGATGTAATCTGCCGGGATGGGAGAATTGAAGCATGACTATATTGGCACGTCGATGGTCCTAAGACGTCACCTTCAATATGGCGTGCACCAGGCTGGTCGTGGGCGTCGGTCGATGGTCCCATGATGTATAATCCGACTTAGTCCGGCATTCTGGAGTATAATTACGCGCACTTGGTAGATGCAAGTACTGTATCGATGGGAAATGATACTTTTGGCGAAGTTCTTACAGGAACTCGTCGCATTGCGTGTACTGGTATGATCCTCGCACAAGCGGCAGTCACGGATGAGGTGGCACTGCAAGACGCCAGTAAGAATGGTCAAGCAGAATTTCCAGTGTTTTTGGACAGCCTGGACATAACAGGTCAACGTGCCGATGCATCGGTTTACTTTCTTCCATTCATTGGTGGAGAGACAGGCAACAGATCTCGTGTACTCGGCGGAGAATGGATCCAGCCCAGAGGGAACCGTGGAATCACGTTGCGACAAACTGGCAACAGAGCAGGAGAGTTTTGTCGCATTGGCGCCTTCAAATTTGGACAGTGGCGGGACCCAGGTTACACACTGGCTCGCGACGAGTGTTCCAAATCACTACGGCTGTTCGAGTTGTCTGGACGAACCTTGGCTCAATCGCTTTGTGAAGAAGTCATTCAGGAAGGCGAGCAACGCGAGAGATTTCTCAGCAGCATAGTCTAAGGCAATGCGAATGGTTGCATGGACCACAACTTTGTGAACTTGCGTACGGTGTTCGTTCCAGCGAGGCCTGAGAAGGATAAAGTACAAAAGCCTATGAGAGCATTAATCTATTCCATGCCGTAATTCATTGTAGTATACAAAAGTACAGGGATATATCACCCGCCCAAATCATCCCAGGACTCCAAGCTTCCTGGCATTTTGCACGTACGTTCGTGACGAGCGCTGCGGTAGCCATCCGCTGGGTTGGTGCGAATCCACAAAGTAGCCATCTTCTTGGTTCAACATGCTTGCTGTGAGAGGCTGAGGTTTCTTGGGAAACTCAAGCCCTCGAGATCTGAGGCTTTCCGGAGGCGTACACAGCTGTTGATCCGTCGCTTGCGAGGAACAGGCACCAGTGTCAGCGTAGGGATTTAGGAGATGATCCAGCATTTGAGCGGATGTTTGGTGCAGTTCTGTGTCCCCAGTGAAGGTATCAAGGAGGAGTTCGCGAAGTACAGGGTCAGCCGAAGGTCTTTTCCGGGAAGCTTGACTGCTGGCTGAACTGATTGACCCGGTCGGAGAAGTATGGCGAGGCGCTTGACGTAGTATCGATTGATGTGTAGAGAGAATCTCTTGGAATTTCCGGGCGACTGGGTCTAGTTCTGCACAGAAGGCAAGCACTTGGAGCACTTGATCCGCCAGCTCGAGACTTTCGTTCGCCTCTTGCTGAAGATCACAAAGCCTTAGCCGGGAGCCATAATAGCACAGAATTATGCCTGAAACATAAGATTGGTAGCTGCAGGCCTCATCAGCATGCCATCCAGGTCTGAACTTGGAGCGCGAGAAGGCTCACATTGTTATCCAGCAGTGTCTCACACTTTGTGAAGCTTCTCTCACCAAAAAGAGAATCCTTGCTGTGTGTTGTGCTGCGTTGATCCCATCGTGTAATGTGATTTCAAGACTCTCCTGCTGCTCCTCAGAGAGCTCTTCGCGATCTCTCGGGTCCCGAAGCATCGCCAGACAGCGGCGGAATATCAGCATGGTGGCTCCCATGTGCAGCAGATGCGCATAGTAAATCGATGTCTTCAGTGGCATGTACGATCCTGTACTCAATTGTTTGAGCTGAGCAGCATGCGGCAGACGCCCGTACCACGTCCGAAGGTTTTCTTCCAGTGGCTGGATCGAATCCAACAAGTCCGAAGCTGATCTGCAACCCCAGAGCACCCGCAAGGTTCTTGCTTTCAAGATTGCGACACTTGTCACGATGTCCTGGATGAAGTCTCGTTCATTCGGGGAGGGGGTGGTCTCAGCCTTCCTGGTTGTCAGCAAATGAGTTCCAAGTGAGGGATTAGGGCGGAAGGTCTCACGATTGATACGTTGTCCGAATGATCGATCGGAGAAAGAAATCCTAGAGTTGCTTGGAGCCATCTGTGACAAGCATCAGGTCAGCCGCTGAGGTACTCAGATAGGCAGACTATGGATGGCCTCGTTGGTGTAAACCCTCTCACTCACCCATTGCAAAAGGTCATCGACCTCCTTATCCGATTGACGTTTTGGACCTCTGTGGGGCTCACTGCAGATTCTTGATTCTTCCATTGTTGCAGCAGCCGAGAGCTTAGGGAAAGCCCAAAGTCTGGATGTTGTCAGTGGTATTCGGAGGGGCATAATGCAAAACATCGCATACCGAAGTAGGCCAGTGAGACCGTGGACTTGTTCAGTAGGTTGTATAGCCCCAAGAGGGCGGAAACCTTGATCGCTTTCAAGGGAGAGGTCTGGATGCATTCGTCGAAATACACTTTCGCAGAATCTTCCAAAGAAGAATTAGTAACACCGATTGCTAGATTGCTGCAACGGAATGAACATCGTTAGTCAACTTACCGTACCAGTAGTCTAAAAGATCTGCCTGAAGCAAGTCCCGCGCGTATTGCCCACACGTGGCAGCTATCGCGCACATTTCGCAGAGCGCATCGTCCTGAATTGGACGCTCTTGTGGTCGATCAAACTCAGCGAGAAGGCTTTCAAATTCTTCGGTGCTGTGGCATACGAAGATCTCGGAGATACAAGCCTGTTTGGTGAAGAATCCTGACCGGATTTTACTACTGTTGGATTGAAGAGATAGTTGCAATCCACCCCATTGGCTCGATTCCAAGCCCGAAGTGGTGATGGCTTTCGTGTCTGATACTTTCCCACGATGGAGAACTGGATTCGTAGAAGAGTCGACCCTCGCCAGGCCAACATTGTGAAGACTAGCTCTTCCAATAGTTGCATCAGGGGCTGAAGAGGGTCTTTTTCGTCGGGTGCGCGAAGGAGAATGGCTCGTAGGCCCAGACGCATGGTCTGACTTTTCTTCCGTGCTGTCGTTCCGTCGAAGCGTGGTCTCAAAATCTTGCGGCGCGGCCGGACGTGGACTTGCTTCCTCCGTACTGCTAAGCAAACTTTCCACGGAATCGAAGTTCTCAATGAGTGCTTGTGCTTGCGAGGGACTCGAGTATTTGAGTTTCCACAAGAACTCGACCAGGCTGCCATTGGTCGTTCGGAGTCGCTCGTTCTCAGACCTCAAGGCACCTGTCCTGGTCTCACCTGGCTGGGTCGAATAGACGCACTGCGTTCGCCGGTGCTTGCAAGACCCGCACTCGGGTCGCTCACCATCGCACTATGCCGTGTTACTACCCGCATAAGCTTCAAGGGGCACTGGTCAGCTTACCCGTATCTTCGAGCGCCGACACTGCCCACAGGCGGCAAGAACGAGGCGGCCCCGCTCAGGCATCTTGCAATGAGGGCGCAGGCGTGAAGCTTTGCATCCGCTCGAGTGAGTGTGTCGCAGGAGGCTTCATTCAGGCTGTCGCCGCTTCGAGTGCGCGTGTCAGGAGATGTGCTGCTGATTCGGGTGGTGTTCCGGAGTTCACGCCGCAGGGCACGGGCAGAGCTGCCGATGCAATTTCGCACTTCTGCATGCACTCATAAATGGCGAAGGGGATGGCGAAGGGCCAAAGTGGCTTCTCACCAAAACGGTGCTCGTGCCAGACAGATGTAGCCGGCAGCTTCATCATTTCGGCATGCGAAGCGGGACGCGGCCAGCACGCGCGCTCGATTGGCTGCGGGCCCGCTGAGGCTTTGCTGATTGGCGCAGCGCCGCACGCCGGGCCCTCGGAGTCTGAGCCGCCGCCGCCGCCCCTCATGACTCCTGAGGCATCAAAGGGCCTCATCGATCGCTGCTCGCGCTGGGATCGAGAGATTGCGGTGGTTCCCTCCGAGCGTGTGGTACAGTACATGTACGTATCGGGGAGCACGCTGAGCCACACACGCAATGCGTAATGAGAGATCGAATGTGGCGAGCCGATTCTGGTAGGGAGTCCGTCGTCGCACGTGGCCATGTTGCTTGCCCGTGACGCAAAACTTGTGCAAAAATCTCGATGACCACTTTCGATCGATGCTCGACTTCTCTGAAAACTGCCCATGCAACAACGAGGTTCGAGAACCTGTGTGCCTCCGTCGGCATTTCGAGCGCCAGATACCCGATTCCAATCTTCACGACAGCTTCGAGCCGTAACACCACGCCTAGTGGCAACACGCGGACGGCCGAGGTGGCGAGCGAGAGGAGCTTTCTGAGGTGGCGAAACTGACGCCAAAGGCAAGAGGCCAATGACTGTGTCCAGACGACAGAGTGATAAGAGCCATGTTATTCGGTCTTATGTAAGAAGCGTGAGCATTCAAGTCGCTTGCTCTTCGTCACGTTTCCGCGTCCTCGGCCGCAGACGATGTCGCGACAGAGACGCCATAGAGGTGACTCTGGAAGGTTTGCTAACCTCGTCATCCTCCTTTTCCTCGATCTTCCTGATGGCCTTTCCTTCGACCGAGCTCGGGTCCGAGAGCCGACTCCCAAGTCTCAGCGCGGACCACGCCATGGGGATGCACAGCGTCGCCAGCACAAGCGTAGCAGCTGTACCAAGTCCCACACCGACGACGTAGCGCATGACGAAAGACAATGACAACTGGTCCTTAGCATTGTAAGGCAGGTACTCAATATTGATGGCGAAGAAGGCTGCAAGAAAGGAAAGCGGGAGAAAGATCACTGTCACGATGGTGAACACCAGAATGGTCCGGCCGGCCGCAGCTGTGGAGTCCGCTTGCTTTCTCGCGAAGCGAGCCTCGATGGAATTGGCATACCGCTGCTTGTGCTCCAGAAGATCCGTAAGGGCGCGTTGCATATCTTCCACAGGCTGCTTCATGATCTCGACTTCCTGTGCATGCTGGTTCATGGAAGACAACTGATCATGCCAGGTGCTGACAAGCTTTTGCCAGAGCTTGTTGTTCTCGGCGGCACTCTTGAGACCGAGGTTGTCGAAGATGGAGTCAAGGACGATTTTCTGATCACTGAATAAATGAGCGAGGATGTTGAGCTCGTCCTTGATGTCCTTGACCTCTTCCAGCAACGTGGTTTCTGGCTCGATGTTCAGAAGTCGCTCCACCAGCCCGGGTTGGACGTCGCTGCTCTTCGATTCTATCCATTTCGAAGCGATGTTGCTGTCATCTTTGAAACCGCCAAAGAACATAACTTCCCGATCGACTGCTTCGCCGATGGAGGAATTGAACATGTCGAAAATACTTGGCTTGCCATGTATCTCAGCAGCATGATCGCATGCAGATAGGCATTGGCCAACAATACAGAGTGCCAGCTCGAGGACGGAGTGCACAGGATTCCCTGCACGCGGATTTAGTTCTTCGAGAACACCGGTGAGCAGCGCTGGCGTCTCATTCGTTGGAAGTCGCCATGGTTGAGGAAAGCTCGTGACTATGAGATCCGATCCCAAGATCCAGATCCAAAGTTGATCTACCATCAGGACGTCAAAAGCGTCTTGTTGCGATGTCGGGCCTCCGCTCTCAATTCGCAAGCGATCTTGGTAGCGCCAAATGACTTGGTCGCTATCACGAATGTACGTGTTGATGTTCTTGTACCAGAACTGATCCAGGGTGCGGCGAGCGTGCAGACGATACTCATTTGCGTGCCAGGCACGATCGGCGTTGTACAGAAGTGTGTCTCGATCTTTGGGGATTCTTGAGGGGTGAATGGAGTCCTTTTGCGGTTGGTTTTTCTTGCGATACATCTGCTCGTGCATCTCATCTACACAAGCCTTCGTCTCATAATCCAGATAAGGCATGAAAAGGCAAGCTTTGAATCGTGCCTCGCTCGTCGCATCCGTTCCAAAACCTTGGTGAGAAGCTGTTAGTACATCTTTCGTCGCTCTTTTCTTCTTCCTCATCTTCCTAGGACGGACGCCAGGATCAGAATGACGTTTCGGTTTGACACGCACTCGGGTCTCGCTGTTGTTTAGCGTTTCGGGCTCAGAATCACTGGCACGAAAGCCACTCTCGTCCATGTCGGACGCGTCCCGGTAGATGGCGAATCTTGGAACGTTGTTCGGTTGGTTTGGCGGTACTTCCAGACTGTTCATCCGCTGTGGACTTTGCGGACGTGAAGATTCTTGATCCGAAAAAGCGTCATTCGCAGCTCTATCCTTGTGAGTTCTGCTATCGTCATGGCTAGGATAGCGTCTCACGGGCAGTCTTTAACAGTACGGGCGCATGTGACGGGAATGAACCTTTCGTCCGCGGTACTGCTGCTGGTAAAGCGACCTCTCTAGTGCTTTAAAGCCCTCAATGTCAGATGCGCCATTCTCAATGAAATGCTTGGTCAAAAGTGCATGGCACCACCCAAGATTGTTCACTGGCAAATGGATCCAACGGAAGCTTCCTGTGTCTGATGGTTCTGGCTTTGTGCTCACGTTGTCCCTGCTTACTTCTCCAGCACTGCCGTGATTGCGATATAGTACATCAAACACGGATGCGCGGTACCTCCGGATCTTGCCGCTCGAGTTTTGAAAGTCGACGATGTTCGCATCGAAGCTTTTTGCAGCGGTCTTGATGTCGGATGGCAAAGACTCGACGCCATGCGTCGTCCAAGGAGTGAGCAACGGCACGATTTTGCCTCGCTGTGTAGAATTCGCAGCATCAAGTAGAGGCGTGTTTCCCGCAGAATCTTTCGCTGTGAACCGAATGTTTTTCTTCTCGAGTAGAACCTTGACGATGTCCTCTTGCCCCCATTCGGCAGCTATATGCAACGCCGTCCGCAAAGTCCGTGAAGTCTGATTGATATTGGCGTGCCCGGCAAGCAGTGCCCTCACTGTCGCGACATAGTCGACGGTCACCTTGAGCTCACTAACCTTCAGACCGCTCTCGAAATTCCCAACTGGTGCGTCCAGATGTCTTGTGTGTTGACCACAGGAAGCCAGATGCAGTGGCGTCCATCCGCCTTCACTCACGGCGTTGACATCCGCACCATTAAGAGGCACCAGGAGAGCGTTCACAATCTTTACCTGTCCATGAGCCGCTGCAATATGGAGTGGCGTCATCTGGTCGTCGGATCGCGACTTGACCGAAGCACCCTTCTTCAGCAGGAAGTTGACCATCTCGACTGAGTCGGTCCCAGAGCCGCACGCCATGTGCAAAGGTGTCAAGTTGCCATAGCACTGCGCATCAATCGCAGCTCTGTTTCTCAGCAGCATGTCAGCAATTTCAACATGTCCGTATGTTGCCGCAAAATGCAACGGGGTTTTGTCGTGGTGCTCGGTTGCATGGACAGAGGCTGTGCTTCTTGCTAAGATTATTTTCGCTATTCGCGTAGTCCCCCAGATGGCACTTGAGTGGAGCGAAGAGCGTTTCTTTTCGTCCAGCTGGTTGACGCTTGCAATCCGTTCGTCAATGGACAACAGAAGATCGATTGTAGAGTCAGTTAAGACCTTTTCCGTGTTGGTGTAGGTAACATGGTGCCAGATATTCCGCTTCCGATGATCTTCCTTTGCCGCAACTTTGTGGTCACGAAGTATTTCGCGCACAATTTCAGTGCGATTCTTCCATACAGCGGTCACAAGCGTAGATCTACCATCACCATCGACTGCATGGAGACTCGCACCAGAATCAATGAGGAGGGAAGGAATTTCTGAGCCCACTGATGACCCTAATAAGGAAAGAAGCGCAGTGCAGCCTTCGAGATCCTTCGCCTCCAACGCATGTTCGAGGTCTGGTTTGCCAGCTTTGCCGAGAAGGATCTCCGCGACTCGAGAATCCCCAATGAAGAAAAGCGCATTCTTTTTGAGCGGGTTTAGCTGAGCGACTTGCGCGCCGCGATTCATCAGCAATTCTATGACCTCCAGACGATCCTCGAAATCGGCCGGTAGCTTTGGGGTTCCCGCACAAGACGCGCTTAGTGGCTTGACTGATGCATGCATGTCCGGTGCGCCATTTGCTGAAGGCGGTACTTCTCCAGCTGTGTTACTGCTCCCAGCGCTTCTTACAGCTAGCACCAATGGCGGCCAGCCGCGAATGTCATCAATACTCTGGGTAGAGATGCTTGGGTCGGCATTTTCCTGAATAAGCAAGTACTTCACTACCTGGGCGTAGCCAAGATGGCAGCCTTCCGCCAAAGAATCTGCGAGCACCTCCTCAGGCTTGCGCAGCGAACTCTGCCTCGAGATGACTTGACTCAAACGATCCAAGTCTTCCGAGTGAACAGCTTCCCGGAGTTCCTCGACCAACAGTTGAATCCTGTACGTCGTTTTGTTGTTAGGCATTTCTTTCAAAGTAACGGCGTCCGACCATGACAATATTTGCCGTTCGGCGGATGTGGCGACCGCGGCCTGCGTGGAGGAAACAGTGTCCAGGCCAGGGCGTGTGACGAGGCTCCATGCACTCCTTCATATCTTTCTCGCCTCAACCGGAACGTGCAGCACTGGGTGGAAGGTATTGGTAATCGATTGTAGCGAAGCTGATCGCAAGGCTGCGCCCTCACTCTCAGCCGTAGTGCCTCAGCCGCACCAGCATTGAACGAAAACGGTCCCTCGGCCGCGCCTTTCCCAAGATGGTCGTAATCTCGCCCCATGCTGATATACACTGCATAGACGAGGCGCATCACATGCTCGTTGCGAACGACCGGGATCTGGGAACGGGAGCGGAGGGAATCAGGTATGGCTCTGACTTTCGCTGCCGTGTTTTGCCTTCGGAACTGGGTGAAGCTATTGCAGCGTGGAGCAAGGTCGCGATCAGAAATTGCGCTTGAGGTGCAGCCGATGAGATTTGTGGTGCTTGCGTGAGAAAGCCCAGAGAGGAAATCGTCTTCCTGTCCAGCCTCGCGCGATGCATGAGGTTCGCGCCACAGCGCTTACGTGCATACAGGGCTTTCGACCGCGCGAACGGCATCCCACACGATCGAGATCTGCCTGGTGCTGTGGGGCACTGGTCGTGTGGAGCAGAGACGAGGAGACGCGAGGCGGGCGACATGACTGATGTCCAGGTATCCGGAGAACGAGTCAAAAACCAACAAGCCTCCGAAACGATGTGTCGTGCGCTTAAGGTTTGAGGCTTACAGACTCTCTCGCGGCACGCGGTAGCTACTATCAGTCTTCGACTTCAACGCTTTGCCGCGCGCTCTCGTTGCTCTTCTAATACCAACAATAACGTAGTCCTCATATTTCCCAGGGTCTGGTACATGAATCCATATCGTCGCTGGTATCGGGGAATGGAACAATTGGCGCGCGAGATCTCGTCACTTTCCGTGGCGCGAGCGTGGTGACGAGCGAAAAAAGGGATCCCATGTGTGCTCTATGTAGGAAGGGTATCATTCTAAGCAGCGGGAACAGTGAATATGCGTGAGGGTACAGTATGCCGCTCTGGAATGACACCAAAAGTACAAAACGCCAGCTGATGCAAAGAATGAAAAGACAATATCCGTGAAAATGACCGAGGGCGGAAGGCATAATGCACAACATATGCAGTGGCATCACGCAAGGAAAAGCGTCAAGTGCGGTCGGTAGATAAGCCAACGTTGTCAAGGATACGTCTTGGACTTGGTAGCACAAGAGAGCGAAGCGTGCTAAGCTCGACTCTTCTCTGCCACCTCTTCGGCCCAGGCAAGCTTCTCCTCTTTCAGCTTTCTCTTCGCATACCAGAAGGTAGCGAGCGTCCAGACACCAGCCCAAACAAAAGGAGCAGCCCATCCGATGACATATCCGGCCTCTGCGTTGATAGTGAAGATGAGGATAGTGCACACGACAGCCATGCCCATCGCGCCGATACTCCAGAACAGACCAAGACGACGGAGCATGGCGCGGAAGACGTGGCTGGCTTCGTAGCGCCGGTTAAGGGCTTCACGGTATTCGGTTCCACCTCCGCCGTCCACACCGACGATGTCCTCGATCATGGGGTAGATGCCGGGTCGGAGCTGAGCGCCTTTGGGGATCGAAGAAATGCGACAAGGAGCTGGGATCTGAAAGTATCGGCCGACGTCGATGAGCAGGAGCTCTACGGCGAACGTGTATAGCATGGACGGAACGGGCATGGCAACGAGCCGAAGGGGCGGGTACTCGCGAACGGTACCACTTTATAACGGCGTCAGTAATTATCGCGGTGCAGCATTGAAAGGGTAGAAGACTTACATGATCAACTCCAACATGATAATTACCCAGCCGATGGTGTAGTTCCACAAGAACCAGTCAAAATACCAACGCCCTGCGCCTGTGGGCCTGCAATTGCTGTTCTTCTTCCACAAAGCCCACGTGCGGACAAAGTATTCGAAAATACTGATACCACCAATTGCAGCAGTGACGATTGAGAAGACGGTGTTGGCGGACATGCGACCGTCTTGGTAGACTGTATACCATAGACCGAAATAGAGCCCGATCGGCATGATGACACTGTCGAAGATTACGATGGACCAGAAGAACCAGAGAGCCTTCTTCTTCGTGCGCAAATCGTAGTTCAGCGAAGGCGGCTCTGGCTCGAAAGCCGGGTCTGACTGCATTGTGTCGACCGAAGGAGGCGGAGGGCCACCATCTTCAGCTTGGCTAGGCCTCTCCTGAATTGCAGTGTCGGGTTCGCTTTGTCGATGCGCGCCAGTCGGGCTCATGACGTGACCCGACGACTTGCGCCGGGTCATCGTGAGAGATGGGCGTCCATAGGGACCATCGTAGCGCCTGTCAAAGTCTTCGCTTGGACGCGGGGCTCTCGATATTTGCGTGCTCTTTCGGGGCGGCAGCCCTGGGGTCGTAGGCGAGTTCTTCTTGGTAGCCTTCTCGGCCTCCTTTCCTGCCAGACCGGTCGTGCTGTGTCGCCTTGCGGGAATCTCGACGCTCAGGGGCGCACCCGTGGCCATCGGTGTGTCGGCGCCCTGCTGGACCGAATGGCTTTTCGCATTTTTGACCGCGTGAGGTTCAGAGGTGTGTCGGGTTTTATCATGTGTCGAGTCGTGAACTATGGGCGGCGGATCGAAAGGGCCATCGTGCCGCTGATCGAAGTCGTGCTGTTTGGGTTCCTCGACCATTGCGGTATGCGGCTGCGCCAATATTGTCTAAGCAGTCTCAGCACTTGGCTGAAGACGCGAAGCCGGAGAATGCTAAGACCAGCGGATCGATAGAGTTTGGGACGAAAAAGCCAGAGCCGAGGGCGTTCTTCGGGGGGCGATGTGAAATGCTCGAGAGGCAGGAAAGGAGGTGTGAGTGAAGTTTGCCGTCGAGCGACAGGAGCGCAGGATGGTGTGTTGGTGAGAGAGCGACGGAGTGGTTGAAGATTGCGCGTGCAGGCTCTCGCCGGATGTTCCTCGCGGACGCGGGCGCGGGCGCGGATGGCAGCAGCGCCGACAAATGGTGAAGTCAAGCAATCTGGGCGCTGGGCGTGCATCACCAGCGTCGTCATCGAACAAGGGCCCGGCCGGCCACACGACTTCGCCTCGTTCCCTCTCCACATGCCCTCCCTGCCCTCTGCGCCGTGGGTCCGCCCCTCCCCCTCGCTCCTGTGATCCAATCCACAATAATATTTAATCTATTCTCTACCGGCACGGCAGCCAGCCAGGATTCTGCTGACTCTGCTCGAGAAGACTCACAACATCGGCCTGCGCGTACTTTGCCCACCTTCTAATCACCACCTGGGCCAGCATGTGAGGCTTTCTTGGCCCCTTCCGCGCACTCCCGGCATGTCAACAACCTCACTTCTGCGTGCCCTGTGCACGTTGCTGTCGCTACTCGCCTTCAAAGCCCTCGCGGCTGCAGCCGTCCCGCTCGATCAACAAGCGCCCCTCCTCCACCACGCACGCACCAACCACTCTGTATCGCTCGATCTGTTCTCCAACCTTGAAGAATTGGCCCGCATCGTGGACATCACATACTGCGTCGGCATCACGAGCCTCGGCATCACAAAGCCCTTCTCTTGCCTCTCGCGGTGTGATGATTTTCCAAAATTCGAGCTGGTCACCACGTGGAATACTGGGCCTCTGCTGAGCGACAGTTGCGGCTACATAGCGCTCGACCATGGCAAACAGAGGGTCATCGTCGCCTTCCGAGGGACATACAGTATTGCCAATACCGTCGTCGATCTGAGTACTGTCCCACAAGAATACGTGCCATATCCCGGTAACGATGGCGATGACGAGGCTCAAACTTTGCTTGACGTCGGCAAAGGATTCGTCGACGGCATCGGCGGGCACGCGAAGAGACACGTAGACGAGGTAGAAGATTTGCCCAAGTGTAACAATTGCACAGTGCACATGGGCTTCCACGCCTCGTGGGTCCACACGCGACCTTACGTCCTGCCCGAAATGGAGGAAGCGAAGGCCGCATACCCTGACTACCAACTGACTCTCGTCGGTCACAGTCTTGGCGGCGCGGTAGCAGCGCTCGCGGGACTGGATCTGCTCGCACGCGGTTACGATCCACAAGTGACGACCTTCGGGGAGCCTCGCATTGGCAACAAAGCACTAGTATCGTACCTTGATGAACGGTTCGACCTCCTTGCCGACATACCAAAGAACGACACGAAGCTGAAATACCGCCGTGTCACGCACGTTGATGACCCGGTTCCGCTACTGCCACTTAGTGAATGGGGCTATGCGATGCACGCAGGCGAGATCTACATCAGCAAGCCTTCGCTCTCTCCCGACATTCCTGACTTGAACCACTGCAAAGGCGACAATGATGCGAAATGCATTGCTGCGCAAGACTCGAGCGTGGTTGCTGATGAGCCTGCCATGCGCAAACGCGACCTGATCGGGTCGGTCAAAGAAGAAATGTCTGAGCTCACCACCGAGCCCTGGGGCATCCCGTCGCGATACAAGCTCTGGCAACTGTTCTTTGCGCACAGAGATTACTTCTGGAGGCTAGGTGTCTGTATGCCAGGTGGAGATCCCCTCGGTGGAGGCGGCAAGTATGAGTTTTCCGAATAAAAATTCAATCGTTTCGTTGTCGCAATTTTCCACGTCTTCGCCCAAGGCCTAATAGATGGAAAGGTGCTTGTGAATCCCAGAGCAGAATGACTGTACAATGCTGTCAGCCGTGATCCAAGCCCGCGGCCCCCAGCGGACGAGTCAAGCTTGAAGAAGTCCGACATGACGGTACGACCGCCGCCGAACGGCCAAAGAAATATTGCCTCTACGTTGTATCACCACAATAAAGAATGCCTTGTACCCAGAATGGCATGCCGGCAGGCAGCAAAGCCCCGCAAACGACGCCTCCACGCAGTAGCGCATCCTTCGCCGCTGACTGCCTATGGGCAAGCTGAAACGGCGACGACGTACAGCAGCAGATAAAGTCGTCTCAACGGAAAAGCAGCAGAAATCGCATGTCGAGAGCTTCCAAATTGCGGCGTCGTACATTTGATTCATAGCCATGGCACTGCCGGCCGCCCCTCCCTCGTCGGAGGACCCAAATGATGCAATCCTGAAAACAATCCGCAGCTCAACTCTCGCATCCCATACACGACCAGGAAACCCTCCGACGACCATGTTCAACCCATACCATTTCTACAAAACAGGAGACTTCGAGCAGCACCAGGCACTCGCAGCATCCCTGCTCGAGCGCGTCTACGCAATACGGCCCGAGGGCCAAGCTGTTCACGCCGAAGCACTGGCAGAGGAGAACGAGGCCGCCGGACCCTACATGCTGTGGGAAGCGTTCGTGACGGGGCACGTTGAAATCTACCAAGCGCTGAAGAAGACTTTCGCAGCCATGGGGTGGGAGCAAGCAGCTAGAACGTATGAGAAAAGGAGGAACGCAGAAGTCTTCCAAGCGAGCAGCGAAGTCAAATCCGGGGCGATCAGGAAGTGGCTAGAAGAGTTTCAGGATGACGGGACGAAGCTGATGTTCCAGGCCGCAGTGCACGGCGACGAGGCTACGCTCAAGGTCTTACTCGACGCCGGATATGCGATCCACGATGAAGAGCGCCGGGGCTTGATGCCTATGCACGCTGCGTGCTACAACGGCCACCTAGGAGCTGCGAAGCTGTTACACGGCGCAGGAATCGATCTGAACTACCTGGACGAGTTTGGAGGCACGCCATTGATGCGCGCAGCAGCAGGTGGTTACGGGCATGTCGTCGTGTGGCTCGTAGACAGCGGTGCCAATGTCAACATCCGTGAGACTCGCGAAGGCGGCAGCACTGCTCTAGAACTAGGCGCACGCGACGGAGGGTGCACCGCCAAGCTCGTCCAAAGCGGTGCCGAGTAAAGTCCCGCCGCGTTTGCAGCAGCAGTGAGCCATGGGGATGACAAGTCATTTGGCTGGATCGCGAACGCCGGCGGTTTCCCGGTAGCTAAGTTGCGGGACTCGGAAGCGCAAACGCAAGGCTTGAGCGATCAGCAGCGTGAGTCTGTGATTTTGGCCCTCAAACACTTTTCTGCCGGCTCCCTCCACATCATGAGCTTCCTGCTTGCATTGATCGCCTTATCGCGTGAAGGCGACAGGTACGAGCTTGATCTGACCGACGATGCCTTGTCACAGGCGTTGCGCAGATGTATCCCACGCGTTGTTCAGAACAATCATGTCGAAGTGGCACGCTTGCTAATCCGCAATTTGCCCGGCGACAAGACTTCGGGAGACTCGGAGCAGGCGAAAGCTGCGCGGGTAGAAGATCTTAACCAGTGGTTGATTGTTGCAACACGATATAATGCTACTTCCGTAGCACGCATGCTCCTGGAAGAGTACGGCCTTGACAGCAATGGAAATGCAGGGCCTCGGCTGGAAACATCTCTTGCAGTGGCAGGCAGTTCGCAGACGATTCAGTTGCTTGCGCAAGATTTCGGCGCAGACATCCAAAAAGCAGCTGGGCCCTTCGCGAACGGTCCGACGCCACTTTGGCACATGGTGCAGTCACAGAACGAAGGAGCCGCACGCGCATTGCTTGAACTCGGAGGTCCTGTCGATTGCTTACACCAAGCGGTCCAGCCGGGCGCGAAGAGACTGTGGCTCGTGGCCGGAGACAAAAGTCCGCATCAAGTCAGTCTGGGCGCTTGGATGAGCCCTGACTGGTTTGAAGAGGACAATAAAGACCAGTATCTATGCCTTGAGTTTCCAGGGGGATTCGAAGGGAGGATTCGGCCGAGGAACTCAAATGCTGGACTGGCGGCTGGCGACGGTCGGCCTGTGTACGAAACCGACCAGGATTCCGGATGGCTGGGCAGCTGGAAACGTTGGTTGGAATGGTTTGGAGTGTGAATGCGTAAATGCGGTGGTAGATGATCATTGAAAAGGGTGTAGATGTGTATGTTGAAAGTTTTGCATCCGTTCCTGACTTCACCCTCGTGCAGTGTCTGATCTTGGGCTTCTTAACCGCGAGGTGTAATTGGCTGTCATCTTCCGTGAGGGTTCCCAAGGCCGTCGCAGGCAACTCTCATTCGAAAAGAAATGAGGCTTCAGATGCGGCATACACAATTGCGTAGGGTATAAGAACGTTTGACAGAGCCCGCGCTGAGCTAGCCTGTTCATCATGGTGCTCCTTTGCGTCGGAACGTTACTACGCGCGGCAGGATTGCGCCTGCTCGTCTCGGACACTAAGCATGAGTGAGCATGGCATTAGTACATGCGCCCTCAGCTTCGGCGAGTGGCACACGGCCGAGGTCTCACGGAGAAGCCACAGGTTCAGCCTTGTGCTCCTGCTGCCTCTTCGCCCTTCGACCACCCTCGTTCTCCAGCACGAGCAGCGTGCCGGCGAAAGCGACGCCCACGCAAGTTGCGGCCATGAGGCTCACCCCGACGATGTTGGGCCGGAACAAGCCCTGCTGCAGCAGACGCATGGTGCTGAAGTAGCTATGGGTGCCGTGCGCCACACACAAGCTGCCGCTGCCCACAAGCACCGCCGCGGCAACTTTGGTGTTGCTGTTCTCCAGCTGAAGTAGGTGAGGTGAGATTGCAGCGAACGCTTCCACCTTCTCCAGCGCAACTCCCAGCGCGATGAAGCCGAGGCCGCTCCTAGCCCAGGCGAGAAAAGTGCGTTCGCTGGCCAAAAGATCGCGGGCCACGGAGCCGGTGTTCTTCATGGGCGCCGCCCGGAAGGACGAGAAGATGCGGCTGAACATCTTTTGAATTGGACGCTAACCGCAACGGCGCAGCGGTAAAAAGAAATGAGGTGTGCGAGGCAGAGGCGGATTATCCGAGGTTGATGTGGACGGTCGTTAGGAACAGGAAGGCGACAGGGCGACATGACGCTCGACGTCGCGCGACCACTCTCCGTCTCCGTCCACCAACGCCGACGCCCCTCCATGACCCTGCGAGCTGTTATCGGCGAGCAGCAACTTCACCACTCCCCATGAACCCTGCTATTACGACCGCCACACCCGTCTTGCGATCAGTCACGCGCCAACCTCCTCTAGCAACAGTATCTTCTTGGACTACCGCGCGCAGAAGCTTTGGCAGGATGGCAAGCCAGGCGTCGCTCAAGAGAGCCGAGGATTTCGTTTCCTTCCTCAATGCCTCGCCGACACCCTTCCACGCCGTGCAGACATCGAAGCAGCGTCTTGAAAAGGCTGGTTTCAAGCAAATAAAGGTACGCAACCCATAAGCGAAGCGAGGATGTTGGTCTAAGGCTAATCCCATCAATTTACAGGAGCGCGATTCGTGGTCGTCTACCCTGCAACCTGGCGGCAAGTACTACCTCACGCGCAACACGAGTACTATCATCGCATTCGCGATCGGCAATGCGTGGAAGCCAGGCAACCCAGTGGGCATGGTGGGCGCACACACTGACTCGCCGTGCCTGCGCATCAAGCCTGTTTCCAAGCGTAGCGGCGAGGGTTTCCTACAGGTGGGCGTGGAGACGTACGGCGGCGGAATGTGGCACACATGGTTCGATCGCGACTTGGGCGTCGCAGGCAGGCTGATGGTCAAGAGCAAGGACGGCACGGTGGAGCAGAAATTGGTCAGGATCAACAAGCCTGTGTGCAGGATTCCGAACCTCGCGGTGCATTTTGGAGGCAGCGTGCCGTTCGAGTTCAACAAGGAGGCTCAGCTGTTCCCCATCACTGGACTGGTGTCTGCAGAGCTGAACCGCACGGGAAGAACAGCGGAGGAAACGCGCAAGGTCGAGGCTGATGCCGAGAGAGACTCGTCGTTCGAGCCGCTCAAGACACCTACCCAGCGCCACCACCCCTACCTCGTCACGCTACTTGCCGATAACGCCGACGTCGATCCTTCTGCTATCGTTGACTTTGAATGTGTTCTGTTCGACACCCAACCCGCCTGCATCGGAGGCCTGAACGACGAATTCGTCTTTTCCGCTCGCCTGGACAACCTCGGCATGACCTACTGCGCCGTGGAAGGACTGATTCAGTCGCTGGCCTCTCCTTCAGCTCTTTCAACCGATCCCACCATCCGCCTAATCGCTTGCTTCGACCACGAGGAGATTGGCTCGACATCAGCTCAAGGAGCCGACAGCAGCATGCTTCCCGGCATCCTGCGCCGCCTCTCTTGCCTGCCTTCCAGCAGTTCTGCCTCCAGCGAGCAGAGCTACGACAAAGTCAGCACCAGCGGTGACGACACCTCGACCGCACACGAGCAGACATTGGCAACATCCTTCCTCGTCTCCGCCGACATGGCGCACAGCATCAACCCCAACTACTCCGCGAAATACGAGCAAGAGCACAAGCCGCACATGAACGCCGGTACAGTGATCAAGATCAACGCCAACGTGCGCTACGCAACCAACTCCCCGGGCATTGTGCTGCTGCAAGAATGTGCGCGGCGAGCGAAACCCGCCTCCTTCCAGCTGCCCGGGTCGAAAGCCGGACGCGAGGGTAAAGGCGTGCCGCTGCAGATGTTCGTCGTGCGCAACGACTCGCCGTGCGGTAGCACGATCGGGCCGATGCTCAGTGCAGCGCTGGGCGCGAGGACGATTGATGTTGGAAACCCGCAATTGTCGATGCACTCGATCCGCGAGACGGGCGGCAGCTACGATGTTGAGCACGGCGTGAACCTCTTCGACAGCTTTTTCGAGAACTTTGGCGAGCTGGAGGGGAAGATCTTGGTTGACTAGATAATATACCTTAGCAAGATTGAAGTGCTTTTGAAGACCAGACTTGGGCTGCTCTTATGGAGAGTTGATAAATTTTCATACTACTGAAGACCAACAGCGCGGATCCTCTGGAAACATGAACTGCAGCAAACCACTAGCAGACAGAATCGGCGCACTGGAGTCCTTATACAAATCATCCGTGCCCCTGGAAACCCGAACACCCGTCAAGACCTTAGGCCCACTGTCCTAAGAGTGTTCTTCCAATTGCGCCGGACAAGCTCCCTTGTCGGTGTTGAAAAGACAACATTTATCTCTTCCAGCGTCATGTCTTTCGTTTCTGGCATGAAGAAAAGTTGATAGAACCATCCCAAAACAGCTATCCCTCCGAAGAAGCCCAGTGACAGGCCAGTCTTGGTCATGGCATCCTGCATCCTCGTGAAGTTGTACGTGATGATGAAAGAGCCGAGGAACACCATGCCATCTGAAGTCGCCATGCCGTAGCTGCGTAGGTATGTAGGGTAGACCTCGGACGGGATTACCCATGTTAGGCAGGCGTAGGGTCCGTAGAAGAGCATGTAGATGATGAGTCCTGCAAGATACATGCCTTCGACAGTCTTGGGAGCCTTTTCCAAGTCAACCAGGTAGGATCCTCCGAGGATGGCCAGCCCGACGAAGAAGCCGGGGATCATGGCCATTGCCCAAAACCGACGACCGAAACGTTCCATGTACAGCACGGCTGGGATTGTGCCGATGAAGAGAGCGCCACCACCAACCATCGACATGTACGTGCTGTTTGCGTCGTTGAGTCCGATCTGTTTCATCAGTGTACCCATGTAGTACATAATGCCATTTATACCGACGAATTGGCCTGCGTTCAGAGTTAGGAGCGCATTCTCACGCAAGAGGTATCTTTCCTCACGTACCAAGAAGAATCATGATGTTTGCGTAAACAATGGCGCGGCGAGCCCTAGGCTCACTAAAAGGGTCAGCGACAGGCCAGAGAGACGATGCGTATATTGACTCACGTGAAGAAATCCAGCCAAACAAATCGAGAAGTGGTCTTTCTAGATTCTATGCTGTGGTTTTCTTGCTCGACCACCTGCCGCATCACAAAATATTCTGCTCTTGCCTCTGCAGAGGAGACGTCGCGGATTCGCTTCCAAACACGATAGGCCTCGAGAGGCTTCTTCTTGTGCACCAAAAACCGTGGGCTTTCGGGCAAGAAAAGCATTCTATGGCTGAGTTCAGCAAGCGGTTTGGATGCATTGGTGAGATGCCGACTTACCCCAGAAACATTATGGTAGAGAAAACCACTGAAGAGCCGAGAATGTAACGCCAATTGCCCTCGACCTCGAGGAAGATTGCGGCGACAACGTAGCCGAGAATTTCCCCCAAGGCAATGTTAAATTGGTACAGGGAGACGACGTTGCCGCGAAGCCTTCTCTCAATAGTCTCGGCGACATACACAGGCACGGTGCCTGTTTCGATTCCAACTCCAAGACCCATGATGAGGCGACCTGATATCATCATGCCGTAGTTGATGGCTCCTGCCTGCAAAGCCGCGCCAATAGTGTAGAAGACGGTCGACAGAATGATTGCCCATCGCCTACCCATGTACTCATTGGATGGGATCAACAGGATGGCGCCGCCTACGGCTCCAAGCGGCAGGCTTGCACTGACGAGGGCGACTTGATCACTGCCGAAACCGAGTGCATCAGGGTAGAAGAGCGAAGCACCGCTGATGAGTGATTGATCGAGGCCGAAGAGCAATCCGCCCATTGACGCGAATGCTACGACACTCCAAGTGAAGTACTTCGGGTTGGCGAAGGTCATGTGGAAGATGCCTCTCTTCTGTCCATCATTCTGCATCTGTGTCTCCAGATCATCAATGAAGGAGTTGATTCGCCACTTCTCAACATCAGCAATGCGCAGTGCATCTGCTTCAATCTGATCCACCTCAGCATGCTGCTTTGGGGAATCCGAAGCAAAATCAACATGGGAAGAGTCCTTCTCATCAATGGCTTTGGGTGGAGAGCTGCCCTCGTGGGAGGACTCCACGTGAGACATGGTCGGTGAAGATGTTATTGGTGAAGACGGCTCCTGAGTAGCTCGACAGAAACAGAAGATGATGCTGCTAGGAAATTGACCGATCGTGGCACAGGTGGATGGTTTATTTTATGCATTTCCTGGAGAACCGGCCCCATGGGGTCAACGGGCCCACGTGCCGTACATGAAGATCTCGCGGGCAAATCGTTCCGTTTTGGGCAATATCTCGGCGAAGGAGTGTGGGTTCACGTCGATGCTACGTAAGCTGACTTTGCGCTTTTCCCGCACTCACCCCGTCATTTCAACCCAATATATGTCCTCGCCAGCAAGGATTAACGCCTCCTCACGAGGGATGATAATCGCAAGTCGCGGACTCTTGACGCCGATCACAATGACAACATTTGACGGAAGACGCAGGATCGTATGATAACTGTGTTAGAATCTTCCAAAACTGATGAAGGGGTCGAAATTTTGCTTTTCCCACAATATAGACTACAAAGCCACATGCAGAACATCGCTGCATCACCAACGAAATAGCCACACAGTGTCTGCTCTTCGGCCCATCTTCACCACCTTTAACCTCCCGAGACACCTCAAAGCTCAGACCTTGAAAGGCTGCCTCGGTACGGCTGACACCATTAGCCTCACAGGGCTCGAATTGAATCGCTCAAAGTGATGGAAGTTTCGGCGCTCCTCATCAGTGACCTTCCACTCAAAAGCCATGATCAGAGCAGCCAGGCAAATGGAAATCTCCATGTAAGCCAGATTCCGGCCAATGCAAGCGCGACCCCCTAATGTGAAGGGAAGGACGAACTCCTTGAGATTCCTCAGCTCTTCTTCCGATGATTCATTGCTCTCTGGTATCCAGCGCTCGGGTATCCATGACGAAGCTTTTCGGAAGAGGCTGTCGTCGAGTTGCATCGTCTGCACAGACGCTGACACGGTAACACCTCCAGGGATGAGATGCCCCTGTATGACAGATCCTTCGCCCACTGTCTTTCTCGGTAGGCCAAAACGGACCGGCGGCATTACTCTGAGCGTCTCATCAAGACAGGCCGTTAGATATGGCACCTTGCCAAGCTCTGCAAACGGCGCGATGGGTTGCTGTCGCTTCTCGAGCGAGTCGGTCAATAAGCTGTACAGCTTCTGCTGTTTTTCTGGATGCGAGGCAAGCTGGAACATGGTATTTGTGAGTGTGATTTGCGTAGTATCATTTCCTAAAAGGAGTCAGCGGTTGGTCGAACTCACATTGAGATTTACTTACCGGCGTTGAGGAAGCTCGTGCATTCAGCCACAATTTCAGGGATTGTCATGGGCACCGGACGTTTTTCGGTTGCCTTGAGTGGGAAGAAGGTGAAGAAGTCCGTGGATACTGGCCCATTCTTCAGTCTTTCCATGGTTCCATAACGGGCCATGCCGGCGAACTTGTCTGCAGCCTGGTTGCGACTCATCCAGCGAGTAGCCCATCGCAAGAAGCCATAGGTAGCGGGGCTGCACTGTGCGCATAAAGTGTTGAAATGCACACCAGTACGGAAACTTTCCATGGCGTGGATGCTCGTGACGTGGCCGTTGACGTCCATGGACTTGCAGAGATCACTGCCCACGGTCAAGAAGCCGTACGGCATGGACCAGAGCATGCTTGAGAAAGCATCGAATGAGAACATGTTCATCCACGGGCGCAGATCGAACTCGCTCCTGCTGTTCACAAGGTAAGTATCTGCCTCAGATACCCGCCCACCAGACGCTTTGACATCTATAGCTTGCAGAAGGGTCTCCACCACCTGAGCTACTTTCGGCTCCATTGTCGATATGTTTTTGGCGGAGAATATGCTGGAGACGTTCTTGCGTTTGATCGAATGCAATTGACGACTGGAAGTATCGGCCATCGATGGGGTATCTCCTGCCAGATTGTCGTAAAAGGTGTCCTTGATTATAGAAGACCCATGACCGTAGATCTCCTTGTACGCCCGAGGATCGGAAAAGGATAGAATGTTGGGGCCAATGCGAATGATCGGGCCCAGCCTGCGATGGGCGTCTTCAACGGCGAGATACCTCATGCCTCGAGCATTGTGCCAGATGGCCCACAAGGGTGTAAACCCTGCGACTGAAGGGGCTGGAAAGCGACGAAGGGAATTTGCATCCAGAAAGTAGTGGGTGACGGCTCGAACGATCGCGAAGAGCAGGACGGAAATCGCTACGAGCAAGCAATTGGTGGCTTTGACGACGCTATCAGATTCCGTCGAATCTTGGAAGGACTTGTTCATAGAATACTCACAGGAGATCATTCTGTGCAGCAAGCTCCAATCCCCTTTCGTTGGTACTGTATAGGCTCGGTCAATGTGGGAAGAAATGGACGCACTGAAGATGTGATAATTGCAGATTCACGATGTCCCAAGCCCTCAACGGAGCTGTGTGTGGCTGATATATGCTCACCATGCCTCGTTCCCCGTGGGACGAGCCCACGTCTTGCACTCCTGACAATGCATGTGCCCGTATGAAAGCCTACCAACCATTGTTCATTTCGCAAACGGGTCTAGCTGCTTCAGGCAAGTTTTCGGCGGACAGGATAATTACCTTCGGGCTAGTGAACTCACGCTCTCCGCTCTCCGCAAAACCCCAGCTTTCGCTCTCCATGCACGGCATCGTCCTAGACTCTCGGGTCCTCCACCTACTACTACAACATCGAGTCATAGCGCCCTTGTCATTGCCCGCCGGCAAATTCCTATTTGCGACTGTTCGCGTAACAACCTCAAGCTTCTTTCTGGCTCACGTCTCAGGAGGATGACCTCACTTCCCGGAGAGTCCACTTCTACCCCGGAGCCCGTGCGTCGTGTGATCTCAAGTACACCTCCAAAGAAGCGTCTGGCAAGTTGCATCCCTTGTCGAGAGCGGCACGCAAAGTGTGGCAAGGAGCGCCCCGTCTGCTCTAGCTGCCGCAGCGCACAAGACTATCGAGAATGCACTTACCAGTCAAAGCGGCCGCTTCGATTCCGCCTGACATTCTCAGATCCGCGACCGCTTCCCCAAGGTGGCAATGCTGCTCATATCGTGCATTCAAACGATTCAACGACAAGTCCTTCTATCAGCCCCCGCCAGAACCATGCCTCGACTGGTTCATGGAACCTGGAAGCTCAAGGACCGGTGAGAATGATGCGACTAGGACACTCAGTCCAGCAGCTTGCAGGCACGCGCCTTGACAATCAACAGATCGTGCGAGAGGCTTCAGAAACACCCCTCGTCGCCCCAGATACTGTCAGATTACATGGATCACAGTGGTCTCCCCATCTAGTGTCTAGTCACCAGAATCGCTGGCACCCTTTGTCGAATCGAACAGAATCCGACATATTTGCCTTCTATGCCCGTAGTCTGGGTTACTGGGTATGTCGCTGAGTTGGATGCCGGCCACAATCCAGTTAAGTCTGGTCACCGGCTGCCAATACAGTACTGACGATGTCAGATGGACATAGGCTCCCCGAATCGCTTCTTCCAGTCTCGAGTTCCGCAACTCGCCATGGGCGACCCTTTGTTGTTCTTTGCTTGCCTTAGCTGCTCATCAGAGATCATGACGTTGAGAGGCGAGCTCGACGGTCCGGTGGAAGAACACTATCGCGCCAAAGTACTGGAGCTTTTGATCCCTTTGTTGTCGTCTCATGACGCGGTCCCATTCAAAGAATCTCTGATGGCCACTACCGTGATATTGCGCATGTCAGAGCAGTTCCTTGAGCTAGAAAATGATACTCGCCGGCATCTTAACGGCGCTGCATCCTTGTTCAATGCCAACACGTCGCGCTGGACGCTACAGGAGGTAGATTTGGCGACTGCTTCATTTTGGACGCATCTGCGAGAGTCTATTCGGGTAGCTTTTCTGAACGAGAAGCCTTGCGATATTTCTCTCCAAGGTTTGGTCAGCCGCGCAGCATTCAGTACTGAGCACGCTGTTTCTGACGAAGTCTGGACCAACTTGATGACATATTTGCTCCTCCAAACAATTGAGCTCTGCTGGGGCGAGTCGAACGAACCCGCGGAGTTCCATCGTTTAGCAGATGAAATTGACGACTGGCAGTCTTCCGTGCCCCAATCGTTTCAACCGTGGTATTCCGCTGAGGACCTTGACAGTCCGTTCCCCAGGATGCTGAATTTCGAGCCATGGCATGGTAGGTCATGTGCGGACTTCAGGCAAATCATTACTGACTCCTCGCAGTGGTAGGCTGGCAATTCTTTTACATAGCCAAGATAATGCTTGCGGTTTATCATGAAGAATCGAAGCCGAGAGGCAATATCCTCGAGCTAAGACGTCAGATTGAGGTATGTAGGAGAGCGTTGACATTCATCTATTCCGGACACTTACGCCCGCGATCAGAAGACGGTCGTTACTCCTACTAGGAGATTGTGCGGCCTTTGCATCTCATCGACCGACAACGTTGGGACCACCTTGAACGGCAGCCATCTCATGGCATGGGCGGGGCAATTTCTCTATCATGAGGAAGAGCAAAGACACCTCGTGACTTTCTTAGAACAGTTTAGCACACGGACGAGCTGGCCGACTTCTCGCAGCTTAGAGAAACTCAAAGCTAGATGGGAAGAACAAAGATCCTCATAGCCGAGGTTTACTAGCCATACTTTAAGGCAATGGTATTGCAATTGAAGAAGTTTACGTACTTCCAAAAGGGCTGGGGCATTCTTAGCCAGGATTTGTGACGAGTCTTGCTAATCGAGCGATCGTCAGCTAGTATACGCGGACTTGTGGCTCGCGTCAATGTCAGGATGACCTCAATATTGGCTTGTACCATCTGTCTTTGGGTATTGTGAAGCACCACAAGCCGATTGTTGCTATCAGCATCGTAGTACCTATCGAACGTCTTGCGACAGGCCTGTGATACGAAATATCAAGCGGCCATTCACTTCCCACAACCGTCAAATGCGCCCCGCCCAGACGAAAGCAACGCCTCCAAGCATCAAACCCCGGTAGCTTTCGGTTTCAACCCCCAGTGCTCACGTAATGATCGCCCGAGAACCACGTGCTCGGCGGCAAACCCAAAAAGCGCCTCACAGCGGAGGCGGGCGGCGGCGCGACAGCTCGCAAAAGCAAAGCGCACAAGCTCCACCGGCGCCAGCCTCGACCCCAGCGCCAAAACCTCCGCAAACAATCCTAACGCAACCTGCCATTAGTCTCCGCCGCGCGGCAACCTATCGTCTCGAAGCGTTTGCCAGCCACATAATCCGGTCTTCCAGGTTATTGTTCCTCCCGTCAGCTAGCTTATTTGTCTGGGACCCAGCGGTATTAGCGTCGGTGGGCAACAAGGGCATCAATGGCCTTGTCCCAGGCGGAGTTTGGGCGCGCTGTTGAGGGGTTGGAGGGGGCTTGGCGTGAGGTGTTGGGGGATGAGCCTGGGGTCTGTTCGAATGAGGAGGTGGAGTGGGAGAGTGTGGAGTTGCGGACAGATGAAATGGTATGTAACAACATGACTGACTGCTGTGAAGCATTAGGTTTAGATTTGCGCTGTGCGTGAATTATCAGGAGATTGAACGGTTATTGATTGGTTGTGTTCAGCAGCTCGGCACGAGATATCTGCGGATCAGACGAGAAGTGCAGACACACGGGCAGGTTCTTGAGGATGGTGGCGACAAAGTAGAGCACGAGGACGAGGGAGTCGTCGAGGAAGAAGATCCAGAAGCGCTTCTCCCTCCAGCCCGTCCAAAGCCTGACAACCACAGCCCAGGCCGAATCGCAATCTACGACATCGTCCACTCGCCCTCGTACCAGGTCCCGGTCCTCTACCTGACATTCTCCGAGCCCAGAACGATCAAGAGCGTGCCGCTTCCCACAATAGACGAGATCTACCAGATGCTAGTCCCTGACAGCTTCAAAACGCCCATGCGTGACGTGGGGATCATGGGCGCGCTGAGCATGGCCGATCATCCCATTTCCGGCGCGCCGGCTTTCTTCGTGCATCCCTGCCGGACGCAGGACGTAATGACCGCGCTGTCTGATGATTACGACAAGCCCGATATAGCAGAGCATTATTTGATGCTCTGGCTCGGAGCCATTGGTGGAAGCGTGGGACTGAGCGTACCCGTAAGTGTTGCGCAAACGCTTGCGAAGAAGCGAGGCGAGGCGTGAGGCTGGGAGGGGGGCGCTTGAGAAACGTTAGAAGATAGAGATGGAGTGGGGGTCGCTTCAAGCTCGTTTATAATACCCACTGAAGTAAAGTCTCTGAAGACTCGCCCGACCGCAAGATGGCGCCTTTCCTTCTCACACGCGCATACCCTCAATTCCCACTTCCAAACTCGGGGTATCATTGTCATTATCCTGTCTTTGCCTTCATGATCCTCCACTAAGCGTGCTCTTCCTAATCCTCATCGCTCATTTCCATCTCAGAATCGCCCTCGTCCATCGGCGCATCCTCATTGTCGCTCTCTTCACGGGCTCTCTTAGTTCCTTGCGGGCTCGGCGCGTTCTGTGCGGCAGCAGGAGGCGGCGCAAGACCAGGCGGCGGAATACCAGGAGGAGGGATAGCAGCACCGACACCGGGCGGCGCGTGTCCAGGTGGAAGAGGGAAATTGTTCGCGGGCAGAGCCTTCGACTCTGGCTGGCCGGGTTGGAGGGGCGGATCGTACTGGCCAGTCATCTTGGCGAGAGTCTTGCTCTTTTCCTTTGCATAGCTGAGTTTCTGCAAGGCGAGATCTGTCAGTACACCGCGCCAATTCTGTCTGCACGTCTTTTGAACTCGCGACGTACCATTTCCCTGCCGTAGAACTCAAAGCCCTGCAGCGCGCGCAAAGCCTGGGTGGCGGCATTGACATCGCGGAACAAGATATGCGCCTGGCCGCGCATCTTGCTGGTCTTGACTGCTGTGATGTCCAGTACCGAGCCATAGGTCGAGAAGAGCATGTAGAGGGAGCGCTTGAGGTCGTGTTTCTGGAGCTTTTCGGGCAGGTTCTGAAGGTAGAGAGACTGGTTGGGATTGACGCGCTGGTCGACAGACATGCTGGAAGCGCCCGTTTTCGCGACGGTGGTGGTAGCCATGGTGTGTGTGGGAAGTGCGGCGGGGAGAGCAATGGTTGTGGATGTATTTTTTGGACTTCGCGTTGGCAATGAAGCTTGCAGTCCCACGATCGGCCTTCGGCTGGTCGTTTCGGCGAAGGCTGGCTGCCTGTCGCTGCGTGCTGCGTCACGCTGCCAAGGGCGGGCAGAGGACATGCCACCTTCACTTACCGTCGTCTCTTCCCTCTCAACACACCACCGCATATTGCAGCGACAGTAGAGTGACCTCCCCTCCTGTCTACTGCTCCATCACCGCCATTCCACCAAACTATTCGACAAATCAAGCAAAGACCCGCCCCTCACCTCCAACAATGGCCTCCCCCGAAGTGCACCACCTCTTCCACGCTCCGATTGCGGACCACTCCTTCTCGGCCGACCGCAACACCCTTGCCGTCACCCGTGCGAACAATGTAGAGCTCTACGGCAAGCAAGGCTCTCAATTCCGCCTCCAGGACGAGCTCCGCGGGCACGACAAGCTGGTCACCGGCGTGGACATCGCCCCGCAGAGTGGCCGCATCGTGACCTGCTCGCAAGACCGCAACGCGTACGTCTGGGAGCCCAGCAGCACCGGCGAGTGGAAGCCAACGCTCGTGCTGCTGCGTATCAACCGCGCCGCGACCTGCGTGCGCTGGTGCCCGAACGAGAGCAAGTTCGCCGTCGGATCCGGCGCTCGCATTATCGCCATCTGCTACTTCGAGGAGGAGAACGACTGGTGGGTCTCGAAGCACTTGAAGAAGCCTCTCCGCTCGACCGTCACCAGCGTCACCTGGCACCCGAACAGCGTGCTTCTGGCCGCTGGCAGCACCGATGGGCACGCGAGGGTGTTCAGCTCGTTCATCAAGGGCGCCGACGCCCGCCCGGAGCCCAGCGCCTGGGGCGAGCGCCTGCCCTTCAACACCGTGTGCGGAGAGTATCTGAACGGCAGTGCTGGCTGGGTGCACAGCGTAGCGTTCTCGCCGTCCGGAAACGCCCTTGCCTTCGCCGCACACGACAGCAGCCTGACGGTGGTCTACCCGTCAGCGCCCGAGCAGCCGCCCTCAGCAGTCATTTCGATCTCCACGCAGCAGCTGCCCTTCGCCGACCTTCTTTGGATCTCCGAGAGCGAAATTGTATGCGCGGGCTACGACTGCGAGGCGTTCCGGTTCAGCGGCAACGAGGGTGGGTGGCAGCTCACCGGATCAGTGGAGAAGGCCAACGGTGGCGGCAAGCAAGGTGGACAGGAACATGAGGAGAGCGCGCGCAACATGTTCAGGGCGATGGACTTGCGCGGCCGCACGGGTGGAAACGAGAACACCAAGCTCCCGACTGTGCACCAGAACTCGATCAACAAGATCCGCGCGTACGCTGAGGCTGGTGGACAGGTGCAGAAGGTGAGCACCGCTGGTGTGGATGGAAGGGTTGTCGTGTGGAATTTGTAGACACGAGATATGACATGAGACCAATGGGCTTTGAAGCGCGAAGAACGCTGGCTAGAATTCGTTATGTTCTGCTATGCTATGCTGAAAAGCAAACAATCAATCAATGCGCTGAGCGCAATCGAGGCGCTCGCTTCTTTTCAAAAGTTCATAATCTCAAGAGACATCAAGCCTCCGTTCTCATCACCAAATCTTTCCGTCTCACCTTCTGCCCGCTCGCTTACATCGTCGGGTAAGGGTAGTGAAACTCGCTCGAAGTGCTTTCCTCCTTCTCTGGCTCTGGCACCGGGTAAGGGTAGGGGTTCTCCGGCTCATCCTTCACTGGGCTCTGCCCCTGATCAAGACTCGGCTTGGTCGAACTCGTGGGAGGCGGAGGCGGCTTGCTTGAGCTCGTCGAGGTGCTGGTCGTTGGCGCAGCACTCGGAGTCTCCTTCTTTTCCGGAGACGAAGACGGAGCCGGCTTAGGAGTAGTGAAGCTCGTAGCAAAACTACTGGGAGGAGCCTGAGAGAGTGGACTGTAAGTGCTAGAAGTGGTCTTCGAGCTTGCGAAACTACTAGGCGGTGCCTGCTTGAGCGGACTGTAACTTGGCGGGGGAGTCGTCGAGGTACTAGTAGTAGTAGTAGTAGTCTTCGAGCTGGAAGGGGTAGCCGTGCTAGATGGCTTGCTACCCTTGGGTGTCGGAGTAAAAGTCTTGAAGCTTATCGGCGGCGACGTGGAGCTCGTCGACGGTTTGGGTGGCGGGGTGCTTGAAGACTTAAGAGGGGAAGCAGGATCAGAGCTGCTCTTCGGAGGGATGGTGAATGTGCTCGGGCTTTCAGTCACACGAGAGGCACGAGTGGTGCCGTCGATGGTCTTGAAGACGACCGGCGTGATGACGGTTGTGCTCGAGCTCGGTCTAGGGGGGCCGCCTGTCGTAACACTCTTGCGCGGCGGAGCGGCGGGGAGGCCGTTGATTGGGTTAATGTCCGGCGCAAAAGACTTGTAGTTGAGTGCTTTGGATTGAGATGCTTCAGGGGAATATGAGAAAATCGTGTGCGTTTTGGTCGGGGCGTACGCGTAGATTGTCGATGTTGAGAACGCTGTCACGGTGCGGTCGACGGTGACTGTGTTCGTGCGGGCGATGACCCCTGCAGCTGCTGGCCCGGCCAGCAGGACAGAGATAGCAATACTTGCTAACATTATTTCGTTGTTGTAGTTTGATGGAGGTTTTTGGAGAAACGTAAGGAAAGCTTGTTGTTGGTCGCTATGGGTAACGGGATATCGACCCTGTTGCGAGGAAGGTCCGAACAGGACCATTGTATACATCCAGGCTTTCATCGATTTAATGGAGATCATCAAACTAGACAAAGCACTTTTTGTCCTTGTAGCGAGAAATCTGTCCTCGTGATGTTGAGTGAACAAAGCCGGATGAGTATATTGACGTCCGGACAAAGGGGTCGACAGTGGTGAGGTGATGCTGACAATCATGGCAAACCTGGAGTTCCGATAAACCATGTTATCACCACAGCTATTGCTAGTCCGCCCAAGGCAACAAGGACGCCAAATCTTCCGAGGCTGTCGGCTGCGTTCATGAAGAAAGCCATCGACGTGACGAGCTTGGCTCCAAAAGGCCCGTACAAGTGCTCAATCTGCTCTTCCGGGATCTCGGGCATTTCTGCAGCCTCTTTTTGGACTTCTTTGAGATCTCTGAGGACGCCACGCCGTCTTGCCCGAACCAGATCTTCAACATGTCCACCCTTCGCGTGAATGGAGACGCACGCGGTCGATGAAAGTAAGCCGTTGTCGAGTATGTCGACGTTCGATCCATGCTTGGCGAATCGCTCCATCAATCGATAGATGGGCGTGTATTGCGCCATGCAGTGCTTCTTGTAGCCGATGATGTTGAATAGATAGTTGTTAAAGAAATAGTAGCTCGCTTCGTCACGTAGCTGATGACAGACAAGGAACACTGCCATCGGCAGCGAGCCTGGGCGCATCATCGGGCTGAGCCCTTCTTTCGATGACATGAGGTATATCTGATGCATCGAAGGAAACAGGTGCTGGTAGATGATGAATCGTATGTCGTAAGGAAGGGAGAGCAAGTGAGTCCGACAGCCTTCGCTTTTCGGTGATCTGGGACGCCCTTCGAACATGTTTTCAGTAGCTTGCAAGATGTGTCAAAGGGTCTGCCTCATTGGGAAATCGTGAGCGGTCCTACTCTACTTTTACAGTCGCTGCTGCCTGGTGAGCATGGCCAGGTGTCGGGTTCAGCAGTTGCAGCCCCGGGCACATGGTAAGGTACACTTCACGCGGAGCGATCGTCCAGTAGAGTCTATGAGCCTTCCTCTAATTCGAAAATCGTAGTTCGAAGATGATAATGTGCAGATTTGGTCAATAAGGTGTTGCCGCATTCAAAGCCCTCGACAAAAGTAAAGTCAATGCGGTATCGGCAGCCCGCATGTCAGCCCGGCTGGTTTTCACTGCAGTGCTATTACGCAAACGTCTCTTCCCGTGAAAAGTATGTTCGTTTCATGGAAACATGGAGTACAAACAGAATTGTATCTGATGTATACTAAGAAGAAGAGACACCATTGGTGCGCAATACGAAAGGGATGGACCAAAGGGTGCTGTGACGTCAGGCGAATCGAAGGATGAACAGAGTTGGGGCTGTAGGCAGAACTCCACCGGCAGATCGGGCGGCATGGAGATAAGACGGTGTGATCATCGAAAAGAGATTCATCCCAACATTTCGCATATGTTACATGCATTTACGAACGCCTCTACTGACGCTGTCTTTCGGTGATCTCGCAGTCCTTCCGAGAACAAAAAAACACGTCCCAGCTTACAATCGCGTAATTCCCAATAGGGCAATGGGATCTATACCTAGTGAGCGTCGCTTCAAGGCAGACACAGTAGCTATCATAGGCGCAGGTCCGTCTGGCATAGCAGCATCAAAGTATGTGCCTCACTGTCACGGCAGATGGACGGCAACTGACGCATTGCAGATATCTCCTCGCTGAAAAAGCTTTTTCGAAGATTCAAATATTCGAACAAAGAGACAACGTCGGCGGTATCTGGAACTATGTTCCATGCCCCGAGAGCGCGCCCAAAGACCAGGCGGTGCCGCAAACTAATCCATTCGCGGGCCTTGATGAGCCCATCTGGGAGAACAGCAATGCAAAAGGCGCACTCAACAAGGAAGACCGCCAGAAAGCCTCATTCTTGTCGCCACTGTACGATCGGCTAGAGACAAACATCCCACGCGGTCTAATGGGATTCTCCGACCTGCCCTGGAATAAAGATATCCAACTTTTTCCAAAGCATGCCCAAGTGCAAGAGTACATCGAGCGGTACAGCGCGGATGTCGAACATCTTGTTCAATACTCAACCCAGGTCACCGATGTGCGACAAGAGTCCACCGGAAAATGGACAATCGAGACGCAGCCCGTGACCTTTACTTCCACAGACGAGATCACAACACACCATTTCGACGCCGTGATAGTCGCTAACGGGCATTTCAACATCCCCTACATACCCTCCGTCCCAGGCATCTCCGACTTCGCCACCGCCCACCCGGGCTCAATCACACACTCTAAATTCTACCGTCTACCCGAACACTACACCAACAAGAAAGTAATCGTAGTCGGCAACTCCGCTTCCGGCATCGACATCAGCGGGCAAATAATGCCTTACTGCGCGGCTCCTCTTATCGTCTCCTCGAAATCCGAATCCTATTTCCAAGTAGATACGCCACCCAACCAAACAAACAAACCCGCCATTTCGGAGTTCGTCCCTGGGAACCGCACAGTCGTGTTTGAAGATGGCACGCGGGAGACCGAAGTCGACGCGATCCTCTACTGCACAGGCTACTTCTATTCCTTTCCGTTCTTGTCGTCGCTTTCCCCATCATTGATCAGCACCGGTGAGCGTGTCGAGAACCTCTACAAGCACTTATTCTACCGCCCGAATCCTTCGCTTGCGTTCCCCGTGCTGAGCCAGAAGATCATCCCGTTTCCGTTCGCGGAAGCGCAAGCCGCCGTCGTGGCACGAGTGTTTGCAGGGCGGCTGGCGGTGCCAGACGAAGGGGACGTGAAGACTTGGGAAGAGGAAGTCCTGGCTGAGATGGGTGACGGGCGGGAGTTTCATGTGCTGAAGTTCCCGAAAGATGCAGACTATATCAATGAGATGCACGACTGGGCCTCGAGAGCTGATGGGGAAGGGAAAGCGGTGGGCAAGGAGCCGCCATTCTGGGGCGAGAAGGAGTATTGGACGAGAGAGCGGTTCCCCGCGATCAAGAAGGCGTTCATGGGTTTCGGGGAGGACCGGGAGGGGAAGAAGGCGTTGGAGGATGTTGGGTTCGACTTCGATGAGTGGAAGAAAGAGAGGCAAGAGGAGGGAAAGCAGCTTTTGTGAGAGGATGAGGCTTTCTGAGTGACTTTGAGCATCAAAAGATGAATGAGGGTACTGAAACGCTGTTAGTTTTGATCATCGACTAAATCTATGATACAGATATCTAAACTTCTCTTACAAGCTCAGTCGAGCTGCTCACCGATACTTTTGTACATGCGAACTCAAATCCTTGTCTTTACAGCGGCCTTCTCCAGCTCTCCAATGATCCCACCACCACTCAGACTCCACTTCTCGCCTACGAGACGCTCCGTGACAGCCCCCCTCAAGACACCAGACAGCGCATAGTATTCCATGAGACCCTTGGCTTCTGCCTTACTCAAGCCCTCAACCTTCTGCACATCCATCTTCTCCAAAGCCTTGCCAACCCTCTCGTCAAACGGAGCGTAAGGACTCCACGCGGGCATCGGCTCCGCTTTCCAGCCTGTGTGCGGATTGAATCTAGGCTCGGCCCAGTTCGTCTTTGCGCCGTACTTGGTATCCAACAGGTAGTCCAGAGTTTCCGAAGCAGCGCGGTTGGACTCTGAAACAGCGGCGAGGATCATACCTCCGTTCGGAAGTGCGTGCTCGCCTGTCATGTAGCGAGTGAAGTCGTTGACGAGAGCGAGATCGTGAGCGTGAACGAGACCAGCCTCAGAATTAAGATACTTGGACAGGCGCATAACGTGGTCAATGGCGTCGAATCCGAGGAAGAGAGGTGGACGCTGCTGACCCTTGCCGGTAGTGGGTTTCGACGGCGCAGTGAGCTCTTTCATGAGAGCAATGTAGACGGCATGTGCGTTCTCGGCGTTGTTGGCACCCATTTCTGCGAAGCGAGAGAGCGAAATGTTCTCCTGCACCGGGAAAGGGAGCGTGTGCTTCATGCTGAGCTGCATTCCGCTGAGGACCTTCTGATTGGCGCTTGCAATGGTCTTAAGCAGATTCGCGGTGTATTCAGGCTGGACGTATAGCTTGCCGCTTTCGTCTGGGTGGTAGGAAGTCTGGTTGTTGGTAAGATCTTGGCCTGCGCAATCATGTTAGCAACCCCTCCAAAAATGCTCCGAGAACTTGCAAACACACCATTGGGGAAATGCAGGACGACCCAACCCTTGTTCAGCGCGAGCGCCATGGCCTGCAGCTGCAACACAGTCTTGCCGCTTCCCTTCTCACCAAACAAAATCCTCTTGATGACCTGCTTCGCATTCGCATCCTCGCCGCCCTGAGCCGATTCCAAAGCCTTAGCGATCTCAACCGTCTCTTTCCTGATCACTGTTGCAGGTTTTCTGAACAGGTTCCACGCCTGCGTTGGCTTGAACACATCCAGCGTCCTGAGAGCGCTCACTTGAGCATCTGTCAAGGCGAGCACTTGCCCCTCCAGATGTGCAAGCTTCTCGGCGGAGGAGTTCTCCAAGTTGAGGTCCTGCAAACCCTGGACTTCCAGCGCATTGGTGTTGCTCAGCACAATCTTCTTGCGGAAAGCCTTCCTCTCGCCCTGCGCAGGGGGCTTGCCAGTAGATTCGCGCACGTTCTTGTTGAGTCGAAGAGTTTTACCCTGGCGGGAGGCTGGTTTGGCAGTGACGGGGCCCTTCTTCTTGGGTGGATTGGCGGCGAGGGCGGAGGTGGTAGAGAAGGCGGCGCGCTGCGCTGTGTTGAGGGGAAGAGGCGATGAGGCGGAGGTTTCGAGGGTGAATTGTGAGCGCGAAAGGCATCGCGAGCAGATTGATCGTGACATTGTTCAAGGCGTGGTGCGAGTGCGCGCGGCTGTGGACGCTCGTGCTGCCTTTGTCTTGTCTCTTGACGGCTGCCAGTCGCAAGTTCTCGGAGGTCTCTGCCAAGCCTCTCCCTTGCCCGGCCTCCGACGCAGCCAGATGATTGTTCACTACGGGTTGCGTCCTCAAACAGCATCCACGGTATTTTTGTCTTGAGAGGATGAAGCTGCTTCCGGGTACACAACTGAGACGGTGGTGTCAAGCAAGCAATACAACACACCTGATTCTACTCTGGACGAAGGGGTCCTCCAACCCAGAAGCACCACACGGCATTGCAATGGCGGAATACCCATGTCACCGTCGATAACCGCCCCTAGACTCAGGCTAATTAGTGCATAACCCAACCCAGCTACTTCGATTTTGCGCATGCGACCTTTACTTCTTGCCAAGCAGGGAAACGTGTGGACGGAGTTTTAGGTTCCAACACCCCTGCGGTGCCGCACATACTGCAGGGCTCGGAAACCTGACAATAGCGCTATGAAGTGCCGTGCGTTCGCATGCTCGAAGACTTCGATAATTCGCCAAAGCGGCACATACATTTGATTCCTGCGTCCAAGCGACGCCGCGTGCCATATGAAGCGCTCATGTGCCAACGCCGCCAGGCCGCATTTTACGGCCGAAAGCTTGCATTTCACCGACTTGACGCAGGCGCATCCTTTGCATAGTTGACCCTTGAGGACCAGGTATCGACCCGCTTCTTGCTTTGGGATTGGTATCACGCACGTAAATGGCTTAATGTTGCCCCGCCGGAAGTCGCTACTGTTTGCTTTCAGACACATGAAATGCATTTTACCCGTGAGATCGATATAGGTATCAAGCCGTTCCGGTAATGAATCTCGCCGATGTCAAAAGTTCACTTCAAAATAGCTGAAGAGGATAAAGCACTTGCAAGGCAATCTGACGGGTTCGTATTCAGGCTCTAGGGAGGCACTGATCCGACGAAAAACGTCACCATCATGTCCAAGAAGCGATCCGAGCCTGCCTCGACAGAATCCGTTGATGATGAGTCTTCAAATCGACTGACCGGCTGGAGGCAGCACTGTATCATCGCATCAGTCTTCATGGGCTTATTTCTCAGCTTTCTGGACACGACCATTGTCGCCGTGGCGCTACCGACCATCTCCGATCAATTCGGTGACTTTGAGCGGTCGAGCTGGGTCATCACAGCCTACTTACTAACCTACATGGCCTTCGGCATTATACTGGCCAGATTAAGTGACTTCTTCGGAAGCAAAGCTATCGAAGTCACATCACTGGTGCTCTTTCTGGTCTTTTCCATCGCCTGCGCCGTGAGCCAGAACATGTTCCAGCTCATAGTTTTCCGTGCCTTACAAGGCATTGGGGGCAGTGGCTTGTACTCCATGACGATGGTCATCAACCTCAGAATCGTCTCGCCGCGGAAGATGCCCTTGATGGCTGCCGTACTCTCCCTTGTCCAAGTGGTGTCTGGAGTTCTAGGTCCAGTCCTAGGAGGAGCAATGGCCCACAGCCGGACGTCCGATACATGGCGCTGGATTTTCTGGATCAACCTGCCGCTCGGAGGCGTGGCTTTAGCCACAATCATGGTTGCTTGGCCGCATGAGAAGGGGAAGAAAGTGCTAGCTAAGGCCGCACTGAGCAGTATTGATTTCCTGGGGGCTTTCCTCCTGTTAGCTTTTTCCATATTGCTTGTCTTCGCACTGGTAGAAGCAGGAACACGCGCATACTCATGGGGGAGCGCAGCAATCATCGTCTCTCTCGTGCTGTCGGGGCTCTCTTTGGTTGTCTTCGTGGCGTGGCAAGAGATTCTCACGAGGAGGCCGACATGGTCAGTCGAAGGCATCTTCCCGCTCGAAGTGGTGAAGATGAGAGTCATGGGCTCGACAATACTGTAAGTGCACCTTTTCGATCACCAGCAAAACCATCTGACCTCGCCAGCGTGACCCTTCTCACCGGATTCGTGTTCTACATCGCCGTTGTCCACATCCCAGAACGCTTCCAGGTCGTCTCTGGCGACAACGCTGTAATCGCCGGTGTCAAATTCCTTCCCATGATGGCCGGCTCTGCCGTCGGATCCTTCGTTGCAGGGGCTGTGAATCAAAGGCGAAATCTCACCTCTCCCATCATCGTGATAGCAACGGCTTTGCAAGTGCTCGGATATGGCCTGATGAGCAGCTTAGGAGATGACATCGGCACGCCAAAGGCGACTTACGGCTACCAAGTACTTGTTGGGCTCGGTTTCGGTCTGAGCATTGCCAGCGCGACGATCATGGTCCAGATCAACCTAACATCGCGGCCACAGTTCATGGGTGAGTTTCACCGGACGAATAGCATAGTAGAGACGATACTAATTCAACACAGCTGCGACACAAGGCGCCCTGACCCAGGTCCGCTCTCTTGGCGGCAGCATCGGGCTCGCCATAGCTGTCATCGTGCTGAACGCGGAGATCAGGTCCTCAGCTGTGCTCACTGATGCGCTGTCGTCGGACCAGCTTGATGCCTTGTACAGGTCCCCTCTAGTCATTAAGACGTTCAGTGTCGCTCAGCAAAGCCTAGTCGCCCATATTCATGCTCACGTGTTTGTACAGCAGATGCGCGTGGCGACTTACATCATTGCGGCAGGCTTTCTCGTGAGCCTTTTGGCCTTGGAAAGTAAGCCAGTTCAACCTGCGATCAGACAGCAATCGAATGAGGAGACGGCGCCAACTCAGGAAGTCGCTACGGCACAGCGGTCGGAAGAATCATCCGCATCGCAAAAGTGAAGTGTCTGAAACGAAATTCATAAGACCGGGGCATCGCTTCAACAGTCCATCATCCTGCTCACCCTCCCAAAGCTCCAAAGGATATCTCGGATGCTCCACGTTCCTAGCTGATCTGATCTGCTCTCCCCATCATCCTGCTCACCCTCCCAAAGCTCAAAAGGATATCTCGGATGCTCAAAGGGAGGGCAAAAGACTATGTTGATGAGAGTGGGATTCGAACCCACGCCCTTTCGGACTAGCGATTGTGGTTATGTCGAAGACAAGACCTTAAGCTAGCGCCTTAGACCGCTCGGCCATCTCACCGGTGATTTGGATGAAGGGGTGAGGCATTGTGTCAAATATAAAGCTGTGTTATCTTGGCTACCCATCACGGTGAACCAAAGGCTATGATTCGAAAAGGCCTAGACTTGACCTCGGGAGTCAACAAGTCTCTAGGCAGTGCTCATAATTCTGAACCCAATCATAGTCGATGAAGCGGCCGTGGTGTGCATTTTGACACCAATCCTTGTCCTGCTGAGTTTCCTCCAAGTTCAACATCGTTCTTCACAAGTCACAGGATAGCCAACCATACGAAGCAAGTAGCATCGCGTGAGACTTTTCGCTTGAAAAATGACGACGTGAGTGTCGATCCTCCACGCTAGAGAGCGTCGGGGTTTGGTCGTCCAGCGCGCCGTTCATCGGAGTCAGGCCGAGAGGCCGACGTGAAAATTGTTGCGACAATGGCATTCCCAAGAAGCAATAGCAATAGTCGTGACCATTCCATTAATCCTCTCTTACAAATCATCCGTCAAATCCTCCATCAATCCCTCCGTGTGATTGTTTTCTGGGTTAAATCTCTACATCGAGAAGCACAACTTTCCGCCGCCGACGACTTCTGCCGAAAACGGTCGTCGGGGCCCGCCAGCTTTTTCGCTCGCCGCAGAGACGGGAACATCACCCTCGTCACAGAGAAGCCGCGGAATCTCGCCCCATAGCCTGCCAGCACATATTACTTTTTAGTGTGTCGCCCTTGACCGCTTCCCTAACCTCCAAGAAATTCGACACACATGCATACTATCCGGGAGGAATCAGAGAAAACGGACCCGCAGCATAAAGTGCCCAAGCGATTGCAGGCGCGTTCCGGACCTGGCCTCAACATCCGGATGACGACGCTTACACTCTTCGGGCCCATTGCCCGGCAAAGGGTGAACGACAAGCAGCCGCCCAAGGCTCTCGATGATCTGGACGTCGAGCGATGCGCGGCCCTTCACAACACCCTGCTCCTCTATGGATGGGTATGCAGTGGCAAGCGAATCCCGCAGATGGAGAAGAAATCTTGGTGGAGTCGACACGGTAATGACTCTCTCAAGAAACTCTTACGGCCTACGGTAGTACGCTACCTATCCAAAGTGTTCGACGTGCCTGGCCACAATTTCTTCTACCACGTTTCTGGACTCGCCGCTCCAAAGGACATTCTGCAGCTCGGCGAGGTGCTTGAGGACGAGGACCGCAGTGGACCTAACAAGGAGGAGAAGTATCGCTTCATAGTCCTCTACAACACCTCGCGTGACCATGTCAGCCATCCTGCGGGAATCGTTTACGATCAGCAAGAGCACCGTGCGATCTTTATGCCGACCTACAACCACATCTTCAATCTCAAGGATCGCTCATTACCCTGGCAACCTCTCGAGAGCATACTGAGCGCCTACATCGACATGGTCGAAGCGGAGAAGGCCATCGCTCTGCACGACACCGTCGGTCAGGCCGCCGAGGGGCCCGAAACCGAGATCAAAATGGGCAACGACCGCGTGCAGTACAAGTCGCGACCCTGGGTATTGCAAGCCTACACCAAGGGCGATCTTGAAGCATGCCTCAACACTTGGCTCAAGCTTGTCCAAGCAATAGAACGACGCGCCGACCCCACAGGCTCCAAGCACAACCCGGAGGACGACGACGAGCCGCTGGCGTCTCGGACTGCCTTGAACGTGGCTGGTATTCCCAAAGGCTTCGCGTACGACCTCCTCTCGCACGCAAACTACTCTCACATCTGGTATGTAGCACCTGGCGTGCGACTGCCGAAGGTGGAAGAGTTCCTCAACCAGCCCTTCAAGAAGATTCTCAAGCAGTACCCGAAAGAGACGGAAGGCATGAAGATGCCCTTCCTCTTCTTGCGCGCCACAGGC
The DNA here is from genome assembly GCF_011745625.1 of Cladosporium halotolerans. Classification (NCBI taxonomy): domain Eukaryota; kingdom Fungi; phylum Ascomycota; class Dothideomycetes; order Cladosporiales; family Cladosporiaceae; genus Cladosporium; species Cladosporium halotolerans. The sequence goes on from NW_027191458.1 coordinate 44,972, forward strand.
GAAGTGTCTGCCAAAGAGGCCAAGTTCCGTTGGCCTTTCTCGACGCTCGAGTCGGTGCCGTGCGGCCTCTACCTTGACGCGTTCCCCAACGCCCAAAACCCGTTCGAGGACGCGTGCAGGTTCGTGCTCCCCATCAAGCTTGGCGGCAACCGCTATGCGCGGACGGCCGACTTCAAGCCTATCATCCGCTCGCACAGTGACTTGTACCAGACCGGTATCAACCCGTTTGTCATGAGGCATGGACCCAAGCTGGTAGCGATCTTGGAGAACTGGCTGGAGCACATCGAGAGAGGCCATTGGCAGGTCGACGAGAAGGGTGTAGTCGGAGGTATTGATGGTGAGTCTGCCGCATCCAGAGTCTGTAATTGCACCACTAACACCCTTCACAGTGTGGAAAGAGGCCGACACGCGACAGAACTGGTGGCGTTATCAGGCAAAGCATCTTCTCATTTGAGGTTGATGCGTTTCATTTGGCAAATAGGGGAGAGAGAGGCAGGCGGACAGTCTATTTGCATTTTGCGAGGCGTCCAGAAAGCGGGTCTGGGTCTCATCTTTGCAATCTCTGTGTTTCGCAAGCAGCAGCGTGGCACCCAAACGAAAAGCAACAATTCATGACGAAGCGTGGGCGCATCACGGCATTTTACGGAACGAGGACATTATTGTAGATACCTTACGGTCTGAGCCACAACGGCAAATGTAATGATAATATTGGGCGACTCGATTTTCCTGAAGAGGGCCACGGCGCGTGTGAGAAATGTTCCAAAATCCTGGGCTCAGGGTTGGAAAGAAACGGAGCCTCAGGTGGAGCCTCAGGTAGCAGTCTAGACCTCATGTCCTGTGTACGCCTGTACATATGCGAGAATATCAGCATCGCATCCACACATTTCCTAGTGTCCCCTGTTGCCCAGGTCTTGGCTTGTGAGTTTCCCATTGTCCCAAGACACCATCATCCGACAATACCGATAGCCGCGGAGCACGCACCGAAAGCCCACGACTCTGTCTGGCTCAGCGCCTTACTTCACGGCCCGACCCTGTCTCTCCGCCCTCTGGCCGGCACCGCGATGGAGGTGGCGGTGCGATGCGAGTTCTGGTTGGACTACGGTGTCGGAGAACCTGGCGAACACAAACCTTGTGATCCTCATCACGGAGCTGCGGAACGCGGGCGACATCTGCATGGTTATCTCAAATTCCATCATGGACTCATCAACCCCCTCATCAACCCCCTGCAATCCGACCATCCGTGCCGTCCTGATCACAATCCACGCAATGCAGCTCTACTTGAGACGTGAGGGCTCGGTTACAGATGACTATGCCAGCAATTTATTGCATGCGAGTACGTAAAGTATTCTAGACTGTGCCATCGGGCTCGCTTGCCTAGGCAACACAATAATAGCTGCCCATCAGCCACGCCGATACGAGGTTCGCCTATCAACCATTGGCAAGGCGCGGTACTCCTGCCCTACGCTACTGCCTGGCGCGCCACGCGTGCCTGGGCCAATGGCTGTATGGGAAGCCGCACGCGAGTCTGCACGTTTGGGGGATGACGTTGTTGGCATCTGAACGGGCGCATCGATCGGGGCCAAGTCCTGCAGAAGGCATGTGGCACATCGGGCCATGTGTATGGGTGTGCCAACTTCGAGCTTGCAGGTCGATACGAAACGCGGAAGAAAAGATACTCAAACTTCGTTTCGACCTTCATGCAGCGGGTCCGGTTCAGGGCGGCCCCCAGTTCAAGGCCAGAGCACTGAAGCAGAACGTGTGGCTCATGCCCATTGAAACGGTGCTGCCTGTGAGGGGCGGAGCATGGTCCGAGTGCGTGCGAATGGGCAGCAGCAGCCGGCGTATCAGGCGTGCGAGGCTGAGCGACCCTTTGTTTTCCTGCTGCCTGACGCGCGCGCATTGGTCCTCTCGAACCCTGCTAGTGGGGCACCGTGGGCAGGACCAAACGCGTTTCGCGACGACAGCCGCAATCGGCGATTGCTTGTACCCATCTTCGATCCCCGCGCCTGAGTTCGCATGATACTAAAGACAACACCATCGCTCGTTTCGCTCACCATCGCCGCATTATTGTCAAGCTTCTTGTCGTCGCCCAGCTGACGCGTGCTTTCCGTCGTCATTCCCGCGCCATCCCGCAGCCCTGTCCTTGGGAAGACTTGAGTTTCTACCGCAAACAAGAATGCCTCTCGCTGCACCCGCCGTCGAGCCCGCCTCACATCTCTGCTACTTCAGCTATAAGCGACCGGTGTATGACCACTCCCCAGTGGAGACTGCATTGTCAGACGCCACCTGCTCTCCCTCTGAAAGCCTATTTGAATCGGAACAACATCATCTCCTTCTGGCCCACACGGATCTCTCTGGATCTACCACCATGGCGACGGCCGACCTCCTCAAGTTGCAAACAGCAGCCGCCCACGGGACACCAATCAGGCCCCGTCCAGTACCGCAGCAGAACCTGCTTCAAGTCACCAGCGACGATTCGTCTTCGTCCTCCTCTTCGTCCATGTCCATGGACGCTTATTCTGCACCCGAGATTGCACGTTGCTCAAGGTGCCAACGTACCCCCAGCCACGACACCAAGACGGGCAAGTCAAACATGGTCCAGTACGGTCTCAACCTGTGGTATTGCTCGCGTTGTGCGAGCATGGTGGGCTTCACGGATCGCTGAGACGCCGAGCCGATCAGCCGTGTCGAAGTGACACCGGCAACACGAACTATTCAATTTGAGCCAGCCTTGTGCAATCTGTTGCACGCACACCTTTACTCAGTCAGCTGAGTCAAGTAGGCGGCTCATAATACCGCCAGAGACGACGCTCAACACCGCCCATACACCTTGAGACCCCTGGAAGCTCACCAGAGAGACTGCACAACCAAATGCATTAGGCCTCACGTCCGGCCCACACGACTCGATGGAGGCGAGCCACACATAGGTTCGGCTCGCTAGCAGTAGCATGACACCCATCACTGGCACTCAGTGCGGGATGATGGAAGAAGGAAGGAATAAGAGAGATGAGACGATGAGTTCTTTAGCACGACCGCGACGAGCATATTATGATACCCCACAGAGCTCGACACGGAGTTTTTTGTAGAACATTATGTAACGATACAAAGCTGCAGCATTATGATTATATCGATATCATCATTGAGGCCACCTCCCTTTTGTCTGATTGATTTGTTTGCATTTCGCATGACAAGTCCACGGTGGCGTAGCACTTTCAAACAATACCGAGTGGACGTATGTTGCCTCATGGCGAACGCGAACTCGAACTCTACTCTATGATGTGACACATCAAAAGTATGCCACCAAGATCTCCACGCCGTGCCTTTTGCGTTACAATTCCGCTCATGATGGGGATTGCCCTAACCCTAACCCTTCCGTTCACGAGCCCAGATTGACTTGGAGTTTGAAACGCTATTACTTTCGTTTTCAGAACACATCGGGAGATCTTTTCTTTCGCGGTATCGTACTGAAGCTCACAATAATTCCGTAGGAATAATGGGCGCGTATTCATTGCGAAGAACCGTGTTGCCTTTCCTGTGATGTCTTGGCGAACCTTTCTTTCGACTGATAAACAGTGGATCACGGGAGTCTCTCGTTCGGTTTCTAGTTGCACAGCCCTGCGATCCATATTTCAGAACATGTGATATATCATTACGATCAAAGTTTTATGTTCAAGCGATCAGGATGTAAATTTTGGGTGCCTCAGACGGAGATGCTGTCGCGGTCGTTTACAAGATGTCTCCCGTTGCTGGAGCGAGTGCGAGCGAAAGGAAGACCAAGCGCGCTTAACCCCAGGGAGGGCTCGGCACGTGTGAGCTCCCCACTTTTTCGAACTCACCTACGGCCGAGGCGCCGAGGTTACCACATCTCGCGGGGAGAGGCCGGGGTGGACGAGGCCGAGTTTGGAAACAGTTCCCTCGCGACCTCACTTACGCTTCCATTTCCCATCATCAGGAAGCATTCTCCAAACGAAGCAGTGAGGTACTGCCCACGTGAAATCAAGCACCATGTCCGACCCAACCGCCGAACCCGGAGCGCCCGTCGAGAACCAAGCCGACGCCATCCCTCCGGCTCGCGACAACAGCATTGCGAAAGAAGTCGAGAAGAGAGCGCCCAGACTGGTCGACATCGCTAGGACGCCGGACAAGATCATCCTGCGATTGAACAAGTGTGTCTTCCCAGTCTCCAAGCCGAAATACATAACAGAGCTACCCATCTAACCGACCCTCCAGACTCCTCGCCGCCCCCGGCGGTCTCAGCGCCTTCCTCTCCACCTTCAACTACACCCTCTACCTCCTCACCTTCCTCGAGCTCAAGTCGCAACCCCTCCAAGCCCGCATCGCGCAACGCCTAGGAAAAGCCGCCGCCGCACCCCGCGCCGGGCCCTCGCCCATCGCCTCGCTCGCCACCCTCCTCTCCAGCTGCCGCACGACGCTCCGCCTGCTCGGCGTCCCACCTCTCTACGCCTGGCTCCGCCAGCTCCTCCAGGGTCCCAAGCCCGGCCAGGACCGCGTGCTGTACGCCACGGCCCTCACGCAGTGCACCTTCTACCTGCTCTTCCAGAGCCTGGAGAACATCGCGCTGCTGACGGACCACAAGGTCCTCTCGCCGGCGCTGACGGCGCGCTTCAACAAGTCCGGCAGCACGGCGCGGATCTACATCTGGAGCTACCGGGCGTGGTTCGCGGGCGTGGTGTGCGACTTCGTGCGGCTGGGCCGCGAGGCGCAGCTGGAGAGGGCGAAGCGCGCAAAGAGGTCGGAGGGCGAGAAGGGCGGCGTGAGTGTGCTGGAGGAAGACCAGAAGGCTGACGCGAAGTGGTGGGCGGAGGCGGTTGTGCCGGCCAGCTGGTTCCCGATGGCGCTGCACTTTGCGCTGGAGAACGGGCTGCCTGGGTTCAACTTGGGCGTGATGGGAATGGCGGGTGGGATCGCTGGACTGGGGAGGTTCGCGAGCTTGTGGGCGGCGACGGCTGAGTGAGAGAGGGAACGGGGATGGCTGACGAGGCGCGGAGATGGTCGAGTTGGATGATGGGTTGAGGCGCCAGCGAACGTCAGGGCAGCTTGTAGGGTCGCCATGGGGCGTTTTATCCAATGGTCGCGCAACCCTAATCCCGGTTCGCACGCGGCTTCAGATGACCAAGCCTTGTATGACGGTCCTGCGACAGACCGCCATCTTGTGAAGGATGCCAAATTCCGAGCGGTGAGGTGTAAAGTAATCAGGCTTCCTTTTGTGTATTCGGCCCTTTCGTTCCTTAAATGGACAAAATATTCCCTTTTGATGCTATGCACTGTTCCAATTTGAGGCCGGTTGTCATCGCCATATTCTGCTCCCTCACAGCACCCGCAGTTGCCCTAGCAAGCTCATCCGACTCTGTCCGATTCCGAAGCCATATGTGACCTCCCAAGTGCTGCGTGGATGCGAAGGCATGTCGTCGGCAGGCTGCTGCGGTAAGTATTTGATCTGCCGTGACGAAATACTATGAGTGATGGACTTGATTGCTGAGCTGTGCGGGAATAGCCTGGTGGGGCCTGAATATGTTCGGGTCCGATCTAGTCTGTCTGTCTTTCAACGACAGGTCAATTCTAGTGGTATGTCAAGGGAAGTCGAGGTCTTGATGTGAAGAGCGACACGAAAGGTCATAGTGAATGGAAATTAGAAGCTGAATCGTCCGATCCTTCTATTCTTTTCTGTACAATTATTCATAAGGCGTGACAGATCACATCAGATCAAGTCTCAACGCTCTCTCCGTTCCCCAGCTTCCCTCCAGCGGCCTTCTTCGGCACGACCTTCAGCGAAAAATCGACGTGCTTCGTGCCCTGGTGTATGCTCGATGAGCTGATCACGTCAATATCGTCGCAAACGTAGTCCTGGACATTCTCCGCCGTCAGGCCGCCGGAAACCTCAATCAGCGCTCTCGCCTTGTTGCCCCGACCCCACTTGTCCTTCAAGTTCTTCGAAGCAACCTTGACGCCGTCGCCGGTGAAGTTGTCCAGCATGACCACGTCCGCGCCCGCCTCGATGGCCGTGTTCGCCTCTTCCTCAGTCTGACACTCGACCTCCACCTTGATCGCAAACCCGCCCGAAGCCTTCGCGGCCGCGACAGCAGACGGTATCGAGCCGCCGCACGCCCAGATGTGGTTGTCCTTCAGCATCGTCATGGCGCTCAAGTCCTGCCTGTGCGGGTCGCAACCTCCAACGAGCATACCGTACTTCTCCACCAGCCGGAACCCAGGCGTCGTCTTCCTCGTGCCCGCCAGCGTGTTCTTGTACCCAGCATTCCGCAGCAGCGTCAGCATCTCATGACTCTTCGTCGCAATGCCCGAGCATCTCGCGAGCAAATTCAGCGCGACGCGCTCACCCAGCAGCAAATTCCTAACCGGCCCACGAACAATAGCGCAGCACTGCTTCTTCTCGCTAACGCCAACCTCCTCGCCCTCTTTCACCTGCCAGTCGACGGAGCAGTCGAGCTGGCGGAAGACCTCGTCGAAGAACGGGACGCCGGCGACGATGCCCTGGGACTTGGCGAGCAGGCGGGCTTCGGCGGGGTCATCGCCGACGACGAAGCCGCCGTAGTCGAAGCTGGGAGTGTCTTCCTCGAGCCAGAGAGTGATGTGTTTGCGCCAGGAAGGTGGGAGGAGGTGTGCGGGGTTGCCGTGGACGGGGGCGCCTTCGGTGACGGGCATGATTGCTGGTGTCAGAGAGGAAGATTCGTAGAGTAGAGGATCTTGGTGAAGTCGTCAGAGACTATTGTGGTGCATGACGAGTGCATTAGCCGACGTGATATTTTGTCGGACCGCTTACTGATCGCATCCGACAGCGGAGGAGGACGGCGGGGCACACGCGCGCTCCCCGCTGTGGAGAGAGCGGGCTCCACTTCACGTCTTGGGCCTCGTGGCTAGAACTGACCATCTCACGGACCGCACATGAAACGACGGACGCGTTCTACTTCACATGACTAGACAATGTTTCTGGAAGAGCTCGAGCCAGCACGATGGCGGTTTCAGAGCACGTGGAGTTTCCTGTCCTCGTTTGGTAATGGCCGCCAATTGACGCGCCACTGGCAATCGCTTGCATTGACATGTTGCTGATGAACGACTAAAAACACCAAGGAATCTTCTGAGCCTGGTCCTTTGCTATGGGCAAACCTCGCGCCCCTGGCCTCGCTTTTCTGCACCTGAGACTTTGCTCTCACAGAACCGTTTATCCTCTCTAAGCAAGACCGAACCACTTCATATCTTGAGCGCTGCATCACAAAGTCAGCCAAAAGAACTCCCGCCAACGAACCAGAAAATCGCGAACTCACCCATTCATCGGGACAGTGTGTCCAACATTTTGCGCATAGATACCCTGGACGGTACCGAGCGGGTTCTGCGAGTCAACGCCCCAAGTCTGCGTCGTGTATCCGCTCTGGGGGAAACCCTGCTGCGTCTTCTCGGGCTTGCTCGCATCGAAGCCGAAAACGCCGGTCCACTCCTTAACGGTCTCCTGGTAGTTCTGCGGACGGAGGGTGGTGTCGGCGCTGCCGTGGTAGACCTGGAAGCGAGGACGAGAGCCGGTGTAGCCAGGGTACATGTCCTTGACCGTCTTGGCCCAGTAGTCGGCGGAGGCCTTGACGTTGCCCTGGGCGCAGGTGGAGTTCCAGCCGTTGACCTGGTTGCTGGCGGACATGAAGCAGCCGGCGGGGACGCCGGAGTAGGCGGTGGCGGCCTTGAACATGCCGGGGTAGGTGGCGGCCATGACGTTCTGATTGGAGAGATTGGTTAGCTTGCAGGTTGCGGGTGAGGTGAGATGAGATGGGATGTTCGCTTACGGTCATCATGGCGCCGGAGCTGCTTCCAGTGACGAAGACGCGGCTGGAGTCAGCCTTGTACTTGCCGAGAGTGTAGGTGACCATGTTGGCGATGGAGTTGCTGTCGCCGCCGCCATTGTGGGTCAGGGCAGACTTGGACGAGACGTCCCAGCAAGTGCCCTGGTACGGGGATTCCGGGTAGATGACGATGAAGCCGTACTGGTCGGCGAGCTTGGCGTACGGAGAGCCAGTGTAGTAAGCCTGGGCAGTACCAGAGCAGTAGTGGATGGCAACGACGACGGGAGGCTTCGCAGCAAGCTTGTCGGGCACGTAGATGTACATCTTCGTCTGTCATTGGACGTCAGTATCGGCATTTTCACATCAGGGCTGGCGACTAGGATGACGAACGTTGGACGGGTTGGAACCATAGTTGGTCACCTGCTGCAGCGAAGCACCAATGGAGCTGCCGACAAGCGCGAGAGCGGAGGCGAAAATGGACAATCTCATGGTGTCAATAATCGATGCTATGAGGGTTTCTTAGGGCAAAGGATGGAAAGGATCGAGGGCATGGTATCTGGGCCGTACAAGCTTTTAAGAAGCATTTTGCTTAGTTCGACTCAGTCGTCTGGGTCGCTTAGAGAATTTGAGCGTGCGTACGTGCTTGCGTTTGGCATTTATTGCTTGAAACATGCTATAGTGCTTAGTGGCACGGAGGTTGGCCGTCCGCTTTTAGGCGCGTCAAAGTCGACGTCGGTGCGTTGCCTGTTGTGTGTTTCTGAGACCGATTGGTGGAGTTGAACGTCGCTCCTACCGGCGTCTTTCGGCTACCTAAGAAATGTCGGGCCCTTGAGATGCAAAATTACTCAAGTGCATGTGTAACTGCCGATCGAATGCATCCACATCGTCGGCACGCGCTGTGTGACGGTGAATGGAAAGGTGCTGGGCATGTATGGTTGTCCAGGCATCACGGTTCAAGCATCGAAGATGTCGACTTGTAGGCTTCTTGCTTCGACGACGGGTAGAGTTAACAATAACCTTCAATTATCAGTCCTAAGGCCGACTTATGTCTTTCATTTTCTTTATAGTAATATACAACATCGGTCAAAACGTCTAAATGCTTTTAGATAGGCGCTTTTACCATGTAACAAGCCGAGATGGTATCCAAACCCCACCGATCCCTCACACCCGCCTCTTCAACAAAGGTATCTACAAGTACTTGTTCTCCTTCAACCAAGCCTCAACGTCCTTCGCATCCCTCTCCAACCAACCAATCTTCGCCTTGACAGCATCCACGCTCTGCGCAAGGTTTCGCTCGAAACCCTTCGTGCTCTTGCCCTCAAAGAAACTCTGCACGTCCTGCAGCTGCTCCTTCTTTGTGAAACCGCTGCTCGCCATGGCGACGACGGAGCCCAGCAGCGTGAAGCTGGGCGGCATCTTCTTGACGAGCACCTCCCAGTTCTCCTTGACCCAGGCCCAGAAAGCCTCCATACCAGGCGCGTGGGCGCGGAGGCCTGCGAGAGGCAGGTAGACGTCCTGGTCCTTGACGTGCTTGGAGAGGGAGTAAGCCAGGGTGCGCTGGATGAGCTCGGGCTGCTGGGCGCGGCCGAGGGAGCGCAGGGCGGCGTTGCGCTCGTCGGCGTTGGCGGCGGTCTCGTACTCCTTGACGAGGACGTTATACTCCTTCTCACCACCGTACTTGAGGACGACGGCGTAGACGCTGGCGCGGAGGTTGGGGTGCAGAGCTTGGCGATCCCCAGCGGCGAACTTCTCGAACATCTCGAAAGCGGCGGCCTTGGTCTTCTCATCGCCGGCGCCGGCGGAGGCGCCGAAGAGGAGAGCCTTGAACTGCTGCTCGATGTGGCCGTCAGTATCCTTGAAGGTCCAGCCGAGCTTGTGGGCTTTGTTGGCGACAAGGTCGCGCTGGAAGGCACGGAGGGCGTCTTGTGTCTTTTGATCCTCGAAGAGCCAGGCGTTGCGGACGGTGCCGACACGGGCGGTGATCTCATCCCAGACGACGAAGTCGGGCTCGGTGTCGAATGACTTGAGGAGGGAGAGAAGGCCGGAGGTCTTCTGGTAGCCGGCGGCAGAGAGAGCGCCAGCGTCGGCGATCATACCAGCGCGGTCCTCAACAGTGAGAAGACCAGCCTTGGCGTTCTCACCGAGCTTCTGCAGACGGTGGGCAGGGTAGGAAGTGCGGTAGATGCCGCTGTGGTCGGCGTTGAGCTTGTAGAAGTCGAGGTCAGGGACCTTGAATGAGTCCTCACGCTTGTTGAGGGTGAGCTCCTCGTTGACGCCGTCCTTGGTACGAAGGCCGAGGAAGACCGGGAAGAGGGTCTTATCCTCTTCGGGCTTCACGTCAGCTGTGCGCAGGAAACGGTTCTGCTTGACCTGGATGGATGACTCCTTCTCGTTCTCGCTGACGGTCACAACAGGGAAACCGACGTTCTTTGTCCAAATGTCCGCAACGCGCTCCACGTCCTTGCCGCTGGCGTCGCTGAGGGCAGCCCACAGGTCACCAGTCTGAGTGTTGCCGTATGCGTGCTTCTTCAAGTAACGGCGGATACCCTCCATGAAGACATCCTCGCCAAGGTATTTCGAGATCATACGGAGAACGCAAGAGCCCTTAGAGTAAGAGATGGCATCGAAGATCTGGTTGATCTCGTCGGCGCGCTTGACAGGGACCTCGATGGGGTGGGAGCTGCGGAGGGAGTCGAGGCCGAGAGCGGACTGCAGATTGTCGGTGACGTAGCCCTCCCACACCTTCCACTCGGGGTAGAAGATGTTGCAAGAGTACCAGGACATCCATGTGGCGAAACCCTCGTTCAACCAGAGGCCATCCCAGAAGTCCATGGTCACGAGGTTACCGAACCACTGGTGAGCAAGCTCGTGCTGGACGACTTCGGCAATGCGCTGCTTCGTAGATGCACTGCTAGTCTTCTCGTCGAGAAGCAGGTCAACCACACGGTAAGTGACAAGACCCCAGTTCTCCATGGCACCAGCTGAGAAATCGGGAATGGCAACCATGTCCATCTTGGGGAGGGGGAACTTGCTGTCGAACTGCTCCTCGTAGAACTTCAGAGTCTTGGCCGCAAGCACGGCAGAGAAGTGACCGTGGTCGATGTTCTTGTCGGGAGTGCAGAAGACACGGACGGGCAGGCGGAACTCATTGGTCTCGTAGACCTTGAGCTCGCCGACGATGAAAGCCAAGAGGTAGGTGGACATCAGCGGGGTCTTGTTGAAAGTGACAGCCTTGCGGCCCTCACCAGCCTTCTTCTCGTGAGCGACGTCCATGTTGCTCAAGCAAGTCATCTTGTCGTCAGCGATGAGGGTGACGGTGTAGGCGGCCTTGAGCGCAGGCTCGTCGAAACAAGGGAAGGCTCTGCGGGCATCGGTGGGCTCCATCTGAGTGGTGGCCATGTAGGCATCCTCGCCATTGGGTCCCTTGTAGGATGACCGGTAGAAACCAGCCATGTTGTCGTTCAGCGTACCGGTGAACTTCAGAGACAGAGTTGCCTTGTTGCCAGCGGGGATCGACTCGTCGAAGTCGATCTTGGTTGTTTGGGAGTCCTCATCGAACTGAAGCTTGGGAGACGAGCTGACAGTCTTGGAGCCGCATGTTATCTCGGTCTTGTGAATGTCCAGCTCAAGGGTGTTGAGCGAGATGCTCTTGGTATCCTCGACCACGTCCAGCTCAATCTCGACGTATCCGTCATATTTGAAAGTCTTGAAGTCAGGCTCGAGGGTCAGGTTGTAGTGCAAGGGCTTGACGTTCTTGGGCAGGACCTCGCGACCCTTGGCGATGTCCATGCTGGAGTCGGCGACGTCGATCTCGCGCTGATGACGGCACATGGTTCTTCGGTGCGAGCAGTGTCTTCTGGTGGCAGGCAGCGGGCGGTGGTTGACGAGGCGGTTGTTGGAGGGGTAGTGGCGGTGCTTGGCAGAGAGTGGATCGCGGTGCAGCGAGGGCGCTGACCGCTGGTCGACGGTGGAGCTCGATGGAAAGGCAAAGGTGGAGGCTAGCGATGCCCGCGAGTGGAAGGCAGCGGTCGGCCTGGACGAGCGCAGCAGCGGCCGGGCGGCGTGCGCCAGACGCGGGCGGGCGAAGGATCTCATCCAAGAGGCCTTCGGTAGGGAGCGAGTGTATACAGAGGAGGAGGAGGAGGAGTGATGGACGAACGCAGGGTCATGTGACGGCCGCCGTCTGCGAATTCCATCTCGTCTTCTTCGTCGCTTCGGGCGCGGCGTGCGCGAGCCTCGCAGGCGCGCACAGACTCTGGGGTGCCTGGCAGCCTCGCGGCGATCGACGACGGCGTCGCCGACTGCTTGGACCCGCGCGGCCGCCCATCGACCCCACCATGTCACGTGGATGATCGCATTGCTCTTTCCGCGCTCCACCACCGCGGGCCAGGCGTGCCAGGCCAGCACGGCCAGGTGCGAGGGGGCTGTGCCTGCAGCCACCGGTGGAGGGTCAACGGGCGGTTGTTTGCTTGCATCTGTGCTTTCACCTGCCTGCTGCTTGTTACTGGCCAGGCACGTGAGGCGCCCAGGCGCTACGTCACTTGTGCTCGCCCTTGCCCGGTTTCGAATGGAGCTTCCAGGCCATGCGTTGGAGCTTCCCAGATACGCCCTGCGTCCACCTTTAAAAGACCCCTCTTGACCCTTCTTGACGACCCTTCCTCTCACAACAACAAACTCTCTCACACCCAGAACAAGTAAGCCCTCACGCGACACAGCCAAACCGCTGCAGCTCCTGTGCTAACAACAACCCACAGCACACACACACAAACCAATCAACATGGACTTCGTCAAGAACGCAATGGGCGGCGGCGGCAACAGCTCCGAGAACCAGCAGCCCTCCGGCTCCGGCGAGCAGAAGTCTGGCGGCGGCGGAGGCTTCCTCGGCGGCCTCGGTGACAAGCTCAACGGCGCTGCTGGCGGCGGAGCCGAGGGCGAGAAGAACGAGGACTACCTTGACAAGGGTGAGTGATTGCCTATGAGTCCCACGCCATCTTGGGAGGTTGCTTGACTGACACAACGTTTGCAGGCATCGACATGGTCCAGGAGCGCATGGGCCAGGGCAAGCAGGACAACGAGAGCGCCGTCGAGCAGGCCAAGGACGAGCAGATCTCAGACTTCATCCGTGGGCAGTACAAGAGCGTCTCTGGCAGCGACATGCCGATCAAGGACAAGCCTACCACTTTTGACAAGAGCACCGACTAAGCTGCGGCACAGCTTTGCTGGAAGAAATCAGTCATTAAAGACTTGGAGCTCGGAATTCCGATGTAGCATGAACTGAATGAATGACGAACAGAGTAACCACATTTCGTTTTGCCAGCCCTTACGAGGTTGGCAGGAACTGCTACCACCATAATAACGACCAGTGCTCATGTATCAATTGAACGATGAGTTTCAGGAGGTAGTTGATGTCTTTGAAAACGAAACAGAATGTCATCACAGCCCCGCCCGCGTCTCGACAGGCACAGCCCATAACCCGTATGCATTTTCTTAGAAATTACCTGACACGTCTAATGCCTCCAAATCCTCACCGCCTTATCCTGCCCACCACTCCCCACCCTCTCGCCATCCGGGCTCCAGTCCACCGCGAAAACCTGATCCTTATGCCCCGGCAAATTCTCCGCCAACTTGCCCGTCCGCACCTCCCACGCCTTCAGCGTCGTGTCCTTGCTTCCCGAAACCAGCAAGCGGCTGTCCGGGCTGAAAGCAACCATGTACACGGCGCCGACGTGCCCGCGCAGCGTGTGCAGGTACTTGCCGTCGGCGGCGTTCCAGAGCTTGACGTGGTTGTCGAAGCCCGCGGACGCGATCGTCGTGCCGTCCGGGGAGAAGGTGACGTGGTTGACCTGCTTCTGGTGGCCGATGAGGCGCGCGAGGGGCTTCGTCGACTTCGAGGGCTCCCACAGGTAGATTGTGCAGTCGTCTGAGGCGGTCACGAGGCGCTCGACGCCGTGCGCGGGGAGCGTGGCGGCTTTGTAGCGCTCGAGGGCTTTGGCGCGTTTGCCTTCGACTGTGTCGGGGATTTCTTTCTTGCCTTTGTGGTCATGGAAGCCTGTGCGGAGGACGTGGTCGGTGGAGAGGGCGAGGTGATTGACCCAGTGGGCGTGCGAGGAGAGAGTGTGCAGCAGAGTGCCCTTGCGAGCGTCCCAAAGCTTGACGGTGCGGTCGTGCGAAGCCGTGTAGATTGTGCCGCCTTCACCGGCGCCGCCCCATTTCACGCATGATACGCTCGCCTTGTGGCCGGTCAGGGCCATGTCTGTGTGCTTGCTGACTGCGTCCCAGATGCGGACGGTGAAATCACGGCTGGCGGATGCGAGGCGTGGGCGTCCCGTCTCGCGCAAATGGTAGGGTTCCCAGCATATGCTCGTGATCCATTTGGTGTGACCTTTGAGAGCGCCGCCCAGCGGCGTGCCGGTTTTAGGGTCCCAGAGGCGAACGGTGTTGTCCATGCTGCCGGTGGCGAGAATGCCGTCGTCCGGCGACCAGGCGACCGCAAGCACCCAACCAGTGTGTCCCTTCAGGGTGTGCATCGGCGTTCCAGTATCGCAGTCCCATATTCTAGCGGTGTTGTCTCCACTGCCTGTTGCTAGTCTACTTGAGCTCCCGGGCGAAAAAGCTGTTGTGAGGATGCTCTCTCCGTGTCCGCTAATGCTTGCTGAACATCTTGTCACCGCTTTGACCTTGAACACCGCCTCTGCTCTGCAAGGAATATCCAGCTGCAACTCTGTCGTCACCTTTCCCTGCACGTATGCCTTGATCACTTCATCCTGGTTGAATTCGCCCTCGCCGATAGGGTTGTAGAAGCGATAAGGTAATCTTTCTGTCGGGTCTGTGTGGCCGAGAAGGCTGTTGAGGAGAAGCGAAAGGTTCTTCGGGTCGAGATCTGCGAGCGATACTGTGACAACGGGCCCGTGGGGCTCGCCTGTGTCTGCGTCTCTGAACTGAATGCGTTGGAGGCCTTCGGGAACCGCAGCAGGAGCTGCGACCTGCTCGCGGGCGCGTGTGGCCTCGGAGGTCTTTTGCCGCTTGGAAGGCGGAGGCAGAACGGTCGCCATGTCGAATCTGGAATTTCAGGGCGGTAGGATGGATTTTGGTGAAACTATTCTTGCCGGCGCATTCGTCTGTAGAAGGAAATAATCTTGACGCTGCGGACCCTTTCCGCTCCAAAATTTCCAGCATGTGAACTTGGAGGTGCAGCTTTCTTGGGCTTGCCGCTCGACTTTCTAGAAGAACACCACATTCGCTACGAGACTGTCGCAAGAGCGGGCGATCGCTGAGAAGAGAAGGAGATTGTGGAGTCCATTTGAAAAGATATTGCATGGGCAGAAGTTGAAGGCATAAGAGGGTACCGACCGAGGAAGCCCGCGAAAATGGCGTACAAAGCCGATGTCAAGACGACTTTCGACCCAACTCGTGTGATCCAGCCGATCTACACCGGCGGAACTGTAGCAACCAGCGGTAACGGCAAGATCCTGGCCACATGCCTCGGCGAGGAGGCTCTTCTCACAGATCTAAACACTGGAGCGCATTTGGCGCGGATAGAAGGCGTGAGTCTCGCTGCTTGAAAGAAGGTCCTTTGCTCTCTCTGGACTGACCGTTGACCAAGATCGCAGGACGGTGAGCAAATCACTACGCTTGCGTTCACACCCGACGGCCTCTATCTCGCAATATGCTCGAGATCCTTGTCTATGCGCATCTATGCGCTGCGACCTTCAGACGACCTGGACGAGACAATTGAGCCGAAACTTCTGCGCACCGTAAAGCCCCATGCTGCTCCCGTCGTCACCAGCGCCGTCGACTCAACAAGCTCTCTTCTGGCTACTGGAGGTGCAGACGGAATTGTAAAAGTATGGGATCTGAGAGGAGGCTTTGTCACACATACATTTCACGGCCACAGCGGCGTCATTTCTGCGCTCCACTTCTTCCAGGTGGAAGCTTCCGAGGAGCAGCCAACGAGCAAGAGCAAGAAGCGAAAGAGCAGACAGCAGGATGAGGAGGAGAATTCAGATGAGGCCACGATCGGATACAGGCTGGCTTCCGGTGGAGAGGATGGAAAAGTCAGGGTTTGGGATCTGCACAAGCGCAAGAGCGTCGCCATACTTGATTCTCATGTTTCCGTGGTCAGGAGCCTGGATTACTCTCCGGAGCAGAAATTGCTGCTCTCAGGCAGCCGGGACAAGACCGTGATCGCATGGGATGCACCAACGTGGAAGGCGAAGGCTACCGTGCCGGTGCTTGAGGTCGTCGAAAGCGTTGGCTTTGTGCAGGAGGGCGCATATTTTTATACCGCCGGTGAAACCGCCAGGCTTCGGGTTTGGAGCGTCGAGGCTGGCGGCGAGATCACCGAAGAGCAAGAGCCTGGTTCGGAGATTGAGGCGATCGTGCAGGTATTACATCAACCGGGTCTCCCGTTCGTGCTTACCGTGCATGCGGATCAGACACTGGTTTTGAGGTCACTAGAACCTCTGGCAACACGACCAAACCGCAAGATCCCATCACTTCCTGTCATCCGACGCATTTCCGGTACACACGACGAAGTCATCGACCTGGCATACATCGGGTCAGATCGCAATCTGCTTGCCTTGGCAACCAACCTTGAGGATATCCGCATCGTTTCATTGGAAGGCGGAGCTTCTCGTTCATCAAGCGATACGCCGTACTTTGGCGCGGACGTAGCGCTTTTGAAAGGCCACGACGATATCATCATCACAATTGACTCAGACTGGTCAGGTCACTGGCTTGCGACAGGTGCGAAGGATAACACAGCCAAGCTTTGGAGACTGGACCCAGCCAACAACTCATACGAGTGCTACGCGACTTTCACAGGCCATGCCGAGAGCATTGGAGCTGTGGCATTACCGAACGCGGTTCCCCAACTCGGATCTAAGGCTTACAACAACCCGCTCGAGCACCCTCCAAAGTTCCTCATCACAGGTAGTCAGGACAAGACGATCAAGCGATGGGATATCGGTACGCAAGGCAAGGCCGCACGTGCCAATTACACCCGCAAGGCGCACGACAAGGACATCAACGCGATCGAAGTGTCTCATTCGGAAAATGCACCGCTGTTTGCTTCCGCGTCCCAGGATCGCACGGTCAAGATTTGGGATGTTGAGGCCGGGGAAACCATTGGTGTGCTGCGTGGACACAAGCGTGGTGTCTGGTCTGTTGCTTTCGCACCCACCGACATGCCTGCCCTGACCACCGGCGAAAGCGGCGGAGCAAGCAGCGCCAAGGGCATGGTAGTGACGGGTAGCGGTGACAAGACTGTGCGTGTGTGGAGTCTGACGGACTACAGCTGCTTGCGGACATTCGAAGGTCACGTAAACAGTGTGTTGAAGGTTGTGTGGCTCCCGCCTCCGCCCAAGCAGGCAAAGAGCGATTCACGAAGAGGCATTCAAGTTGCAAGTGCTGCTGGCGATGGTCTCGTGAAGGTGTGGGATGCACAGAGTGGCGAATGTGCGGCGACATTAGACAATCACATCGATCGTGTGTGGGCTCTTGCGGTCAAGCCGAAGCCCTTGCTCTCCGAGGCAGAGCAGAAGAGACTGAGCAGCAAGGACTCTGAAATGGCTGACGCCGATGAGGACGAGTCCCACGAGGACCAAGTTACACTGGTGTCCGGTTCTGCCGACAGCACCCTCACATTCTGGACCGATACCACCGCAATCACCGCACAGCAGGCCACCACCCAGGCGACAGCTCGCATAGAGCAAGACCAAGAACTCCAGAACCACATCCGCGCCAACAACTACCGCGAAGCCATCGTCCTTGCCCTCCAACTCAACCACCCCAAACGCCTCCTCGACCTCTTCAGCGCAGTCGTCAGCGGGACACACGACCCTGCTTCAATCTGCGGCAATGCCGATGTCGACGAGGTGCTCTCCAACCTTAGTGATGCTCATCTCTGGGCCTTGCTCCGCCGTCTGCGTGACTGGAATGCGAACGCCCGCACTCACAATGTAGCGCAGCACATCCTCTACGCTCTTTTGCGATTACATCCCAAGGAGCGTCTCCTGAATGTCCGCAAGAGGAGAAAGACGCCCATCCCTGCTATCGATGAAGAAGTCAACGGCGATTTGGCCCAAGCGATGGGAACTCTGAGCACGAAGGAGAAGACGCAGGAAAGCGTGAAGGATGTTCTCGATGGCTTGAAGGCCTACACCGAGAGGCATTACCAGCGTCTGGACAAGATGAGCGAAGAGCGATTCGTCTTGCTCTGGGCGCTGCAACAAATGGATGGTGTCGCTGCCGGAGGTGCCCTTGATGGATTCCGGAACGACGATGTGATGATGCTGGAATAGAGGGTAGGAGAAGATGCTAGAGCATGGCAGGAAAATTTGGTAGTCGAATGTAAGATCCAATGTGACGACTGGAAGAGAATAAGATTTTCCTCACGCCTCTAGAGAATTCTCACAACAAAATTCAGCTTCATGATGGCACTTCGACGATTCGATACGTTTCACGAAACATCAATTGGAAGAACTGACGATCGTTCGAGAGCGAACTTGGAGATGCTTCGTCTCCGGCGAGAAACAATATAAAGGGCTCTTCCTGGCCCTCCCTCTCAATCTTTTCTTCCCATCCTCCTCAACCACAGCGTGATTAACCTCAGTACAGCTACCTAGCTCGCACCACCGACACCAATTATCCTTTACCATATCGACAACAGTATACGACCTCTCACATTAGCATAAACAGAATCCCAACTTCTCGGTCCATTTGACCTTAATCTGATCAAGATCACCGGTACAATCTCGATTCTCAACTGCCAATCGTCGACTATCATGGGGTACTCAGATTCCACCGGCGCGGGAAGACACTGGATGTCTCGGCGCAGTTTCTCCATCATGTTCGCCCGTCTCATGGTAACCCTGCTCGCTCTATGCTTCGTCTCCGAGTTGCCCCATCTCCTCACCTTCGCCCACGCCAGTCCGACAACTCACCTGGCGCGTCGCGAATCCTTGCAAGAGCGTGGGATTGGGGACGCCCTTCTTCAGCCTCTAAGGGACGCCAACATGACCCAGGTCTTCGGAGTCATCCTGAAGAGCATCATCCCTCCTTTACCTGTCCCTTCCTCTCATTCGCCGACCCCGCCGACCGAGCACGGTACGGCTGCGATCGACAAGGTCGCACATCACGCTGCCAAAGAACTCCAATTCAACCTTGACTTTGACCGAATTCACGAGGTGTTCGAGGCGTCTTATGCGCGTCGGGATCAGAGCGGTGATCCGGCGACGGTGGATGAAAGGTGGATTGCAAAGCAAATGTCGGAGGAGATTCCCAAGTTGAAAAAGCAATTTGAGGGACTACTCAAGCAAGCATCGACTCCTGGTCAGAAGCGCGACGTCGTCCTCGCTCTGCACAAAAACCCCAGTGACCAGAGCCCGGAAACGTCAAGCGACGCAGATCTCGACGTTACTGAGGAATCGTTGTCCAATTATGTCCTGGAGGACTTGGCAGCTGGCAATGGGACCACGAAGTTGACCTCCGAGAAGTCTTTTGCCGCTCACAGGTACGAGGAAGAGCACAAGGAATCACCTGTGGAGGCTGTGCAGAGATGGGTGAACCAGACTCTCGACAAAATCATTCCGGATGAGGTTCGTGGTTCGATTTGCGAGCATGTAGGCGTCGAGTGGCACGAATTGGCAAGCACTTCAAGCAATCGCGACGTGTCCGCATGGCCTGTCAAGATGAAGAAAACTATTGGAGAATACTGGATTTCGAGGGGAGCGTACATCTTGGAGCTCTATTCGTCGAGGAATACGCTCCCAACCTCTGCTTCATCCAATTCAAAGACAAGCACCAGCCTTCCCACCATCGTCGTAACAGGTCTCACCACAGGCCTACACCCAAATAGCTCTGCCACATTGACGAGTTCGAAGTCCGATCCAACGACGACGACGAGCCTTGCTTCTGTACGTTCTACGGCAACCCAAGCGACTTCCGGCAAACTCCACGCCCGTCAAACGGCTACCCCGGACCCGAAAGTGGAACTCAAGGATCTATTCTGGAATACTCCCGAAAAGCGCAGTAATGGACGTGCCCACGCCTTTGACATTCAGGGCCAGCAAGCAAACTCCAAGGCAAGTGTGTCTCGTGTCCATTTGAAGAGAGACTTCCATGACGTGCGATCATTCACGACACTTGCAAGCTCTCCATACTCTGATCCTAGCCCCTCCCAGCAACTCGAGAATAGCTTTGAGGAACGGGATGCAGAAGCGAAGAAGGGCGGTTCGGGCGGAAAGAAAGGTTCGGCCCCCGCGGCCAAAGCAGTATCGTCGGCTCCCAGCAAACCTACCTCAAAGGCCACCAGCGCTGCACCGGAGACCTCCAAGGCTACATCTCAAAAGGCTGCCGCAACCTCCAGTGCACATTCGTCAAAGACCTCATCTCACAAGGAATCCGCGACTTCCAGTGCCGACTCAAAGGAGTCTGAAAAAGAAGCGCCTGCGTCGTCATCCTCTCACAGTAAGACTGCTTCAGCAAGCGGCAAAGCTAAAGCAAAGGCGACTGCTGCTCTAGGACTCGCAACAGACGCCTTCAGCAGCTTCCAGGCTTCACAGAAAGGCGAAGAAGGCACCGGAGGCGCTGCGGGCACAGCTGGAAAACTCGCAAGCTCCGCTTGGGACTCACGCAGGGGCCGCAAGAAACATGGATCGTCGGCCCATTCGAGCGCTGCAGCTGAGGAAGAGGCGATGGCTTCGGATGAGGCTGAAGTTGCCGCTGACGAAACCACAGTGGAAGAAGAGGCCCCCGTTGAGGAGTCTACTGGAAGCTCTCACTCCTCTAAGCTGAAGTCTCATGGGCGCTCAGGCAAAGGCCATGGCAAGAGTAGCTCTACGCACTCCAGTTCCAATGCAGACATCAGCGAGAGCGAGGTCGTCGAAGAGTCTCCTGAATCTGAGACTGAGATTGCCGCTGAAGAACAACCTCCGGCATCGAGTAGAAAGAAAACATCGAGTCATGGAACCTCAAAGAAAGGCCACGGCTCGGCTACGCTTCAGCGTCTCACAAGACGAGCAGCAATGGCACTGGGAGACAAACGCCCAGCAAGTCCTGGTCAGGATGAGGATCCGTCGACTAAACGGACACGCGTAGAAGATCGTACAGGCGCTTCTGGAAATGGTGTCGCGGCTGCATCTTCGCCGGGCGTCTCTGGAGGCGGTATGGGAGCAACTGGGCTAGGAAGTTCTTACGGCGATGTGAGTCCTGCTGGGCCGGTGCAAGGAGCTAACGAAGGCACCTCTGGGCTCGAAAATACAGTTGGAGGAGCTGTATCCCAGGCAGATGGCTCAGCCAGTGCCGCCGGAGCATCTCCCGCGAGTAATTCCCCTGCTGGCAGCCAGGATGTCTCTGGAAGCTCACTGGGTTCATCATCTGTACCGGATATCCCCTCGTCCTCTGGTAGGTTGCACGGAAGCGATGCGCCTTTGGATGAGGCTGGCCCGGCTGCGAAAGGTGATGCAGGGTATGTAGCTGGCAGCGACTACGAGTTCTCGGCAGGTTATTCGGGCTATAGCACGGATCGGGATACCTCAGATGTCTCGACCTTGCAACCAGATCACAAATCCGCTGGCGACTTGGGAAACTCTGGTGCTCCCGCAATTCGGCCTACGTCAAGCATGAGTGTGCCTTCACTTCAGAGTACGGCGGCTTCTAACGATTGGAGTTCCATGAACAATCTCCGGTCTTACTACAACAAGCATACCAACACCCTCAATTCTGCGTCTCCAGTTGTAGAAAACGGTGACTATGCTGCAGAGAACCATGATGATGATTGGGGCATTACTGCCGAGCCTGATTCATACCTGAAGCAATCTCCAAACAACCCTTACCTCAGCTCTCCAAAGATCGCAGGCGGCGATAATTATGCTGCCAACGGTAATTCGCCTGCGGACCTCGATCACACTGGGAGAAGCTGTATCGAGCCCCAAGGGACCGTCTATTTTCGTCACATCTCCCGGAGGTCCAAAACTATACGCTGCGGAAGTTGCCCACTGGAGTGAGGATGGATTGCTGTTGCCACCGCCCATGAACAGTTCTCCATATTCGATGGCTCACCACGGTTCGGCACCTGTCCCGTCGACTGCAGGAGCAATCGCATCCGATTCTGCCAATGCCGTGCCCACTACTAAAGCCAATGTTGCCGGAACTAGTTTGCCGGCCGCACAGCCCTCCGGCACAGTGATTCGTAGACTCGCCAGACGATCCGCCAGAGCACCCCTTGAAGCGTCGGACCAATTTGAAGATGAGGGCAGTAGCGGCAGCGGTAGCAGTGCAGAAGACAATGCCGATGACACAGATGGCGAGATGTCTTCTACGCCCATCACGGACAGCACCACTTCTATGGACGAGCCAGGCTCATCCGGCGATGACACGTATTCTTCCGAGGCACTGGAAGCTACTTCAGCAAGTGGTGATTACTCTTCAGCTAGCGATCCTGCACCCAGTGGCACTTCAGCCATCGACTCTTCCCCCAGCGATACTTCAGGCGGTAACATGTCCGCGGCAGATGACTCGCAAACGCCTAGTGATGAAGCAGCCTTGACATTGAGCACATCTTCGTCCGATGAGTCTCCTGCTGCTCTCCTGGAACACGCTTCGTCACTCGTAAGTCAGGCGATCAAGGCTCTTTCAGGAGGTGGAAGCGATGGGGGAGATTCCACATCGTATCCCGAAAGCCCTGAGTCTGTCGGAAGCACCGCCGCTGACATAGACTCTTCAATTTCTTCTTCGTCTTCTTCCTACTCTGATCTTGGCGATGAGGCAACCGCTGGCACATCATCTGCGGCGGGTTCAATTGATGCAGTAGGTTCTCCGTCATCAAAATCTATGGGCATTGACTCCACCGGCGCGAACACTGATATGAGTGGTGCTGCGACCGGTTCTGGACTTGACTCAAGCTCTGGCAGTGCATCCAGCCTAGGTGACACGACAGACTCGGTATCTTTTGGTGCTATGGGCGGCGACATGAGCAGTGCGACTGGTGGCACGAGTGATATTTCCCTTGACTCCACCGCTGGCTCTACCAGCTCATCAGCCAGGGCAGGCGGATACTCTCCCTCGTCACTCGACGCAGCAGATCCCATGTCATCGGGCTTTTCAGGCGTTGGTGGCAGCAGCGCAAGCATGAGCGATACTTTGTCTGGATCTTCAGGCGCTGACTCTTCGAGTTCGCCACCCAAGGGTAGCGTGCCCGGGTCCACTGCTCTTGACGGCTCAGACACTATTTCGTCAGGCTCTTCTACATCCGAAAGCAGTAACGCGAACAGTGACATTAGTGGCACGACTGCGATTGATCCTGGTTCTGACTCCATGTCGAGCTCTACCACTTCGTCGGTGCAGGGCAGTGGACCCGCAGCTGCTGCACCGGACGCATCAGATCCCAGATTAGCCCATTTTCTAAGCACTGGCCCTGGAGACGCGACCAGCATCATGAATGACAGTCCGTCAGGAACAGGAGGCGACTCTGACGCTGATTCTGGCAGCTCGTCAGCCGCCGGAAGTCGATCGTCGCCTTCCAGCCTCGGGGCATCAGAGCCTGTATCTTCCGACCCCCTCGGCGCCCCAGGAATCGGTGCGAGCAGTGGGATGAGTGATAGCCTGACTGGCACCGGATCTATCTCTGGGGCTGGATCTGGGCCCTTGCACGGCGCAGGGTCGAGTTCTGGCTCTGCATCTGGCAGTCAATCTGGTGCAATGAGCGGAGGAGCCGCATCACTGCCTTAGAGCGCATGCGGGTCTGAATCCAATTTCTGATCCCCTCCATGTTGGCAATTGGTGAGAGGGCATGAGACTGGTATGGCGGTGAACCGAACACTTCGGGTCGATGTGGAAAGCTGGAGTAATTCGAGCTGTTCAAAAAGAGTTTCTTTTGTGACTATTAATCTGTATTGATGCTGGATTTAGTTGTAATAATTAGCTGCTTGATATTCCTGTACAACCGTTATTTCACTCGAGTGCAGCCGAACCTCAGGAACGGAACTAAACGTGGAAACGTGAGGTCAAACCTACCTCTGACCTGGATAGGCGCAAATTCTACGAAGTCGCAAGATAAACAGAACGGAATCTTAAGTGAGACAAAAGTAAAGGAAGACATATTCCATATCAACCTAATCTATACTACGGCAAACACATCGAACCAAAGAATCAACCGCACGCATTAGAAGAAAGGCCCAACAGAGCAGTGACCAATTCAGCAAGCCAGTCTCTACTCGCCAACCAAAAAAAAAGGTAAGCAACAAGAGACCTTGCCTCGCCGACAGCCACGCCGCCCTCCGAACCTTTCCCAAGAGAAGAGCCAAAACAGAACGTGTTTTTGTGGAAACCCTGCGTTTCAATGCCAATCACCCATTTTCATTTCATCGCGCGCCCCGGCCTCTTCGGAAACCCCATCTCATTCCGCATCGAGAGGGTGAAGTGAAGGCCCAAAGCGCAAGACATTCGAAGGAGCACAAGCCCTCTTTCCTTCCGAGATGCCACCTTTTTCGTCGTGTTCGCCAAAAAGGGAGACCCGGAAAAAAGAGGAAAAGATCTATCAAGGTATCATCTGAAAAAGGAAAACAAGCAGGTCGCGTCTTCACTCGCTCGAGAAAGAAGTCCACAAGCTCCGGGAAAACGGGAAGGTGCGCAGAAGCTCAAGGCCTTGAGTGGTCGGTTTCCGCAGGTGTCGCCCTGCACCCGGCTGCCAGGTGGTTGACGACACCGATATGGCCCCAAGAGCCGCCGCGCAAGACATATCCCTTTCTCTCCGGTTTTTTTTTCCAGCAAGCAAAGCCGCAAATAACGCCCGAGTTGTGGATGATCAACATATGCAGAGTTCGCTTTTGGTTGGGTAGTAAAAAAGCAGGGTATTAACGCCGTATGCGAGCAAGCAAGCACGCTCTCGCTCCAGCAAACCAGCGGTCGGAAAGCAGATAGTCGTAAACCGGTCGTGATGCACGTGCGTTCGTCAGCAAGAGGCCCAGATGTAATCCCGTCAGGCCGTATGCGGAAAAACCCAGGCGCACTGAGTCCAGTAGAGAGCGCCAACTTTCCCCACGCCGATGCTATGCAGTCAGGCTGGAAAGTCAACGCGATGTATCATGCTGATTTGATAACCGAGTGGAAGCGCACGCTCGATCGCAAGTCGAAAAAAGAAAGAAACATTAAAGGGAACTGGCGAATCAAAGGCCTCAGTGCAGCAGAGAAGCCGGGAGAGGCTGAGCCGATGAGGCGCTGAGGTTCTACCACCAGCTGGAGGGGCCGCTCGGGTTGCCGTAGCCACCGCCGCCCATGGGGCCACCCATGCCCATGCCGGGGCCGCCGTAGCTGCCGCCCATACCCATACCGCCACCCATGCCCATGCCCATGCCACCGGCATAGCCAGGACGCTGTCCGCCGCCGAAGGTACGGACGTCACGGGTGGCAGCAGCACCACGGCCGCGACCACCAGAGCGGCCACCACGGCCACCGCCGAAGCCACCACCCTCGCGGGCGATGCTCTCGAGAAAGCCAGGGACCTCCTGGTTGGCCTCCTTGAGCAGCTCGATGAGGTCACGGACGACACCACGGTTGCCACGGTTGAAGAAGGCAGTGGAGACACCAGTGTTTCCGGCACGGCCAGTACGACCGATACGGTGGACGTAGTCGTCAATGTCGGTGGGAAGGTCGTAGTTGACGACGTGCTTCACGTTGGGGATATCGAGACCACGAGCAGCGACGGCAGTGGCGACGAGGATCGGGGCGCGGCCAGAACGGAACATCTCGAGGGCGCGCTCACGCTCACGCTGAGTGCGGTCACCGTGAATGGAGGTGGCAGGGAAGCCCTGGTTGATGAGGAAGTCGGAGAGGGTGTCGGCCATGCGCTTGGTCTCGACGAAGATCAGGGTAAGACCGGCACCGTGGGTGTGAAGGATGTCGAGCAGCACACTACGCTTGTCCATGTCCTCCACGTACTCGACCTTCTGGGTGATGTTCTCAGAGGTGGAACCAACGCGGCCAACAGACAAGAAGATGTAGTCGCTGAGGAAGTCGCGGGCGAGCATCTGGATGTCGCGGGGGAAGGTGGCGGAAAACATGAGAGTCTGGCGGCCGTTGGTGGGGGGCATGTCCTCGCCCTCGACAATGCGACGAATCTGGGGCTCGAAACCCATGTCAAGCATGCGGTCAGCCTCGTCGAGGACCAGGTACTTGATGTTCTGGAGAGAGATGCGGCCACGCTCGATCAGGTCGACAAGACGACCGGGGGTAGCGACAAGCAGGTCACAGCCACGCTCGATCTGGCGGAGCTGGGAGCCAATGTCGGCACCACCGTAGACGACGCAAGGGCGGACCCAAGAGCGGTAGGCGAACTTGCGGGCCTCGTCGAAGATCTGAGAGACAAGCTCACGGGTGGGAGCGAGGATGAGGGAGGTCGGGTAAGCCTTGCGCTGGCGGGCGAAACCAGACTGGGGAGGGGCGTTGCCGCTGGGACCGTTCTGGAAGGCCTGGGAGAGGATGGGGAAGAGGAAACCGCCAGTCTTTCCGGAACCGGTCTGAGCGCAAGCCATGAGGTCACGGCCGCCCATGACGATGGGGATGGAGTATTTCTGGACGGGAGTCGGGACCTTGTAGCCAGCCAGGTTGATGTTGCTGATGAGGTGGTCATCGAGCGGCGGGTTGGAGAAGACGTTGACGGGCTCGGGAACGCCCTCACCGGAAGCTTCAACGGGGATGTCATCGTATTTCTCGAAGTTGATACCGGTCTCTTGCTTGCTGGTCGGGTCGGTCGCAACGCCAAAGAGTTCGCGCTCAACGCGCTGGTTGGCAGGGCCGGGCACGTGCTTGCCGTCGACCCAGCGTCCATCGCCAGAGCCACCGTTCTGGCGGCCGCCAGCGCCGCCGCCGGGTGCGCCGCCGTAAGCGTTGCGGTCAAAACCACCGCGACCACCGGGAGGGCCGGCGGGGCCGCGAGGCTCAAAGTTGGGCGCGCCGCCCCAGCCGCCGCGAGGTCCACCGTAGCTGTGGTGTGGTTAGCTATTGCTCAGATATGTCGCATCTCGTTGTGTACGAAGACTTACCCAGGGCCGGGACCGTAGCCGTTCATGCCGCCCATAGGAGGAGGGCCGTCGAAGCCAGCAGGAGGGCCAGCGGGCGGGCCGCGCGCACCTCTCATGTGAGGCGGGATGTAGGCAGAGCGTCCTTGACCGAAGCCGCCGTTCTGCTGGCCGGGCTTGGGAGCGTGCTGAGAGTCCTGCAGGCTGAGGTTGTTCATGTTGAGCTGGTCCGCCATGATTGCAATGTCGTCGTTCCGCGAGGTGGTGGAAGTGGGTTACGTTTGAGTTGAAGGGAGTGTAAGTCGGTCGGTGTGTATTGCTTGTGCAGAAGGCACGTGCGTCGTCTCGTACAAGGAACGCTTGCAAAGAGACACAGAAATGCTGATCTGAAACGGAGAAGTTTCTTGTTTCGGGTGATGGGAGGAAGAGTGTGGGTGGGTGATGTGAGGCTGGCTGCGTGAAATCACGGTGTAGTTTTTCTAAGAGAGAAGGGTCTGCCCATCACAGCGCGGGCCGTCCCTTGGCGCTAGTGGCGACTTGACGCTGCTGACCCGGTGCTTGCGATTGGCCCCTGCGCATGAGGGTTGCTCAACGTGAAAGTCAGAAGCAACAGTGGCGAGCATGTTCATATGACGATGCGGTGCGTTGGTAATCTGCAGAAGCGATGAATGTCCCGATGGTACTAGGGCTGGCTTTCCAACAAGGCAATTGCGTGACACGTGATACTTGGAGGGTTTTCGTGTGCTACAACAGTCATTTTCATGTGCCGTGCAATGATATACTTTTCTGAGGCCCTTGAAAGACACCATAAGGACAGTCATGTGCACCACGGTTATCAAATATCGATTTCTTCGAGTCACTAACAATACCCTGTAAATCCGTCCGTATTCGGTAAGTGTTCGAACCAAATCAACAAACGACTTTATATCCAGACAGTACTAGTTTGACAGGCCTCAGGGTACGAATGTAATTGATTTCACATGTCTCAGGTTCATCATATTCAAACCCCAGCCTTCTCATAAGCACCAGACCGCCCAGCAAAGCCAGCCTTCTGAGGCGAGTAAGCCTTGACAAACGCAACGCACGCGGCAACAATAACGCCAACGAGCGCAAGTTTGGCAACAAGGCTCAAGCCCTCCTCAGAAGCAGAGCCAGACTGGACCGGCAAGGCCTTGTCGAAACCAGAGCCAACCTTCTCACCACCCGCATCCACCTTGGGCGCGTCGACACTCGCGCCCGCCCACTCGTCGTCCAAAGGCACAGCCGACCCGGCCGAGCCCTCCAAGCCTAAGAGCAGAAAACGCAAGTGTCAGCCAGAGCATCGACACTGCCCCACGGCGAGCCAACTTGTCTGTCGGGAAGAGAGAGAGAGGCTAGGTAATAGGCTTAGAGTTCGGCACGGATACCTTCTTCGGGCACCTCGAGCTCGCCGCTCTTGACGATCTTGACGGGCTTGGAGGGCTTGTCGCCGGGGCCCTTGGGCACGTTCTCGATCTTCTCCACGATCTCGTAGCCCTCGAGAACCTCGCCGAAGACGACGTGCTTGCCGTCCAGCCAGGAGGTGATGGCGGTGGTGATGAAGAACTGCGAGCCGTTGGTGTCCTTGCCGGCGTTGGCCATGCCTGCGGTTGAGTCTGTTAGGATACCGAGCTCGCCAGATACCGTTGTGCTTTGTTCGTCCCAACTTACTCAGAAGACCCTTCTTGGTGTGCTTCAGCTTGAAGTTCTCGTCGGGGAACTTGTTGCCGTAGATGCTCTTTCCGCCAGTGCCGTCGCCCTTGGTGAAGTCACCACCCTGAATCATGAATTGCTTGATTACGCGGTGGAAGTTGGAGCCCTCGTAGCCGTAGCCCTTCTCGCCGGTGGCCAGGGCGCGGAAGTTCTCAGCGGTCTGCAAGAGGCATTGGTCAGCTTCGTGCTCTGGAAAAACAGCATTGATACCAAGCTCACCTTGGGGACAGTCTTGCCGTAAAGACCGAGAACAATGCGTCCAACATCCTCGTCGCCGTGCTGAATGTCGAAGTAGACCTTGTTGGTGATCTTGGGGCCCTTGCCGGCAGCCTCGGTGGTCTGGGCGAAGTAGACGAAAGTGAAGGTCAGGATGACCAACACGGAGAGGAGGACACGCTGGATGCTCGCCATCTTGTGCGATTGATGTTCTCGACCAAGAGGAAGAGTGCTAGCGGTGAAACAAGACGAACAGCCAGCTGGCGAACGCGGGACACGACGACCTGAAGCCAGGGCCCACTCGGATTGCGGAGAGATGCAAGGGCCCAGACGAAAGCCGTGGCAGCCTCAGGACGAAACGCCGCAGCCCGGCGCGGAAGTGAAGCCGGGCTCGAGAGTCGCAACCACGAATACCACGAACAACCTGCGACCACCACCCCTACGCTGCATCCGCCCCTTCAACACCGCCAAAATGGTATGCAAAACCCACCTCTTCCCAATCCCGCCAATCCTAGCCATCTAACAAAACCCGTCCAGGTCTTCATCTTCGGCACCCCCTTCCCCGAATCGCAACTCGTCTCAAAAGCCCTGCGCAGCTTCTACGGACTCGGGCCCCAAGCCTGCACGAAGCTGATGGCACGCTTCCACATCCACGACACGGCGCGCGTGGGCGCGCTGGCCGAGAAGCAGATCAACAACCTGGCGGGCGAGCTGTCGGAGATGACGCTGGAGAACGACGCGCGGAGGCAGCTGCAGGACAACATCAAGCGGTTGAGGGACATGGGCACGTACAGGGGCAGGCGGCATGCGATGGGATTGCCGGTGAGGGGACAGAGGACGAGGACACAGGTGAGTGGTTGTGTTGAGGAGAGGTTTGGTGCGGATTGGAAGATGGCTGACCAGAGGGCAGATTATGAATGCGAGGAAGTTCAACCGCGTGGAGAGGAGAGGTTGAGGAAGGAGCTTCTATCCGCGGTCTCTGGCCGCTTTCTTGTTATTTCGAAACTTTGCATACGCTCGGGCGAGCATCAGGCGGAGCTGGACTGGCGCACTACGAGACGGACTACACTTCACTGTAAAGATACCAATGTACAAAAGATGCATTCCATATCCCGAGAAGGGACTTGGGAAAAAGAACAAGACAGAAAGGTGCACTTGCATTTCCACTTCAACCTCAACATATTTTGTTTGGGTTTTCTGATCTGGTCTATCACTACATCTTCGCAGGGCCCGCCCGGCTTCTATCATAAGTGATGAAGAAATAGTGAGGAAAAAAATCAGCAACGCCAAGGAGCTCTTCCCGTCCACGCTATGCCGCTATGCCGACAACTCCAAAGGAGATAAAAAGTAAAAATTTCAGCATCGATCATGAAAATCAAGAAAGCAGCCCTGCTGCGTGGGGTACCAATGCGTCCCTGAGCCGTCTACCCGAAACGCCGAAAGAAGAATCTCTAGGCTCCCAAAACCAAAAAAGCGAAGATATTAATCAACCGCTCATCATCATACAAGTCATGCGTCCGCCCACTCTGATGGTCACGAGCCGCCGCTGACAAGGCGCCTCGTCCACCCTGCTGACGAAGACGTTTCAGTTGCCTGCGACGAAGAGTCAGACCTCGCTTCAACAGGCAGCAATCTCAAATCCTCGACTATATAAGAAGGCGCAGCGCTCCCATGTCGTTCACCTACCTGGGTCTCTGGGCTGCGGGCCCAACGAAGCAAACGACATCCGGCCATTTCCTGGGTCCCTTGGTTGGGGACCACGACGCATGCTCAGTCTTCCGTTGCCCGGATCCCGAGGCCAAGGGTCCTGCGGCCGTGGCTTTTGAGGGCCGTGACGGGCAGACATGGAGTTCGACATGTGGCGGGTGTCGCCGTCTCGCGGCTGTGGTGGTTGAGGGGCGTTGGGTCGTTGCGGCCTTCCTCTGTGGCTTGGTGTGCGAGTCTGGACGCGAGGGGCAGACAGTGTGATGGCGAGAGGGGACTGTGATGGCTGGCTGAAGGCGATCATGAGTGGCAGGTGTATTATTTCAATGCCAGTGTAAGTCGACAAGGTCAAGACCGTCTTGGGTGTCTTGAGCGCTGGTGGAGAAGCAATGGTCTTGTTGGGTGTTGGGCGTTGGGCGTGAGTTGGTCTGCAAGCGAGTCTGGTGTTGTCGATCGAACCGTGGAGTGTCGATGTGTGTGATGGAGATGTGTTTGCTATGTGGCAAGGGGCAGAGAAATAGGCGGAAAGCAAGAGCAATATAAGGTACCTACTCAATTCACAGGGCTCAGGGCATTCCTTCGATGACATGGGGCTTGAGGCACCACCAGAGCCTCAAAGACAGGGCGCGGCGGTGGATAGTTGCCTGAGTGCACGTGGGATGAATCACCGTCACGGGACAGGCCTCCAATGACAGCGAGAACGACGGCCAGGACGAAGGCCATGGCAGGCGCAGCGGCCTTCGAGAAGGACCGCAGTCATTGCGATGATGACGGGCCCGAGCGGCCTCCGTGAGGCTCGAACGAACGAGAGGACCATATCGAACAGCAACCAGCGGTGGCTAGTCGCACTAGCGCCGAGTTGGAAAGAGGGACGAAGAGGCAGAGTAGGCCGTCTGCCTGCGACCTGACGGCAGAGACTTCCGAGGCCGAGCACTAATGCTCCAGCAGAAAAGGCAGACACCGGGGGGTTTAGAGTTGCCAGGGATCGCCTGGGTGCGCAATGACTCCCTCTAGGCGGACATAGCCATTGTCCAAATCGCAGCCAGGCAGCTGACCCAACCACAGCGTGCACGAAGTGAGGTCCGGCAGGCAGTTGCAGCGCGGGCGGCCAGCTAGTGGCCTCAGGCCGAAGGATGCCTGGGGAGCACGGACGCGCGCGCCCACCTAGCAGGCGGAGAGGGCGAGGACGGCGGTGGACGGGAGGGTCAACCGCGCGCTCAGCTGAGAGGGAAGTGAAGTTAACCACCGCAACCAACACGGCCGTGCAGCATTGCGCCCCAATCACCCGTCGCCAGGCCGCTGCACGCAATCCGCTGCACTGCGGGGGCCAACACCAGACATCTCGGCTTGCGCGATCCCAGCCCGCGCGCGCTGCGGAGACGGCGAGCGGCCCTGTAGCCTTGTGCCCTACCGATTCGCCCAAGGATGCCAGGAACCACTCAACAGCCGTGCTAAATGCCCTTCGACCTCACTAACCGCTCGTCACGACACCGACCCTCCCTTGCGCCCGCGGTGTCGCCGCCGCCGCCCTCCCCTTAGGTTCAGGCCGCAAAGTGACTCCCGCCTGCCTCAGGCAAGCAGGCAACCTCCCACGCCTCGGCCGCCTCTCCCATCTGAACTCTGCCTTCCCTTCCCGCCCACCTGCGCCCCAGAGCCCGAAGCCATCCTCTCCTCTCCTCTCCCCATCCTGAAGCCCTCAAGCCCTCATCTCGTCATGCCCACGCCCGAGGCCAAAGCCAAAGCCTCCGCGCCCCACACCCGCCCTGCACCGCCTCGAATCCTTCGAGGCATCCTCGCGGCGCAGCACTACCATCACGATCACGCTCGCGCAATAATCTACGCACCGCGAGATGATCGATCGGCTAGCACGGCGCCGTTAGCCTCCGAGTAATAAGGCTGCGGTGCGCTGCACACAAGCCTCCCGGGCAGCTGGGCTGTGAACCGGCGGCACGTGCGCGGTGTTGTAAGTGAGCGAGAAGCGGTCGGCACGGTCGGGGCTTGGCGGGCGTGTGGCGCGGTGTTGGAGGTTCTTGTGCGATGCTTGAGGGTGCGTTTCGCGTGTTTTGGGCGCGGGTTGGTTTGCGGTCGGGCTGTTGGTGTTTCTGTTTCTGTGTTCGAGCGTCGTTTCATCTGGGGGTTTGCGACAGCTGCAACACGAAGGGGTGTTGGATTGACCTACTTCCGTACTCGGTAAAAGCTGACACTGTAGTACATCGATAGGAGATTATTATGGAACGCGCCTACGCAGTCTGCACAGTGACGTGGGTGCGTAGATGTGAGAAAGTGGCTGATTTAGGTCAGGCTGTTCGCAAGAGAATATTCCCATGCTTGATCATGCCGATATGGCACTCTAGCTATCGTGATATGTAAATGACATCAATACTCATTGACAATGCCGAAAATGCACCCATCAAACCACCTACCATCCACTACTCCTCCTCCTCCTCGCTGCTCCCCTCGGCATCACTCCCACTCCCCTCCTCATCACTCTCCTCCTCATCCTCCCCCTCGACAGCCTCCAACCCATAATCGTCCTGAAAATCCTCCAACCCCCGAACCTCAGCCGCAAACCCAGCCTTCTCGAAATTCCCCACCAACGCCTCCCTCATGATCGGCGCGCACGTCACCATCAAGTTCGCCTTCTTCGGATCGAACACAGGCAGCATGTACTTCGCCATGGCGCCGCGGATCTCCTCGGGCGAGACGTCGCGCACGCGCGCCAGCATGCGGTGGCTCCAGTCCTTCTCGATGCCGCGGACGACCTGGTTGACGTAGCTCAGCTCGGCGGCGGCGGACATGGTGGGCTGCTCGTTGGCCATGCCGAGGACGATCTCGGAGATGGCGCCCTCGAGGGCGAACTTGTCGAGCTTGAGGGAGCCGCTGGCGTAGCCCTCGACCTGCGCTTTGGCCGCCGCGTAGGCCTTGTAGGCGTCGGGCGAGCGCGAGATGCGGAAGGTCAGCTTGCCTGTGTCGGCGGAGCGGGAGAAGTAGGTTCCGTAGGCGAGGCCGGTGCCGCGGACGGCGACCCACATGGGGCCTTCGACGGCGTCCATGTAGCTTTGCGCGACGAGGAGGGCGGGCAGGTCCGGGTGCGAGTAAGTGTCCGGGCCGTTGGAGACGAGCATGGCGAAGGAGGAGTCGATGGCGGGAATGGGGATGATGTAGGCTGCGGAGCCAGGGTTCTTGCCCACGTCGCTGAGGCAGGCACGGCGGCTGTCGAGGGGCTCGAGGGGCTTGTCGGTGTCGAGAGTGGAGGTGAGGGACTTCCAGGCGGAGACGGGGTTGGGGAGGGTCTCGACGTTGGCGGCGACCTTGATGCGGAAGTTCTCCGGGCGGTGTAGCGAGGCACAGAGGGCGGTGAATTTCGCGACCACTTCTTCAGGGTTGTCTTTCAGAATCTTGCGCATGCGGCGGAGGTAGAGGGCCTTCGCGAGAGTGCTGCGTGCGCGAGAGCTAGAGTTGCGATCGAAGGCGACCATGAAGTGCGCGGCCATGAGCATGCTGTCGCCGCTGCGCTTCTCGTCCGGGATGTCTGCCAGGATCTTGGTGAGGGATGCGTGGAGTCTGACGGGGTCGTGGAGTGCATCGAAGAAAAGGATGCGGATCCATTCGATGACCTTCTGGTAGCCTGCAGGCTCGGTGTCGAAGGAAATGTTCAGCATCTCCGGGTTGGCGTGGTTAGACTGAATGCCGTAGCTGACCGTGTCTCGCTCAAGCTCCAGAACAACGTCCTCGAACTCAATGCGCTTACCATCCTTCTTGACAGGCGTGGTGAAGAAGTTCATCATGTACAGCGTGAGGAGCGGCTTGAGGTCAACGGGAACAGCTTGAGTGCACATCTCCAGCTTCACACGAACGAAGTTCGAGGGGATATGCTCAAAGTGGATGAACAGCGGGGAGTCATTGTCGTCCTTGTCAATCAGAGCCTGGATCTCATTGTCGAGCTTTCCCATCTTCCTCGCAGATCCAGAGCGAGCGGTCACCGTCGGGATGAAGTGAACCGAATCCGTGCCAGGGACAGGGAATTGCTCCAGCACAGAGTCCGGAATAGGCTTGTCATTCTCAGCTTTGGCTTGAGCAAGCTTCTCCTCCAGCTCCTTCAATCCCTTCTCACCAAGCTTCTCACGCTGCGCCTGAACGCGTGCTTTTTCGTCGTTGGTGATCTTGTCGGAAAGTTCCTTGGAAGGAACGCCTAGGATGGACACATGGTGAGCATCGGACATCCACTTCGACAGGAAATCCCTCCACTGTCTGTCGGTCCATTTCAGCAAGTCGTCAAGCTCCTTGATAGTAGCCAATTCACGCAGGTCCTTGCCGTCACGACGGCCGAACAGGTGGTCCTCGATGATGGGATCGGCGAAGAACTCTCCAGCGTTCTCGCATCTAAGAAGAATTTGTCTACGCCAACGGTTGATGCAATCGCTCATGTATTCCATGTCGAACTCTTTCGCAGCGGTGTCCTTGAGAAGCTTAAACAAACGTGTCTCGACCGCTTCCAGCTGGTCGGTCTCGACGGCGGTCAGTGAGAACCAGATGGTCATGCTTGGTCTAAAGTCGGTGCTATAGTATACAGCGCTGCACAGCTGTTCGCGCTCAACGAGCGTATTCTCCATAACGGAGATGGAAGAACCACACATGTAGCTCAGCAAGACACTGACAGCGGCACAGGCAATGTGATCATTGCAGTTGGGGCCAAGGAATCCGACCAGAATCTCGCCCATCGACTCATCCTCTTCGGGGAAGTTGATCGTGTCGACGGTGGTCTCCTTAAGCGGAGGTGTTTGCTTGGAGTCTACCCAAGGTCTCGTGAAGGGATCCTCGAGCTTGGGTATATCGTCCAGAATTGTACCCTCGAAGTCGTCCAGGATATGGAGAAGGTTGTCATGGTCAACCTCACCCGTCAGAACGAGACACATGTTCTTTGGCTGGTACATAGCCTTGTGGAACTCGCGAATTCGATCGGCGGTGAGCACTCTCAACTGCTCCATCATGCCGCCTGTCTCGTACCTGAAGCCATCGCCTTCAGGGTACATGAGACGTTTTGCTCGCAACTCCATCAACTCGCCCTGCTGGTTCTGCACACCCTGCATCTCCGAGTAGACGACACCAGCATCCTGACCCTCGCCATCGACGTGATGAACCTCGGTGTAGCAACCAGCATCAGTCAACGTTGGCACGATCAGATGCTCCAAGTACACCGGCAAGATCTGTGCAAAGCCATCCCAGCCAGCAGTCTCGAGAGTATATGCCGTCTGATCGGTGGCGGTCCACGCGTTTGTAGTAGAGTAAGCGCGGGTGGCGAGTTTGTCCAGCAAGCCCTTGTAACGGTAAGACCGCGAGCCCATGAAACATAGGTGTTCCAGAGTATGCGGTGCGCCAGAGTCGTCATGGATCTCGGTGGCCAAGGCAAAGTAACCGCTTACTTTGGGGCCTTTCTGGTCGACAACGACGCAGCGCATGCCAGTGCGGGTGGACTCATACTGCGTGACGGTAACGGGAGCGTATTCAAGCTGAAATTTTTGTATCGTCTTGAAATGTGGGCTCTGAGGCTCTTTGGCGGCTGGCATGATCGCGGCAAAAGACCTTGTCCGTTTTGAAGGTGTGAAGAGCGATGCGGCGAACGATGACAGATGTTGCCTGCAACGGCTGCGGAAGATAAACGCCACCGGGAAGATGTTGCCCGAGAACAAACGAACAAACACGAGATGCTTGCAGGAGACTCTACAGCGATAACGAACGGTGAAAGAGTTTGCGGATTGTGTTTGTAGACGAGTGAATCAGGCTCTCGCTGGCGGTGCAAAAGCCGGAGAGCAGCTTCCCACCGTCAGCTGGCCGAACGTCACAGCCATCGCCGACGCCTCATGCCTGCATTGGCGAGATGGGCCACTTCATCCCATTCCGACCGCATACCGAGCGCGCATGGAGGTGGGACTGCACGTGATTGTCGCTGGCAGAGGGTACCGCCTTGGCAGCGAGCCGCAGGGCGATGTATGCGACAGGCATGCAGTGTGCCGCCGTCGCCGCGGTTGACATGTACTGTATGCGCGGCGCGGTACTCTTACGTTACGCCCGCAGGAAACCCAGCGAATTGCCTCGCAAATAGAAGACGCCCGCACACAATAATTGCATTCACTATACATATATGCCTGCTCATGAACTGGCCACACGTGGGATGTCGTTCCTACGCGCAGGCGCTGCTCGATGTCGCTCGCTGCCGTTTACCCCACGTGCACATGCGTCTCCCAGCAATCTCGATATAGAGCCCATGATACAATCCCCCGGCATCAGCCGGAGTTTCAAGGGCGCGAGCCTTTCCCCGGCCTTCGACCAAGCGAACGTTACCGCACTCCTTCGACGCGACAATCCAGACACTCCCTACAACCCCCAGCACACCAAATCCTCTCCATTGATCCGCGATCTGTACACGCGACGCCCGCGCGACATGCTTTGCGCGCCCACCACCCGATAAGCTTCCCTACCTTCGATTGCTGCAGCTAGCCGGAACCAAACGTCTACACCAGGGGACTCCCGCGCGGCCCATCAATCACAACCATGAGCTCTCTCTCGCATATCCTGAGCGCGCCGGACGAGCCCACGCCGCCTGCTCACGCCACGCCCGCGAAAGACATGCCTCCTCCCACGGGCAGTCAGCCTCCCAAGCAAGAGCAGCCCGCCGCAGAAACACCTCAAGGCGACCACGGCACGCCCAACGAGCAAGGCGACGAGCCAATGTATACTTCCACCACCACATCCACCAGGCGCAATGCGAGCGGGAGCGTGTCGTCAGTGTATTCGGGCAACAAGATCAGACACCTGAAGAAAGAAGACGGCATTCCCTTCTGGCGCAAAGACATCCAATACGATTTTCTGAAGCTGGTCTTCTACGATCAGACGAAATGCTTTTCAAAGTACAGCGACGGTTCCTCGGGGTTCACCTTCGCGGAAATCTACATCGACGCAATGGCGAAGAGCAGCAAGTGCAGCAAGATACTCAAGGAGAAGTTGCTGCAGGACACAGAGGGCGCGATCAGCATGGCCATGGTGTGTCTGCTGGTCAATGTTGGTCGCATGAACACCACTCTGAACTGTAAGCTCCCAATGCGCAGGGAATGCCGAGCTGCATGCTAACAAACCCATCTAGTCTTCCCTGAGATGCGCGCCCAGTTACGAACATACCACTCGATCCCCGCGCTCCAGGCGCACCAAGATCCTAACGCCTACAAGCAGCTTCAAGATGCTCCGCGATTGAAGTCTATCTTGAAAGGCGCAACAGAAGATGACCCTCAGCCGTCCACATTGGAGGAAGTAAAAGCAGCGCAGAAACCTCGCACAAATCCCGTGAACCTCATCTTCGTCCTGGCGCAGTTTGCACCCAAGATCAGCGAAACACACTTCATCCCTCCCAGAGATTTCTACGATCTTGTCATGAGAGGCAGCCTCAGCAGCGCAAGCAGAGCTAGAGCATTCCTCTGGCTTGTCTGGTGGTATCTTGAGTCCGACTTTACCCTGGAAGACGCCCAGCGAAATCCATTTGGCGCTGGACGTTATGGCGAGAACGAAGAAGGCACAGGCGCACTTCCGCTCAAGGTCCCCAACTTGGAGAGCCTGACCGAGGAACAGGCTGCGCTGGAGAACCTGGATACTGAAGAGGAACAGCTCTTCGGCGAGGTCAAGCGCAAAGAGCGCATTGCAATCTTGGCTAGCGAACCAAGCCCTGCAATGACTGCTCTCAAGAGAGCTAGAAAGGAGAAGGGTCTCGCATCTGGAGGCGCCCAGGGATACCGGTCCGAGGACGAAGGAAGCGAGGCTGGTTGGTATTCCAGGCCTTCCGGTACGTTATGCGACAAAGAAATGCTCTCCAAATCAAAGCTGACTTCAATCTCCCCAGTCACCTCTGCAGCACGCCACGCAGTCGGCGTCGACGGCGAAAGCGCGCACACCAAATCACCCTCGCCCGCCATCGGCCGGGGCTTCCAACCCGTCAACTCAGCAACCAAGCACCCACAAGACATGCGCATCAACACCCTCCTCAACGACGAAGGCAACCCAGAAGGCTCCCCTTCAACCACAACCCCCGTGCCTGTCAAAAAAGGCCCCGGACGCGGCAACTGGCGCCGCCACAAGAAAACCGACGCCTCGCCCGCAACCGGCCGCAGCGCCTCCGGCGAAGGCTCCCACCACGTCCCCCTCCTCCCCAACAACGGCTCCATGTTCGTCAACGAAAACCCCGCCACCCCAGGCTCAGCCTACGCCGCCTCCTTCGCCACCGCCAACTCCCCGCAACGCCTCGCCTTCCAACCCCCCACAACAGGCGACCACGTGCCAACACCCTCCTACCAAGCGCAAAAGCGCTCCCGCGGCGTAACCCAGCACCAAAACGCCCTCATCAACCACCGCCGGCAGCAAATCGACTACACGCTGGACCGGCGCATCCGGCGCCTGCACGTGCGGGCGCGCTCCACGCGCGAGAGCGAAGGCGCCTTCTTCCGCGCCTGGCGCCGCGTCAAAGCGATGCCGCCCGACTACGATTCGGAAGAGGAGACGATCCGGGCGCGCAAAGCGCGGGACCGCACGGAGGGCAAAGACGACGAGTGGCGGCGCGGCGGGGCCGGCTCGGAGGAGCAGGCGCGCGCGCTGCTGGCGGGGTTCGTGCGGGTGGAGGGCGAGGCGGCGGATTTGGGCGAGGAGGCGCGGGCGCTTGCGCGGGCGCTGAGGCGGGCGGGGAGGCGGTTGGATCGCTGGCAGGAGGCGGCTTTGCCGGGGCAGGCGGTTGTGAGGAGGCGGGAGAGGGAGGCGGGCGGGCTGTTGTATGCTTCGAGGGCGTGGGAGCAGGAGGCTGAGGGGGAGGGGTTGGAGGAGGAGGAGACGGTGGCGCCGGCGATTGTGGTCAATAAGAGAAGGGGGCCGAAGGGGCCACGGAAGAGTGCTGGGAAGGGGAAGGGGAAGGCGGCGGCTGCTGCTGCGGCGGCGGCGGTGGTGGAGGATGTGAATATGGAGGATGAGGTTGGGGAGGATGAAGGCGGCGGGGAGCTGGATGAGGAGGATAGGGAGATGCTTGGGGAGGTGGATGCGGATGCGGATGAGAGTGAGGAGGATGAGGACGAGACGATGGCTGATGAGTGAGTGAGCGAGCCTGACGGGCCTGTGCCTGTCTCGTTTGTGGATGGCTTGTGAGGTGCTGCTTCTGTTTTCCTAGACTGCGTATCTTTGCGGTCCTCACTCGAAAGGTCGAGTGTTGATCTTGATAGCTCTTGGAAAACGACTTCTTGAGCTGCAGAACTTTTGTATGAACATTAAAAGAGTCTCTAAGGTACTTGACTAAAAGGTCCGGATATCATCACTTCAAACATCCTTGCGCAATGCATCTATCAAAAACCTTCCCTCTCAACTCATGACCAGTAAAATCAACTCTACTTCTTCTCCCTCCTCTCCCACCTGACAACAGCAGGGCTCAGCGGCCTAGAGAACAAACTAGAGTAATCCGTGCCGACAACGCCCTTGACGCCTTCCTGGTTGAAGAACTTCAAATCGCGAATAACCGTCGCCAGAATGGTCTGCAGCTGCACGTACGCAAACTGCTCGCCAATGCACCTGTGGCGGCCGGCGCCGAAAGGCAAGTAGGGAGACGCGGCGCCCTTGCTAATGAGACCGTAGCCGTAGTCCTCCTTCTCCTCAACGACGCCCTCCTTAACGTGCTTGGGAGCAAGGCGGGAGTGCTTGTCCGAGGGAGTCTCGTCCCAGCGGTGGGGCTCCCACTCGAGGGGTTCGGGAAAGTGCTCGGCGGTGCGGGAGGTGACGCCGGGGGAGGCGAGGAGGACGTGAGAGGTGGGGATGACGAACTCGGTGCCCTCGACAGGCATGGGGTTTTTGACGACACGCATGACGCTGTGAATCGGGGTGTGAATGCGAAGGGTCTCCTTCACTACCTGGGCGTGGAGCGGAAGGCGGGACAGGTCCTCATAGTGGAAGTCCTTGAGGGAGCCGTCGGCGTTGGTGCCGAGAATCTGGCGCTGCTCCTCGAGGAGGTCTTCCTGGATGTCCGGGCGAGAAGCGAGACGGAGCAGGATCCAGCTAATGGTGGCGGAAGAGCTGTGCTGGCCAGCCATGAGGAGAGCGATCATCATATGAGCGATCTCACGGTCAGGTACGGGTGTGCCGTTCTTGTACTCGCAGTTCATCAGATTCCAGATCATGTCCTCCTCGCGGTCGTTCGACGTAGACTCGCCAGAGGCGCGGCGCTCCTTGATGATATCCGTGTAGACCTCCGTCATCTTGCGCTGGGCAGCGTCACGTCTGCGGTTGTGAGGCAGGGGCAGCCAGCCGAGCTTGAAGTTGATGGGGACGAAACCGCCGTCGAGGTCATGGTAGAGCTTGGCGAAGCCGGCGTCAAAGCGCTCGCGGACTTCCTTGCCCTGGAGAGAGCGCGAGGCAGTGTAGATGGTCAATTCGGCAAGGGTGGGCGGGAGATCGATGGTGCCGTTGTTGGCGGCGAAGCGCTTGGACGGCGCATCCTTGGAGAAGAAAGCGTTGGTTTCGGCGCGGATGAGTTCGACGTAGGAGCGGAGGGCGGAGGAGGTGAGGCCGAACTTGACGAACTGCAGACCAATTAGCGATGCTCGAAACCCAAGACATCACACGACAGCATACCTTCTTCTGCTCCATAAGCTTGGAGTTGGGGCAGTCGTAGACAACATCCTTGCCAAACACCGGGGTGGTGAGAGGGTGGTAGATCTCCTCAGCATTGACGTCCTTCAGCTTGCCATTGAGGATGAAGTCGTTGCCCTTGGTGCCCAGGCAGACGGTGGTCTTCTTGCCGAGAAGAACGAAGGTGAAGACATCGCCGTACTTCTCACGGCAGGCGAAGAAGAAGGCGTAGGGGTCCATGCCGTAGGTGACGGTGTTGCCGATCCATGGCAGCAGGTGGAAGACGACAGGCGGCTCGTTGGGGTTGCGGAAGAGGATCTGCTGGAGGATGTTCAGGAGGATGGTGAGGGTGAGCAGACTGCCGGCGGCGGAGAGTACGACCAGCCAGGTGGGAGCGGTGTCGAGGAAAGGAGCCAGCGGGCCAGCGAGGCCCTGGAGGAGACCCATGGCGGCGAGGGGGCAGAGGGAGCGCGTGGGGTGAGAGGCAGTGTGGTCAGCACTGGAGGGACCGGGAGAGGGATGTAAGTGAAGTAGGCAGAGCAGAGGCGGGCGGCGGGCAACCAATGCGCTGGTTCGATTTGTCGTCCGATAATTTGGCGCTGCGCTGGGCGCGGGCGGTGGCGGTGGATGCGGGACGCGGTCGATGGGCAGAATGGCCTGACTTTTTGACAGGGGAGGCGCGGCTCGCGCGGGTTCCTGCATTAGGGCGGCCAGCGTTGAGGCCTGCCTGTTCCCGCCCTGCGATGTGGCCGAGACGCTGCCACCACCCGCCCGTGCAGACCGCGAGCCACAGCATCACTGCCGACCACAGTTGCGAGTCGTCATCGCTGCAGGAACGTCACTTGCATGCTGCGACGTCTGCTTTGGCAGCATGTCACGTGGCATCCACCGCATTCATCTCAATAGCCCACTACCTCCTCCACCGGCTGCCCATTGCCGAAGCATATACCGACGGCTAAGTACTGTTCCTGACCGCACCTACATATCACCATCTTTGCGCGCACTCCAATCTCCAACACTCCATAAGCGATCGCATCCCTCTCATCTCGCTAGCGCCCAAACCAAGTCCAGATTTACCACCAAGCCCAAGACCATGCGCATCCCGTACGCCCCGACCACCCCGGCCGACCCCACGCCTGAGCATGAAGCCATCTACGAGCGTATCGCTGCCCGCCGAAACCCGCGGCCTCTGATCCCGCTCGACCTGGCCCTCCTGCACAACCCTAGCATAGCAGATGGCTACAACAGCCTCGTCGGCGCCATCCGCACCAAGTCCTCGCTCAGCCAGGCCATCATGGAGCTGAGCATCTGCTACATCGCCGTGCTGACCAACGCCGTGTACGAGTGGAAAGCGCACGCCGTGCTCGCGCTAAAGGCGGGTGTTTCGCCCGAGAAGCTGGAGAAGGTGCTTGCGAAGGAGAGGGCGTGGGAAGGATTTAATGAGCTGGAGAAAGCGGTGCTGGAGTACACGGAGGAGAGCACTGTCAAGGTTGCTGTGAGCGATGAGATTTTTGAGAGGACTAGGCTGTTGCTTGGTGAGGATCAGAAGATTATGGAGCTGCAGATTACCATTGGCGCGTACAACATGGTCAGCCGGTTTTTGGTCGGCTTGGATGTTACGGAGAACAATGGCGGGAAGATGGAGGTGCCGGTCTTGGAGAAATAGCCTTGGAAATACCGCTTACGAAGTACGACATGGTAATGACGAGTTTTTACCCACACACTCCTCCTAGCTCAAGCGTCTTACCTCTTCAGAAAGAATGACTTTAGGCAAGAAAGCTCATGACAAGCCGCAAACAAGCTAACAACGTCAGGAATGCCCGATCGCTTGCGCATTGCATCGCGAAAGCGGGGTCATTACATTCCTCAAGACAATGCCATTGTCACGGGTCGGGCCCAAAACTCCAGCACTGGAATGCACGCGTCGATCGCTCGCGATGCAGCGAGGCAAACACCCACATTGCTGCTCACCTGCAAGCGTTCGAGTCACGCAGCGTAGCTCGTGGATCGCGGTAGACGCGCATGACAACTCGTTTGCTCCGTTCCAGGTATCGAACCACAGGATGGAGGGGCGCAAATAATCGCAACAGCGCGAACGCTCTAGCCCTCCCGACCACCTACTCAACATAAGACCGCGCCGCGGAGACACCATCGCCGGACAAGAACAACAAAGCCGACAATCTCACATCAAGAGCCCACGCCGCATGCGGCTACCCACCGCACAACAAAGAAACAATATGTGCATCCCATCGAAAAACGACCCAAGCCTCTCCCATGTCTCACGCGCCGATCCCCTGACAGGCATCATCACGAACCGGATTCCCAAGCATCCCTGGACCAACTGAGTAACCACCATCGCTCCCCAAAACAAACCGACACAACGACATGGCGAAGACGCGCTCCCAACCCCCCGGCTCCGGCCCAAAACCGAAGCCCTCCAAATCGTCAAAACCCGCCGCCAACCGCGCAAAAGACGCCGGCGTATCTCGCAAACGCAGCCAGAATGCTTCCAGCGCCTCCAACCCCGAGCGCAGACGCCATAACACGCGCCTCGCAAGCGGCGAGTGGCAGGGTCCGGACATGAACAATCTGCCGGATCCGGAAGACATTTTGCGGAGGGCGAGGAGGGCGGCTGCGAGTACGAGGGCGACGAAGAAGACGAGGAAGTCGGCGGCCGTGAAGCCTGCGAAGGCGAAGGGAAAGGAATCCGCGAAGAAGGGCAAGGTGGAGGAAGCTTCGGAACCGCAGCGGCAGGAGGAGCAGGAGGAGCAGAAGGAGGCGAAGGAAGATCAGGCGACGGAACCGATTGTGGAGGGAGAGCAGGAGGAGGCGAAGGAAGATCAGGCGACGGAATCGATTGTGGAGGTAGAGCAGCAGGGAATGGATGAGCTTGAGCTGC
This sequence comes from Cladosporium halotolerans, assembly GCF_011745625.1. NCBI lineage: Eukaryota > Fungi > Ascomycota > Dothideomycetes > Cladosporiales > Cladosporiaceae > Cladosporium > Cladosporium halotolerans. Next base: position 88,987 of record NW_027191458.1, read on the forward strand.
CATTGCCTGCGGTCCCGCAACACGGACCGGTTTCGCAAGACTCGGGACCGCTCGACGACAGTGATCAAGTGCATGATCAAAATGTTGAAGACAATGCAGAACCCGCAGCAAACCCGGTTGCCAACGGAAATGTTCAAGAAGAAGCCGCCCCTGACGAGCAGGCTACCGTTGAAGAAGCCATCACGAGCAACGGACTCGCATCGCAACCACAGCCTACCCACAACAGCAATATTACCACGAACGAAGCGTTAAATGAATCTGAAACCGGAGCTCAAATCCCACCACACATCAACGAATCTGTTGCAGATATCCTGGGGAGACTCGCAGAAAGCAGTCTGTCCGACTCACAGCGATCACCAAGCCATCTGCAGCCGCCGCCGATGCATGAAGCTGAAGCTCCGATCGCCTCGCAGGTTGCGGGAACTAAGCGTACTTTTGAGGAAGACATCACGTCTGGCTCTGCTGCAAAAATAGCGAGGACTAGCCACGATGATGCGGGACCGACGCAGACCCAACCTCAAACGCATGGCCTCACGACTGGAGAGACTTATGCTCCCGCCACTCATGACGAGCCACAGATCAGGCTTCCCTCTGTTCCAAGGACAGCATCGATCTCTGCACAAAAGGAGTCCCAGGCTCTGCCAAACGATCCTTGCGGAGAGCTGGCTACAAGACTCCAAGACCTGAAGGGTCAGCTCAAAGGAGCACCTCTCGACGGGCCAGTACCTCATGGCGAGCTCATGAAACTTAATACAGTTTTCCGAGCGCTGGCGAGCGTTTCAGAAGCCATCAACGAGAACCGAGAATCCCGTGGACAACTCGCCCTCTTTTCGCTCTTCCATCCGATGTCTTTGGTCAGGCCAGAGCAAGGCATGACTCCTGTTGTGCGGCCGCGCTTTGACGCTCTAGTGCCGCTGTTCAGGCCCGGTCAACAGCGACCACACTTCTCTTTGGCTATCCTGCGCCGCAATGGACCACACACGTTCGCTATGGATCACCTTGACGCCAACCCCTCTTTGCGGGCGGCGTTTAGTCACGAGATGCGAAGTGCCGCTTCGCGGACCTCGATCATTCACTCGGACTGGGCTGGACTTGATGCCACTGAGGACGAGCGTGAGAGCCTGCTGGGTCCAAGTCAAAACGTTCCGTGGATCTGCGACAGGCTTCACGGGTACAACTGGGCATGTGGCCTCCACGCTGTCCTCAATGGCTGGGCCTATGCCTTTGGCTGGGAGCTGAACAGCAAAGCTCTTGTCAGTAAAGACGGATTCTACTCGACGGGCATTGATCTGGTCAACCTTGCCGTCCGCGGCCTTTTAGATCCTCAGACCATCCTCGCCTTCTTCAACTGCTACCAGTACATCCATCCTGACCAAGACATCGCCGTTCTGGAAGGCCGAACTTTCAAGACTACCATGGCGTTCGAAACTCTTGAGGCTCTCGATCGACACATCCATATCCTGCTCGGCAACATTCCTCCACCACGCCGACGCGAACCCGCCCCCCAGACCCCTAGCGCAATCCATGTAGCAAGCCGACCTTCAGCGAACAGCCCTGCCGTCAGCCCGACGCAGAAAACACCCCCGACCAATTACATCGATGAGCTACTGCGAGGCTTAGAGGGCCCAGGGACTCTGCCAGCGGTAGAGAGGAACGAAGAGCCGCAGCTCTCGCTCCAGGCAGAGAAGCCCCACGGACTTTCCACTGCAGACGGACGCACCTTGAGCGACTTCGCTTTCGGCGCCGCAACCACCGAGGCACCCAGGACGTCTATTCCAACCTCCAGCACAGCCGAATGCACCACGCCGAAACCCCAACACAAACCCTCTACCACGATCGAAGACCCGGAACCAACCAATACCATCGACGACGCCTACGCCGACAGCGCCCGCACACCCAGCGAACCAGGAGAAATCACCGCCGAAGACGACGACGACGAAAACTCCACCCTCGACCCCGCCACCCGCGAAGCAAACCTCCACGCCGCCGCCCTCGCCACCCTAAGCACCAACGCCCCCGAGCGCTTCGGCTGGAACGGACGGGTGCTCAAAGACCCGCCAAAACCGCTCTCCTCTTTCTCTGCACAGCAGCAGCAGCAAAAGGAGCAGCAACCAACAACGACACTCGCGCCACCACCAAACCGCGAGTCCTCCGTCGAGCTCCTAGACTCCGCCGACGAAGCGCTCTTCGACTCCCACCCACCCTCTCCCTCACCGCCTCCCCAGCCGCTACCCGACTCAGCAGACGACGAAGAAGACCTCTACGCGGCCCCCACGCCACCCCACACCTCCTCCCTCGCGCTCCCCTTCCCTCCCGCGCCCGCCGCGCCGCCCGCGCCAGTCGCGCACATGACGCCTCCGCCGCGGCAGCCGTCGGTCGTAGTGACGCCGCCTGGCGGGGGGCAGGCGCGGCCGATATTCACGGCTGAGGGGGAGGACAGGGCGGAGCTGGAGGCGAAGTTGAAGGCGTTGAAGAAAAATTCTGGGTTTTTGGGGGTGCCGGAGGAGGTGTGGGAGGAGCAGGAGGAGGGGGATTTCGAGGGGTTGTATGATGAGGAGGGGGATGGGGACGGTGGTAAGCAGGCTAAGGTGGAAGATGACGGCGAGGAGGACCTGTATGGAGATGGGAATGGGGATGAGGCGGGAGAGGTGGAAGAAGCTGAAGTTGCAGACGTCGAGCAGCAGGAGCCGCAGAGCGATCAGCCTACGACGGAGTTGGAGTCGCCGTGGAATCCGAACTCCCACGAAGACGAGGACGCGTGGGCTGAATTTGATCGGAATGCAGGAGGACCTTGGGGTGATGACGCAGAGTTTGAGATCAACGAAGAGGAGTACGAAGGGAAGGACTTGGGAGACTTTTGATGAAGGGCACTAGAAATGATCCGAGTAATGTTAATGAATCGATCTATCATGTGTTGTACGGAGAAGCTGGCTAGCTATGCTGTACCCCGTGGGTATTTAGAGGATAATTTCCACAAGACGACCACTCCCGTTTCTCGGTGTCGTATTGCCTTTCCAGTGTGTTCGTAACCAACGAGGAAATCACTTAGACCCCCTGAACCGCCTACGTGGCAGACGAGGGTGTTTCGTGTTTCCTGAAAGAAGCTTTTTGACGTGACGAGCGAGCCTCTCGCACGACTTGTGGGCATGAAGTATGATACGGCCAGCTTCTCGCTTGGTCTCCTAGAGTCTTGGGGAGGCGCGCCGTTGTTCGCTATACATGACCCCAGGTACGACTTTGCTGTTTAGTTGGTAGTGCTCACTGTTTGCCCCGGCGAACACTTTCATATCGTGAGCTCTATTTCCTGCGAGATGAGAATTCTCGGCGGTTTGGTCCTTAGTGTGACCGTCAGAGACGCCAGACCCGTCATGTTTGAGACTTCTAATCATCGAACTTGATGCCCTTGGGGGCCAGATCGATGGCGCCGCCACGGTAGGAGCCTGAGAGGAGGTTAGTCAAGAATTCAATGATACTGGAAAAGTGATTGGATTGCAACTGTAACTTACCCCTCTTCTTCTTGTTCTTCTCCTTGGTAAACCCTTTGCCCTTAGTGACGATCAGGTCGCGGTGGGCTCTCTCAGCGTAGTCGTACGGGACGTAGGCGTTGCTTCCGAACTTGGGGTCGACATATTGGTCGGCAGAGATGCGGGAGAAGGGGACGTTCTGCTTCTTGCCGTTCTTGGTGGTAACGGTGGTGACAGCAGCTGCGGCCTTGGGCTTGCCGCCGTCGATCATAGCGAGACGGGCCGGGTGCATGCCGCCGTTAGAGTCCTCCGCAGACGTAGTCTCAGCAGAGGTATCGGCAGAGGTGGTAGGAGCGGCCTCAGGAGAAGGGCGGCCGAGAGTGGCAGATGATGATGAGTGATCGCTTGCGGGCTTCTTGCTCTTCTTCTTGTCGTCCTTCTTGTTGTCCTTCTCCTCGTCCTTCTTCACGTCTTTCTTCACGTCTTTCTTCTCGTCCTTCTTGTCGCCCTTCTTGTCGCCCTTCTTCTTGACATCCTTCTTCGGCGCAGGCTCAGCCTCGCTCTCGCTAGAAGACTCACTGCTGCTGGAGTCACTTTCGCTAGAGGAGCTGGCAGAGCTGGAATCGCTGCTGGAATCGCTGCTGGAGTCGCTCTTGTCCTTCTTCACGACCTTGGCTTTCTTCGCTGGAGGAGCATCGCTTTCAGATGACGAGTCGCTGTCGGAGGATGAATCCGAAGAGGAGTCGGAGCTCGAAGCGCTGGAGGATGACGGGGTAGGAGAGCGCTTGCGCTTGATAGTCTTGGCCTTGGGCTTCTTCTCGGCCTCACTCTCAGGACTGCTGTCAGAGCCATCGTCGGAGGAGACGGCGGCCTTGATGTCGAGGATCATTTCTTCGTCGGAGTCGGAGTCGGAATCGGAGGAAGAAGAATCGGACGAGGAGTCGGAGTCGTCGCTCTCACTGTCGGAAGAGGCGCTAGAGCTGTCGTCGTTGACTGCGGCCTTGCTTCCCTTCTTGCTCTGCCAGTCGTGCCACAGCTGGGTCAGAGCCGGAACAGAGCCATCCTCAATTGTCTTCTTGAATGCCTTGGTATCAATCTCAAATCCATCGCCCTTCGCCTCTTTCTCAATCGCCTTGAGCGTCTTCTTGAAGCCGATCGCAGACAGGAAATCGGCGACCTGGTTGAGAACATCGTTCACCTTAGGAGCCGAAGCGTCGCCGAAGGTCCAGACATCGTCGCCGAGCTGTTGGTTTGCAGCCATCTTGCCGGTGGATGCGGAGTGTGAGGTGGTTGTCGTCGGTGGGTCGGTATGTGCGACTTGGAGGCAGAAAGCGCGGTCTTGCCTCGAAAAATTTGTGGATCGGCGCTAGCGCAGCGCCTCTCCGCGATGCAGGCACGGCAGGGTCCATTTTTGACATGTGGGCGGCAATGAGCCGCGCTATCGTCTGAAGTGAACGGTGCCATGGGTGCACGTGTTAATCATCAGATGACTTCCTCATTCGTTTGACATAGCGAAGCTCGCTGCGCGACATCAGTGAAAACTTCATCAGTGAGCATTTATAATGGAGAGAAGTAACTTCCATGTGACAAGGGAAGGCGGTTTTCATGCGCAATGCAATTACTATTAATCTATCACCAAATTTCTAAGACGTCCAAAGGCCCCAGTCTCTACTTTCGGCTTATCATTTGCAATAGCGGACAGTCATCCAAGCCAAAACTCATAAGCGATCGATAGGGCAATAAGAGACCCAAACTCCATTCATATGCATCATTAAAACATCGTTCGCATGTGATCATACGATTCAGATGCCATCAATCAAACTCCAAACGATCTCTGATCAACCGGCATTGGCACAGCTCAATGTCCACCAAAGCCCGGTCCGAAAACAATCTCTCCCTTCAGACATTGCGTGCCAGCAGCGACTCGCTGGAACTTGACTTCGCCCCAGTTGCAAAGACCCCATTGCTCGGGGCCATTACAGACGAGTTTGCCATCGATCGGGCAGGGTGCACTGCCTACGGGACGTGGGACAGGGACAGCGACTGGCATCGGTACGCCTGAGGGAGCAGCGTATCCGCCTTGTGGAGAGCCAGTGCCGGTTGCGAAAGGCGCCGGAACGGCGTCTGCTTTTGCGGATTGAATGGGAGAGGCGGTGGCGAGGGCAGTGAGACCAGCGAGTAGGATGACAGTGGCGTGCATGCTGGTCTTGTGGGATATCGTTATGCTTTTGCTCGAAGTTTGATGCTGTAGCGACCGTTGATATAGTGGTACACCGATGATTGTTTGAGCCTGGTTGGTGGATTGAGAAGAGTGTATCGTGGGAGACCGAAGCATCATATATCAAGTGTCGTGAGGGACTGAAATAGCAATAGACCCAAGTGCACACGCAATCAACCTACCACACAGCCCAACACAAGGCCCCCATCAGCAAGCCGCCACATGCTGTAGGGCTGAGCTGGGACATGCAGAGCCTCCTGCGATCGTCATCCGATGGCGTGAGTAAGATTCTTCTATCATCACTCGGCTGTGCAACGCGCACTCATAAGAAGCTTTGAAGTAGTGTCAATCGTGGCTGTGTAGCGAAAACTGAAGGCCACGACAAGACGCCACAAGGACACACGTACAGCTGCGGCCTCGGCAACTTTACCGAGGATCTGTAGAGACACGCATAACACAGGTCGTGCTTATGCAAAGAGCACTGCAAAGGATAGCCTGGTTTGATGGTCGGGAGGTAGAGATGTGAGCACGGCAGTTCCGCCACGCCGCCTGCGACGAGTGAGGCTGAGCGAGCCAAGGAAGGTCGGTCTGTCAGGTTCCGGAGTGCCGACCCCCATGCAAGGCTCACTGGCACACCCAACATCCTGCCACTCCTGCTCATCGACAAATGACTTCTGTTGCTGCGTACGCTTCCACGTAAAAGGCGCGCCCATCGGGTAAGCGCAGATTTCACGTGACGAAATGATCAAAATGGAACGCAGCTTCGTTTCAGTGATTTCCGTGACGCGTCAAGTCTTCGGGAATTTGTGAATGCTGCACGCTTATACTAAAGATCAAAAGATGCCGTCGGTATATGACTATGGTCACGATTGATGGAGGTGAATGGAAAGGTACCAGGGACGACGATAAGCCTTACTTGGTTAAATCAACCTGTGATATCCCCACCTGCTCGGCGTTCGAGCGGGAAAAGAGGTCACTTGTCATGGCGAGGCCGGCCTTACTCCTCCATTAGGTACCTGGGTACGGTCTTTGGCATTATGCGAGCCTTGCTGATCACACGGCTAGCGCGCATGGCTTCTAAACAACTTTGGAAAGGGAGATGCTAGGTTCTCGAAACAGACCACACCTCTCGTTTACTGGTCCAAGGTCAGGAGAGGAAACTCAGTACTGATCCTCATCAATGTTGCTCGTTTGAATCACTGTCGATAAGCCTGGCGCAGAATTCTCATGATCTCGTTTCGTCTGATTCATCCGACCCAGCGTCCGCCATGTGGGGTTTAATGGAGGCCAGCCCTTGTCGATTCTCCTGGGTTAGGCTCAAGTGTTCTGGTGTCTCGAGAATTGCAGCCGATGAAGACTGGAAATATGACCGCATCCGCTGCATGCCCAGAAATCGTGCTGATTACCCCAAGCAATCGTCGAGGCCATCAGTCATTCTTCCGTTGAGTGTTGCATACAGTGCTTGCCCTTTATGCCCAAGTTTCGATGCATTGGCGCTTGTTGTTCCACAAACGCAACTGAACGTCCCGTCCCACGTAGCCATGCATGTACCACTTTCTGCGGCTGTGAGTTGCCAGCGCTTTTTGTCTCAAGCCCGCGCGAGACATGCTCATGTCCGGATGTAAACATCAGCTCAAAGCTTTCTAGTTGCCCTTGTTCTTCCTGACCTCTTCCGCAACTTTCCTAGCACCCTCCACAATCAATCCGTGCTCGACAGTGTGTATCCTCTCCTCCAGCTCAGCCAAAGACTTGCACCCTTCCATGTCGACCTCTCGCTGGCAGATTGGCTCACCCTCATCCACAGCAGCAATGACATAGTGTACCATCACACCAGTCTTCGTTCTCTTGCCCTCCTCGAACTCCTTCCACGCCCTCTCAATGCATCCCGCTCCGACCAAGTCACCGTGCAACGCAGGATGCAGATTGATAATCTTAACGCCTGCCTTCTCTAGCGGCTCCAGGAATTTGCCCGTCAGAATTCGCATGAATCCAGCGCAGACGACAAGGTCCGGCCTGTCTTGCAGCACCAGCGCAGCAAGATCAGCGTCGTAGGCTTCGCGTGCACTCTGGAAGGCCGGGCTGCCGCTGGGGTCGGGGAAGCGCTTCTTGTAAGGCAAAATGCCAAGTGTCGAGGTCGGAATGCCGGCGGCTGTCGCTCTTTGCAGACCGTAGGCGGATGCTCGGTCGGAGATGACTCGTGTGAAGGTATTGTTTGGGAGAGTGGGCGGGGTGCTCGTTTTGGCATTGATGAGGGCTTGCAGGTTGCTGCCAGAACCGGAAATAAGGACTGCAATCTTCGCGGGAGAAGACATTTTGCGTTGTTGCAGGATGTCGTACGTGTGCAGTCTTGTTATGCTTTCCAGTGTTTCTCCAAAATCTCGGAGGGGTAACAATCTCCCCACCAAAGGTTTTGGTGACTGGGCGAGTTAGGGCCGAACAAGCTCGCGGGCCGCGCCGTCGTCTGGGGCCGCACATGAGGCACTAGCCACCAATGTCTAGCGTGTCATGACCGCGAGGTGTCAATCAATGACGTCCACCGTTGCTAAATGGTGCGTCGTGATTAACAAACAGACCAGGTAGGTGTTTATATCACCGCTGCGGCGTCGGATCTCGCGCTCTCTTTCTTTTTTTATTCTTTCCTCAATCCCATTGAATTACGACCATTGTCTCAAACCGCAACATCCACTTGACATTACACCAATCGAGCAGATCGCCCCAATGTCTCACTTCACTACCCGGAATATGCTCCTAGCCGCTGGCGGTCTCGGTGCTTTAGCGATGTTCTTTCCTAGAACTGCGAAGACCGTATCATCAAAGGAGTGAGTATGAACTGCCAATCACATGGTTCGGGTCTATCTTGCTGACGTCACATCCAGCAGCATCTTCGAGACACAAGGTGTGAAGAACGTCGGCTCCAGATACGCTGCGCAAGGTGGCTCAAACACTCATCAGCCTGGCGTGGCTACCCCTAGAGGTATGCGACAACTTATTGTCATGTCCCCCTTCTATACATGAGCATGAACTTGTGCCACCTGAAGAAGTCTATTCTGACCCAGAATCTCTCGAAATTAGGCAACCCAGACAACACGATCTCATACCAAGAGCACGAAAAGGGACTCGCAACACCGCCTTTCGAGAACTCGCAGTCCGATCAGAAAGTTGGATACTCCAGCGCCCCTGCCGCTCAGTTTTACAAGGCTACTGCCGGCAATGAGAAGGGCAAATAAAGGACGCATCACTTTCGGGGAATCTTGCGCTTTGACATGAAACACTCAGCGGGAACACTCGCATATGTACGATGTATGATGGACATGATGGAAGGGAGTTGGAAGAACCAGCTTTGACTATTACGGGCGTTTACGACTATTGTTCTTTCTACAGCCCGGGTTCCTTCGTTTGTTAAAATAAGATTCTGTGGCGCATGCAGACGTTCACTCATCCGAAAATACGAGGCAACTTCATACTACTGCGAGTGGAATCTGTAGTTTCGTGTCGCCCCAGAATGTGAGAAGCACAGTATCCGACCTGCCTCTGATATCTTCAAATTTGCGCTGTAATAAATAGTACCGTCACCTTTCCACTATCGAGGAAAAGCTTTCACCTGGCGAAGGGAGAACAGTGGCTGCCTGTGTAATCAGACTACTTGACAGCTACCTCATTGACACCCGCCATGCAGGCTGCACGACATCTAAAGCCGCAGACACAGCCTGCCTGCGCCTCGTGTGGGGCTATTCAGCTTCAGTCCTGCGCTGTCACCAACATAATCTTCGCTTTTGTGCACTTACTCTTTGACTCTACTTGCAATCTGCCAATCTCTCGGGGGTATCATTACCACTTCCGACATGGCAGAGATCTTTGCTGCAGTAGCCAGCGGCGCCGGCCTCGTCTCGCTTTCGATACAGCTCCTCGAAAGCAGCCGTAAGCTGAAGGAGCTCTACAGCAACAGCAGAGAGGCACCAGACACAGTGGACAACCTTTACTTCGAGCTGGAAACTTTGTCTCTGCAGCTTCGCCGCTTAGAACGCCACCGACAGCACGACCACCTCGATACGGAGCTCCATCGCTGCATCACCATATGTGAGAAGAAACCCCTTCGAGTTCGAGAGGTGATCGACCAGATGGCTCGATACATACGGAAATCGTCCGGGCTCGGCAGACTGTACACCGCATTCAAAGAGCCTGAGATGAGGAAGTTGCTTGAGGACTTGGAAAAAGCGAAGAGCTCGCTGAGCCTTGCGTATGCAAGCTATTGCCAGTAGCGACTCACCATCGCCCTGGACTAGACGAATCCTGCTGACGTGAGATACCAGATCTTGGAATATACACCACACTTCGAATCATGCCGCAGGTTTAGTACGGTATGGCGAAATGCTCTCAATACTGCAGCAACAAAGTTCCCCACACAAGACGTCCATTTCCTCGTTGGCGCAGACTGTGCAAGCTCCCGATGGTCTGAAAGTCCCTGCGGGCAGGCAAAAGAATTCATCTTGTCAGCTTACAAATCCCGTTGCGAGAGAGCACTCTGCCATCGTCAAAAATCACTATGAAGATCGTCTGCTTAGTTCCAAGCGTCGCCTGTTGAGTCTCAGCATAAGCCCGCCTCTATGGCTCACAAGGAGGACATGGCATTTGGCAGTCTGCGAATCTCAAGGCTCCTGGACCATCAAAATTGACCCGATCAGTCTTCGGCCATTTCATGATATCGTTTTTAAGTTTGTCACCCAGGGTGACACAATGATGGTACGAAAGCTCCTCGATGCAGGCGAGCTGTCTATCAGGGATCATATGCTTTCGCTCGGCGAAGGCATCAACATATTTGCTGTGAGCCAAAATCTGTCATAGCTCAGCTGAGTGTGACTGAAAAAAGCAAATACATTCCAGTTGGCCGCCATTTCCGGTGAAGTCGAACTGTGTGATTTTTCATTAAATAGATGCGAAACCTTTCGTGGCATCGATTCCGGATTCTCGTCCTTTCTGAACGGGCTCCCGCGTCATCGTTATACAACGCCAGCAGTCGTAGACCTACTGGTCTCAAATTACGGCATTCACATGGATTTCGATGTTAATGTTCTGGTCGAAACCTCGATACCACCCATCTGGGTACGCATTGGTCCTACGACACTGATGCACCAACGGGGCCTACTCGATCATCTGCCCATTCCGGAACGTCTTCGCCTCGCAATGGAGCTCTAGACATCAGAAGATTTCATGCATGCCATTGGCTCTGCAGACTGGAATGCTTTGGCTCATTGCTCTACGTTCTCTGGCCGAACAGCACTGCATTGGGCTGCAAGCCACTGTGTGAGGGGGTTAGATGATACCGAGCATGGTGAATACCCGACAAAGTCAATTGAGATCTCTAATTTCATTGCAAACCTACTTCGCGCTGGAGCTCCTCCGCATGCTTTGGATGCAGACGGCGAAACTCCTTTGCTTAATCTCATGTCCGTTACTGCGTACCGCACTCACAGCATGGTACGGTTTCAGAATCACTGCAGTCGGGCACTGGGGATTTGGAGTAGCATCCTCGAAGGTTGAGCACAAGATCACGTGTGGACATCTTGCAATATCAACCAATCCCTGGGTCAGTTTTATATCATTCTATAGATCAATCTGTCACTTGCTGGAAGCCAACTGATTGCGATGGAACTACAATATGCTGGCAGCGTGTCAGGACTGTGTACACCCGGCCAACGCTGCTACGATCTCTGGCACCGGCGCATACTGAAACTTTGTATAACGCTTCGATTGCACTACACATGTTTCATTGTACTCAAGACGATCACGGAATGATGCAGGCGGTGATTCGGAGGAACGAAAACTTGATCGATCGAAGCTGCGCGAGGCGGCGTCGCAGTGCTTCCGCACCACCCCTCTGGAAATACACCACTGGACACTTGTTTCGCGAGTACAATGATTATTTTTGCAAATCAAGCCCGCATCTGCGAGACTGGCAAGTTGCCATGTTCAAATGCCCGTTGACAGCAACATGGTGCCTTTCAGATCGTTCCGGAGACATCAGGAAATCAGCCAGAGACTGCATGAACGGGCGTCATGGCGTACATGGACTATTGAACAGTAGGCGAACCTTGCTGCTGTGTGAGTTTCGTCAAGACCAGGAACGAGAAAGGCTTCGGAGAATTGTTGAGATATGAGCACCAATTCAGAGTACTGAGTTGAGGAGCAAATTGGAAGAGATTCGCCATTGAAGAGTTGAATCAGCAATGCGTTAGTGTAGTCGTGAGCGCGACTTGATAAAGGCCGCAGTTTAGCGATGCCCAGCACTCATTTTCTTGTCAAGAGCCAGCCAGCTAGAACATCTTCGACCACCTGCATTGCTTACGTTGGTGGAGACCACGACGGATTCCGGATCAGAATCGTTCATGCATTGGGATCCTCCGTCTCAGCTTTCCGATTGCTCATCGCGATTAGTTCCTCCCCCACAGCTTTCTCCAGCGCTCCAATTGCTTCAGTCATCCGAATCCGGCCTCCCCACGTATGCATCGCAAGACCCAGCATCGGAAGACGTCGCAGCGTGCGCCCACTCAAGCACAGCCCCTCACATTTCTGCGCGAGCTCCCAAATACGCTGTCCCGGGCTTAGTGGGTTTTGACGTTGAGCCATGAGCGCACTCGCCAGCGTAGGGATCTCATGATCCTGTTCATGGCATTGATCGCCCTGTATCATCGAAGAAGCAGGTATATGTGCAAATTCCTTCGTTTGAGGCGGGGTTCGGGTCATGACTGTGTGGCGTCTTTTACGAGTTGGCGACGACTGTTGAGTCCTCGGTGCCGAAGGTGGCGGGGATGAGGTCAATGTTCCATTAATATGCGGGACATCTTCGATGTCGTTAACGGAGAGCAACTCAGATCTGACTAGCTCGTTGAGGCAACCACGGAAGATGTTGTAGACCGCCGCCTTCGATGGGCATGGGATGTACTGCTTGATGTCGACGCGATCAAGGAAGGCAGGGTCCTGCAACTGGAATCAGCAGCTAGCTTGAAACGAAGCTCTTGAATTGACGCACGATCGCTTCAATGAGGTTGCTGGTGCAGCACACCAAGATGTTCGGAAAAGAGCGGACGCGGTCAAGGGCCGTGAGCAGCTGATTGGTAGCCTGTGATCTGGTTCAGCTGCACGTGTCTCTGGTTTCATGCGATATCTGTTCCTCATTACCCGCAAACCATCAATGCATTCATTGCCGGCTGTACCACGCTGGCGTGAAGACACAATCGTCTCAACCTCATCAATGACCACAATGACCAGTCGGGCATGATCCTTCGCAAGACCTTGAACTTCATGAAACGTGTTCTCAATCAGTTTCCCGCTTTCGCCAAAGAACTTGCTGAACAGAGCGTTTGCGTTGACCTGAACCAGTACCGCTTTCGAAAATTGATCACCAAGACGAATGCTAAGCTTTTGTGCAAGAGCGCGGCAGAGCGTACTCTTCCCACTGCCTGGCGGGCCGTGCAGGAGGCAGAGCTTGTTCCAATTGAACGTTGCGAGGTTGAGGCCTGGCTTGCCCATCATACCAACCATACGCACGAGGTAGCGGAGAAGGCGCGATGGAAGGCCATCTTCGAATACGAGGGAATCCCAATCCTCGTTCAGCGCGATGTTGGGCAGTGCGATGACTCGGGAACGGGCGCTTTGAGGATCACTATCACGCTTGATGCTACGGCGTATTCCTGAATCACTTTCTGAGTGGAGTACGTAAGTCTGGCAGTCGAGGACGGTGTCTGCCAAAGAGTAGTATCCAGTGGGCTCAAGCGGTCCAGTGAAGTCGGCAATGTCGATAGATCCTACATGCTCTAGGTGCTTGGTGTCCTGATAACCAGCTAATTTGCCGAAAGTGACGGTGGCATAGTTTTCTTGGATCCACTCAGCAGCTGCCTTGCGCGTCGCTTGGTGAGCGTCTATGGGGCTACCCGACGACTTTAACAGATGGATCTCGATGTGCAGTGTCGGAGTTAGTAGTGTTGCAGTGGCCATCGTGAAGGTGTCGGAGCTCGGAAGCATGAGGTCTTTTTCGTCCGTTGTGTTGGCCGGGACGTCTTGAGCTGAAGTAAAGGTGAGGTCTGCTAACAGTCGTGCCTGCCTCAGCCAGCGAAGCTCAGGGGCGACTTCACCTCATGGCTCAAAATGGAGTGCTCCAATTGAGCAGAGGGTGTGGCCAATGTAAGGTAGAATCTCGAAGACAGACCAGACAGTCATTAACTTTTGTTGCAAGCTGTACGATGTTCCATGTGAAGTTCGGCCGCCCTGTAGTTCTATTCGGAATATTTTGAGCATATACATCCTACTCTCCGGAAAATCATCAGGTCAGATCTAGTCTTGTCGTCGCCTGAACACGCTGACCAGACTCACGGTAGAATCTTTGAGATGCATCTTGGCCTCATAAATCGTGCAATCGTCATCTCTATTATCATTGAAGACTCGCTACGAGCCTTTTATTCAGGAAGCAGGCCTCTAACACCACGAGCGGGAGATGGAGTGCGTCTGGATCTACAACCATAAGAGTGTCGGGCAAAATACCGAGCTCGGCTAGAGCGTGTGTCTATGCATTCGATGCTCTCATGATGTGACAGAGCGCTGTTTCTGGAACCATAGAATTGAGAAGCCGGGAGCATTACCACAAAGCGGGTCGCTTAAAAAAACAAGAAGCAATCGATAGCCGTAACTGATGTGTGAGTTGTGGTCCTTTGAGTGAGAGGTCCTGCAGAGTGAAACATTCGGGCCCTTGGGCGCAACTTTGGCGCACGGGGCATTTCCGAGCGCGTCGACAACGGCTGTTCGTGCCCTTGGTGTCGAAGCACAGCAACACTCTTCCACCTGAATGCCGGCTCTTGACAGCAGCGTCAAGCAATGTGGATAGTGCCACTGTGCTGCAACATTCAAAACCAAGTCTGTGTAATGCATTTGTGACGGCAATACAAGTTGGCAAGGGCACTTGGCGACAGTTCAGGATCTCCATTCGAGACATGCGACACGTGATCTTTCTAGCGACTAGCACGGCAAGATGCTTGCGGCCAAGACGTGCAGTACATAGCATCTCTGGCAGAGCTTTCTCGGTCTCCTCCTGTGCCCTTCGTACCCTCAAGCCCTGGTCTGAGGCCGAGAGCCAAAAGGTACAAGATCTCCTCGAGCAGGGCCTCTCATCCGGACGAATCGCGAAGCAACTCGAGAACCGCACGTTCTACGCCGTACGTCGTCACCTTGCCAAATCACGGAGAACGCCTGGAGAGCGAGCAGGCAGCTCGACCAAATCATGGACCCCGGAAGAAGACAAAATTCTGGCTTCCAAACGCGCCGCAGGCTTGAAGCATGCGGAAATTCTCCCTTCGCTGCCCGGACGGAGTATCGAAGCCGTTCGCCAGCGCTGGCGGTTATATCTTCGCAATCGATCTGAGAACTCTGAAAGCCGGAAAGGCTCTTGGACAGCCGAAGAGCTTGAACGTCTGATTGATCTTAGGGTCAAGCAATTGCAATCTTTTCAAGACATCGCGAAGGAGCTGAAACGCTCAGTAGGCTCGGTCCGAGCGGTTTGGCATTTCAGAGCACGGCTTCAGGTTCCCCAAGTAGTGCAGGAATCTCTTCGGCGCCAACCTGGGTGGACTGTCGAAGACGACGAACTCCTCATTTCCCTTGCTAGCAAGAAGAAGCTGACACGCCCTGACATCGCCGCTCGATTTCCGGGAAGGAGTGTCCAATCCGTCGAATCTCGGCTTGAGTCCCTCCAACACCGATTGAAGTGGAAACAGAGATCTTCGAGAAAGGAAGTAGCCGCCATCAAAAGTGCCTTAGAGCCAGTGCTTGGGGGAACGGCTACGATTGAGCAGGTATTCGAGCAATTTCCCACTTTCAAGCAAAAGACAATCCGCGACATTCGGCGTCGGATGCGGCTTGGACTGTACAAAACATAGGACAAATCCTTAGGCAGTGAAGATTTCGGACCGGAAGACGATGTAATTACCACACTAGAGCCTACCGCAAAGATGCATGACGATGAATGCAACTCAGCTATAAGTCACTTGCTTCTTAGTCAAGTCACGCACTATCTGTTCCAACTCGTCCCGCTTTCGCTTCTTCTCTGCAGCTTCGTTGCCACTACCTTGAGCGAGTTCCTTTTCCTCCTGCTCGACTAAAGCGTCTTCCCAAGTTCTGGGACGCCAACACCTGATCGAACCATCGGTATGCGCT
This sequence comes from Cladosporium halotolerans, assembly GCF_011745625.1. Lineage (NCBI taxonomy): Eukaryota > Fungi > Ascomycota > Dothideomycetes > Cladosporiales > Cladosporiaceae > Cladosporium > Cladosporium halotolerans. Next base: position 104,869 of record NW_027191458.1, read on the forward strand.
GAGTAAAACTCAACTTCATGTGCACGCCACGCCAGCGAAGTCGTCCGGTTCTTCAAATTTCGCATGCTCGGAGCAGGGCCTGCGGGTGCGGCTTGGCCGACGACGCGAAGCCGACGTTGAAGTGTGCCGGCATGCAAGTCGAAGCTCAAGATTTCTTGCGGGCTTGGAAAGAAGATTGTTTCTGAGCCGACCGGCGATAGGTGGCTTGGGGCAAGCATGGGAATGAGGGAAGTGTTCTGCCCATTCCTGATAGAAGGCCCAAAGTTCGCTAGTGTGTTTGCTCCAGTGGTCATATCCCAAACTCGCATGCGCTCGTCCAACCCGGAAGATACAAGGTGGTGGCCATCCTCCGTCCATACGATTCCGTTTACTGCACCCACATGCGCTCTGCCGCGTTCTCTCCTTCTGGCACCGGTGCCCTTACCGTCGTAGCCTGCTATTCCGATACTGTCTTCCATATCTAGCACGCCTAAGCTGCTAGCGCTTCGGCGAATATCCCATAGCCTGACAGACCCATCAGAGGCACCGCTCGCGAGGATGTTCTCGTTCTTGGGATGCCAAGTCAACGTTAGGACGGATCCAGAGTGGCCAGCGAGTGAATGCGCGCTCGCTCCTGATTGCAAATCAACAAGCCGGACGGCGGGATGCTGTGAACCGCAGGCGACCAGCAGGTGCGAAGCCACATCGGACGTGGCGTGAGAATATACTCTCGATCCCAGATCGAATTTTCCCGAAGCCTGCAATGTCTCTGAAGAAAAGATCTTCAAATGGTGGTCGTAGCCGCTGGTCAAGAAAGCGAGGGAATCGAAGGGAAAATACGAGACGTGATTTATGCCCAAACTGGCTGTCGTCGACGTTCTCACTGCATGGCCGAGCGGCAAGTGTGTGACAGGCTCCCCTGGGGCTGTTGTTGCGGCTTCAAGATCCCATATGGCGACCGATGAATCAGCGCCACCTGAGAGCAAGTAGCGTCCCTCAAACCGGTCGATGGCGATGCTGTTCACCCCCGCGGCATGGGCGATCGAGCTTGGCCTCACCGGTCGTTTTGTTTTGCTGTCTGCAGAGTCATCTCCGCTACCTGAGTGTCCCGCATTGCGAAGGCTGAAGCTCACGTCAGGCGCCGCTTGTATGGTGGCTAACAGCCTTTCATTCTGGGCTTTTTGGAAGGCATGTGAGTCGACGGAGCCGAGCTGGAGATTGAGAAGGAATGAGTTCATCCATGCAAAAGACTCATTCTCCTGTGCCGGATCAGATCATGAATTTTGAGTGTTTGTTACTCACGCGTGAGCGAGAAACCGAAGGTAGGTCGTGTTTCGAGGTGTCTCTATGCGGTCACCCGCGCCAGAGAGGCCCGAGCTTTGTCAGCCAGTGATGCGGTCACTTTGACCCCACGCACCAGAGCAATCAGGGCCCTTCAACTTTCTTGCTCTTTGTTGGAGGTCCTTTATGCCAGACCAGCTACACATTTTCTGAAAGCCATTGTAAACGTTTGATACCGCTGCACCTGCTTATTAAACGTCTCTTATTCTTCCGTACCATTTGCTCCCATTTCGCATCTTCACCAAACCCACAAATCGGATTGCGACACATCACAACGCGAAATGGCTTCTGCTTCTGCGCAAGGCCCACAGGACTCGGCTAGCACGAGTACAAGAGGGGGTGGTCGCGGGAGAGGGAGAGGGTCTCGTAATCGCGGCGGTGCAGCTATGGAGAGTGGTAGCAGCATAGCCGAAGGTGGAGAGGGAGGCAATACTCGCGGTCGCGGAAAAGGCAGAGGTCGTGGCAGAGGACGCGGAAACAGAGACAGGGCACATTCGCAAGGACAAGGCTCGGTTTCTGCTCAAGATCAGAACGCAGCTCCTATATCACAACCTGTCAGCCGCCCCGTCAAGGACGCACCAAACGCCGGAGCTGAAGATGATGACTCGGACGTTTGCTTTATCTGCGCCTCGCCTGTCGATCACCACAGTGTAGCGCCATGCAACCACAGGACCTGCCATGTCTGCGCTTTAAGATTGCGCGCTCTTTACAAGACCAAGGCATGCGCGCATTGTCGCACCGAATCGCCGACAGTGATCTTCACAGACGATGCTGAGAAGCGGTTTGAGGAGTTCCAGACCAATGATTTCTTCAGAAAGGACGACAACATGGGCATCAGCTATGAGAAGCAGGAGATCTTTGAGGACACTGTTGTGCTTCTTCGCTACAATTGCCCAGACCCGAACTGTGATGCTGCTTGCCTCGGCTGGCCCGACCTGCACCGTCACGTTCGCACAGTACACCAGAAGGTCATGTGCGATCTTTGCACTAGGAATAAGAAGGTCTTTACGCATGAGCACCAGCTCTTCACCCAGCAAGAGCTGCGCAAGCACGAGAGGCACGGCGACGACACACCAGGATCCACCGAACAGACTGGTTTTGAGGGACATCCAGAGTGCGGCTTTTGCAGGCAGAGATTCTACGGCAGAGATGAGCTTTACACCCACTGCCGCGACAGGCACGAGCGTTGCCATCTGTGCGATAGAGTGACGGATGCTAACAACCCTCGCTACTTCCTCGATTACAACGCTCTGGAGCAGCACTTCAACAAGGACCACTACCCCTGTACGGATCGTGAGTGCATGGAGAAGAAGTTTGTGGTTTTCGATTCGGCTATGGATCTCAAAGCGCATCAGGTAGAACAGCATCCCAACGGCCTCACCAAAGACGCAAGAAGGGTGGACCTTTCCGGTTTCAACTACCGCTCGGAATATTCTGAGGATCGTCCTCAGCGTGGAGGACGCAGGGAAGGGCGTGGTGGGAGGGGAGGTCGTGGTAGGGACCCTAACGCAGAGGGCCCTCCTCCGACGACTTCGGCCCACATGAGCAGAGCCGAAATTGCGCACCAGCGTGCGCGGGAGATTCAGAGCGCGCAGTCGATCTCAAGTCGTACCTTTGGCGGTCAGCTCTCGCAGCCGGAGCCTCCTTCACAGGTGATTCCTCGACCCACTCACGAGCCCCGTCCTGCACAGCCCTCCGCACCTGCTCCGCAAGCAGCACCTGTTAGCAGCGAGCAGCTCACACCTCAAGAGCAAGCTCGCCGACTCCGTCACGCTGCAGTCACTGAGCGCGCAGCGAATCTGTTGCGCAACGATAAGACCAAGTTAGAGGACTTTCGCGGGAGGATCTCTGCATTCCGCAATGGAACGCTCAATGCTCCAGACCTTATCGACACATTCTTTTCGCTCTTCGATACCTCCTCAAACGAGCTCGGGAAGCTTGTCAAGGAACTCGCGGACATCTTCGAGATCCCCGGCAAGCGCGATGCCCTCCTCAAGGCATGGTCAGACTGGAAAGCCATCAACGAAGACTACCCTTCGTTGCCAGGCCCTTCCGGCGGCAATGCGACATCCTCAGTAGGCATGCTCGGCGCCGGCGTCGGCTCCTCGCGCGTCCTCAAGCTCAAGAGCTCAACAGCCCAGAGCTCCAGAGGCGCAGTAGGCAGCCAACCCACATGGACCGGCTCCAAGCGCCCGCCCGCATCGACAGGTGGTCCAGCCTTCCCAGCCCTCCCAACACGAAGCAAGCCCGCAGCTCCCGCGCCCACGCCTAGCTGGCTCGCGCCGAAGCCTTCCAGCTCAGCTGGCAGCTCCGCGCGTCCCAGTCCGACTCCGAGCCGCACCCAGTCCTCGCAGAACCTCGCCAGCGGCGCCGATGCTTTCCCATCGCTGCCGGCAGCGAGGAAGCCGACTAGCACGGTCTTCTCGCCGGGCTACTCCGGCGCGGGCGTCATCAGGTCGAGCAACAGCAGCACGCCGGTGAATGCATGGAGCGGCGCAAATAGTGCGGGTGCTTCCACGCCTACTGAGGAGCCGGCTCCTCAGAGGCAGGTGAAGGGGAGAAAGGGAAAGCAGGTCATGTTCCAGTGGGGTTGATTCGAGTTTAGCATAAACGCATCAGGCGACTGTTTTCGATTTGAGCGCAAATGTAAAATTGTTCAGAGTGAATAAAGCATCAGGGCTCCTACATGGGCCAAATCTCACATGTTCATATCATTACTATTAGTCTTTCAAGTTCGTTTGAGTGCATATGAGCCGATCAAGCATAATTGTTTAAGTACCGCCAGTAAGAGAGACATCATTCGCAGTGAGACATTCCATTCATTCATGCATGCCTACAGAGTATCATTCCATGGGTATCATCCAAGGGCCGGTACAAAGCCGCCCAGTTATCACCAGTACAAGAATCGCTCGTTCCCTTTGTGCTAGCGACCTTTTGGCCATCCGCATTAGCAACAAAGATTTTCGAGCCCTGAAAAAACGCCGTCCGCTATGCACCCATCAACAGCAGAAACGCCCGGAGTCATTCGTGGCAGGTCCGAGAACCGCCGACTCAAATATCCAGCCCGCCGTTCGGCACGTTGGCCGCCATCTTCTTGAGCTCGAACTCCTTGGTGAACTCTTGGTCAAGCTGAGCGAGCTCGGTGATGAGCTCGCGACAGGCCTTGACGAGGGCGTCCTTCGGGGTGATCTCGCCGTCGGTGTGGATTCGCAGCTGGAAGGAGGCGAAAAGCGGGTGCGGGACCTTGTAGGCGGCGAAGGTGACGTGGTCGGAGCGGTACAGCTTGTCGCGCACCATATTGGCCAGGGTGTGGTCTTCTTTGTTGAAGGTGAAGAGCGCGGCATTGGCGACCTCTGTAGAGCGTTGTTAGTATGCTGAGGCAGTGTCGTTTGCGACAAGGTGGAGTGTACTCACGGGTGATGGTCTCCATCTCGACCTTCTTCTCGCCTTCTCCGAGCAGGAACAGCTCGTGTCTGTCTGGCATGTCAATTTCGGACCTTACTCTGCTGTAAGTGCTCCCATGGATGCGAACATCCATGCGATCGAAGAAGTGGGGAGTAGTGGCGGACCTCTCCCTCGGAGGCGGGGGAGGCAAGTCAGAGTGGGAGCTCGTTGAGGTGCGCCCACGCCTAGCTCTGGGCTGCTCGACCGGCAAATTGATGCGGCGACCGCTCGGCAATTTGTCCATGGTGGCATTCATGGTGAATGAAGTGTTTCCTTCTTTTGGAACGTTGCTCGTTGTGTGTTGTGGCCGCACAGGTAGGAGGTTGCGTGTTTGGTGAAAAGCTTGACGTACCTTTCGGGAGCGTTCATATTTGCGTCGCGACACCGGTCGCAGGGTGATGCACTGCGGTGGGAAGGGCAACAACGACAAGCTCACGAGGAAGGAGCGACTGGGTTGCAGGCGCGGCGACTTTGAAGTCTGGCGAAGTGAAGTCGAAGGTCGCGCGGCTGACCTTCCGCTTTGGGTGGCGTCTTCAGTTCACTGCGGAGGGGCGGAGGAAGATTAGTGCGGAGGCCAACGGTGATGACGGACTTCGATGGAGCAATGGATGCGGCGTGAATGATTACCTCGGTGCAGTTGGCCGAGTCCACGGCGTTTTGTCCGGCAGCTTTCGTGATGACCAGTCGCGTGATAAGTTGGTGGAGAGAATGATTGATGCCAATGCAAAGTTGATGAAAACGAAAGCGACAATGGATCAATTGCAGAAAGATTACCCTTGGACTCACGCGCCACTCATTGTTGGGGCGCCCATGCGCCTCATTGCCCTCTCAAAATTGGCATGTGAAATCTCTAATGCAGGCGGACTGGGCTACATCGGTGCTGGCAGCGATGCGTCAACGCTTGAACATGAGCTACAACAAGGCAAACTGTCACTAAGAGGACCATCTGCCAACGACACCCTTCCAGTAGGCGTGGGCTTCCTCTTGTGGGCTGGAGAAAAGCTGCTGCAAGAATCACTTCCGATCTTGGAACGTCACAAGCCAGCGGCAATCTGGTTGTTTGCACCGGAGAAGCCCGACCAACTGAAGCGCTGGACGCAGGAGTGTAGACGAGTGACGAGCAGCAAAAGCAAAATCTGGATTCAAATTGGAACTGTAAACGAAGCTTTAGAGGCCGTCAGGTTATGCCAACCAGACGTTCTAGTCGTGCAAGGAACCGATGCCGGCGGACACGGCCTTGAAGATTGCGCCGGTCTGATGAGTCTCTTGCCGGAAGTTGACGACGCGGTTTCCTCTGACTGCGCTGCGCAAAACGTGCCAAAGCCAGTCCTGATAGCTGCAGGAGGAATCATGGACGGCCGCGGCGTAGCAGCCTCGCTGTCCCTTGGTGCCTCAGGAGTGGTGATGGGAACTCGCTACCTTGCCTGCCCAGAGAGCAATATTGCAAAGGGCTACCAGGACGCGGTCATCAACGCAAGAGACGGCGGCGTCAACACTGCTAGAGGCAAGCTCTACGATTCTCTACGAGGCACCACCGACTGGCCAGCACACTATGGTGGACGCAGTGTTTTGAACGAAAGCTGGCACGACGCTGCAAAGGGCATGAGTTTCGAGGAAAATAAGCGCTTGTACGATGATGCATTGCAGCTTGGCGACGATGGCTGGGGCGAGAAAGCGAGGCTTACCACTTATGCCGGGACAGGCGTTGGACTGGTCAAAGAGGTCATAGCTGCCGCAGATGTTACCAGGGAGGTCAGGGAAGAAGGCATTCGCATCATTAAACGAGCTCGTAGTCTTTTGTAATAGCGCCATGTTGGCATTTCGCGTACGCCCTCACGCCAGATCCTGCCGGATATATTGAGTCGGATGGGGCCATGGCGCTGATGATGGTTTGTACCCAATGAGCTCGCTGATTCCACGCCATGATCAAAACGTATTGACTCGGGAATCCATTGTCAGCGAAAAAGGCGCTCCGGTAAGAAAGAAAGATTCGAACGCAGGCTTATCAGAGAATAACAACACAATACCAATACCCTCACGTACGATACGTACAATCACTCAGTCAACCAGTCCTCTCATCCTCTCCCTGCCTCTTGCACCCACTCCATGCAAACACCAAACCCATTTCTCACCAGACGTGGCACAATTGAGAAAGAAAAGGAAAAGAGCGACAGCGATCTCACAGCGAATTAATCAATTGTATACCCAACCCGATCCCGATCCAACCTATCCGGCCTGTCCGTATCCTAGTCTCATTCCCCATGCCTGATCCAACAAGAAAAATACTAGGGAACGAAAATGATCAAAAATGAGAATGATAGAATGAAAGTAAAACCTCTGTCAACAGTGTGCGCTCTCTCTAGGAGAGGAGTAAAAATTATCTCTTCGAACAAAAAAAAAAAAAAGAGAAAAGGAGAGGTTATTGTTGTTGTTGTTGTTCAGCCGTGGCAGGCGTGTCCGAACCAAGCGGAGCGAGGCAGCTGGCGCCTCGGAGCTCGAGCTTGGCTGGCAAGTGGTTGTGGTTGATTCATTAGTTGAGGAGGTCCGTCGAAGCCAGATCTTCCGCTTCTCGCTATCCAAGAGGAGTCAAGTCAGGGGCTGGATCGTCTGGCTCGCGGACCCTCGTATCGTGTGATTCGCCGTCTCAGTATGTGCGTGTGTGCATGCGTATGTGCTGTTTCTGTCAGATTCGTTGTGGTGTGTCCGCGCCGGCGCTCGTCGCTGTCTCCGTCTAACCGCGTGTGCGTCCTGCGTGTGCATATTCTCTACTCCACCCGGGAGCCGCATCTATTCATCTCCAATTCAATTGGACCTTTCTGACGAGCTCAGCTCTTCCTCCTCCCACCATCAACCTTGCCCGCCTCCCTAACAGCCGCGACAAACTCCTCCTCGGACCCCAACTCCCACCTCCCCTCGAAACCCCAGCCGAGCAAATCGAGCACCTCGTCGCGGCCGCCGTAGAGCTTCGGCTCAAGCTTGGCCAGGATCGCGACAGCGGCGCGCACGAGGGCTTTGTCGCCTTCGAAAGCGTACAGGTCCCAGACGCGAGCCGCGAGGGCGGGCGGGAGGTTGTACGCGAACAAGGTGCGGAAGAGGGGGTCCAGGAGGTCGGAAGGCGTGAGGCCGAGAGCGGGGGAGGTGAGGTGGGCGTGGAGGGTGGGGGATTTGTATTTGAGGGTTGTGAGGACGAGGTCGTGGGAGCGGGCCATGGCGGCCTGGTCGTGGATGAGGAAGGCGAGGGGCGTGGGGCGGTTGAGGAGGTTGGCGAGGGCGACGAAGGCGGTGGCGGGCTCGGAAGGCGGGATGTGCAGGCACAGGAGGCCAGCGATCAAGTGCGTGCCGTAGACGTAGCCGACGTCGGAGCGGTAGAGAGCGTAGGCTTTGAGGACGTTGGAGAGGGTTTGCTGAGCGGGAGAGGGAGGAGAGCAGTTGAAGAGGCCTAGGTCGGGGAGAACGGCGGGGACGTCGCGAGCGATTGCGTCGAGCCAGGCGGCTTCCTTGGATTTGGCGCGCTCTTCAGAGGGCAGGGCATCGAGGCGAGTTTCGATTTGCTGAGCGCGAGCAAGAGCAGCGGTGTACGAAGATGCCGACAGCGAAAGGTCGTTTCCAATAGCTTTAGGCCAGACAAGACCACGAGCGCTGGGAGTGACACCTCGCCACCAGAGCTCGCGGGTTCGCGGCTCGTTGATCACCGCATCCCAATTGGGCAGCACATGCTGCTCCCAAATGCGGGCTATGCTGCCGTCCATCTCCGTCTTGTTCTCCTTCGCCGCCTTCTCCTTGACCGCGCGCTTCTTATCCGCTTCAGCAGCGCGCGCCATCATCTGCTCCCACTCCTTCATGTGCTTCTTCTCCTCCTTCTGGCACTTGGGCGGCAGCCATGAAGGGCGGGTGCGAGTGAGCACAGCCTCCTTCTCCTTGCTGACAGGCAGCGGATCGATCATGATGTTTCCCTTCTGAATGGGCGGCATCTCCGCAAGGCTGACGGTCGTCCTGCTCTTCTGAATGCTGTTCCGAGGCGGGCTGTTCGACGCGCTACCGGGCGCAGATCGCAGCTTCTCCGCAGACCGTCGCTCAGCGTACTCCTCGAGCTTGGCCGAGAGTTGGCGAGCCTCTTCGTTGAGATCGTCAGTCCAGGACTTGGAGCGCTGCGGCCTGCCGAAAGGCTTTGGCGGGAAAGCGTGAACGGTCGCGCTGTGAGGCATCTTAGGCCTGGGGTGTTTGGGAGAGCGAGGGGACCGGCTGAGAGGGCCGTGTGGCCGCTTAGCATTCTTGGGCACATTGGCAGAGTGCAGTGATGAATGCGCGCCGACCGGGGGCAGATTGTTGTACGAGGGCTGCCGTTGCGGGCTAGGCGTGCGGCTTACTCGTGACTGGCCGGGTACGGGTGTGAAAGGGACGTTTTCCAGAATGGCCTCGTCCGGGACCTCTTCGTCCAGATCGTCGTATTCCGCTTCGAGCTGCTTGACCGTCTTCCTGCCAGGCTGCCACGAGCTCCTCCTGGCCGTGAGGCCACTTTCCTGTGACACCTTCGGTGTAGGAACATCGGGCGACAGAGGAGATGACATTAAGCCCTTGGCAGGCGAGGGTGATCGTGAAGAATCTCTGCGTCCTCCCATGGCGTAAGACGACGATGAAGGGCTGGTGAATCCCCTGCGCATGCCACGTCCCAAAGTCTGGCTGCGCGGGTCTCCCGCGGCAACCTGCAGGCCCGGGTAGCCCCTTGCATTGCCGCTCTTGACGTCTCTTCTCTCAGCAGGCCGGGATGCGCCATTGCGCTTCGCAACCTCCAGGTTCTCGGTCGTCCGCGGTGGCCTCTTCAGTGTCGGTCTGCTTTCAGGCTTCAAGTTGCAGTCTTCCACGGAATCCCGTCCGGTCTCCTCAAGGGTGATGTCTTCAAAGTTGGCCAGCTTCTCCGTGCTCGCATCGTCGAGAGACAATGACCGGCACGAAGAGGAACTGCTCTTCGAGCTCTTGCTGTAGCTCAACTCCGGCGGCGAGCTCGGAGCCGTTTCGACAATGGGCTCCTCCGCAATCATGATGCTGTGTGCCCGCTCGGCGGGTGTTCGGTACGCCATGCTTCTCCTGCGTCGGCCTCGCGCGGCGAGCGGCTTGACGGTGGTCTTGGGTACGCTGACGCTCTGCACGGCGTGCTTGCCGGCTCCAAATCCGCTCCAAACGGTGGTCGAGAACAGGTCCGAGTTCAAGAGCGAGCGCAAGTATTCATGTCGTGATTCCTGGGCGTGGCGGAAGCGGTGGGCGGAAGGCAGGCGGGAGTCGTGGAGGGAGCGGTCGACGAAGGCCAGGTCGGGGTGGTATTGGTAGTAGTAGTGGTGATGGTCGTGGGCAGTGCGGTCGTTGCCAGGGACGAGTTGCAGGCCGTCTTCCGAGTCGAAGTCGAGGCCTTGGACATGGGTAGGAATTGGACGGCGAGCCGGGGCCAGGTGCGCCATGAGAGGCAGAGGGTGCAGTAGGTGCGCGCGACCGTTCGGTGGAGGCAGACCGGGGGGGTGGGCGCTAGCTTATGTCTGCCGTCCTGGCCGTCCTCCACTTTGATGAGGTGAAGCTTCAGACAGGGGCGCCGTCGGCCGGCCTAGCGCAGCGGCGTGCCCGCCAGGGGAAGGAGAGCGCGCGGCGGCCAATCAGCGCGGGCGGCGCTGCGGCTGGCGTTGAGTCGGGGGAGGATTATCTTTTGGTCGAGACTCGTGCACGGTTAGGAGGGTGAGAGCCTGAGGGAGGAAGAGTTGTTCCGGTATTGCATGAGGTGAGGTGTGGATGGGGAGCGTGGACAAGAGACAGCAGGCATTGAGGGGGTAGCAGTCAGATAAGACACCGCCAAAGGCAATCCATCATCATCAGACGGACTCGAGCGGGCGGCATGGACGAGCTAAAGGTACAGCTCCCAGCAGGCAGAGCTGCCGTGCATGAGCGCATACATGCAGGCATGCGCGCATTGTCTGCCACTACGCCGTGCGCGGTAACCACCACCACGAGTACAGCTCTGCTTGTATGTACGTACCGTACCTTATCATTGCATTCGTGCATGCCGGCTGCCCATCCCTACCAGCCCCATCTCCACGTCCAAACCCAAAACCTTCAAGTTCCACCGCATGACATGTAGGACGGTAGTACATACAATTATCACATACAATTATCACAATCTACAGTTACAATTCACCTAGACCTTCTCTCACAAAGCAAGCACCCGTCCGTCGACAGCCGCCTCGTCCAACATCCAAGCACCGACGCAAGAAAAACGGCTCGCAGCCTCTCTCGTCACCGCCGTCACTGCGCACCCGCACCGCCGCCAACACAACACACCGTCAGGCGCGCTAGACGCCGCCGCCGCCCGAGCGGCTGGGGAGGAACAGCAAGCAGGGCAGAGCAAGGCAGCCAGCCGGCTGCGCGCGCGCCATGAAACGCGGAGAGAGAGAGAGAGAGAGAGGCGCCGGACATCCCCTTCGCGAGATAAAAATGCGAAGGCTGGGAGACACGCCATGCTCACGTTTTTTTCCCGCGCTGCTCGTCCGTCCGGTCTTATGATCTGACGCGGTGATAATACCTAGGTAGTTCCCCACAGGAGCAGCGCAGCAGGCGCAGATCGCAGTTCCCACAACGGCCGATTGCGTCGTGGTTTTGCGTGGCCGTGTCGATGCGGCACTACTAGGTAGGCAGGAATCGACGGGCTGGCAGAACAGAGCAGCGCAGGTGAGCCGTGGGCATGGCCGTCGTTGTCTGGGTCGGAATGTCACTGCTACTGTAGCGCTATTTTCTCTTCTCTTGTTTTCCGTGCGGGCGCCTGTCTGCCTTGCCTTGCCTCGCCTTACGACCCCGAGCCTCAACCGCCCACGGGCTGGCTCGCGCAGGATCAGAATCGGGCTGGCCGGCGATTGATTTCTTTCGCGCGAGCTTATCTGCTTTGGTCCAGATGCTTTGGCGGTGTACCGTCAAAAGACGAAAAGATCTTCTTATCGCGAATCGCACGATGCGGCTGCAGCTACAGTACGTAGTACCGTCCAACAATCCCATGTTTCCCAAACCCGCAATTCAAGGCGGTGCAGTTGCAGATCGCTCACGACAGCACATGTCCACTCTCGACCAAAAAAAGCAGGGAAGATGCTCGCTCTCTCCGCTCCTTGTAGGTAATCCGCGACGACGCAATCTGCACATCATCCCGCATCTGTCTGTCTGCCCTTCCCCGCGCCTCTGCTGTAGTGTGTACTCGCCATCTATTTTGCTATTATTGTTGTTCTTTTACGAATCACACGGCACAGCCCTCACGTCAACGATCTCGCCGACCCGCGCCCCAGCACCGGCGGCTTCCTAACATCCCTCCTGGCCATCTGCGCCTCCAACCAAGCGAGCAAATCGCCAAACCCCGTCTGGCGCCTGCGGAACACCGCTCTGAAAGCCGAGCACGCGAGCCTGCATCCCGTTCATAATCCGTCAGCCAAAGCTCCGATATAATAAGCAGTCTCCACCTGGGAAATTTCCCACAACAATAACATCGCCCGCACGCGAAATTGGCCGCCCGGCGGACGCCGGATGTCCTGCTTTGCGCTGCGTGCGCTGCGCGCGCGGGCCAGCGAGCGATGATCCCGTGGCGCAAGCGTGGCGTCCACTAGCAGTCCGGCTGTTGAAACGGCGGGCGCTGGGTGGGGGCGCGGCGCAGAGGCTTTGACGCTTGCGCTGGACTGGGCGGGAGAGCGCGGGAATCGCGATCTTTGGGAGATCGTCGCGCAGGACGTGGGAAATGGCGGGACGAGGCTCGGGTTTTTTTGGTTGTGATGGGGAATGATGATGGTGACGGACTGGGTGAGGTGAGGTAGGCAACGGGAAATCGACTTACCATCGTGTCTGCGAGTCGGCGACGGCGCACTCGAACGGCACGCCGCTCTTGGACGCCTTGCGGCGTCTGGTGAGGCCACAGGCTAGCTTGATGAGGTCGTCGAGTGTTCCTGTCAATGTTAGAGACCCGAGTCAGCAAGGTCCTTGGATGTCGTGCCCTGTTTCTGACCCCGCGGGTATGCTTGCCCAACATGTGGTTGTCAAGACGTGCCGAATCAACTCTAACCTGCTAGTCGAGCTCTCCAAATCCTGCATTCGGAGCGCAGCCCGGTCTCCAATGGACAGGCGAGCCTCACGCCACCTGCAGGCTGAAGCTGCATGCCGCAAGCAGCTAGGCAGGAATACGGTGGTTGAGCAAGCTAGGGATTAGGACTTACTTATGATGAGCTTACTGCTAGGCTGCTTTTTGTGAGGCAGAGCCTTAATGTACGAGTAGCTCTTATGTGCCACTTCGTTGAAGGCTTGGTACAAGTTGGTGAGGACTGTCGCCAGCGAGTTGAAGTTCGTCGATAGGTGCATTGCGCGCATGTGTAACTTCAACGCATTAAGGGTCTTTCTGTAGAACGATTGGCCTTGTAGTTTGGAGTATTCCACCGTCACTGAGTCGCGGACGCTGACTGTTTGGCGGCGCGCTGTGTCCTTGGCCAGGTCCAGAGTAACGGTATTGATGGCGTTGCCGCAATATGGGAAGTCTGTCTGGGCTGGTAGTCGATCGATCGGAATGCCCTCAACGTCGATGTCGAAGTTGGCTTTGCTCTTATCACTCTTCACCTGCACTCCAAACTCCGGTAGACCGCTGTGCATAGTTCGAAGGAACTTTTCAGCAACATTCCGATCTGTAGTAATGACGAGGAAGTCGTCAATGAGTCTCAGAAGTGTGCTATTCTTATTGTTGACGAAGCCAAGAGCGGTCCTTTCAAGCTCAGCGTAGAAATAGCTGCACAACAAACTCGAAACGATCGAGCCTTGTGGGATGCCTTCTTTCTGTCGATAGAAGCGATTGCCCATTTTGATAATGTTGGATTCGACGTGCTCATGCAAGAGGTCCAGGATTGCTTTTCGTTGCTCACATCGTTGCAGTACTCCGCCTACATATGCTGTCCGAGTTCGACCTGTCGTAGAATCAGATTGGATCTCGACATCCAGATCAATCCCAGCACCATCGCTTGTCGCTTTTGTGAGGAACTTCCAAGTTGGTCTCGCCCCAAATCCCGGAGTCTCTTGGTTGTGGCCGCCCAACAGCTTCGCACGAGCATACTTAGACAAGCGATACTCGTCAGCTGAGAGGATTTCCCCCGCCAGTCGAAGCAGTTTCTTCTGGGGTATTGTATCGAAGCAGGATTTCACATCAACTTTGGCGAAATAGAGAGGCTTTGAAGACAGTCCTCGATCTTTCAGAGATGCTCGGAATTGTTGCAGGCGTAGAAAGATATCTTCAATCGAGAACACGGCCGATCCGAGCATTTCCGTGCGCATGCCTCGCTCGTAATTCAGAATGCTGAACGCAGGCGTCAGCACGCTGTTTATGCTTCTGCCTAGCACTACATTTCCATGCTGCTGTCGTTGGATACGGCGACGAAGGTTGACAATGGGACGCATGCCATGGTTCTTTGGTAGTAAGCGTACTTTGCTGACACCTAGAGCGCGCTGTGTCATGACTCTCTGCAGTTCTGCTGGCCTGCATTCCTCGAACATGTTCAGTCTGAGAGTGTCGAGTGCAGGTTCGGACATCACTTTCCAGACATCGTGTCGGAAATAGAAGACTTGACCACGATGAGCTCCGGATTCTGTCACATAGAAGTGGCTCCTTATGAGCGGCATGAGGTATGAGTCGAAGAGATAGTAGAGGAACTCCGCCATGATGTCTTTGCGGGTGTCAAAATCAGACCTGCTCATTCTAGCTCCCTTTTCTGCTTTTTGTGGCACCAGCCATTGGATGTCGCTCAAAGACAGCCCGTGTACCAGATCATGCATGCTGAGAGTCTCGTAGCGACGGAGGTGGATGAAGCGGTCAACGCAGTTCATTAAAAGGCGAAAATTGTTCGACTTGACTCCACCATCGCCGAAGGCATCTGGAGGGAATACGTTCTGGATCGCTGCTCGGCAGAAAGCAGACACTTGAGCGCATGTCGAAGCATGTCTAAAAGTGTTCATCTCATCAATCTGGTCTTTGGGTAAACGTGGGCAGTAGTTATCTAGCAACGCCTTGTAGGAGCACCGGGTGTGCCTTTTCCGTAAGCGTTTCACCATGTCGAATGGCAGTCCGCGCAATCTCCTGGGTATCTTGTCTTCCGGTAAGGGAGGCTTTCCAGGCCGGTATTTGCGTTGAGCTCGCGACCTTGCAATTTCTTGCTCGCGTGACGTGTAATCCATGAAAGGTTGCGAGGTGTCTCGCAGGTCTGTCAGAGACGTAAAAACGTTGTGCAGGCCGAATTGCCGTGGGAAAATGTACTTCATCACGTGGATGGTCTCGGCGGTGTTCTCGATGTCACGACAACGGCTCAACACATGCATGTGACTCAGGCCAGCGCGAACATGACCAGACGCTTTGACAGAGGGCCTAGCGTAGAGCATCCTATGTCGAAGTAAGCGTACATCCGTAGTCCCACGATTTGACTGCATTTTCGATGGGTGGCTTGAGCGATCACCAGAATCATGTTGAGCTGAATTTTTGGGATCCTTGACTCCAGATTTGAGGTCGCTGAGTGGGACGCCGCATATTTGTTTAACGTTGCTACTATCAGCTACTGGACGGTACAAGCCACAGTCCATGAGCATCTCGCTCAATATGCGTTCAGAACCTCGCCCGAGCAGCTCCGGCAAACTAGTCCAAGCATGATTTTTGACCTCGGGGACGAATGGGTTCGTCGCGATAGAGTAGACGCCGGGTATTCCAGGTACTGCTTGAGCCTCTATGCCATTGGCACCGCCGGATGATCGCTGAAAGCCGTGGCACAGAAGATGTGGCGGACGGTAAGAGCCAATATAACGCTTGAATAAAGACCAAATGGTGAAATTCACGATCTGCAGCGTGTCAGCTCCAATGAAATAATAAGTATCGTCCCAATGAATGATCGAGGTGGAACTAAAAGAAAAGGAAGGTATATGAGACTCCTACCTCAGACTGCCTTAATTGCCCTACGCTAGGGCTTACAGAGATGTCCGTCTCCGACACCTGTTGGGTAAACACAGATATGTCCTGGTCAAGCTGTTCGAGCTCTTGGGTCGAAACATGCTTCGCTGTCCCAACCAGTGTCGAATCCAGGAGGTGCACAACGTCATTTTCAACGAGAATACTGTTGTCCTTCTCAGGCTGAAGACCATAATGAAGCAGCCTCCTGCGGCGCTTCTTCGATGACTTGGGCAACCGTGAGATAAGATATGTTCGCAAGCTGTGAACCTCTTGGTAGTAACATTGTAGCAGCGGCACGACAGGGTGTCGATCAGTTCGCTGCCTTTTGTTCGAGTTGCTCTCGTCACGAGACTTGCGCTTGCGCTTCATCGCTGAAGCAGTGGGTCGCTACCGGAACCGCTAGGACTTCATGAGCAGCGATCAGCGAAGACTCTGGCCGAGTCCGTCTTTGACCAAGATCAAGGAGTGTACTTGTGTCGAACAGTAAGGCTGTAGCGACGTTGGTAAGCCAGGCACGCGTCGCGCGTCGTTCCTTGACGCGACGCGAGCAGTCGGGATCTTGAAGCACCCGAACGCCGACAAACACCGAGCTTCAGTCGTGGCAGCAGTCGCTGAGTAATCGCTCTTGCAGCTCCTCTCGCCCCTCGCTTGCCAGGAATGGGCAACGTCGACGAGCTCGGTTGTATCAAAGATCACCTGACGTCTTGAGGATAGTGATACCAAGCGAATAGTACTTGACTCTAGTCAAAACGAAGGGAAAGCGTTGCCTGACCATCATAGCCCCGCTCGAGAACTTACATTGCTAAGAACAACGTCACTGGCTCGCGAAGAGCGAAGCATCTTGCGAGGAGAGATTTAAGTACGAGCATCATTCCGCCTTTCACTTCCAAGACATCGAGACGGCCATATGTTGAACACCGCTTCTAAACGCATTATCTCGACTGTGGATACAGTACATCGAACAAGCATAGCTAGGACAATGGCGACAGCATCTCGGGTCCAGCTGACCACGCACGAGGAGCCGGCATTTGCGGTATTACAAGCAAGCACAGCAGATAAAGCCCAATTCGCTTCAGACCTGCTTCAGAAGAATCATGATAATTACCATATCTACTTCAATCATGATGGCTTTCATAACCACATTGCCCACCATCTTCTCACGACCTACGCCTTAGCTGCTTCCACGAAGGACCTTCAATATCACTTCGACAGCAACAAGTCTTACCAAAGACCAATGCAACCCTACGACCAAGCCGTGGTTGAGAATATGAGCGACCCAGCAAAGTTCACCAAGTACCTTGGAGACGAAAAGCACTACAATGATTTCCTTCAGTTCTTCCAGAACGATATCGACAAGCAGGGATGGCAAGCGACCCTCAACAAATACGTCTTCGGAGAAAACGATCTTGCTCACAAAATTCTACCACTCATGTTTGCCGGCTTCTTGCACCCAATAATTCACCTCGGATTCGGCGTTGAGTTCGAGCAACCGGCCATCATAGCTGAAGCCCTGGCACAGGCCGCCACGCACACTAACTGGATCGCAAAGTTCCTCTGGTCCTCTGAAGACGCCGTCAGAGTAAACCGCTCGAAGCCTTCCAAATCTATGGTCGAGCTGCTTGATGAGATCCGCAACGACAAAGACCTCTACAATTCGGTGCAGATGAAGGACGGCAACAAGGTTCGCGACGGCGTCCTCGCACGAGCCGGTGATCGCATGATCAGTTACGCCGCGCAGTATCACGTCAAACCCTCTGAGCTTGAGGAGAAGACGGCTGAGATGATCAACGGCGCTGCCTACTTCACCGGAGGCGCTCAACGCAAGGATCGCGACGTCAAATTTGATTTCTTCTACATGCACTGCGTCAACTCCAGCATTTTCTGGCCAGTCTTCCTCAAGCAATCTTGGCTGAGCGAGGCAAGCAAAGTTAGGCTGCTCGAGTGGAAGGTCTGGAACGATCTCGCCATGTACGTGTCGAGGAAGAGCCCCGAGATTCACTTGGACGAGATCAGGAACTACAAGCCGAAGCAGCCCTCGGACTGGACGAAGGTCGTCGAGCGAGTAAGGGCTCACGAGGATGACGGCCATGCGTCAAAGATGGTCAGGGCGCTTGCACACGGACAGCAATCCTGTGCGCCGTACGATTCCAAGGCAGAGTTCAGGCTGAAGAAGGATGATTGGCTACAGCTTGCGCATATGACTATTGATTCTGTTGAGAACGATGGTCCGACTTGGGTACGGTCGACAGGATTTGATCAGGCTTGGGAGAAGGTACCGTTGAGATCTCAGTTGTAGAGCGACGAGGCGAAAGCGCTATTGAATGGTGTATGATATTACCAGATTGAAGATAGTTACAAGCTTACACGTGATGCAAATCATGTGCATCTATCTGAAAGGCGACTCGCTCAACGCCTTCTCGGTCTCCGTCTTTGCATCGTATCCGTAAAGCCATGGTTGCACCACGGGACATTGCCACCTGCTGGGAAACTTGACATCAATCTCCCTGCCCAGTGTGGAACGCATCAACTCATCACGGGCCTCTTGTTCTGATCCATCGAGCATGTGAAAGTCTTTCCGTTGAGCGAAAGTCTCTCGCACAATCGCCTCGCCTCGCTTCTTCCGCAGCCGCTGGAACATGTCCAAAGCCTGGGGCAACTGGTCTTTCGACTCCAAGGCGCCCAAGACATATCCCAGCACTGCGCCATCCTCAAGCGAGCTATTCGCTCCTTGCGCGAGATAAGGCAGCATCGAATGGGCACTGTCGCCAATGAAGACGAAGTTGTTCTTGTCGCTCACCCAACTGTCCAGCTCCGAGCGATGCATCAGCTTCCACTTGTCAACTGTCTTGACGTGGTCCAAGAAACGATTCAAAACTGGATCCCAGTCGGCAAAAATTGCTCGCATCTCATCCAGCGAGCCGGCCTGCCTCGCTACGCCAGGCGGCAAATTGTCCGGCACGAGCAGCACGATATTGAACATCTGCCCGCCGCGCAGAGAATACGCGACGACATGCGAGCCGGGGCCGATCCAAAAGTTGCAGGATGGCTTAGCCACCCAGTCGAACAACTCGCGGTCATCCTTCAGATCCTCTGAACGCAAGACGATTCTATACGCCAGATCGCCCGTTGGCAGCGGCTCGTCCGACGTGCCCTTCGAAGCGAGCAGTCGCTCCCTGCACTTCGACCACAGGCCGTCCGCACCCACGATCAGGTCCGCTTTGAGCTGCTCGCCGCCTTCTTTGAGAGTGAGCAGTGGCGCGTCGAAATCGACGTCTGCGACTCGCGCTCCGAGGCGGACGCGGACGCCGAGCTGCTGCGCTCGCTCGCAGAGCGCGACCTGCAAGTCGACGCGGTGGAGGTCCCAGAAGGGCGCGTCGTACTTCTTTCGCATGTCAACGTCAAAGTCATCTGTACGCGAGAGTAGTTTTCCGTCCGAGTAGCGCCTCACGGCCAGATAGGTTGGTTCGGCGGCTTTGGACTCGAGCGTTGAGAGGATGCCCCATTGTGAGAAGAGCTTGCTGGCGTTGGGTGTGATTTGAAGACCAGCTCCAATCTTTTGGAGCGTTAGCAAGTGCAACTCACGATGTAAGAGTTCAAATCTCATTCACCTCTGCGAGTTCTTTGGCGGCTTCTACGACCTGGACATTGTGGCCAGCGAGGGCACACGAGATGGCGGCGCTCAGACCAGCTAGTCCGGCTCCGACAATGATGATGTCGAGACGAGATGCGTTCGTCTTGCGTTCCATACTTGTCTCAAGTAACAAGTTCCGTGCTTGATATCACTTTCTTAGTGGGAAGATAGCTGACTCAAAAAATAAAGGTAAGAAGAGTGGATGGTCGGAAGCTGCTCAAATCGGAACCGAGCCCTAACATCGCGTCTTCATCGCACTTATGGATGGATTTGTCTTTCTGGCAGCCGAGGCAGCTCGCCATAATGCTCTCCGATTAATCGGCCATGATAGCAATGTTCGCTCCGTGCCGATGTCGTTCTTTAGGGCTCATCATCCACGTCAGTTCTGTGGAGAGCGGGGAAGCGTTCTCGGGAGTTGGTGCTTGTGATCGCGGCAATGAGTTCTGCCGGCGACATCGCAGCGGACGACAGCTTACCTACAACATACATAAGCATTTCAGGGCTGATCCTAAAGATCGATTGACGTTTCGATACAAATCCACAGGCATCATGGCCAACACTCTTGCCGACCACAACAAGATTGTCGAAGTTTCAAAGAACTTCAGAGACTATCTGATCCCGTTGGACCACCCAAGACTGCATCCTAATGACCGAGATGCTAGGACACACGGCAAAGGCGTATTGGGCAATGAGGGTATCTTCCTGACTCCGGTCGCAAGAGGCTGGCTTCAGAACTATCAGAGTCCCTACCATGGCTTCACCACAGACGGCACGATAAGACAAAATTTGTGGAAGGCCGACCCAAAAGCAAATGGCCCGACTAAAGAGATGGTCGCTGCCGCAGAGAACCTCTTCAAGGTTGCATCTACAGACGAGCAGAAGAGATTCAGCTACGATATGAATGCAAAGGAATGGCGAAGTTGGTCAAACCCGGAAGTGAGTCTTAGAATACATGGCCGTGTCTGACCAGTTACTAATTCAAGTCAGGTGATCGTTGTCGATTCAGGCGTGCGCATTGAAGATATGCAGAAGGTGACACGGGACGCTGTGCATGACCTTCTCAAAGCAAGTCTTTCGCCTGAAGGATACGGCAAAGTGTGGACCGCCATGCTTACCAACGCCTTCCTCGGAGAATTGACGACGCTCAAAAATGTTATGAATACGGACAGCTACCACTTTTGCTTCTTTGGTGAGCCAGCAGCAGACAAGCCCTGGGGGTTTAACGTGTTCGGCCACCACCTCTGTTTGAATGTCTTTTCTCTTAACGGCGAGGTAGTCATCGGTCCTTTCTTCGTCGGAGCAGAACCAAATATCATCGACGAGGGTCCTGACAAGGGTACCAAGATGCTCAAGAAGGAAGAGGAAGCCGGTCTTGCCTTGATGAAGAGTTTCTCTCCCGAGCAGCAACAGAAGGCTACTCTCCAAGGCGACATTGACGACATCGAGGGCGACACGATGCCCGCCGGACGCTTCAACAAAGCCGACTTGCGCGGCCTAGGAGGCGCTCACCAAGACAACCGAGTCATCCCGTTCGAAGGCCTCTGCGCAAAAGACATGACGGCTTCGCAACGGCAGGCGTTGCTCGAGATAGTGGGGATCTTCAACGAGATCTTGCCTGCCGAGACGAAGAAAATGTTTCTGAAACGCGTCGAAGATCATTTGGATGAGACCTACTTTGCTTGGATCGGTCCGGTCAACGATGAGACGCCATTCTACTACAGAGTGCACAGCCCGATCGTGATGGATGAGTTCGACCATCACAACGGCGTCTGGCTGGCAAATGCGCTGCCGAAGAAATATCACATCCACACGATCCAAAGGCTGCCTAACCGGGGAGACTATGGTACGGCGTTGTATGATGAGTGGAGGGCGAAGCAAGGTGTCAAGGGTGGTGAGAAGCAGTGAAGCAGGGGGCAATCGAAGTTGGTGGTCAATGTAGCAATGATGTGGTCAATTAGCAAGCATGAATTACAATCATCTTTCTCCGTGCAGCAACCTGTGATTTCAAAATGGACAGAATGCCTTTTGCGTGTTTTCGTAATGCCTGTTCGTCGCAATCTTCAAGCACAGCATGACGTACGCAGGAGCGGCGCGTGGCAGCACGAGCCTCTCTCCAGCCCGACTCCAGCCCAACCCCGAGGCACCTTGGGCGAGCTTGACGTTTCACAGCGAAGCCTGGCCTGGACCGTCACCCCTCCACCATCCACCTACCACTCTTTATGTGAGCCCGTAGAGCACCGACAATGTTCTCCGGCTCCAACTCATACCTGGGCGGCGCAAATAGCGGCCGCCCTGGTCTGCAACCCCAAGCGACTGGCTTCCAGGGCCAGCCATCACCCTTTCAGTCGCAGCAACCTACTGGCTTCGGCCAGCAACAACCACTGCAGCAGCAGTATACTGGTTTTCCTCCTGGTGGACTGCAGCCTCAAGCGACTGGATATCCGCCGCAACAGCAGCAGAATCAGTTCCAACAACAACAGCCCCAATACCAAGGCTTCCAGCAGCCGCAGCCTACTGGCTTCCAACCTCCTCAGCAGCAACCTCAGCCAACCGGGTTCCCGCCTCAACAGCAACAGCAAAATGTCGCGCCGCCGCCGCCGGCGCAGCCGCAGATGCCCCAGCCCACGGGCATGACTTCCAACGACATTGCCGCTTCCTTCCGCGGCACCTCTCAGCCATCCCCAGCGCCAGCACCTAGCACTGGCGGCACCAAGATTCCCAACATTCGGTTGAGCTTCATCACTGCATCCGATCAATCGAAGTTCGAGCAGCTTTTCAAGAGCGCGACGGGAAATGAGCAGGCTTTGAGCGGCGAGAAGGCGAGGGATTTGCTTCTCAGGAGTAAGCTGGATGGCAATAGCCTGGCACAGATTTGGACACTCGCCGATACCACAAAGTCTGGACAACTGCTCTTCCCCGAGTTTGCGCTGGCCATGTGGCTTTGCAACTTGAGTTTGACTGGCAAGAGCATGCCCTCAACCCTGCCTGAGACGGTCCGCAACGAGGTCTCCAGCATGGTAGATATCATCTCCTTTGGAGTGCCGGACGATCGGCCTACTCAGCAGCCCAGCAGCAACGCCCCCAACTTCAGCGAGCCGCCCAAATCCTCCACTCCGACAATTCAGCAACCTCAGGCGCAGAACCCGTCTAACTCGCAGCTTTTGTCGCAACTCACCGCGCAGCCGACTGGCTACCAGTTTCCCCAGCCGACTGGCTTCCAACAGCCGCAGCAGACCGGTTTCCAAGGAGGTATGCCTCAAGCGACCGGATACAACGGGCCCCGCCCTCCGATGCCGCCCATGCCTACTGGCTTCGGACCTCAGCAAGTCCTGTCGCCGCAGCAGACCGGATTCGGCGGAGGTCCTATGGCACAACCGCTGAACGCCCAGCCAACCGGCCGTCCTGGTCAGTGGGGTCTCGTGAATGCGCCTGCTTCGGGCCTTCCTAATCTTGATGCTCTTCAGCAGCAGATGATGCCGCAACCTGGGCGCGAGACTGGTTTCACCACCCAGGGTTTGCGAGGCAATGCGACCGTTCCCTGGTCTGTCACCAAGCAAGAGAAGCAAATTTACGATGACATGTTCAAGGCTTGGGACGGGTTTGGCAAGGGGTTCATCAGCGGTGAGCAAGCGATTGAGATCTTTGGTCAGTCGGGCATCGAAAAGGGTGATCTTGAGCGTATCTGGACGCTTTCAGACCCGAACAACAAGGGTCGTCTGAATCTCGACGAGTTCGCTGTCGCCATGCATTTGATCTACCGCCGCCTGAACGGATACCCAGTTCCAGCCAAGCTCCCTCCCGAGCTCATCCCGCCGTCAACCCGCAATCTGGACGCTAGTATCGGCACGATGAAGAACTTGCTCAGCGAGGATGCGCAGCAGCGTAAGAGCACTGGTGCTTTCCTGCAGCCTCAAAAGACCGGCGTCAGCTACCTGAAGGGACATTCGTTCCGTGGCAACGGAGCGGGCCCTGCTGCGGGACGCAAAGATGCTACCATGTTCAAGAACAACGATGAAGAGGTCGGCTACCGTAGCTCCGCTAGGCGCAGAGTCGGCCAGGACGGTCGCAGCCCCAGTCCTGCGGTCAGCGAGAACAGCGTGGATGAGATGAGCATTGATCAGCTGCGCAAGGCCATTCGTGAGAAGCAAGTCCTCCTTGACGCTATGGATTTCGAGGATGAAGGCCACGCCGACGAGGAAGACGCGCTTGATCGCAAGGACAGGAAGGAGAGTGACGATTTGTTCCGCCGCATCAGGCGTTTCCAAGAGGACATTGACTCCCACCCCAACTCGGCTTACAAGACTGGCGATTCAGATGCGGAACGCCGCAGCCTCCAGAGGCAACTTCAGGGTTTGTCGGATAAGCTGCCAGAGCTTGCGAGCCATGTGCGCAAGTGCGAGCGCGCCATTGCGGATGCTCAGCTTGAGCTTTTCAGGCTCAAGGACGCTAAAGCCAACCCCAGCTCCGCCCCGGCTATCGTTGGCACCGGACCTGGTGGTGAAGTGACCGAGAGCGATCGTCTGAAGGCCAGAGCTAAGGCCATGATGCAGCAGCGCTCTGCCGCTCTCACTGGACGCAAGGTCGAAGCATCCGACGACGGCAGCGGTGCAGCTGCAAGGCTCAAGGACGAGCAGAACCGTGTGAACCGCGAGCGTGAAGACAACGAGCGCATGGTCCGCGATGTCGAGGAGAGTGTCACCGAGTACTCCAAGAGCTTGGAGTCCACGTTGAAACAGGGCGCGGAAAGCTCTTCCGATGAGCATGAGCGCAGGAGATGGGAGGATGGCCTGGGAGTTGAAGACGAGGTCAAGGACTTCATCTTCGACCTTCAGCGCAGCTCACGAGCCGCCAGGATCAGAACCGAGGAGAAAGCCCGTCCTCGTGCCGCTGAGCGCGTGGAAGAGCCCAGCCGCAGCCGCAGCGACAACTTGTCTCCTCGCAACGAGAGCCCCGTTGCCTCTCGCTCGAATGCAGCCTCTCCTCAGCCCTCGAGCTCTTCGTACTCCAGCTACAAGACCGCCGAAGAGCGCGCGGCTTTCATCAAGCAGCAAGCCGAGGCCCGCATGGCGGAGCGCCTCGCCGCGCTCGGTATCAAGGCTCCCTCCAAGGGTGGAGAGTCTGCTGGCCAGCGTGCCGAGCGCGAGCGCAAGGAGCGTGATGATCGTGTCCGTCAAGCAGAAGAGGAAGACGCTCGTCGCGAGAAGGAACGCCAGTCGAGACTGCAGGGTGAGAGCGTCGCTCCGCCGTCGCCGGCCAGCACCAAGGCCAAGCCTGCGCCGCCTGCGCCGAGGAAGAAACAGAACGAGGGTCTGCAGGCCAACGATCAGGCTCAGGCGGAGGCTGAGGCCAAGAAAGCCGAGCATGACATCAAGGAGCAGGCCTTGAGAGAGCAGCAGGCAGCTTTGGCCAACGAGACGCAAGATCTCGAGTGAGTACTCCTTCATCTTAGACAATAGTTCATGGGGCTAACAAAATCCCAGGGATGAGGAAGAACGACAGGAACGCGAACTGCAAAAGCAGCGCGAGGAGCAAGAAGCCTCGCTTCGTGCTCTTGAGGAGCAGGTCAAGGCGGGCAAGCTCAAGAAGGCAGAGGAGAAGAAGCGCCGTGAGGCGGCTAAGAAGGAGTCCTCCGAGAAGGAAGCTCGTCTTGCTGCTCAACGCGCTGAGATTGAGGCTGCTAAGGAAAGAGAACGTGTGCTCAGGGCTCAGCTTGAAGCCGACAGTGACGACGACAGCAGTGATGACGATGGCCCAGCATATGTCACACCGGACGACACCACTCCTTCTAGCAGTACGATCATCCCTGCCCAGGCGACCAGCCCGCCTCCTGCCCCTGCAGCACCTCCGGTCCCCGAGATTGTTACCAGCCCGCCAGCAGTCAAGAGTCCGCCAGAGGAGTCTAAGAATCCTTTCTGGAAGAGCATGAACCAGCAGCCTTCCGCCGCCAGCACTCCTTCGGTCGCATCTCCCGAGGCCAAGAAGGACTACAACCCGTTCCACAGCATGCAGAATGCGGAGAACAAGACCGCTCTCCCCGAGCCGGCACCCTCCGGCCGCTCCCGTGCCAAACCCTCGGACGATGACGACTGGTCGGTTGTCGAGTCCAGCGACGACGAAGACGACGAGGACCAGGGCCCCACCGGCGGCAGCGCCAAACAGCTTGCGTCTATCCTGTTCGGCACCATGGCTCCCCCGCGGCCGATGTCTGCCATGGAGAACAAGGACTCCAAGCCCACATCTCCTTCGCCTGCCTCTCCTCCGCCGCCCCCTCCCATGCCTGCTGGTGGCGCGCCTCCGCCACCTACTATGCCCGAAGGTGGTGCTCCCCCACCACCCCCGATGCCTGCAGGCGGTGCTCCTCCGCCCCCGCCAATGCCCGGTTCGGATGGTCCGCCGCCACCTCCTCCCATGCCCGCCGCTCCTTCGGCCGGTGCACTGCCGGATCGTAGCGGCCTGTTGGGCCAGATCCAGGCGGGTAAGGGTCTCAGGAAGACGCAGACTAAGGACCGCAGCCAGGCGAGCTCTGCCGGCAGGGTCTTGTAAGTAATGGATGCGAGAATCATGATACTGGGTTGGGATCGCATAGTGTAGATGTGTTTAGCGATAGTGTGGCAATGATGTTGTTTCTAGGCCCGCTGCACGAGATCGTGCTTTGTTTCACCATACGCCGATGGCCGATAGACTGGTAATTTGCGACTCGTAGTCCTTCCGAGCACTCCTTCCTACCTATGCATTCGCCTCGCCTATGTCAAATTTGCGCCTTCCATCATGGCCCTCTTGCCACTCACACATCCTGCCAGCCCTGACGCTTTAGCGTACAACGTCAGGTAGGGACTACCGTAAAGACCGATGAATACTAAACAAACATCCTGGACACCGTTTCGCTTAGATACATTCGCACTATCACCACAGAAAATATCGATCAGAGCCAGAAAGCCATCATAACTCATCAGCATATCAACCCCATCAGCAGCCACAATGCACGTTTCAGCCGCCCTCATCCTCATCCCCCTAGCGGTCCTCGTCACCTCTGCCTCGACCCAACCAAATGCCTCCAGCTCCGATTCCCCCCTCTTCTCAGCCTTGACCAATCTCGACGTTCCCGCCATCGCCTCTGCAACACGAGCGATCGAAAGCAGGCTCTCTTCAGCCGCAACCCAGACCACCGGCGACCCACTAGAGACCTTCATGCAAGCCTTGTCCGAAATCGGCGACGCCTCTGAGAAGTTCGACCGGCTCACCTCGACCGCGGACCCGGCCTTGCTCAGCAGCTTCAAGGCACGGGCGTCGGCGGCGGGCATGGATTTTGATGAATTGGAAGAAGACGACTTGGACCAGCGCGCGGCCGTCGTCGAGCAGACCGCAGACGTCTCGGAAACCCCGTCTGCCTTCGGCGGCGCGGCTACAGTGACATCACCACCTTTATTCCCAGAGCCTTCTGCAGCCAAACAAGAATTCCCCGATGCCCTGCTTGAGACTTCTACCGATCGGATTTCCGTCGCGACGAGCTCTGTCAGCAAGACTGATGATCCGCGTGTGGTGCATACGTCGAGCAATGCTGGGGTGGTTGTGACTGCGCTGCCGCTTGCTGCGGTGGGAGCTGTGTTGGCTGTGTTGGCTGTGATGTAAGTGGGAGGATGGGATTTTGGTATGGGTGTTTCGGAGGGGGTGTTGCATTCGAAAGTGGTCGGAAAAGGAAAGCCATGAGGGGTTCGTAGGAAGTTTTAATAAGCAGCTTTGGAATCGATCACTACGTGTTTTGAAGTATCTCATCGCTGCTTTTGTAGCAAGATTGGTCGTTCCGCCTGTACTGCGAAGAAACTATCAGCACCCGGGTCGTTGCAGTCAACACCACATTAGACCTCGAGATTCTCTTGATCTCACACAACCGAACAAGCTCTCATCTAAACTATCCTCCAGTCTCTCTATTCCAACGCACACCCACTCACGCCCCCTCCTCCCCCTCAAAATAATACCCCTCCTCAACCCCCCTACTCCTCCAATCCGGCACCTCCTCATACGCATCCCTCCCAAACGTCGCATTCAGCCCAACCCTCCCCACAACCTCCCCCCTCTCCAAGCGCACCCAACTCTCCACCTCCCCCGCCGCCAAACCCTCCTCCGAAACAAACACCTGCCGCGACCCCCGCGCCCAGCTCCCGTACCCTCCATACCCCGACCTCTGGCCGAAACACAAATTGACCCCTGCGCCCGCGCCCGCGCTGCCGTAAGAGCCCTCCGAACGCCACTTCTGGCACCAGCTAATCCCATGATCGTGCCCCGAAAAGACCGCGATGAGCCCCGGCGTGGCCGCCAGCGCGTCCATGAAGGGCTGGTCGTTGCCGCCGTACGCGCAGCCTTCGGAGCCGTCGGCGCACCAGCCGTCGGCTTGCGCGGCGAGGGGCACGTCGTCGTTGATGCCGGGGTTGAGGCGGGGGTCTGGGCCGGGGGAGGAGGACTGGAAGGCGAGGGAGGCGTGGGTGGGGATGTGGACGAAAGCGAGGGAGGGGATGGTGCGGTTGTGCGTCTTGTGTAGAGCGGAAGAGGTGCGGGAGAACCAGGAGGCGACGGCGGGGGAGACCCAGTTTGGGCGGCCGAGGGGGGTGGTGTCTAAGGCGTTGGGGGATTGTTGGCGGGGTTGGAAGCCGCCGCGGCTGTCGAAGAACCAGAGGAGGAGGGCTGGGGGGCAGGAGTGGTGGGAGTTGCAGTTGCTGCTGTAGATGGGGAGGTAGTAGTTTGTGGCGCCGTTGTCTTCGCTGGGGACCATTTGGGTGGTTCTGGCGTTGGGGAAGCGCTGTTCGCGGGCGAGGAGGGCTTGGCCGGAGAGGTTGTATTGGCTGTCGTGGTTGCCGTAGGTTGAGGCCCAGGGGAGGTTGCGGGAGACGAGGGGCGCAACGACTCGATCGATGTAGTGAGTGCTGTTTTCGAAGAAGGTGTTTTCGCCGGTGACGAGGTCGCCGTTGAGGACGACGAGTTGCTGCGACTCGTTGTCGAGGATCCTGTTCATGACGACCGTGGTGTTGGCGTCCTGTGCGGGACCCCAGGCTTCCCAGGCATCTGACGATGTTATTAGCCAGTTTTAGTAGATGTCGTCAACGATAATCATACTCTCGCCGAAATGTAGGTCTTCAAAGATACTAATCTGAAAAGAGCCGTCTTTCGTGAAGCGTAGCGGTTCATGAGTAGCATTACGAGAAGGCAGAGCACCCGCCAGTGCCCAAAAGGCAAACGAAACGAACAACATAAAAGCGATCAACGTTTTAACGAAGCGATACCTGTCGCGCGATGGCGAGGCCCACGCTGGAGGTTGCATGGCTTCTTATATGCATTGCCCTCTTTGCGAGGACGTCTCGTATTCCCAGCGGGTATCGACGACAAGGGTTGCAGAGTTTAGCAGCGTTGCATCTCAACGCAAGGAGGGCATGAGGTGGCCATGGCCATGTCGGGTGAAATACTTCCATGTGATGGTAGGATGAAGTGACCAGTCAGGACCCAAGATCGAAGGAACGTGGCGGCAGAGCCTCATGTGGTGCCAAGACATTTACATCGATCAAGAGAAGACAGGCAATATTAAGCATCATTAACGCGAAGGTTGCTCAACCAGAATATGCGCGGATTTTTGAATTGGTTCTTGTTGAAGATGGGAGGGGTAGTGAGAGCAGAGCTTGCTGTGCAGGTTTCAACGCAACTTCCGTCTTGTGCATCAGCGCGAAGATGCTCCGATGGGGTGCACCTTCACATCAGAAGATGAGTAGCTACCTTCGCGTTAATATCTGGTGATTTCTCCAGTCTTGTACAGCAGATTATCCGGAGCATCATGTTCGTCATGTCTCTACGGCATAAGTCAATAATGATAATATCGGTTGCAAGAATGACTTTATCGTTAGGTTGCGTTTGTTTAACATCTGCAGTGCCTCAAGAGACAGAAATGAACTCAAAGGTTCTGGTAAAGCGGCCAGCAGAGCGATCCGGACGCTGTCCGTCGAAATAAAAACAAAACGATGCCTGAGAATATTCGCTATCCTTTCACAAGTTCATCTTGCAGTCCTTAACCATGGGTCCCAACACCATCTCGTCAAATTAGAGTCGCAAGAGATAAGAGAAACGGCTGCCGACCTGAACGAACCTATTACTATCGAATACTCGCAGAAGCGAACAGAACCACAGTCCAGATTTACTATCACGTTGGTATCATCAGGTTGATAAAGCATGCCTCGCTACGCAGCTCACCGTTCTTGGCTCACGCCTAGCAAGTCACACCTACACATCGGCAAGGTATCTTGACATTCCTCCCGATACACTATGACAACTCTGGTAGCATGAAGCTGACATGAATAAGTGCCCGTGCTTCTACTGAAACAGGTTCGTGACTGTCAGGTCAATAAAGCAAACCGTCCACCCCGCCGCAAAAAGCAACATCCACTCTGCGCCCGTGAAGAAATCCAAAAAGACGCCAAGTCCAGATCCCCTCCCTCCCGCCCGCCAGCGCCAGCAGTGTGCGTGCCGCAACAACCTCTGTCCGACAGTACCTGGACGCAAAAACTCGCACTTTTAGCCGCCCGCACCTACCTATCACCGCCCGGGTTGCAGAAAAGCATAACGCAGCGCTAGAACCGCGACGGCCACGTGCCCGCTTGTTCATGCCCCATCATGCATGCAGGCATGCATGCGACGGGAGGAGAGCTGCAGGTGCAGGAACGTGCCGCAATCGAGGGCCGGAGTGGTTCTTATCGCGCGAGCTTGAGCGGGAGCAAATAGAGCTTGGGTTGCTCTGACGGCTGGGTTCTTAGCGCGCAGAGGTGGTGCGGAGATGTTCGTTTCTTCCAATGTACAGCGCAGTAGAGGACAGTACAGTACAGTAGCGTGTTCGATACGCGCTGGTCGCTCTCTCGGTCAGTCCGTGCAGCGCTCGCTCCGTTTCGCGAGGGAGGAGCCGAAAGGCAAGCTGTGGCGGAGTAGGACAGAGCAGGCGATCGAGCGACAAAAGCGAGCGTGAGGGCGTGCGAGTGCCTGCTCTCGCGCTGTGCCGTCACTTGGCCCATGCCGCAGACAGGCAGGCTCATCATCATGTGAAACTCACGCGTCGCACTTCGCAATGGGGTGTCGTAAGACGACGGGGAGACGTCATCTCGTCGCCGCACGACGCACAGCGGCACAGCGCAGGTGAGATTTCCCTCGCCGCAAGCCTGGCACAGGCCCGGGCGAGATGCGCGTGGCCCGCATGGAGGCGCTGGGTGCTTTTTGTCATGGCGCGCTATGCTGTCTACATGCTGTCTAGTATGAGGGAAAGGCGTTCTTCGCCTGGAGGCAAAGCACGCACGCACGCTCGCTCGCTCGCTCGCTCGACGGCTCTGGCTCGCGTTGGTCCGGCGCGCGCCCAGGAACTGGGGTAGCGGGAGGACGTCGGGTGTTTGCCCGCATGAGAGTCTATGTAGGGACCGTGGGAGCTTATCTGCCAGGCACGGCGGGGTGAGCATGCGAACCCACACGGGCTCGTGAATGTGAGGCAGAAGCTGAGACGGAGGCGAGAATGGCGATGATGATGTAGTGCTCGCTCTCTCCCTCTGTCAATACATAATCTCACAGGCTGAGCTGGCTCGACGGGGAAGGGCCGAGATTGCTGTTCAACTCAACGCAACGGCGCACGTGCAAGGGGAGTGTGAGAGGATTGACGTGGGGATCGTGCGATGATGCGGTGGGTGTGGCCTGTGGTGAGGCCTGTGATGAGGCCTGTCTCAGCCAGGGCGTGTATGGCCCGTCCGACCGACCAGGCGCCGGGCGTTGATGGCCTTGCGGTGGGAGTCTCGCTACTGGTGGCAGCTCTGGTGGTGGCCGTGGGCTAACGACCAAGGACTGACAGTAAAACAATGCGTTCTCGCCTCGCTGCCATCCACCCAGACCATGGGGGCGCGGGCGCTAGAATGGTAGCGCTGGCAAGCGCGTGCTGCGAGCCGCACGGCAGCCCATCGAGCCCATGCACGCTCAGCACGCCAGGCCAGGCGTCCGTGGCGTCCCCTATCCGCCAGCAGTCTGGGGCAGGAAGCTCGTCCCGCCTGCCATCACGCCCATCGAGCAGCGCCTCGAGCAGCGCGTGCCTGTCCGTCGCCCGCAATCGAACCATGTCGTCTTGCCCTCTCGCCCTCTAGCGCTGCCACTCCCTCTTACCTTACCCTTCCAAGTCATCTATCACCGGCCTGCCTGTCCCTTGGCACTCATCACTCGTCCACACCCGCCAGTCGCTCCCTCTGAAGCTCGTCCTGTCTCGCCCCGTCCGCCGGTACATCACCGCCCTCTGTCTCACCACCACGCCCGTCGCCCGTCGCCCGTCGCCTTGTTTGCTCCCACCGGCATTGACCTCCGTTGACGCTTCACACCTGACTCTAGCGTCCACGCTCAATCTCTCGCTCCCAACGCCTTCATCCTTCCACTGCATCCAGTAGCCATTGGCCTTGACCACACCCACCGGAGCAGCCTCGACCGCTTCGGCCTTATTCCTCCTCAGCCTCCCACGGCAGACACATCCACACACATCCATCCGCCATGTCGTCAAACCAACAAACCACATTCGGCGCCTCCATCGTCCCGCAGCAACAGGACGAGAAGGCCGCCATGCTCCCTCCTCCGGGCTTCGAATCTCCCTCGCTCTCACCCGCCATCTCACGAGCCTCTGACACCTTCGACGAAAACAAGCCGCTCCCTCCTCACTCCCCGTTCTACCAGCACCCGCCCGCCTCGCACGAAGCCGTGCCGACCATCCACCAAACCCCCAAGAAAGCCGCCCACCCCAACTCCGAGAAAGACCTCGAATACGGCAACGTCACGCCCTACTCCGGCATCACCGCCGACGACGAGAACCCCTTCAGCAAGCAGTACGCCGTCGGAGCGGGCAACCAAGAATGCACCATGTGGCCGACGCAGCAGACGCTGAAGCAGAACCGACTCGCGGACAAGCGTCAGCGTCGCCAGAAGCGCACCTGCGGCTGCGGCCGTGTGAAGGATCACTGGGCGGCCTTGAGCAAGAAGCAGCGCATGCTCATGCGCATCCTCGTTGCGCTCGTCGTCTGCGGTGCCATCGTCGGCGTCGCTGTCGGCATCACTCGCTCCGTCAACGGCGGCGTGTGGTCTGGTAAGGGCAGCTCACACGAGTTTGATCAGGGCAGGGGCAACGCTGCTTAAGAGACGCCACCACAACGACACTGCTCTTCTGCAGTCATCCACCACCACGCGTCTGCGTCGGCTTCCTTCTTTAAGCCCCGCAAACCATTCAAGTCGTGCTTCCACAAGGTCCCGCACACGCTCCGACCTCGCGCCCGACCAAACGTCCAACCATGCACATAACACACATCAGCATCACAACCGGCGTTTTTTGCACAACTGAGGAATGTTTTGCTTTTACAAAGGCCACGGCACCAGCACAGCACGGGCCGCCAGGAGTTACATCATCATCATTATCATTATCAAGAAAGCTCATCCAAACCGCACATCTGCACAGAAACCACAAGACTCTGCACATGCACACTGGGACGGAAACGGAGCCACACGGCGTTGCGACTGTTTTTCTCTTTGGGGGAAATCGAGGAAAGACGGGCGTTTGGGCCCGCGTGCTTTTACTTCTGCGATTCTTGCTTCTTTTCCTCATTCGAGTGGGACCGGGCCAGAAACGAACATTGGTCCGCTCTTCCTACTCGACACTTCGGCGCAGGAATGGGAAAGGAGTTGAGAGACAGGTGAAAGGCAATGTATGTAGATTCATCTGCCCCGTGTATAGCGCCGCCCCTCCGGATTCGCTTCGAAAGTGAAAAGGCTGCGGAGGGGGGAAGTGAATACGAAATGCTCTTTTTCTTGCACATAAATCACGTGTCTCATCTTACGGGACTCTCAGAATTTTGGTAAACGCAGAAATACTGCGAATCTTCCGTGTGAAAGAGTGCGAATCGCGTTTCATCCGCCTCCCCAACGATGCATGCATGCATTCTTCACCCTCGCCTTTCACACTCCTTGCCCACCCTCCAACTCCACACCGTCCCCTTCGCCTCTCCTCCCACGACCAAAACTACATAACACAGCACCCAACCCCATACATCGCCCCCTCCACATCGCCCCTGACCAAATACCAATCGGCCCTCCTCTCCGCAAACTCACAGACCTCCTCGGCGGGGAAAATGCCCCGGAACCGCTGCCCGTCGGCGATGATCGTCGCGAGCTCCTTGGCCTGCAAACTCGTGCTGCTCGCCTTCGTCGACAACAAACTCGCGCGCTTGGCCTTGCCTCCCTTGCCGCCGCCGAAGTACGTCCCCGGCGGGTCGATGGCGACGAGGTAGATGGCGCCGAGCTCGCGGAGGGCGGCGTAGTACGGGAGGAGGGGTTTCTGGCGCAGGGAGGAGACGAAGGAGGCGTAGGCGTTGAGGTCGGAGATGAGCGTCACGGCGCCGGCGGAGGAAATGCGCTGGCGCTTGATGTGTTTGCACAGCAGGGTGAAGAGGCGGAGGCCGACTTCCTGGGTGAAGATGTCGAGGGTGGTTTTGTCGGTGCTGCCGGAGAGCATGCTTGTGTGGCTGCTGACGGTGGAGATGATGGCGGTGGCTGTTGATGTGGGGCCGATGTCGACGGCGGCGCCGGGGGCGGTGGCGGGCGGGTTGAAGTCCGTGGGCAGCTGGGTGGTCGCGGCGATGTATTCGACTTCGTGCATGAGGACGTCGATGCCTTTGTTGAGGCCGGCGGCGACGCGCTCGTCGAGCATTTGCTCGAAGCGTTTCTTTTCTTTGCCCGCGGGGTTGAGGAAGTCGTCGCGGTCGGAGAGGCGCGGGGCGACCAGCTCCTGCGAGTAGAAGACGTCGATCATCTGCTGGATGAGGTCGCCGACGTTGACGAGCTCGAGGAAGGTGACGAGGGGCTCGACGCCGCCGGCCGCTGAAGGGTCCTGCGACGACGGGGCCTGCGAGGATTTGTACTCGCGGACTTCGCGCGGGTTGTAGTTGCCTAGGTGCTCGACGGCCTTGTCGAAGCCGGGCCGGATGTGCTTGCCGCCGAGGATGTCGAGGAGCTCGACGAAGATGGTTTCGCACTGTTCGCGGGCGGCGGGGCCGTGTTTGCCTTCGGATTTGGTCAGGATTGCTGCGCGCTCGATGGAGGCTTTGGCGTGGTGGGTGAGATTGAGGGCGACTTCGATGCTGAAGAGGGATTTGATGCCTTCGAGTCGGTTGTTCATGATGGCTGCTTTGGCTGCTAGTTCTGTTGTGGGTGGTTCGGGCTGGGGGGTGGAGCTTCGGTTGCTGTCACCCAGGCTTGGGGTCATTGGTCTTGATGTTGAGCCAGTAGCTGGGTTAGGTTGTGTTGGGGCCTGTTTAGAAGACCCAAAGGGCGATGAAAGGGGAAATGCGGTGACGGGCATCATGACCACCTTTTTGAAGGATGAGAGAAAATCACGCTTTGCAGCTTGACGTTGGATGTTGGACATGAAGAAGGATTCGGCGTTGGCTTCCTGCTCGGACAATTCTTTCTCCCATCTCTCAACTTCGGCGTTCGATCGCGTCTTAAAGAAGGCAAGCTCTTCGGCAAGGTAGAGGTCGATATGCTTGTCGAAGCACAAAATCACCGTTTGTCGAGCCTGCTCGACAAAGTCCGGCGGTGAGGACTTGCAAGGTTTGATAGAAGCAACAAACCGCAGAGACTGCTCAAATACTCCAGAGACTGCTTTGACGTAAGTTTCGATGCCTCGGCTGTGAGCTTCGTCAAACAAAGCTGTCACGGAGTCTGAGATGAGATCGTCACACAACCGTGAGAGGAGTGGCATGAGCACGTCTACTGATGGCGGGAAAACGCGGTCTATGACGGATGCTTGGTCGACCATGTGCTCTGATAACCGCTCAAAGAATGATTGTGATGGGTTGAGGTCGACGTGGCCAGGCGCAACCGATTCTAAGCAGTCGAGCAGATTTCCAAGTCGTCTTGACCTGTTCACAACCGGATCGTTGTTGAGGTATGCATCTATGCCCACTGCGCCCCCGTTTGCTGTGACCAGAACATGTGCGTAGCGCTTCATGCGACCGTCAATGTCATTCGCTGCCAGCCCTTGCTGAAATTCTCGCAGCACTGCATTCTCGAACGCGACGATTGTGGATTCCAGCTTGGCCTCTCTGCTGGCCCATCCCTCACTGTGATCACATTTTGAAAATCGGTTGAGCTGGGAAAGTATTTGTGCTTGCTGTTCGGGGTCTCGGTATGTTCGAAATATCAGGGCCTCTGATTGGTTCCTTGATCTGACCAGATTGTTGTATAATGGCCCCAAAGCACCATAGACTTTTCCAAACTCTTGCCTCGCCCGTCCTCGGATGGATCGTACTTGGGAAAGTATCGTCAAAGCTGCTGTAGTGTCCAATGGGGGAAGACCGCCTCCAGCCGGTGAAATGGTGAGTTCGTCAAATCCGTCCGCCAGCGGTGCTCGACGCTGTCGTTCCGGAGAGTCTGCTTGACCAATCGATATCTTGTGCTTTTCCTCTTCCAGACCAACATCAAATAACGTTGAACTTCTAGCATGCCCCCGTCCTGCACCAGAATGGCCGTTCATGCTCTGTCCACCTGCCCTTCTGGCCTCTTCCACCTCTCTTGACCTTTGTGCCTCTGCCTTCTTCTTCATGTTCTCATCAAATCGTTGCCGCGCTTCTCCATCGTTCCATACGCCCATTGCCTTCAATTTTTGGATCCATCTCGTGTCATCGTACACCATCTCCTGCAGCCTCCGGCTTACGCGTGCACATCGTGCTAGATCAGAAACCGGCAGGTAGTCCAGTATAGTTGCAATGAGCTCTGCCGGAAGCACCGGCTTGGATGCCACAATCTGAGTAGCTCTCAATGAGGCAAGCACATTGT
The DNA here is from genome assembly GCF_011745625.1 of Cladosporium halotolerans. Classification (NCBI taxonomy): domain Eukaryota; kingdom Fungi; phylum Ascomycota; class Dothideomycetes; order Cladosporiales; family Cladosporiaceae; genus Cladosporium; species Cladosporium halotolerans. Next base: position 141,114 of record NW_027191458.1, read on the forward strand.
CGTCGCTGCGAAGGCCGGTCATCTGTGCTTTACGCAGGTTGGCCAGATTCCGAGCTGTTCCTGATGGAGTGGACGACCGGCCGCCAGGGCCAGTCGCACTTGAGGGTCTTGACATGGAAGGCTGCTGGAGCGGGTGTCAACCAAGAGCTTCACATGTCTGATGTATGGGTGTATGGCGGTCCAGCGTACTCCTGCAGTTAGCCGATCGGTCGGTCAATCCGCCCCCACGTGCAGAAGCGCCGATCTCACGCTGGTATGGGCAGACGTCACCTCCACCTCCCGCGATGGCAGCTTGGGCCCTGCGCAACGGCAGCCCGATTTTAGGGCCCAAGGCCAGTAACGGCCAACCCCCTTCTGTACTGACGCCGAGCTCGCAAACTCTCGCGCGCACGCGATCTTGTCACTTACAACCCTGAACCTAGTATTTGCTGCCCAAGGCTCGCCATCACTATCACTCTCTGTCCTACCACGACTTGGAGCGCAGACTCGCTACTGTGTCGCCAACTAGACTATGCCCACCTGACGCCAGCCCCTCGGCTGCCCTCTGCCAGGTGAGACCCCGGCAAGCCACCCTCTCATCGCCTGAGCAGCAGGTTTCTCATATTGCTCGCGCCCGTCCTGGGCCTGTAAGTATACTGTCATTCTCTTTCGCCGCACACCGCACTTCTACCTACACACACCCGGCGACCCGGTATCCTACCCTGCATCACCATCACAACCCAGCAAAACCCCACACCACACGCCCCCAGCGCGCCACGCGCCGAACAATCGCGCACCATGTGCCTCATGAGCGTGAAGGAAGAAGAAGCCCCAATACCCGCGCGCGTCACTCGCGTCCGCCGCGTCGTCCGACGCTCGCCCTCGCCTCCACCTCGCCGCGAAGTACGCATAACGCGGCAGTCGATCATCGAAGAGCGCAAACCCTCTCCACCAGCACCAGCACCTCTCCCTCCACCACCACCACCTCCGCCCCAGCCATCGCCCCCGCGCTCCAGCACAACAATCCACACCGAAACGCGCCGCACCTCTCGCCCGCCCTCAAGCGCCGCCCCCAGCCGCACAACGCACACGAACTTCGTCGAAGTCGACCACGACTCCAGCAGCTCCTCTTCGGAGTCCGACGCGCGCTCGCGCACCACGCGCAAGTCGTCGCGCTCGAAAGCCAAGTCCGAGGCGGCCCCTTCGGCGTCCGAGTACAGCATGCACGAGCGCGAGTACAGGCGCGAGAGGGGCTTCTCCAGCCCGCGGCGGCCGGAGTACGAGACGTACCGGTACGTGGAGGCGCCGGTGCGCCGCAGTGGAAGCAAGGGCGGGTACTATGAGGGGCCGAGGGCGAGTAGGGACAGTTATCGGAGGGAGAGGATGGTGGTTGAGGATGATTATGGGCGCAGGAGGAGGGAGTATCAGCGATGACATGGGGGGTTGTGATATGGTTTTGTCTGCCGCGTCGTTGGTGACTGTTAATGTTTATTCATGCTTGCGGTGATCTTGAGGGCGCATTGCTGCGATTTGTTGCGGGATCTATGTTTGGCCTAATGTACAGCTCACGATGTTCTGACATGATAGACACGGTTTCTGGCTATTTCTGCAAAGCGTGCGCGTTTAGCATGCCTGGGCGACGGTCTGCATATATTGTTGTTTAGGTTGCGGCATTGCTGTCTAGCCTCGAATGCATTCCATCACAATTAGCACTTCTCAATAGTCTGAGGTTTATCGCATTTATATTCCAACGAGACCGGATGTATCTCCACAAGCGTGAATGCTAGCCATAATCTATCTGTTAGCGTCATACGATACTCGATCAATTGATTCAACGAGACTTTAACGTGACCACTGTCCTCTAGACATTTTATAAAAACAGCTCTCACAGCCGCGTCGAAGTAGTTATAATTCACTGATGGAGTGGTCGTGGTGGGTGTGAGATTCACAGATGGCTGCCGATCATTGCCCGTCTGGTCCGCGCTTTCTTGCTTTCACCTACTCGCCCTCCACAACGCCAACACTTACACCTTCCATATTCACCTCGCATTCACGTGTCCCACGAACTTTTCTCTCTTTTCTAAATAGACGACTCAAGATCATTCATACAAACACAAAACAATCACGACCGTTAGAACGCAACCGCGCAACCGCACTCATCCATCCTCGGCTGCTCACGGCAGCATGATCGTCATCTCAATCGCCAACTGATCATGAGAGTCTTATTGAGGGCCCACCCTCAGCGCAGCATCGCGCTCGCGACCGAAACTCACGTGCTCATATTCAAACACAACTCGACGACCACCGGGTCCGCCAACAACTCCACCACATCACTCGCCGATAATGGCGCGCCACGCTGCGTCGTCGAGTTTCGTCCATGGGAGCAGGCGGACATGGAGGACTACCGCACTCTTAGCTCTCTGAAGGTGTACGGCACGCTCGGACTCATCACTATAGGACGCGATGTCTTCCTGTGCGTCGTTAGTAACGCCAGAACGGTGGCGACCGTGCGCCCGGGTGAGGATGTCCAGCAGATCCTTTCCGTGGAATTTCACTGTCTGAACAGAGGCGACTACGATCACTTACTCGGAGACTCGATCAATCCTTTTCCAGATGAAACTATTGAAGCCGACAACTGGGATTACCAGGGCCAGTCACAGCGCGAGTCTATGCTCGAGCATCCGTGTATGGCTCTCAAGAAGATGCTCGGGGGCGGCAGCTTTTACTTCAGTTCCGACTTCGACCTCACCAAGCGAGTTCAAGACAGGTCAGCCGATTCTACTACCGTTGCTGTAGAGAGTCTGGATGCCGGCTTCCTCTGGAATACATTTATGATCCAGCCGCTTGTCGACTTCAGATCTCGTCTTGCCGACCACGAGCGCGATGCACTAGATCACTCCGGTATTCTGACTTCGGCTATCCGCGGATTTGCCAAAACCGTGACGGTGCCCGCTTCTTCGTCCCCAGCGAGGTACTCAAGAACCGGCCAGCCTTCCAACATGACGCTCATTTCAAGACTCTCCTGCCGAAGAGCGGGCACTCGCTTCAACGCAAGAGGCATCGACGATGATGGCAATGTCGCAAACTTCGTTGAAACCGAGACGATCTTTTCCACAGACGCACTGTGCTTCTCGTACGTGCAATGCCGCGGAAGCGTGCCGTTATTCTGGGAGCAAGCGAATGGTATGCCCCATCAGCAGAAAGTCACTGTCAGCAGATCGGTGGAAGCAACACAGCCAGCTTTTGATAAACACTTTGAAAGTCTGCAGCGGGCGTATGGCGACATCCTCGTTGTGAATCTGCTGAGCGAGGAAAAGATGGCCGAGGCCAATCTTACGCGCCAGTACGAAAGCCACATCAGGCAATTCTCGAAGCAGCGCGGCTCAGAGAATGACGAGTCAGAGCACCAACACGTTCAAATGGTGAATTACGACTACCACGCCGAGGTCAGAGGTGTCGGACTCGATGCAGCGAGAGGCATCAAGCGATGGCTGGCAAGCCCCGCCGTGTCGTTCGAATACTTCTTGTCTGAGGAAGCACAAGCGACACCACGCATTGGACCCGGCGGGCGTCAGTCGGTTTTGAGGGGGCAGAACGATGTCCTTAAGCAGGCAGGTATCTTCCGCACAAACTGTCTCGATTGCCTAGACCGGACCAATCACATCCAGCACCTCATCTCACACATGGCAATGGAGATCTTCCTTAAGCAGCAAGATGAGCCATCGCCAACGTCGGATTTCTGGGCCCGTCACAATACCTTATGGGCTGATAATGGCGATGGTCTCTCGATGATTTACACCGGTACTGGTGCTTTGAAGTCATCTCACACACGCCACGGCAAGTCGGGTTTTGGGTCAATCTTCTCGGATATGAGGAAGAGCGCGGAGAGAGTCATCCAGAACAACTTCGTCGACCCTAATCGCCAGAAGATCATCGATTTGCTGCTGGGCAGGCTCATGGGTCAAATACCGGTTCACCTGTACGACCCGATCAACGACTACGTGACCGCCGAGCTTGGCCGTAGAGCATCCGAGTACACCTCCTCGAAGACAATTAACATCTGGGTCGGTACTTTCAATCTTAACGGCAAAACGGTGGGGATGTCAGAAGACCTGAGCCCTTGGCTCTGTCCAAACGTCGAAAGCGCGTTGCAAATGCCGGAAATCATGGCTGTAGCCTTCCAGGAGATTGTTGAGCTTAGTCCTCAGCAGATCCTGCAGACAGATCCTCATAGGCGTCAGCAATGGGAGGAAGTCGTTCGCGTTACGCTCAACAAGAAGGCAGCAGCGCTAGGAAGCGAAGACTACATTATGCTTAGGGGTGGTCAGCTCGTCGGTGCCTCTTTGTCTATCTTCGTCAAAGTCACTGTTCTTCCGTACATCAAGAACGTGGAGGGAGCTGTGAAAAAGACCGGTATGAGTGGAATGGCTGGAAACAAGGGGGCGGTCGCCATTCGCATGGACTACGCCGACACTTCGATCTGCCTAGTCACTGCCCATCTCGCTGCAGGCTTTGCAAACTACGAAGAGCGCAACCAGGACTACCGGACCATCGCAAATGGTCTCAGATTCCAGCGTAACAGATCAATCGAGGATCACAAATCGGTCATTTGGTTCGGTGACTTCAACTACCGTATTGGAATGGCTAATGAACGTGCTCGGCAACTGGTCGAGGCGTGCGAGCTTGGAAAGCTGTACGAGAACGATCAGCTCAATTTGCAGATGGTTCATGGAAGGGCGTTCCCTCACTACTCAGAGACGACGCCTACATTCTTGCCGACCTACAAATTCAATCCAGGGACCGATGTCTACGACACTTCAGAGAAGGCTCGCACCCCTGCCTGGTGTGATCGCATTCTAACAAAAGGCGACAACCTCCGCCAATTGCATTACGACTCAGCCCCTCTGAAGTTCTCCGATCACCGGCCAGTTTGGGGTCTCTTCAACTGTCAGATCAACGTGATCGATCAAGCGACCAAAGACCGTATCAACGAGGAACTTTACGCCAAGAGGCGTGCAACAGTCGAAGCCCACCCTGCTTCGACCAGAGATTTCGAAACAGACGAAGAGTCTTTGCTTGGCTACGAGTCCATCGAGCCCGGCCTTCCGCCCGCCAGCTCCGACAAGCGCAAGTGGTGGCTCGACAACGGTATGCCCGCCCGCTCAGCTGCCAAGCTCCCTCCGAAGACCAACGGCACTCAGCCCCAGCGCGGCAACCCATTCACTCCAGCCACAGACTCCGACTGGGTCGAAGTCGAAAAGCCGTGGCCAACGACCGTCACTCCGCCGTCCGCCACTCCGCCCGCCCTCCCCGTTCGCTCGCGTACTCTCCCCGCGCACGAGAATCCTCAATCGCGCCTCCGTAAGACCGCCCCGGCCCCAGGGCCAGCGCTCTTCGATCCGGACGCCAACGCCCCCTCCGCCGTTCCCCTCGAACCCTCCAAACCCATGCCGCAATCCCACATCCTCAAGCAAACCCTCCGCAAGCCCGCCCCGCCCAAACCCGCCCCGAAACCCAGCACGCTGCGCGCCCACAGCAACTCGCAGCCGACCCCCGCGCCCCCGCCCCCGAGGCGCTCGCAGAACGCGTCTCCCGCACCGTCTGCTAACAGCACTACCGGCGCGAAGGCGACGCCTCCACCTCTTCCGCCGACGCGTAGGAGCGGGCGCGCGGAGACGGGGCCGGAGACAGGGATTGAGGGTGGTCCGCCGATTTTGCCGCCGAGGAGAGCGAATACGAACTCGGGGTTGTTGGATGGAGGGATTGGAGAGGAGGTTGGGGGTTGGAAGGCTTTGAGGCCGTCTTGATGAATTGAGTTGTTGGGCTGGAGGTTGCGGTGATGTCCGGGTTCGCGCAGGATAGAGATGCGAATACTGGAGAATTGGATTACGACACTTGGTTGATTGAAGCGTTCAGTAGAAGAAGTTGTTACAAGCAGAGAGGGAGTTTCACACCCGTACAGAAACTCAATACCGTAGATGAATACTCAAATCCAAACGCCCGTCAATGCTGTTTGTTCCCTTACAGATAACGCGTCATCCGTGAACGCCGTTCCGAATTTCTGATCGAAACGCCTTCAATGCCACTCCTACCGGCTCCCAAAACTCCATTTCGACATCCGAGGACAATACGGCAGCGTCATACGACTGCCACGGAAATCCCTCCTGTGCTCAAAATCGCCAGCGAACGGTGGATAACCGCTGCCAGACCGACGGCCAGGGAACCAGCCGCCGCGAGGCTGGTAATCGGTGCGGAAAGACTGCCAGGAGGAGCTGGAGGAGCTGGAGCTGTAAGTCGATGAACCATAGGGGGATGAGGACCTGCTGCTGTGGTGTGAAGGGCGTAAATTACCGAATGGAGCTGTGATAGGGGATTAGCGGGTTTATGATCAGGGTTGAGAGTTGGGTGTGTGGGTACGAGATCGCATGTAAAGGCCGCTACGACTGCCTTTAGCTAAAGGGTTAGCAGAAAAGTCCTTCACAACAGGATTAAAATGGTGATCTGAGTCTTCCGTGCCTTGATACATTCCGTAACCGGCACCGCCGAATGGTGGAGGGCCCCTGGAGTCCGGAGCCGGGCCACGATGGTTGTACATGCCCAGACCGGCACCTCCGAAGGGAAAGCCTCGCATGTTAGCTGTTGGATATCGTTGGCGATCTTTTTTTGGAGTTGTTCCTGGCGCTAATTGTTATGTGGGAGACGTTGTGGAGCAAAGACTTGATGTTGATCGATCGAAGAGGTCCATGGACCGATTGCTTGTGTACTTACTTGGAGGGCACCATTCACGGCGGCTCCTACATCATTGAGGGTGTCAATCATGATCATAGACGTAGTTTGACGGCCGTGAAGTAGCGACAGAAGACTCAACGGTGATCATGAGCCGATTTGCCGGTATACACTGGATAGTATGATCGTTTATTCTTACAAAGCTGGTCAATGGGTGATGCCAGCTCCGTTCCTAAGGGTTAACCATCAGCAGCAGCAGCAAATTTGTGCTATAGTTCGTTGCTATAGAGTTGCCGAATAGAGTTGTTCCTCTAGCCGCCGATCGATTACACGCATTGATGCTCCCTTCGTCGATCATGATCTGGGCCTTGAAGCTCTCCGTAGGTACCACTGCCAGTGGTAACTTGACACATTCCGGGAAACAAGTCCAATGGTGAACACCCTATTACTGGCAACAAATGGGCAAAGAGTCCCGCTATCTTGATAATTCGTATGTACGCAACTACTGTGATCCATTTGGCTCTGATGGCACGTCAAGATGATATCAAGTTTATATGGGATCCGGAGCATGGATTGCAAAGCACCATGGGGTATACCAGGGCGTGAGACCATGTAAGTGTATTGCTCACAAGCGGAAGGGCCTTTCAATATCCGTCTGGCTGTGTGTGTGAAGTGGGATCCGTTACGAATGACTTGCCTAAGCCTTGTGTTTATGTCGAGCTCAGGACAAGTTGCCGAAGCTATCTGAATCTCGATGAATCTCCGGCAGGACTCAAAAAGCATTTCCGATGATCCATATTGTCCTCAGAAAGATCCGTGTACGTGCAAAAAGGGTGGTACGCCTGCTCTGGGGCAAAATGCATCGGCCGGGAATCGAACCCGGGGCTGGCCGAATCAGATGGAGTCGGATGACGTCCAATGGCAACGGCCAATTTTACCACTAAACCACCAATGCTTAGATGATCGACTTGCGTTTTGATTGTATATATCACTTTGTCAAAGTGCCTGTTCAGCCCTCTTGAAAAGATGTATAGTATTTACGAAACTGCCGCTGTCGATCTGCTCGCTTGATCAGTGTGGAGGAGGCCTCAAGACCGTCTTCGCTTCCATGAGGGGCTATACTAACGGGTGAGGTCTTGTTCATGATTTCATTGATGTTTAAACATCGTGACGGATCGTCGTCGATCGTATGCACACGCAATCCCAACCAGACTCACTGCGACCAGCGCACCGAGCCAACCCTCTCTTCGCTCCTGCCCTCAGAGCAGCATCCATCATCGAAACATAAACCCATCAGCAAGCACCTGCACCACCACCAACGCAACAAGCAGCCCTCCACTCACACCCCTCCTAACACCCGCTCCCAACCCTGGCTCACCATCCGCGCCCTGTCCCGGCTTACCCACATTCTCTCCAAACTCGCCAACCACGTTCCCAGCGGGATCATACTCACACACGAACAACCAGCCATCGTCCCCGCAATCCGCCGCGCCGCAGCCCACGCTCGTCGTGTTCTTCCACACCAGCTGCGTGAAGTGGCCAACGTCTGTGGAGAACTTCTGCTTCTCGTAGTTGTAGTCGTCCTCCTCGTAGGCCCAGGCATCGATTGCAAGGGCTGGTGAAGGGTAGCCGCGGGCTAGGTTCTCGCCATGGGGGCCGCCCTGCAGTAATCGTTAGAGAGCTGTTCGGTGGATGAATTGGGTGAGGGTGGACGAACGGAATGAGAGAACTCGCAGTGATCTGCGTAGTTCCGAGCGTAGGATGCGAGTTCGTTGTTCCATCTGAGAGGGTTCGCTTCGTGGGCGGCACGGAAGTAGTTCGTACTGTTGAGGACGGCGTCTCGGAGAGACTGGCCTTGCCACGACATGTTTGTAGGAGCGGGAAGCGAGGGCTGAGATGAGGGTTGTAAACTATGCGAGTGCACCTTAGTCGATTGGAGCACGGTCGAGATGCCAATCGTGGATCCTGGTGCCGAACCAGTGGTTGTGTAAGTCACTGGCGAGCAAGAGAGGTCTGTCAAAACAACCCAGTATGTAGAAAGCACTGTTGTTGTTGTCGTCGAGGTCCTTGTTGTGCTTATTGAAGTTGATTCCTCTGCTCCAACGAAGAGTCTGCTCTGCATCACCATCAATAGTAGCACCTGCGCCGCCAGGGCGCGCAAAATGATGTAATGCATGGTATAAGCGATATGCCTGGTTTTCTGTTTAGCGTGTGCCCGGAATGCAGTTACCTCACCCGCGTGACAGACGCGTGGGCGGAGTGCTCCTTCGCGAATACGATGCGCATCTTGGGGAAAGAGGCGCGGTGCAGACGTAGGTTGAAGACATCGTCTGGGAATGCGAAGGAGTTTGTTACTTGCCGCTGACTTGTGTCTGAGGATGTGCTTCGAATAGGTCAGATTCACTTGTTACGCCGGCGCCAGAGTGAGACTGTTGTCGAAGGATTATTGGATCGCGGTTGTGCAGATTGCGCGACGTCAATGGCGTGCAGGGGTCAATGCAGGTGGTGTTATTGCGTTGGCAGGCGTCAAATGATGCGGAGTCGATGGTGATTGGCTGCAAAGCGAGCCCGGGAGCTGGTACGCGCCCTGTCGTGTCGAGACCAGGTCTCAGCACTGTACCTCACAATATCTGGAAATGCCTTGACTGCAGCGTGTAATAGTAGCAAGTCGTCATAGTCTTGACGTAGAGAAAGTGAAACGTCCACTCATGACAAGATCGCGGAGAATTGCAATACGAGGCTTGGGTTCCGCATCGCAAGGGAAACTTTTCCCGATTAGGCAACTTTGTTGCGACGTGATCGAGCGTTCATTTGGAAGACATGGCAAGAGATGAATATGTGAGCAAGGGGCCGTTTGCCGATACAAGGGGACAAGAAAAAAAAATTAAGAACGTTCATGTGAGTATGGCATGGCATCCTGGGAGACTAGTAAAACCTGAACAATTCCCACGATGATAGCATTGATCAGTCCGCGTCGCATCGAACCTGTTGATCGAAGGTCCTGATAGTTCAGAAATTCGCCCAAGAATATTGACTATGCAACAACGGCCATGGTAGGCAACGTTTTCTCGATATCAAGATATAATCAAGTGTCGTTCGTATGGCAGTGCTTTTATCTTCAATCAGGCTCGCCCCCGGAAGCGGATCCTCTTCCAGGGCAAACTTCGCGGGGGAAGGGTTCATGACATGACCCATCACAACGGCATCAATCAGCATCTCGCAGGCGGGCCGAAGATGGGACCCGCAACGTACACGTGTGCTGCGAGCTTGAACTTCTCAAGCAATTCGCTGAGCAACAACATCCTCGAGACAAAGTACCGGCTGTGGCGGCCGCAGTGATGAAGCGGACGCTCAACTCGTCCAAATCCCACAACGGCTGTTCGCGTTGTAAGGCGCGAAAGCTCAAATGCGATGAGGGTCGTCCTGCTTGCAAGGTGTGCGTTGACGCCGGGGCTGAATGTCCTGGATTTGTTCCTCAGTTGAAATGGTCGAGGAAGCATGAGAAGTTTGATGCAGGAGGTGGCTCCCAAGAGCCAAAGTCAAAGGCACGACGAAAGAACGAAGCCAAGCCTGCTGCGAGCCCACCACTTGCGGAAGATACGCCTGTCACAACAGAAGGAAATGAGCAAGTGGTGAGCCCTGTCGATGGCACTGCTGTCGGTCCTGTCACTGCCCCGGCTGGCCCGCCCGAGCAGATGGACTTTGACCCGGCAATGATGGACTGGATGAACTACGGACTAGGCAGCTTCGAGGATCTTACCAATGACAATATGGCTCAGCTTTTTGGTGGTGGTCAGGCCTTTGCGCAGTGCGACCCTTCAAGCGGCATGGCGAGCGCCGAGAACCGGATGATGCCCATGGGCCTTGATGCCTACACGCTCCCTCTGCTCTCAACGCCGTGGCATGGCAATGCACATACAGCCTCAGAAAGATCCGGTAGCTATGCTTCACCCGCGGCTGATCAAGCGCAGCCTGCTTCGAATGTGCCCATCGATCAAGACAATGATCGCAAAGATGGCGGCAGTCTGCTCGGCGCTTTCTATCGGCTGGCTACCCCATCAAAGACGGCTAGATTCTCCGAAGAGCATCTAGTACAGCATTACTTCTCTGAAGTATGCTCTCTTTACTCATGCTTTGACTCCGATCAGAATCCTTTCCGCAGTCTAGTAAAAGAGATGAGAAAGGACTCTACAACTATCAATCTCTCAATACAGAGCATGGCAATCGCGCATCTATCAAACCACTACCTCTACATGGCGCCTCTAGGGCGAATCAAACGAATGCAGTCATGGAAGTCACTACAAATCGACCTTCGCCGATACCGTGCAGGTAAAATCGCACTGGACAAAGTACTGATGAGCTGCTTGCTCCTAGGCCTCTCTTCAGCATGGCACCAACCCTCAGATCTCGGCCTACAATACCTCTTCATCGCCCGAAACTTGATCCAAATGTACCTCCGATCAAACCGACAAGCAACCTCCCCACTGCCCAACGAGAAATTCTACCTCGACGCCTTCATGCACTGGGAAATGCTCGCATCCTTCTTCGAGCCCGTCGCAATGGTCCCATTCCCAGGCTTCGGCGCCCCAGACCCACCCCTCCCAGACCGCGGCGAAACCGTCACACCCCACCCCTGGACCGGCGTCGCCCCAGAAATGAACTTCGCCCTCGCAGAAGTCGGCCGCGTGCTGCGCCGCCGCATGAGCCGGCTAGCCATGATGGGCGACTCGTACGCAGCCGAGCGGTCGCCGAGCGACGAGATCGACGAGCAGTGGTCTTCCTCTCTCGAGCGCCTCCTTTCATCCATCCGCCTACCCAGCGTCGACGACATCGAATCCTACGCGGACAAATACACGCCAAAAACCGACCTCCTCCGCGCCGCCGAAGCATACCGCTTCATCGGCCTGCTGGAGCTCTACATGATCGTGCCCACTCTCCTCGAAGCGCGCATCGACCGCGGCGAACCCTTCCCAGCCTCCCTAGACAACCAACCCTTCCCCTCCCCAGCGAGCAACAACGGCTTCCCCGCGCGCCGCGACTCCTGGCTCTCCGCGATCGCCCTGCACACGCTGCAGCTCATCAAGCCGGTGTCCATCCACTCGTCCTCGTGCCGCACGCACCTGCTCATCCTGGTCTCAGCCGGCAGCCAGCTGCGGATCCCGAGCGAAGCGGACGCGGACGGCGACGCGCAGAGCGAGCACCACGACAAAGTGCTCGAGGGGCGGGGCTTCGTGGACGCGCGGATGCTGGCGCTGTCGCGGAAGTACCCGCAGAAGCAGGTGTTGCAGATTCTGGACATTATCAAGGAGGCGTGGGAGAGGCTGGATCGGGGCGAGTTGAGGGTGCATTGGTTGGGGATCGCGCATGAGCAGGGGTGGCAGACGATGCTGGGGTGAGGTGTTGGCAGGCACGGGGGGCTGGGAGTAGCTTACTTGCGCTGGGGATTGAGTTGTCCTCAAGTAGATGTCGGAATTCATATCGTACGCTCAAGACTCATTCGAGAGCCACGATGAAAGCTGGACCGAGTCTCCGTTGAATGAAGAGAATGATAGATTTCCATAGTATTGAATCATAGCTCCACTACCTATTGCTCCAGCGGTAGCAGCGCGAGATAGAGATGAAGGTAGAAAGCAGTAAATCATACGAAGCAAAGGGTATCCTATATCGAAAAAAGGCCACTCTCCCGAGCGGTCAATGAAAAAAAGTATGAAGCTCGAAACAAGCAAGCAAATCGGCCGTAAAGAGCACTCAAACTAGTCCCCGAAATCCAGATACATCTTTTTATGTGATTCATCCAATCGTAGATGCGCCAACATGTCGTTCAAGCTGGAAGGTCGAGAAACGGGAGCAAGAATCGCGCGACCAGTCGCGAGGTGTAATAACATTGGTTCCGGCAATCGAAGGGCACAGCCTTGCGATCGGTAAGTAGATCTCCTGTGAAAACACGTTAGCCCAGCACACCGGCCCAGACCTTCAGCGAGAAGCACTTACGTTTTTCCTCAAGCAAGTCGCGAACGTCTTTACAGAACAAATCCTCGTCCGCGTCGCGAAGCTGCGGCGTCTGCGCGCCAAAACTGCCCTCCCGATTCCACTTCCTGTCGCGGTACTTGCACTGGAACAGGGCGACCAGCAAGCCAAAGCGGTCGTCGATGCGCTCGCAAGCATTGCGAGCCTCCTGCTGCGCTGCGTCGAAAGAGCACTCGCGCTTGCGGGCTTTGGCATCGGCTTGGATGTGCATTGTGCGCTGGGTCTCTTCAAGAACCATCGCGAAGGTCAGGACGACAACGAAGCTTGACAGCCAGGTCGAGTCTTTGCCACTGCTGGCGCAGAGGGTCGCTTGCTGCCACTTGAGAATTTCGTCGAAGATATTCTGGCGGAGCATGTGGAAGAAGAACTTCAGCTGTCGGTTGGCGAGGCGAGGCGAGGCGTAGGGTTGTGGTTGAGAGGGCTTGTTCGGGTTGCGGACGAAGGCGTGCACACCGAAAAGAGAGTCTTCTGTTATTGTGAGGGTGTGGGCCATGATGTAAGTGATGATCATCATTCGTATGAGCTTTTGGAGTAGAAACTGAAGCTGTTTGAAAAAGTCAGTAGGGTCTATTGAATTCCTAGAAAGGTATCCTTACATCGATGTCATTGGTCGCCTGGTAGAGCCGGCATATCAGCGCAAGGAGTTCTGCCTGGAAGTTGTCGATCTGGGATTCCTCTTCAAAGCACCTCCAGGGGAAATGAATTAGATGTTCGTCTGTCATCAACTCGTCCAGATAGTTCTTGAAATGCCAATCATCACTAGGTACCAATCTCATCACACCCAGGGGAGGCGACCATTTCTCATGGCGCACAGACTGACGCGTATGCGGGTTTTGCAGGTACTGGAACTGAGCCATCAATTCCATTGTGGCGGGTTGGAACTCGTGTAGGATCCAGCGTAGTGGAGGACCATATCCACTGGTGAGGAAGACTTCAACTGGACGTGCTTCGTCCCACATCTGGACCTGATCTTGCACGCAATCTTCAATATTCTGTTTTGAATGCATGGTCGTGAAGGACGGTGGCAAGAAGTCGTGCACAAAATCAGGTAGCTTGGATCTATCGCAGGCGAAGAAATACTGTTGGCCTTTTTGCGAAGTAATGACGTGCAAGCAACGAGCGCAAGGTGATCCATCATCAGGACACTGAGAGGTCAGTAAGGCTTAAGGACTAGAAGGCTATGGGAAAACTTACTGGATCACGTTGGAGTCTGCATCGCCAACAAGCGCCCTTCTTTCGCATCACCGAACTTCTTTTTCGTGCTTGCTCGGTGAGATGTGAGTTTGTCCTCCTGCCACCTTTGCGCTGCTTCTTATCCTGAGGTTCTTGTAACGACACGCCATTGGGAAACCCAGCAGCCGCAATAGGCCTTGGGCCTTGTCTCGGGACCGACGCGCGTGCTTGCTCGGCCTTACACGAAATTCGCTTCTGCGGAGACTGAGAGAGCTTTGGCTGAGATCTTGGAGTTTGTCTTTCGGCGCCACGACTTGCGGGCGCATTCATTGAATGTGACTGTATTGGAATAGTTGTAGGCTGTGAGGGAGCCATTTGGTGTTGATCCCTAGCGGGCAGGTCCGAAAAGCTAACGGCGGCAGTTGGACGCTGGGTGATTGCTGGCTGGTAAACGTAGTTCTGGCTCATGTACAGAGGGATCTGCGGCGTCGTAAGAGTGTTTGACTGATACTCTTGATAGTTGAATGACTGTTGTACGTTGCCCCAGGATGTGCCGTATATTGGAAAAGATTGAGTGTGTGTAGCCGGCAGTGGCTGACTACTTGGCATCGGCCTCAAAGGAAGGGTCATGTTCGCATTTGCGTGGAACCCGCTGGTGGGTATGCTTGCATTGTTGTCAAAGCCATACTGTGCAACTCTGTTCTGCTGCAGAGCGAAGTCGCTCCCGTCGCTGTTTGTCGTAGTGAACGAAGACCACTGTTGAGGAGTTGGCACGGGCAGGAAATCGCCTGGTGATGCCGACGGCCTGTAGGCTGAGGTGATGGCTGCGTCTGACACCTGCGAAGCAGGCTGGGCGACATGCAAGTAGTCGCTTGATCGACTGCTGAACGGCGAGATGAATTCGAAATCTTCAGAGGGACTCGTCGTATATGCGGAAATCAAGTCTGCATCATCGACGTTGTCCACATCGTTCAGTGAATCCAGAGCCGTGGAAGACGGTGTAAACTCGAGGTGGCCGTCCTCTGACGAGGGCGAGCTGTTCACTTGATTGACATGAGCCGAGGCATGTGGAGAATCAGGAGACTTCCCAGGGCTGCTTGGAGCGGGAGTATCGTCGTAGTACATGGACGTCCACTTGTCGAATTCCTCGCTCGTCATGTCTTCGGGGCGACCTGGGTCGTTCACCCAGTCAAAAGGGCGGCCAAAATGGTCAACTCCCAGAGGGGAGGAGGACTGAGCAATAGCCATGTTGGATACTAAGAAAGCCTCATCACGGCCCGCGTGCGGCACGTATCACGCCTCGCGAGCTCGGGCGGTGAAATGGGAGCTGAGAGTAAGATGGAGTGGAGTTCAGGAATGGAGGATGGCGCTGACGGCCTGAGGCCACAAACAGCCCTTAGCGAGCCAATGGACGTGGAGGCAGAGCACACCGGTAAACTAGCGCATTGCTGCACCGGTGAGGAAGAGGTGAAAGTGGCACCGCGGCGTAGGGTGAGAGGGATGAAGCCCTGTTTCCGCGAGCGACTATGTCCCGCAAATAAACCCATCCCGCTTGCTGGCTTGATCGCGCTGCACTGCGGTCGAGTGAGGCGCAGCGCGAAGGCGTCGTTTTGCATGCACGGCGGGCGAGAACGTGAGATGAGACGTTCGTCCAATGACGGTTCAGAAGCAGCTGCATATCCGTAACACCACCTGCGAGCAACAGATCATCATCTCCCAGCTCACCGGATCACGCCTTGCTCTGCTTTGAGCCTCGCCACGTCAAGGCACTTCACCGGTGTCCGTGTTTCATTGGCAGGATCTTGTCCCATTTGCCGCCCAGCCGTTGTGTGCGGCGGCCCAGAACAAAAACCACCATCACATGGGCGATGCATCCATGCCTCAGCCATGAAAGCTGCACAGTGTCACCATGAGCCTCGTGCATGTGCGTCTTCAGGGTCGGATGAGCAAGGCATCAACACATGGCACCAACTCTGCGTGATCCGAGCGCCAAGCGCTGGCGACCTCTCCTCGATGATCGTCAACTTTGGCCGGCGGCCTTGCGCAGACTCTCAGCCTTACAGGGCGTATACGGGACGGGACAAACTCCATCCTCTCCAGCAGTCGGCCACACCCGCCATGGTAAACACCGAGAAGACCCGTTCGCCCTCGCCGCAAACGCCAGACAAGGATCCGCCAGGCACATTCGCAGCCGAGGAACGTCCCAATGACGCGCGGTCACGCCTCAGCCCAAGCAAAATGACGTTAGAAACAGCTTGGGAGACAGCAGTCGACCTGCGCAATGGCCGGCAAACCCCACTTCGTGCCAGGTAAGTTGGCACAAACCCGCAACAACCGCCCATCCCATGGGAGCCGATGATGGTCAATCGTCGGTTGTCAAATGCGAGTCGTAAGTGCTTGTCGATCATCGTTCCTGAGTAGTCGCGTGCCGTCTTCGTCCCATTCCTCCTCGTCCTCAAACCATCTTGCATTGAGAATCGGGAGCACGCGACAGAGTGACCGCATTCTCCTAGCCAATCTCGATTCAACATCCTAGGCACATCGTGCGGTGACTCTCACTTGGCAACTCCAGATCCCAATTGCTTGGGTCCAAAGCTTTGCATGCAACTGTACTGTCTAGTCTAATTCAGCAAGTGGAGTCCTCTCTGCCGGAAGCCTTCCCGTCGAGCGTTCTTGAGTGCTCCGGCCGTTTGCACCACCTCGCTCGGCCATTGACACAAAAGACCGCCCTCCATGTCGGGCCGCGACGACGTGGAAGATCGCCGACACTTCCACGGACCATACACGCCAAAGAGCACAATTCCTACGATCCAAAAGTACCGCGAGGAGAAAGAAGCACGGCGAGCCCAGGCTGGAGACATCCAGGAAGAGCGGGAAGACGACGGCGAGCTTCTGTCTAGGAAAGAGACGGCGCGGCAATACTGGCACAGGAACGATGACAAGACGGGTCGACAAGACGAGCAATCGCAACAGCAAGATGGCCACCTCAACGACAAGGACCGCAATGGTTCGACAGAAGATGCAGGAGAGCAAGCGTACACCGGCGCGGAGATGCCGCAGGACACCTCGCAAGTGGATCCCCAGTCAATGGATCCCAAGGCCCGGATGAAGAGCAAGAACAAGCACAAGCAGGAGCGCATGGAGCGCGAGGTTACAGACCCAGTCACACACTTGCCTGTGCGGATCTTCGATTTCACGGACGAGGCGCTCGAAGAGATCAGCGAGAACGATCCGCCGCACGGCAGCACGCCGGAGACGTCGACGGGTCTTTTGGGGAAGTCGAAATCGGACGATGAGTTGCGAAAAGAGATGGATCGCATGCGGAGGGGACAGATGGAGATGAACGAAAAGTTCCCGCCGCCGAAGTTTACGGAGCTTAGGAAGGATTTGGAGGATATTGAGAAGAAGGGTGTGACGATTGGGTTGATTGGAATGGGATTTGTGGTATTTTTGGTATTGGTCTTCGAGAAGATGTTAGCGAGCCGGGATCACTCGTGGACACGAAGCGCAATCACTTGGACCTTCCTCGGTCTTGTTGCGATCGGCGGTGTGTGGGCCTCGGTTGCCGGAGTGCGAGACTGGATGTCAAAGCGAATCAAGAGCGTCTGGGACGACGAGGTCTGGGACGCTGAGAAAACCAAGTTGGAAGCGGACAGTTCTCGACACGATGCAGAGAGTGTTCGGTGGCTGAACTCGCTCCTGGGATCTGTCTGGCCTCTAGTCAACCCCGATCTTTTTGTCAGTCTGGGAGACACGCTAGAGGATGTCATGCAGGCTTCGCTGCCGAAACTTGTGCGCATGGTCAGCGTCGACGATATCGGACAGGGAAGCGAGCCTTTGCGCATTTTGGGTGTTCGCTGGCTTCCAACTGCCGCCGCCGCGAGATCCGTTGACGAAAAGGGCAAGTTGAAAGAGGCGACTGACGGTGGCCACAACGATCGAAAAGTGTCTGGCGAGGGCCAGGTAGAGGACGCAGGGCCCGAAGATGAGCACAAACGCAAAGAAGAAAGCGGCAAAGAGCAAGCACAAGCTGTTGCTGAAGGTATGGAGGCTGAAGACGGCGACTTCGTCAATCTCGAGGTTGCTTTCGCCTA
Organism: Cladosporium halotolerans; assembly: GCF_011745625.1. Lineage (NCBI taxonomy): Eukaryota > Fungi > Ascomycota > Dothideomycetes > Cladosporiales > Cladosporiaceae > Cladosporium > Cladosporium halotolerans. Next base: position 159,113 of record NW_027191458.1, read on the forward strand.
CCGAGCCAGGACAGACAAGAAGTCAGTCGCGAGTCGCATGAAGGACATGCATTTGTACCTGGCTTTCTATTTGCCTGGCAACATCAAGCTTCCCATCTGGGTCGATCTCAAAGGTGTCGTTGGTACGATGCGGATGAGGTTACAGCTCACTCCCGACCCGCCATTTTTCGCTCTGTGCACAACGACTTTCCTCGGTCAGCCCAAAGTCCAGCTCAGCTGTCAGCCTTTGTCGAAACATGGCTTGAACATCATGGACGTCCCTCTCATCAGTCAATTCGTTCAATCGTCCGTCGACGCCGCAATGGCCGAGTACGTCGCACCGAAGAGCTTGACTCTGGATCTGAAAGACATGCTTGCCGGCGACGACTTCAAGAAGGACACAATCTCCCGTGGCGTGCTCGTGGTTACTATCGTTCGTGGCTACGACTTCAAGTGCGGCGACGCTGGGATCCCTCTGCTCAAAGACGGCAGCGCAGACCCGTACGTTTCCGTCGGGTGGGCCAAATTCGGCAAGGCGCTGTGGAGCACCAGGCTGCTGATGAATGAAATGTCACCAGTCTGGCTCGAGACAGCATACATGTTGGTCACGCCCGAGGAACTCAACGTTGATGAGCGACTGCGCGTGCAACTTTGGGACTCCGACCGCTTCACAGCAGATGACGATCTTGGAAGGATCGAAGTTGACTTGAAAAACCTTATGAAAAACGAGCAAACAAATGGCAGGATGCATAAGCGCTGCGACGGCTTCCGCGCGTTGAAGAAAGGTCAAGATATGCCTGGTAAGCTCGAGTGGAATGTTGGGTATTTCTCCAAGACTCGCATTCAGGATTGCCAGCTGCAGCAGCAGACATTTGATCCAGACGTTCGGACCATGGAGCAGCTCAAAGACCGTGTCGACGAGGTCAGCGAGAGGATGCTGCGTGAGGCTCAAATCAAGGACGGTGGGGACGAGAGTGACGAGAGGGAGCTGGAGCAGCAGAAAGCCCAGGAGCTTAAGTCCCGACAGGACAACATGATCATTTCTGCGCCACCGCCAGAAGGATACCCAAGTGGCATTTTCAGCATTCAAGTCCACCAAATCACAGGTCTTGAGCTGGAAAAACTTTCTAAAGAAACAAGCAGCCACGATTTCAACGACGAAGAGCAAGAGACTGGCGACTCATTGCCCAGCGCCTACTGCAACGTCATCATCAACCACCGCAAGGTCTTCAAGACCCGCACCAAACCCCAAAATGCTAAGCCTTTCTTCAACGCAGGCACGGAACGCTTCATCGGCGACTGGCAAAATGCTGAAGTACACGTTGCCGTACGCGACTCGCGTGTCCACGAAGATGATCCCCTCCTAGGCATCGTGCATCTCCCTCTGGCTGAAGTCTTCAAAGAACGCTCGCAGGTGAACGGCTTCTACCCTCTCGCCGGCGGCGTCGGCTACGGCCGCGTCCGCATCTCGATGGTCTGGCGCAGCATCCAGCTGCAGGCTCCTCCCGAAGCTCTCGGCTGGGAACTAGGCACGCTCGAAGTGAAACCAGAAATGCACGCGTCCAACCTCCCCGAGGGCTTCGGCGACCTGCGCCTCAAGCTGCGCACAAACCTGACCTCGGCCAAAATGTACCCGACGAAAGACTTCGCCGGTTGGAAATCGAGCAATGGCCGCTCGCACCGCCTCGCTGTCCAGCAGCGCTACGCCAGCTGCTTGTCGATCCGCTTTCGCGACAAGAAGCTGGTCGGCGGCAACAACGCGGCGTTTGCCGTGCTGTGGCTGCGCGACTTGCCGGACGAGGAAGTGCGAGAGATAGAGCTGCCGGTGTGGAAAGGCGATTTCGCGCGCGCCATCGCGTGCTCGCTGGACGAGTGTGGCGAGAAGATCGGGACCGTGAAGATGAAGGTTGCGTTCTGGAGTGGGTTGGGCGATGCCCACTCGAGCTGGGCGAAAAGGGACCCTCATCTCCAGAACGTCATGGAAGTCCTCGAGACGGCGAGGGACAATCTGGAGCGCGATGAGGCTGGCGAGAAAGCCGGGGTTGTGCAGGACGAGAGTGATGCCGAGTCAGGAGAGGCGAAGGATGAGGGTGATTCTTCGACTGATGACGAGTCAGGCGATCACGAAGCTGACGAGGCCGGATCTCGAAACGGGCACTCGGAGGAGAAGAGAGATTCGAAGAGCACGATGGAGCGCTACCGCGAGCGTCGCCGTGATCAGAAGGTCGAGCACAGGCGACATCGCGGAGTGATGCAGTTCAGGGTAAGTGAGGTTGTGTCCCTCGTCATTGCGCTTAGTACTAACGCATTTCTCGACAGATTCCTCGAACAGCTCGCTGGGCGTTTAACAAGGGGGAGCGTGCGCAAGATAAAGTCGCGAACTTGTTCAAGCACCACACCAGGGAGCCTGGTGTTGAGACGGAAGTGTAATGCGGATGATAAAGCGTCAGTGAGGCGTCGGTTAATGAATTGCTTTGGTGTTCTTCTTTCCGATTCTTTTGTCGCACGACCCGCCTTTTCACCTGAGCATAGCGTTTCAGCGGTTACATGGTAATACAAGGGCATCGCTTCAGCAAAAGATTTGTAGCGTAAAATGCATCATAGGCGAGATCTGTTGATACCCGAACGAAGAGACATCACAGCTTTGCGACTCTGCCCAGCTCTTTCTTTGCTCTCTCCCTCAACTCGCGCCGAAGCAACTTTCCAATGGCACTCTTCGGTATCTCATCAACAAATGCAACACCACCCCTCAGCTGCTTGTACTCTGCCAGTCTCCCCTTGACGAAATCTTTCACCTCGTCTTCGCTCAGCTTGCCAGGTTCAACCGGCACGACGTACGCTCGGGGCAAATCGGTGCCTGGGTCATCGGGAGCGGGTACGCCAATCACGGCAGCTTCTTTGATACCCGGGTGTGAAAAAAGCAAGTTCTCGAGCTCAGCGGGAGCAATCTGGAGACCCTTGTACTTCAGAAGCTCCTTCTTCCGATCAACAACGAAGAATCTGCCATCCCTTCGGACAGCAATATCGCCAGTCAGGAACCAGCCATCTTTGAAAGTCGCTTTGGTCGCCTCCTCATTCTTGAAATACCCGTTCGTCACCAATGGGCTCCGCACGATCAGCTCGCCCTCGTTTCCCTCACCTTCCACATCCCGGAACTCCTCGTCCACCAGCCTCAGCTCAACACCGGGCAAGACGCCACCAATACTCCCACTCACGTCAGTCTCGCCTTTCGGCACAGCCGTCACCGCGCCCGTCGTCTCACTCAGTCCCCACGTCTGCCCCACACTCACTCTCTGATCCGAGCCAGCGCCTCGCAAACGCCCCGAAGCAGCCGTCTGCAGCACGCCATCCATAGGCGCGGCGCCCGTCGCCGCCCCCTCCACGTACTGGAAATGATCAGTGACCTCCTTACTCTTCGCAATGCGCAGCCAGATGCTCGGCACAGTGTAAAAAGCCGTAATGCGGTACTGCTTCAGATACTTCAAGAGATCCGCCCAGCGATACCGCCTCATCCAGACGACGGTGCCGCCGGCGTAGATTGGAGCGCAGAGGTAGCCGAACAAGCCGGCGATGTGCGAGATGGGCAAGTGCGCAAGCGTGCGGTACTCTGTCGGCGCGAAAGTACCCTTCGCCATCTCGGCCTCGGCCCAGGAGCGGACGGAGAGCGCGGTGATGTACGTCTCGGCCACGAGGTTGGTGTGCGAGAGCATGACGCCTTTGGGGAGGCCAGTGGTGCCTGAGGACCAGAGGATGGTGATCAGGCTTTCCTTGAGGGCCTTTGGATCGGTGATTTGGTGCCAGGGGAGGCGGGAGGCGGAGATGGCGTTAACGCCGCTGCCTAGGCTTTCGAGTTTGTGGGCTCGAGACGATGAGAGGACGAGGACGCGGTCGAGGGATATGTTGCATTGCTGTGCTGCCTTCTTTGTGACGTCGATGTGCTCTTCGCCGCAGATGACTAGGTTGCTGCCTCCGATGCTGATCTGACGAGCAAGTTCGGAGACTGTTGAGCTGGGGCTGGCTGCAGAGTAGACGCCGCCGGCTGCTATGACACCGAAGAAGGCGGCTGGCACCATGATTTGGCCATATGATATCACTGTGATTACGTCGGTGTTCGGCCCATTGGCACCGATACCATATGAGTTGCGAAGTCCGTGGGCAATGCGCTGGACGAGGTCTCGAAGTTGGGATTTGGTGATGCTGTTGTCCGGATTTGCTGCATCCTGGTGGAGGATCGCATCTTCCTGGGAAATTGAGTATGGTGAATCTAGAATGTTCACTGGTCAGATCAGAGCACTTCATTCGGTCAATTTGGTGAATCCAATACCGAACAAGAAAGTCAACAGGTCCAAGTTTGGTAGATCGACGTCTGGCTGCGTCGCATTACAATATATCTTCTCCATAGTTAATGCGATCCTTCGTTTGGTTGGAGACAGGTCTATTTTATTGAGCAATCTAGAATTGTTTTAATCTTCGGCTTCGCGCAGCTGCAATATGTCCTTGTTAGGTTCGGGATCGGAAGCTTCCTTATACCTTCAGTGTAGGCGTGAGGGGTTAACAAGCGGCCGAGGTACGCTCAGCTCGTCGATCGATCCAACAAGCGTCTCGGTTAGGTTCCCAGCAAATACTCGGTTATTTTACGTCCATGAAGAGAGCTGCTCCATCAAATGGAGATCGCGTATATCTAATCATGTCGACACTAATCATGGTAGAAGATCATACTGTTGCTACGTTCATGGCGATCTACGTGCGTACAGACTTCGATTGATCTAACCAATTTCCGTTCCTCTACATGCCACCATCGAGGTAGTACGAGATTGTGTAGTTGAGGAAAGTGCACTGCTTCAAGTCAGGGAACTGAATAGTCTTCGCAGGCCAGTCGAGATTCTTCGCAGGACCATTGCGGTCGCGCACCGGCAACCATGGACCCGATCGACGAACACCCTCGATCATCTATTACATCAGACGTTAGTAATGGAGACACATCGGGCTCAAAGGTTACGGCAACTCACATCATTGTATCCTCGCACCTCGAGATATCTCATAGGCGGGTTCGGGTCACCTGTCCGCGTGAAGGCCGCGATGTATCCCGACATAAGCTGGGATGTCTTCAAGTCATTGGCGTCCCGCAACGGCTGCTGGTTTCCGTAGGTAAAGCCTACGTCTGCACCATGGAGGCGGAAGTAGGGCAGGTTCGGGTTGCCATTGGGGAAGCCGGCAGTGACAGGCCCGGATGCGAGACCGGAAGCACCCAGATTGTTCGGGTCATAACCTCCATAGGTGCGGTCGAGGTTGTAGTAGTATGCCTTGTCGAAAGCGCGACTCTTTGCACCGGCGTAGACAGTTGCCTCGTCAATGCAGCGGAAGGTTTTGTCCGTGGCGATGCGCTGGCTGACGTTGAATGCGTCGAGGGTAAGGTTGCCGGTGTCGTAGAAGGGGAACAGGCCGCTGTCAATGGTGAGTTGAGCGTATTCTGCAGTGATACCAAGACTGGCTTGAATGCCCTCGGATAGGTCGGAGATGTTCGCTGGAGGGAAGTTGGAGAAAGAGGCACCGTCGTCAGTGGTAGTTCCGAACATGACCGGGACGTGAGCAGTGCTGCTGTTACGCTCTGAAACAATGAGCTGTGGGGTGTTGACGATGGTGCCATCCTGGACGACGTATCTTGCGACAGTCGCGTAGTTCTGGATTGTTTGAGCAGGAACATCCTTGAGACACTCAATCTGCGCGTCAAGCGATGTCTGGTTGCAACCAAGGCCACGGAAGATTTGCTGACCGGCAACTGCATAAGACTCGTTGACGGTGTAGTAAGAGCTGTAAGTGGTACCATAGTCGCCGTCAAGACCAAGAGTCCTGCCGCCACCCAAGTTAGATTGCGGGATAGCTCCCGCAATAAGTTTCTGGTTGATGACTCGAGGAGATCCCAGCAAGGTGCGAACGGAACCTGCACCAGCGCTTCCACCAATCTGCTATTTCATTAGATTGGTCTCAAGAGCGATGCGGACATCACTTACGATAGTAACACGGTTCGGGTCGCCACCAAACTGTGCAATGTTCTTCTTCACCCACTCTAGCGCCACAATTTGGTCGCCGATACCAAAGTTGCCCTTGATATCAGTACCTGGGATCGCGAGAAAGCCCAGGGTCGACAAGCGATAGTTGATCTCAACACCGACAATGTCTTCCCGCGAGGCAAAGTTGCCAGAATCTTCACCACTAGTCGGACCACCATCTCCGCCCGTGAATCCACCACCGTGAATCGAGAAGAGGACAGGTCTCAGGTCTTTCTTTGATCCAGCCTTGGGCAGATACGGAGTTTGGATGTTCAAGAAAAGGCATTGCTCGCCACCTGTGGTGCGGCCAACTTGCACGCAGTCTGATCCGTACTTAGTGGCCTGAATGGTCTCGCCAGTGCCGTCGTAAAGAGTCGAGTATTCGAAGCGAGCTGGTGGTTTCGCGTAAGGGATACCGTTAAAGCGGAAAGATTTCTGGTTACGGAAGCCGACGTATTTGTTACCACCAGAGGAGACGGTGAGCTGGTTAGAAGCTGTGGCGTTTGAAGTGACGGCGGTGTTTGCATTGCTAGATTGCGTGCAAAGGACTGGGAGTTTCTTGTTGCGGCTTTGAACCTTTGCAAAGTTGAGCTTTTTGTCGAATTCGCCCACGGTCAAGGCCCCATTCTGGATAAGGTACTGCTGCTTGTGGCTTTGGTGACCTGCAAAGCTCAAGTAGGCCAGGGAGTGCAGGAAGTCATCGCTGTGGCTCTCAATGGACATCTGCGTCAGTAGTGTCTCTCCAATAGCGGCACATGCTTTGGCTCCAGCCTCTGGCATCATGGGATCCAGCACAATGGCACCAATGTGGTTGACATCGTCAGTAGTGTTGAGGTTGTTCTGGTAGATCAGTGTCATAGACGTCCCAGAATTGCTGACTGCTGGTGCTGCAACCACAGTTGAGCTAAGAAGTAATGCTGCAGCAGCAGCAGCTCTTGTCGTCGGGCCCATGTCTTCAGGTTCCGCACGGTGTAGGGAGAAGACGATGATCGATGAAAACAATACTGCGAACCATGAGGGGACGTGAGGGTATTGATATGCTTTGTGGGTCATGATTCCCGATGCTTCAATCAACCGTTTAAGTTCGTTCTTCCCGATTCACCGAGCAAAGACTCCTCCCCACGCGGTCCACACGCGGTCTACTAGATTAAACCCACAGACGGGATCATTAAGCCTGCCTTGTTCTGGGGTACTCCATTCGGTGCTCCATTCGACCGTGCAGGCAAAACCGGGAAGCACGGCGTGACTCTGCGTGGTCGTATGGGGGAGTTGGTCCACAACGGTAGTTGCCATTTAGCCGGGTGCGGCTGTTCTCAAGTTTTATTAGCGTCAGCTGTCAGTGGTGATGCCATTTTCAGCAATTTTCCGTCCTTGCCATGCTGTCAAATATTGGATTGTTACCTGGCCATACAGTTTGACAAGGATGAGGTGCATGGGTGTTCAGCATTGGAGCCAATGAAGTGGCAAAACCCTCCTTCGATATTGCCGAAGCCCGCGTCTCTCGTTGTAGGAATTCCTGCGAGAGGCTTGCTGTGTGCCACCTGACAGCACCGCGACTTCTTCCAAGGCCTGGATCTATCCTCACCAGTATGGGTGTGAGATTGACCAAGCGGTAGTTGGAGGCAGTGGACACTCTCGTGTGTCCATCTCTGGACAGAAAGCAGGCGGCCATATTGCCCCATTTTCAGCGAATTCAAGACTTAGAAATTCATCAAAAGCTCTTGACACCATATTAACTCCATGACGAGGTTCACTGTTCGCCTTCAAACTTGTTGACATCTCATCATAGAGAAGAGAGAGAAAGGGAGAGGCGATCATACCTAGCGCTATCAATCGCAGGCGACCCCACAGCTCCACTTTCCCCAGATCTGGCCATCTCGCATCGTCGGCGCCCGCCGACGACCAAGATAATGACCATCGCGAGCCACCTGATCTTCACGTCGCTGTTCTAGAATATGCCGAGCAACTGCGGCCGCACACTTCACTCCATGGACACTTACCTGACGCATTCAGCTCTGCGACCGGTATCAGACGAGTTCGGTTGAAAAAGCAAGGAAACAGGCACGCTCGCCTATCATGGCGGACATACCGGACGACCCAATTGAGTACAATGCGTACATTGAGGAGATGAGGAAGACGCAATACCCGATGCTTGGACAGAAGACTTATTTGGACCATGCCGGCACTACGCTGTACAGCAAAGCTCTTATGGACCGATTCCACGCCGACATGATGGGCAATCTGTTTGGAAACCCCCACTCCGCTTCACAGTCAAGTCAGCATTCGACGCAGCTGGTGGAGGATGTCCGTTTGCGGCTTCTGCAATTTTTTGGAGCGGCTTCTGAGCAATACGATCTGGTCTTCACCGCCAATGCCACCGCTGCTATCAAATTGGTCGCCGAGGCGTTCAGGGAGCAAGAGGGGGGGTTTTGGTATGGATACCATGCCGATTCACACACCAGCTTAGTGGGTGTTCGACAGCTGGCGAGAGAGCACAGGTGCTTCGAATCGGATGCTGAGGTTAATCGCTGGATTGAACCCAGCGAAGAGGACTCCTCCACGATGGTGAAGCTGTTCGCATATCCGGCACAGTCAAATATGAACGGCCGACGACTGCCGATGCAATGGACTACTGCACTACGACAATCTGGAGAGAAGCGGACATATACCTTACTGGATGCAGCTTCCTACGTGTCGACCTCACCACTAGACCTCCGTCACATTGAATCGTCACCAGACTTTGTGACTGTGAGCTTGTATAAGATCTTTGGGTTCCCCGATCTCGGCGCGCTTCTCGTACGGAAAGATGCTGCCGACATCTTTTCAAAGCGTAGCTATTTCGGTGGTGGTACCGTTGATTTGGTTGTGACTCTCAAAGAACAATGGCACGCGAGGAAGGCTGGAGCCGTGCACGAGCAGCTTGAAGATGGCACGCTTCCGATCCATAGCATTCTTGCACTCAAGGCTGCCATGCATATACATTCGGAGCTTTTTGGATCTATGGAACGCGTTGCGCGACATACGGCGATGCTAGCTCGGCAATTGCATGAGGGCTTGTCCGCCATGAGGCATGGGAATGGCAAGCAAGTATCCACTATCTACAGAAGCCCCGACAGCAGTCATGGTCCGGTCTTGGCCTTCAATCTACGCAACAGCCGGGACGAATGGATCAGTAACACCGAAGTGGAGAAGCTTGCATCAGTCAAGCAAATACAATTCCGAACCGGCGGCCTATGCAATCCTGGAGGAGTAGCTACGTCGCTAGGCTTGGCACCATGGGAGATGAAAGAGAATTTCTCCGCTGGCCAGCGCTGCGGAACCGAAAACGATATCATGAATGGGAAGCCCACTGGAATGATTCGTGTCAGTCTTGGTGCGATGAGCACAGTGTCCGACGTGACACGATTTCTGTCCTTCGTGAGCGAATTCTTCATTGATCCGCTGGTGTCAACGTCAAGAGCAGACTCACCAATGCAGAATTTGTGCCCAGTCGTATCGAGTCGCCTGCGGATAGAGAGTCTCACTGTGTATCCTGTCAAAAGCTGCGCGGGCTGGCAGATTCCGTACGGGGCACAGTGGGAAGTACGTCGGGAAGGCCTAGCTTGGGATCGTGAGTGGTGCATCGTACACCAAGGCACTGGCGCTGCTCTCAGTCAAAAGAAGCACCCGCGCATGGCGTTGATCAGGCCACACCTGGACTTCAAAGCTGGCAGGTTGCACATCCGAAGAGTAGGAAGCGCAGAGCAAATCAGCGTACCGCTCTCGCTTGATCCTTCATACTTCGCATGCGAAAAGTTGAGAGAAGGCAGCACGAACGTGTGCGGTGACACCGTCCAGGCTCGGCTGTACACTTGCGACGCCATTGCAACCTTCCTCACGAACGCGGTAGGTGTGCCATGCACATTAGCCAGGTTCCCGAGCTCTCACGATGCTACATCTATTGGCCGACATAGCAAATCGCATTTGATGCCATCAAATCGACAGCCCGGCATTCCGCATCCAATACTGCTGAGCAACGAATCACCAATCCTGACAATCAACCGATCATCACTCAATCGCCTCAACGAACAAATCAAAGCTAAAGGAGGCAAAGCAGCGCATCCCGCCGTCTTCCGAGCCAACATCGTGCTAGCAGAGAGCTCACACCTTGCTCCCGGCCAAGAGCGACCCTGGGCGGAAGACGAGTGGGAGTGTATGCAAGTCGGCGGCCCTGACGGGCCAAAATTTGAGTTCCTCGGTGGCTGCAGGCGGTGTCAGATGTTGTGTGTTGATCAAGAGAGTTCGGAGAAGAGTGAAGAGCCGTTCGTCACGCTGGCGAAGACGAGACGATTTGGTGGCAGGATCTTGTTTGGCGTGCATACCGCGTTGGCTGACCGCAGAAGCGTGGGCGGGTGGCCGACGATTTGCGTAGGCGATGCTGTTGAGACGCAGAGGAAGGAGATCATCGAAAACCAGTAGATATGACCCCAATTTAATCGTCTTACCAACAGTCCCTGCACGTGGGTGCCTGATGTTTACATGCCGCTTTTGGACCTCTCCATATTTGAGCAATGCCGCGTGGCTGTGACGATGGCGGAGGGAGTCGACCGAGCTTCAGCTGCGACAGGGGACTCAGCGCGCCCGCAAATCAGACGCCAGAGCATCGCCAACAAGGCGACGAGCGTAATTAATTGTACCGTCCAGCCGTCTCCCTTCCCAATGTATACAATCGCATAATCGTAATCTTTCAATAACGCATGCCCCCTTCCGAACGTCCGCAATAGACCGATCAATTTATCTAATCGACGTCGCCGCCCGCCGCGAACCGAACCATCACAGTCACTCCCCCGATCGCTGGCTTAGGAGAGGCAAGGCTGATGCCGGAGCCGTAAAGAGCAAGAATTGAGAGGCACTGCGCACTCGTCGCATACGTACACGAACCCACAATACATTCCGTTGGCGAGCGCATATGCCGCCGGCCAGGACACAGGCCGAGCATGAGCTGCAAGACCAGCGGAAGAAGGTATACCATCCCCAAGGCGCTCCCTCACAATCACAACCACCGCTGACAACCGACAGCTCGCCAGCTCCTACCAATCGCTTCTGACCGAGTTCTCCTCGCCCGACCTCCGCTCCGTCGGCAACTACACACTCGGCCGCCTCATCGGCAAAGGCAGCTTCGGCAAAGTCTACCTGGCCTCGCACAAGCTGACGAACGGGTCGCGGGTGGTGCTCAAGAGCGCGAAGAAAGACGATGCGAACCTCGCGCGCGAGATCCACCACCACCGGCAGTTCCTGCACCCGCACATCGCTCGGCTGTACGAGGTCATCGTGACAGAGACGCTGGTATGGCTGGTGCTCGAGTACTGCCCGGGCGACGAGCTGTACAATCACTTGCTGGAGCACGGGCGCATGGAGCCCGCGCAGGTGCAGAAGATCTTCACGCAGCTCGTCGGCGCCGTCAGCTATGTTCACGGCAAGCAGTGCGTGCATCGGGACCTGAAGCTGGAGAATATCTTGCTGGACAAGCATGGGAACGTCAAGCTGGTGGATTTTGGGTTTACGAGGGAATACCAGGGCGCTACGAGCTATCTGCAGACGTGGTGTGGGACGGTCTGTTACTCAGCGCCAGAGATGTTGAAGGGGGAGAAGTATGCGGGTGAAAAGGTGGATGTGTGGAGTTTGGGGATCATTCTGTACGCGCTGCTGTGCGGCGAGCTGCCGTTTGACGAGGATGACGAGATGGCGACGAAGGGCCTGATCATGAAGGAGGAGCCGAAGTTTCCGGAACACATGCCCGAGCCGGCGAAGGAGTTGATCAAGAAGCTGCTCTCCAAGCGACCTCTGTTACGGCCTGCGCTGGCGGATATTCTGAAGGATCCCTGGCTGGCTGAGTATGCACCGCAGCAGCAAGAGATCCTCAAATTGCAGCAGCCCGCGCCTTTCAGTACCCAGCTGGAGAAGGACACCCTTCAGCGCATGCGCAGTGCTGGTGTCGACATCGACATGGTCATTGAGCATGTGCTGTCACAACGCTGTGACGGACTAGCTGGTTGGTGGGCCCTGTTGATCGAGAAGGAGACACGCAAGGAGCGAAGAAGAGAACGCAAACGCAAGGAGCGAGAAGCCGACGCGAAGTCCATTCGCCGTTTGAGTGCTGCCAGTAACAGACTGCTCGCCCAGAGTGCTTTGCTTGGGGAGATCAACGAGGGCGAAGAGGCGTCCGGAGACGGGTCTTCGGTCGCAAGAGGTCGCAGGACTAGGAGGAATGCGAGCTTGAACCGTCGAAGTCAGGTCGAGGAGATGCCGAAGGTTTCTGAGAACAAGCCAGCCACACCGCCGCTGCCCAGGAAAGAGAACGACCCGTCGAAACCAGCACTGCCTGACAAGCTAGAGCTTAGCAGGAGTCGCAGCCGTCCACCTCCACCACCCAAGGACATCAACCCTTCCATACGACGTCCGAGAAACATCAGTCGAGGCAGTACCAGCATGCTTCACCACGTCACAGTCAACCCAGACTTGCTCAGCCCATCCTACGTCCCGCCACCTCAACGCAAGAAGAAGATATTCTACCACCAACCACTCAAACAGCAACTGGCAATGTTTAAGCACTGGTTCAAAGAAAGCGCCAAGCGAGCCAAATCGCCCACCAGCGCCGACAACACCAACGCGCGCAAAAACGGCCCCGAGAGCCCCGGCCTCTTCATCAACGGCAAAAAGCACGCCGCAGAAGAAGGCACCCTCCAGCGCAACCTCACCCGAACCTCCACCGGCCCAACACCCGCCCGCACCTCCAGCCTCGGCAGCCGCCCCGACCTCACGCAGCGTCAAACCCTCCCCGCCCGCCCACGCATCAACACCAACGCCTCCTTCGAATCCCGCGCCTCGAACACCACCCGCAAGCGCCAATCCCTCAGCCCACACACCCTAACCCCCCACTCCTCCTACCGGCGCTCCTCCGGCCTCCGCGGGCGCAAAAGCACCTCCTCCTCGGTCTCCTCCATCCGCAGCACCTTCCCGCCCTCCACCAGCGGGCCCAACCACCAACACACCCTCTCCAAAGCTTCCTCGACCTCCAGCACCAGCCTCGCCAGCCCCTCAGGCCTCAGCACCGCCTCCGGCTCCCGCGCCGCGCGCTCGCCCCACTCCTCCGTCAAAGTCCTGCCCGCGACGCCCACGCACGCGGCCTTCCCATCCGGCATCCGCGTCTCGCGCCGCCCCCCGCCGAGCGGGCTGGGCACGCTGCCGGCGTTCTCGGAGGCGAAGAACGCGTTCGGCAGCGGCGGCGGCGGCGGCGGGGCGCTCGCGTCGCCGGGTCTGCCTGTTTTCGCGCGCAGGAAGAGGTCCGTTTTCAAGGGCCCGGGAGCGATTGGGGCGGCGACGTCGCCTAGTGGGCTGGGGAGGGTGCCGATGGCGCCTGGGTCGAGGTCTGGGTCTGTGCCTGGCAGGCGGAGCGCGGAGATTATCGGGGGGATTGAGGAGGAGGAGGAGGAAGAGGAAGAGGGAGAGGGAGAGGGAGGGGAGGGAGGGGAGGAAGTGTTGCTTGAAGAGGAGGATGATGAGGATGGGGAGGAGAAGTGGGTTGACGCGGATCAGTTTGGGCCGGAGCTTGAAGTGCCGCCCGCAGTCCCGGAGGCCGGGGCGGAGGCGGGAGAAGGGCTTCTGGCGCCTGCGCCGGCGCTGAAAGAGGGGGACGTGCTTGCTGATACGGAGAGTGGCGCGAGCGTGCCGTTAACGCACGAGGCGTTGAAGATGAAGGACGAGCAGGATGAGGAGGTCGCTGCTGCTTCGGCTTCGGGCAAGGAGGGGAAGGAGAAAGAGCAGGAGAAGGGGGTTGCGGTGGAGTGAGCTGGGTTGTTTTCGCCTTTTTCTTTTCTTCCCTTTCTTCTCTTTCCTTGCATTTCTGGATATCCCTGATTTCGTAATTACTGTACCAGTAGGCAGATGGGCGCAAGTGAAGTTGTGACATTCCGAGCGAGTTGGCTCACAGCACTTTGATTCAAGTGTGGGATCACTTTGCCTGGGAAGAGAGACAAGGTGCGTCCTTTTGCGTGATATGTAGGGCTTTTTGTACGATGAGTGGAAGGCATTGCTAGATTTGATAGATCTGACTACGTTTAAACTGTACGATTCAACACCTTGATTCTTTGGCAATACGGACTCGAGCTCACCATGTCGTTCGTAGCGGGAAACTTCGATTGCGCTTGGTGTGTGCCTGTAATGGTGGTAGCGCGGCGTTACCTTATGTTTGTGGCGTCTTGTACCGGTCATAACCGTGACGAGGCGCATAACCCTAACCCTCGTAACACCTCGTACAGTATCTGTGATGTCGGTGGGAAAGGCATTGAACCGTGGTATATTGGATGATGGCCGGTTGAAGATCAAGGTGTAGACAGACCTCACCCACAAGATTCGACGAATAGTAGGTTTGGTGCTGGAGATAGACAAAACTGGGAGGCTGTTTTCCATTCTTGAATCTACAACAAGCATCTTGCTCTTTGTACCCCTCACTCCCGTAAAATGAGTGATGTCTTACCTCGTCTGGTCTTTCGTGTGTCATCGTCCCTCCACTCTTTCTGGAAGCCGGATGTCTCGAAAACCCAACGACGTCCACACGCATATGAACGTCTCAACATCCCACCTCCAGGCCGCGACGAAGATGAACTTCGATGCAATGCTGCGGATACGCACCTCCAGACAACAATGTCTCTCAACCGCAGGCCGCGAATACATCTTCGTGTACCTACCGTCACACAACTTCCAGAACCTCGAGGCAGGACATCGGGAGCATCGGCCGCCACCCACCGCTGGATTTGAAAGCCGTGCAATCGGGCGCACAAAGGACTCGGCTGTTGCACGACAGTCCCCTCCTCCAAGGATTCGATTCCGGACGCTCCTACACCGCCTCACGCAACGCGACGCGAGGGACTTTCCTGCACGACTGGAAGCTGTCTGCCGTCCCACGGACTTTGCCTGTATCTTTGAGAGGCTCGTGCCGGTGAGAGGCAATCGCTGGATTGAGACGGCTACTGGTGAGCAGGGAGACGAGCTTTTGGGCTTCTGAAGATCAATGGACCAGCGCGTACGTCGTGTATCGGACATGGATGCTCTGTGCATGCACTGCGTCTGCACTCGTGGTTGGCTTCTGTCAGCATGCGCGCGATATGCCGTGCCTGTCCTTGGCTGCTTGGGGAAACCGGCTGGACTTGACTTGAAGCGGCATCATCATCGATTTGCAATTGCGAATGGATGGCTTTGCTAGATCGGTGGTTGCATCGCAATGCTCGTCTTATATCGTCCTGACTCCTCGCGTGACGATTGTCTCCGGATGTGGCCGATTTGAGCGAAGGATGATCCTAGGGCAGGCGGTTGGCTTGTGGGGTCCATCTGGGGCAGCGCTGGAGACTCGAGCAGAACAGTGCGGCGAAAGACAGCAGAGCCAATCGGGCGGATTGGTGCGACCGTCCTCTTCGTCCTGCGCGAGAGGCGTGGTGCTGCCCTGTGCGGCAACAATAAATCCTTGCTCCCCCAGTCGCTTACCGGGCGCACGACGCAGAGGAGGCGTTGCGGGCAGAGTTGACAGGCGGGCGCAGATGATTGCACGACACACCCACGATAACAGGCGGCGCGGCGCCCTTATCTGCAACACCCCGTGCAAATGAGCGTGCCCCACCGCCGTCCGTATCGCGTGTGCCCGCCAGCGATGCTGAGCTTATCGCTGGGCTAACGACGACGGTGTCGTGCCTCGGTGTGAGTAGGGAGTGCTTGTCCTGGGCAAGCCTCGACCTGGCCGTGACGGCGCGGTGTCGTACGCGCACGTGATAGACGCGCCGTCCGCCGCCAGGCCGAATGCGATGCACCCCAAGGATGCCGCCGTACGCCACCGCCGCGACTTGCCAACCGCGCAGTCTTAGCGAGGACTGCCATGCCTCTCGCCCCTCGCCGCCGACCCTGCAGCCACGCCGCCTGTCTCTCCGGCTATCACAGGCACTGGCCTGCCTGAACTCTAATCTATCCGAGCATGCTGCACCCGTTGTAACAGCAGGCAGGCGACCATAAAGCACTTCACTGTCCTACGCTCTTGTGACTCGGCACTCACTGACTCCAGGCGACGCCGGGACTGCGGCTCGCCGCGTCCAACATTACATACCTTGGAGCTTTGTCGCCCACCTCCAGCCGATCCACCACCATGGAAGGCTCGGAGAAAACGATGCGGTCCGAGTACTCGCCCAATGGCTCCGGCGACCTGCCCGCGTACGGGCACAACCACGAACGCACTCGACCATGGCAGACACGCTTCGTCGACAGCTTCAAGAAGGACCCGAATGCGCACGCAACACCCGTCGGCTCCGTGGGCGGCGACGGCCGAGTCTACGATGTCGAAAGCGCTGCTCAGAACACGGCTTCGTCGCCTCTCACCCGCTCGCTCAAAGGCCGCCACCTGCAGATGATTGCTATCGGCGGGTCGATAGGAACTGGTCTCTTCGTCGGCTCTGGTAGCGCCCTTGCCCATGGCGGTCCGGCTTCGCTCACGATCGCGTTCTGTCTCATTGGAATCATGCTCTACTGCACGGTGCATGCGCTCGGCGAGATGGCGGTTTTGTTTCCAGTGGCGGGCTCTTTCTCTGCATACTCGACGAGGTTCTTGGATCCGGCTTGGGGCTTTGCTATGGGTTGGAAGTGAGTGGATCGCTATCGATTGGGCCTTGCGACTCCCCATACTGACACGTGAACTAGTTATGCTATGCAGTGGCTTGTGGTGTTGCCGCTTGAGATCGTAGCAGCAACCCTCACCATCGAGTACTGGAGTGAAGGCAGCATCAACAACGACGCCTGGGTCGCCATCTTCTTGGTCATGATCGTCGTCATCAACCTCTTCGGCGTGAAAGGCTACGGCGAGGCGGAGTTTGTCTTTGCGATCATCAAGGTCATCGCCGTCATCGGATACATCATCCTCGGCATCATCCTCAACTGCGGAGGAGGTCCAGACGGCAGCTACATCGGAGGCAGATACTGGCAGAACCCGGGCGCCTTCAACAACGGCTTCAAAGGCCTCTGCTCCGTCTTCGTCACCGCCGCCTTCGCCTTCGCCGGAACCGAGCTCGTCGGTCTCGCAGCCGCCGAAACCGCCAACCCCCGCAAATCCCTCCCCACAGCCATCAAGCAGGTCTTTTGGCGCATCACCCTATTCTACATCGTCTCCCTCACCCTCGTCGGCCTCCTTGTTCCCTACGACGACCCCCGCCTCCTAGGCGGCTCCAGCTCCGCCGACGCCACCGCCTCTCCCTTCGTAATCTCCATCGTCAACGCCGGCATCACCGGCCTCCCCTCCGTCATGAACGTCGTAATAATGATCGCCGTCCTCTCCGTCGGCAACAGCTCCATCTACGGCAGCTCGCGCACCCTCGCCGCGCTCGCCGAGCAGAACCAAGCGCCCCGCATCCTCGGCTACATCGACCGCAAAGGGCGGCCGATCATCGCCATCGCCGTCGCCTCCATCCTCGGCCTGCTAGCCTTCTTCGCCGGCTCCGAGCACCAAAAAGCCGCCTTCGACTGGATGCTCGCGCTCTCCGGCCTCTCCTCCATCTTCACGTGGGGCTCGATCTGCCTCGCGCACATCCGCTTCCGGCACGCCTGGGCCAAGCAAGGCCACACGCTCAGCGAGCTCGCCTTCCGCTCGCAGCCCGGCGTGCTCGGCTCGTGGGTCGGCTTCGTCTTCAACGTGCTCGTGCTGGTCGCGCAGTTCTGGACCGGCGCGTGGCCGATCGGCTACGCGGACATGACCGCGCGCGAGCTGATCGAGGGCTTCTTCATGGCCTACCTGGCGGCTCCCATCGTCGTGATCTGCTACGTGGCGTACAAGTTCTGGTACCGCACGCCTGTGATGCGGAGCCACAATATGGATTTGCACACGGGGATTCGGGATTTGGATCTCGCGGAGCTGATTGCGGAGGAGAAGGCGGAGCAGGAGGCGTGGCCAAGGTGGAAGAAGGGGTACAAGATGTTTTGTTGATGGGGTGCGTTTTCTGTCTCTTGGGGGGTTCTGTGCGGGCAAATGGAGTTTTGGAATTTGGGAATCACTTTCAATATTCTTTGGGAGTACCCGTGGGTTTGGCACAGCGATAGCGTGTATTAGCTACTCAGCATCATGTTATTGTTCAATTGACATATTTCCAACAGTCAGTTCTTCCACGTCGAGTGGGAAGTGCTTGAGACACTACATATCGCGCACGACACCCGAGAAAGAGCGAAGTCAGGCGAGCGAAGAACTCCAAGAGACTTATGCTATACTTCAACATTACAAACTGTGGCAAATGCCGAGTATGTATGGCTCACCACTCCAAATCGTAAGACATGCTAGGCTGAAATCTCGCCAAAAAGAACGCCAGCAGTGTATGCCAAATCATGACCTTCATTCTAAACAGGTACGAAAACCCCCCCATCTACTCCTCCTCCTGCACCTCCGCATCCCACCTCGCCTCCTCGCTCGCAAAGAAATCCTCCCTCCGAATCCCACTCCTCTCGCACATGCCCCTGAAAATGCCCCCGCGGTCGTACAAATCGATCGGCCGGTCCAGCTCCGCCACGCGGCCCGCATCCATGACGAGAATCCGATCGTAGCCGATGATGGTCTTCAGCCTGTGCGCGATGCACAGCAGGGTCTTGCCCTTGAAGCCGCGCACGATGGTGCGCTGGATCTTCTGGTCGGTCTCGAAGTCGACGGAGGAAGTGGCCTCGTCGCAGACGATGATCTGCGCGTTGCGGACGAGCGCGCGCGCGAGCGCGAGCAGCTGCCGCTGGCCGAGGGAGAAGTTGAGCCCTTCGTCTTCGACGGCGGTGTCGAGGTGGATGCGGCCGGCGTCGTCGCCGAGCTGCTGGTCTTCGCCGACGAGGTCGGCCTGGCGCAGGGCGTGCCAGAGGGCGAGGTCGGCGTGCTCGTTGAAGGGGTCGAGGTTGGAGCGGATGGTGCCGCGGAAGAGGGTGGGGTCTTGGGGGATGATGGCGAGGCGGGAGCGGAGGTCGTGCAGGCCGATTTTGGCGATGTCGACGCCGTCGATGGTGATGCTGCCGCCGGAGAGCTCGACGAGGCGGAAGAGGGTGGACATGATGGAGGACTTGCCCGCGCCGGTGCGGCCGACGACGCCGATTTTTTCTCCCGCGCTGACGTGCATGGTGAGGCCCTGGAGGACGAGGGGAAGGCCGGCGCGGTAGCGCATTTGGACGTCATTGAAGACGATTTCACCGTGGGCGGGCCATGAGGGCTGGACGTCGCCGAGGTGGAGCGGGGCTTCTTCTTCGAGTTGCGTGCCGTAGTAGTGGATGCGCTCGGTGCTGTTCATATTGTTTTCGACCTCGGCGAGCTGGCGGACGGTGAACTGGATCATCTGGACGATGGAGAGGATGTAGGAGAGGACGAGGCCGCCGGTGGATGGGTCGATGCTGAAGCGGGAGGTGACGACGAGGATGCCGACCGTGAAGACGAGCAAGGTGCCAATGACGTCCAAGCGAGTAGCGAGCCAGCGTTGGTTGGCGTAGGTCAGGAAGTAGGCGCCGTCCATGCTGTCGACTGCGTCGTTGACAGAGTTGGCGAACTGCTTCTGCAGGCCGTATGCTCTGATGGTCGGCGTGCCGTTAACAGCTTCGCTGAATTTGGAGAAGACGACACTGCGTAGTACGGCTTCGTGGCGTTTGATCTCGCGAGCCGATGCGCGGTAGTAGTTGGCCGAGAAGATGAACATGACCGTCAGAGGGGCCAAGGCGATCGCGAAGTAGTAGTAGTAAGCGATAATCAGAATGAAGACCGACACAATCATCGCCATGGTAAGCGTGAACATGCGAATGGCATCTGTGAGCACGTTATCCATGGTGTCGACATCCTTTCCGAAGCGATTGATGATTCGTCCAAGCGGGGTGGTATCGAAGAAAGACATCGGAGCGCGGAGGACGCGGGTGTAAGCCCGGTGAAGCATGGTCTTGCTCGACTTGGTGCCATAGACGGTCAAGAAGACGGAGAAAGCGAATTGAAGCAAAGCCTGAGCCACACCCAACGCCGCGTAGACACCAATGTAGGCACCCTCAGCATATCCGAACTTGTCCGATGTCCACCACGACAGCCACAGACTGGTGGTGATGTTGGCTCCTTGTGAGATGATGAGCAAGAATATGACGAACGGTGCGACGAGGACAGAGCCACTGGCGCGCAGGTAGGCCATCCAGACTTCGAAACCTACGCCATTGACAGCCTTCTCTTCCGCTTGCATGAGACCACCCCCGGGCTTCTTGCCACCCTTCTTCTTCCTCACTTGCTTCTTCTCACCCTCGATCTCATCCTCATTCGGCTCTTCTTGCTGCTCCTTCTTTTCCTCAGAAGCTGTGGTCTCCATAATCTTTTGGAACTCAGGGTCCCCCTGCATGAGCTCGTTGAACGTGGCGACCTTGTGGATGCCGCCATCCTTCATCCAAATGATGCGATCGACCCTAGGCAGAACGTGCAGCTGGTGCGTGGCCAGCACGCGAGCCTTGTTTGCGAGTAAGCCGCAGATGGCGTTGTCCATGATGTGCTTGCCCACGTGCGCGTCGACGGCAGACAAGGGGTCATCCATCAGCACGATGTCCGCATTAAAGTAGATTGCACGCGCAATGTTGAGACGCTGCTTTTGCCCACCAGAGACTGTGATACCTCTCTCGCCGATTTCTGTCAGATCACCGTTGGGCAACATATCGAGATCAGGTCGCAGGGCACAAGCATCGACGACCTCGTTATACCACCTCCGCTCGTAATCCTTGCCGAAGGTGATGTTGTCCTTGACGGTGGCGTTCTGAATCCAGGCGTACTGCGGGCAGAAAGCTCGGTTTCCAGCGAAAGTGACATCGCCAGTCGTTCTGCGCATGTCACCAGCCAACGCGCCGAGGAGGGAACTCTTTCCGGAACCGACACCACCGATGATGGCTACAAGTTCGTTCCGGCCGATATTGAGATCGATGTTCTGAATCGCGAAAGGCTTCTCCTGCTCCTCAGCTAACGTGCTGCTGCTCACGCTCGACGGCATACCTTCCGGATGCTCCTTCTCCATCTGCTTCGACTTCCGCTTATCAGCTTTCTCCTTCGCCTTAGTGTCTTTCTTCTCCTGCTTGAGCACCTTCTGGCTTTTGGGACCCTGGCCTGGGATTTGTTCCGAATCCTGAGTCGGCGTGCGCTCCCATGTGAAGTCGGCGGAGCGGACAGAGATTGCATGCTCAGCCTGGTGGTCCCATACAGAAGGGTCTTCCTGTTCTTCGGCGTTCAGGAAGTCTTCGATTCGCTTCAAAGATGCATTGGCATCAACGACCTGGCCGATGACCATTGGAAGCAGGTTGAGCGGGATACGGAGGGCGTTGAACAGCGCCAATGAAGAGAAGACAGGAGCGGGATCCAGAGAGCCAGCGCCGTGGGTGAGCGAGTAGGTGATGAAGGCAAGCATAGATGCGAAAATGGGAATCGACATCGACACTGCCATGATGCCGTTTCGGATGGACAGAAGGAAAGCGATTTTGTTGATCTCCTTCGTTCGGATCTTGCTCAGACGATCGAGGAAACTGGTTTCCCATCCAAAATATTTGACGAATCGGACAGATGATAAGATTTCCTGTGTCAAGCTGACACGCTGGTCCGTAATCTTGTTGATGAACTTGCGGCGAGACATCAAACTCTTAATGGAGCGGCCGAGCAGGGGCATCAAAATCACAATGAGTCCGAAACCAGAAAGCGCGCTGTAAGTCAAGTTGATCAGAAGCAAGGCCAGAGTGAGGAAGACTTGCACGATCGAGGTCCAGGTAACGTGGAACATGCCGGATGCTTGGTCCACGCGGTACGTATCTGTCGACATCAAGTTGACAATCCTGCCGTTGCTCCACCCTTGACCATCACCAGCAACTCCCTTGGCCTTCTCTTTGCCGAGCTTCTTTTCAAAGAATGCCTTCTCCTCTTTGCTGCCCGCTTGCAGATTTTCCGGCCGCTTCTCTTCGCCTTCGCCACCGGCCTTCGCTCGTCCTGAGATTACCATCGCTTTGTCGAAAATAACCGAGATTAGCACAGCACGAGCTTGCCCACCAACCATCATTCCTCGATAGATGAAATGATTGGTACACATCGACTGAATGATCTGCATGCCGGTGATACCGAAAACCAATCCGAGACCTCGACCAATTGAGGGTGCAGGAATGGCACCTTGGGAGGCGGCATACGCTTCTCCAGCGAATCGAATGAGATACTTCATCACAAATGGTGACATTACTTGCAGGATAGCAGATGTGAGCTGACAGCTGCCTCCGATCAAGAATTCTTTCCTGAACGTATCGTAGAGAGCCATAGCCAGAGGGTTCTTGCTGACCTTCTCCTTCCGTGTCTTGTAGGCAGCATTCAGCTTCTCCGAGAGCACGTATACACTCCGGTCCGGGTTGACTTGCCAAATATCGTTGAGCTCCAGAGGGCGCTGATAGCCAGACACCATGAGTGGGTTGATCCATTGGAAATACATTATACTAAAGAAGCCGGCCTTCCATTCTCTCGAGGGAATGCGCTCTTTCGGCACCGGAGGCGGATACCTTGACTTGAGCGGATTCAGCCTCTCGCTCCAAGTCTGCTTCCGTGGCGTCGGTTCGTCATCCTGGGGCGCGTCGCTGGCGTAGCTGGTGCCCGTTCCTTGTGTCCAGTTGCTCTGCGTGCGCTCCACCTGCAACCGCTTCTTCTCTTTATCCAAGTCATCTCCGCTCGAGGATGCCTCTGCTTCTTCCACGGCTTCCTTGTCGAGGACCGTCTCTTCGTTCAATTCCTTCTCCGTCCCGACTTTTATGGGCTCCTCGGCCACCGGTTCCGCTTCGTGCACTTCCTGGGTCGCAGCGAGGTTGTCATTGTTTTCCGCAAGGGTTCGCTCCTCGTGAGGTCGCGACATAGTTGCGGCGCAGGCGGCTCAGAAGCCGGTGCCAGGGATCACCGTGGTCGCGGCTGTCGATTATCCAAAGAGCGCGCACGCCTCGGTCAGCAAAGCGAACATGCCGTGGCGACGGTATTGGCAGTATTAAGAGATCGTGAAACGAAAGAGATGGAGTGTCTCAGAAAGAGCATGACCGAGACAAAACACGGGCGAGCGAGGGCGGGCAATCGCCTAACGGCTCGGACGGTTCGCAGTCCATGATGCTTCCTCACGCCCACTTCTGCCGAGCGCTCGGAGTTTAGGACTTCTGCTGCCACCGATACTGCGTAAGCGGCCGAGAGGCTATTGGCCCAAACATGGGGTTTGGCGCGCGCAAAAGGCCAAGCTTTGCAATTAAGCTCTTCGGAACGGTGAGATGCGAGCGGCACGGACTTGATGGGCGGGAGAGACGTGGTAAACTCGGTGTCCTTCAAGGATCGCCACCATGGACAGGGTGTTGATTACGGTGCTCGGTCGCATTCGCATGCTGAGATAACACATCTGGAGTCGGTGCCATCTATACCAGAAACATGCGGGGCCGTAGTTTGTTCTGCGATCACTAATCGATTTCAACCTCGTGGACGGTAAAGTCGGCACATCTGAGCGCCGGAGCTCCGTTCGCCGAAAGAGGCAGGAGCCCAGACCGTCTGTTGCTCCAACGCTTCTCCAGAGTATCACATACTTTGCAAAAGATACCAAGAAAACATGCATGAGCGCAATACCTGTTGGGTGATGCAAATATTGAGAGGTTTGATAACGGCGTGGAGAGTCCGTCGATATCCACGTCTTTTAGCGAGACTGCACACACCAAGATACTAACCGTCTGCGATTTCAAACGATGCTGCGTAATACATTCCTTGTGGGCATGACGGGTATCGCTCTCCCTATGCACGAAGCAGACCCAAGCTCACGCATAAAATGAGAGTAATCTATGTACAACACATCACCAACGGCTCGCGTGGACTCCAACTGCTTTGCAAACGTCAGCCTAACGACACTTTCGAAGGCTAGCGCTGTTGGTGATCGCCCTCGCAGACAGGGCTGAGAGGTGGCTTCGCTGCCTGCCAAGAAAGAATCTCAAGGGCTGCTCTACGCCAATGAGTTTCACTTTGACTTCACCAAGACTGTCGAGGTGCTTCCGAATTTGCGCTCACGTTCTGTTCAGTCTCCACTACCGTCTGGAGACCAACTGGTGACGCGGAAAGTGGCTGCGGCAGGATCTGGATCTAAAAGTCGCTAACCGCTCCACATAGCGGGTCTGTAAGGCACATCCGTGGTGTAGCCGTGCCAGAGCAATGTGATCCATCACTTCCAGTCTGCCCTACCTCAGGCTCTTGAGATGAGTTGCCTAGAGCATCGGTTGCTTGTTGGCCGTCATGGTCAGACTGGCCAGGTCATGCCTCACTCCATCCTCAGAGGGCTTAGGCATTGACAAAGTCGTCCAATATTGTACGCCGCAAATGACTCGTAAGGGGCGGCCTTCAAGACGGTCAGGTGCTTGTTTTACGCTCGAAGGATTCCCAGCGTGGCCGAGTCGTGTTGCGATGACACACAGGCGGAAGTGGCGTATGCCTCCGAGTGGTCGAGCAATGTGACTTCGGGCTATCGATGTTGGCCTTGATTGCCATCGACTTCATTTTGGCCCCAAGAACCTACTCTCACCCACCTTGGGGGGCGTACTGACTTATACAAGAGCTCGGTGCTTGCTCTCTGAAGCGGCTTGGAAATGCTTCACAGCTTGTTGCCCACAAATCTGCCAGGGAGCGACCACATGACCAGGTGCTGAGGCCTGTGACGGTTGCTGCAGCTAAAACAACCATCAACTGGTTCGCAAAGATTTCGCGAAGAGAACACGAGAGTACGTCGAAGAATCCGACCCATTAGACTGGCTGCCAGGAGGTCACAAGCGCTGTCATAATCGGCGACTACCAGATGCACACTGATCACACAACGACCCTGACGCCACATCCGTGACATGTCGCAACGAAACTCGACTATGACGTCTCAGCCCAATCAAACGGCATCGGCGAGATCCCCCGACGAAGATTGGGCTTCTATCACAGACCCGAACGAAAGGCGAAAGATTCAGAATCGAATCGCCCAGCGCAAGTTTCGTAAGGCACCTCGTAAGCTCTGTCCGGCAGCATGTGATAGCACACTGACAGGCCTAGGCGAGAAGGCCCGAGAGCAACGAGAAGCAGCGGAGCGATCTGCCGAGAATCAGCGTCAAGCTGCTGGATCATACGCTGCGGCGGAGCCGAACGACCTCGACGCAGGCGGTGAGGAGGGACTGCCTTGGGGAAGCATTTCGCTTCGGCATATCGTCTCAACCAGTCGCTCGAAAGAGCAGAGCTCAGCAGGCACTTCCGCCTATACCGCAACGTCTCGGGCGGGCGGAAGTCCCAAATGAATGCCACAGGCGGTACCACACATGTATATTGCGGGCCTTGCTCGAAACGGCTGCTGCTACTGAAACAATAAGAAACCTGTCCCTGTCATTCAATATGTGTGTGACCCGGCACGTTGGGAGGCGTGGAAGGGTGTCCCTGTGACATTGTCCCGCGGCTCACTTCCTGCCGCGTTTGATCGGCGCGGCATGACTCTAGCAATAAGGAGCGATGTGTCTGGCAGTTGGGACCGTCCTGAAGGCTCAGTCGGCGTATTGTCGCGATGACGGCCTCCACATGTTCGGTATCCAGGTTTTGCTCGAGCATTATTAATCAGCGAAGAATGCCGCTTCAATTGTTGAGCGAAGGCTTAGTGTTCCATTAGGGCGACGGTAAGGACCGAGGGCGTTGTCTTCAGAGCCCGTCTGCAGCGGGACTTCCCTCATCACATTCCTTCGTTCATTTTGAAGAACGCCGCAATAATGGCGTACCGCTCACACGCCTGGGCAGTCTTGTAGCAACTAAGACCGAGGCAAGAGTGGTACGTAGCTCCAAGGGAAAATAACTCCGAAATCAGGCAATGCTCATTTCCATCAGCGGTCATCGTCAGCCAGGATTGATAGCTCGCAATTGATGGACCATAAGGATATCACAGGAAGATTTCTTTCCCGTGGGCGCAATGAACCGACCCGGACTAGCCGCCGCAACCAACGTTGGCGTTTTTTGAGGCATTGTCGTTGGTCGCCCAACTTTCTGCGAGCGCCGCAAGCACAAGCCACGCCTCGGCTGGTGCTTCCCCTCAGGCACCCAGTCCACTTCACTTACACAGCAACATCACTAGGCTATGTCATGGAGACTTTCTCTCATCGAGCCTCCCTTGCGAATCACTTCGGCCCGCCCTAAGTCTCGCCAAGTGCACGCGACCCGTCCAACACAACGGCAGAGTCAACTGACAGCAACTGCTGGGTTTGAAACAATAGTTCCTACCGGTGCAATGGCTACCCCTTCGACCACAAGGCCGGATTATTGCATCGCCCCGAGCATGGCGACCTCAACTCAAGCAAAACGATAGGACGATGGCCCCGGACAGCACTCCCAAGCTCAGAAACGTGATCACCAGGCCATGCGGCCTTCGCAAGCGAACGTTGCATCCATGCCGATGGCAGCTCTGACAACCTCGCGAAAGCTGTCAAGCCGTTCGCCTTGCCGCAAAGTCATGCAGCCCTCCACAAGTCCCGCAACTGCGACTGCAGGCATCGCCGCCTCTTCGACGCTAGCGGCGGTCTACGCCCCCCCTTCCGTGCTGTGAGGCACATCGTTCACTTCAAGGCCCCGATCGGCATCGGGTGTCAGGCATCAATCCAGCTCGTGCGCAACTTCTGAACGATGTTCCCTCCACACGCTTCCTTGTGGCGTCGGCCATCCCCTGCAGGTCCCCGAGCGCCGCCAAACTGCTTGGCGAGGTCGCCGAGGTGTCAAGGCTCGCAGTAGGCTCCGACTACAGTGTTGGAAAATGGAGACCCCGAAGTAGGTGCCTCGTGGTCGCTGTCGGGGAACGAGGCCGTCAGTGCCGTGCCTGAGCATCGAACATCCCTTATCTCTATAAGAGAGCCCTCGAGCACCAACGTATCCAAGCAGATATAAAATCCAGAGCACCATCGACATTTCGATCAGAACTCTTCCACCATGCCCAAGGGAAACTCTCAGCCTGCGCCTGTCAACGCATTCGCTCGGCTCGCAGTCGCTCAAGCATACGTCGCAGCCAACCGGAAGGGAGCTACCATGCCTGCGACTACTCGCTCGCAGAACCGTGCTACCTACACGGCTTCTCCTCAAGCCCAAGCTGGCTCTTCGAGGAGCGGTCAGACGCGTGTTGTCACGCCGGGCACGCCTCTATCAACCGCCCAAGGTGACGATGAGGACAGCGACACCGACACCGACAGCGACGGGGACGATAGCGATGACGAAAGCGAAGATAGCGACGATAGTGACGAAAGCGATGACGAGGACGATGATGAAACGATTGTAAGCAACATCTTTGCAATCGGAGAACCAAACGGGCTCGTTAGAAAGGAAAACATGCTGGGCCATCCGACATCGTAAGTGACATCAAGGATCCTTCTATACATCGTCTGACCCTCAACAGTGCTGAGTATGCGGGACTCGTACGAGTCGTAGCCGACTTTGCGGCTGAGAACTCTGACTTCCTCAAAGCTCTCAAAGCCCGCGTGAAAGTCCCCAGCGACCAATGGAGCAAGCTCATGGCCAGGCGTCTCAGGACCCGTTGGGAGACGACGATGCTTCGCTTTGATCGCAACCCGTCCGACCCATCGAACCGGTACGACGTCATCAACACCGCCCAACGCCTTAAGAATCTTGCGGGCGCCATCAAGCGCATGACGCGTGCCACGTACTGGGAGGCCATGAGGCTCGACACCAGGATGGAGTTCTTCAGCCTCCTGCTAGACATCATCCGGGACGTTGTCCGTCGCGACAGGGACCACTACGGGGGCCGCGGCTCGCCGTACGCCCTGCAGTCGGCCATCGACGTCAATCTGTACCAGCGCCTGATCGGACAATCCCAGGACGTCTTCGCCGTCAAAGTCCTCAGGATCATGATAAAGCGGGAGCTCGGCGTGCCGCTGTTGAGGCAGATCGCGTACGTCGACGAGATTATCCACGAGCTGAGCCGCCGTCCCAATGCGCGTCCTGGGAGTTCTGTGTCGGGCCGCTCGTCGGCTTCGTCGGGATCATCGGGGGTCGCGACAAGCTTTGGCGGAGTTTTGTTGAAGCTGCGAGAGAGTGAGTCGACTCCTTAAATTTCGCTGTCAATGTCCGTTGCTTTTCTAACATTGCTGCCCAGAATTGATCCAACAGCGCGAGCAGTGAAGGTAGGAGACATACGTCGGCTCAAGCGTGTTCGATACGCGGCAACCATTCGCTCTTTTCGTCAAAGCCCTACTCTCGGTCTGGTCTTCTGGCGTTCGGGTTGGTTTCGGTTTTCATACAGGATTTTGAAATTGCTCACGCGATGGTCAGTGAATCTTTCGGTCGCTCATTTTTCTAATCAATCTAAAATATCTCCGCTCCTTCATTTGGATCATGATACCTATGCCTCGTGCGTCACAGTACTGTTGAGTCATCATCGTCGTCTCGCTTCTGAAGATGTATCTGCCTGGGAGCCGCAATCTTCCGAAGTAAAAAGATGCAGGTCACGTTTCTGCGAAAACAAAGAATCTCATCTAATGTCAACGTTGGGCAGGTCACGTGCACAGCCTGATGTGGCGCAGCCCTTCTTCAAGCCTCATCCCCCGCAAGTCCAACGTCGTCACCAGGACGTCCCACGCGCTCTCTAGCGCTTTCTACGCCGCCGCCTCACACTCCGACGTACCTACATCGACATACTACTCGCACGAAGTCACCGTCGACAACATCTGGATCTACCTATCACGGTCTTTCGAGGCATCACACACACCATGGCGGCGAACACACGATACCAAGACGTTCCCCAGCGCGACAGCTTCGAGGAAGCAGGCTACAGCCAGCCGCCTCCTTCATACCAGGCTGAACCCGTGCCTGGAGACTCCCGATCTGAAGACGACAATGTCCCTGATGACTTCAAGGTGAGCATTTGAGAAGCGCAACAACCACGAAAGCAGTGTGCTGACCACACAACAGTTCGGCGGCTCAGTCGCAGAAGCGACCCTGCCCATTCGCATGCAGTTCATCCGCAAGGTCTACGCGATCCTCACCCTGCAAATCCTCCTCACGACAGCCCTCAGCTCCATCAGCTTCTTCTCCGAGCCGTACAAGAGATGGATCCAGACCAACCAATGGATGATGTGGGTCAGCTTGTTCGGCGCGATCGGCTTCATGCTGCTCACATACTGGAAGCGCAAGAGCTATGTAAGTACATCCCCATCAGCAGCGCATCAGCCCTTACAAGACTAACACCCCACTTAGCCCATGAATCTTGCCTTCCTCGCAGTCTTCACCGGTCTCGAAGCCTACAGCGTCTCCGTGATCACCAGCATGTTCGAATCGCGCATCGTCCTGCAAGCCCTGATCTTCACCTTTGGCATCTTCATCGCCCTCACGCTCTTTGCCTGCCAGACCAAGTACGACTTCACCAGCTGGATGCCGTACCTGTTCGGCGCGCTGTGGGTGCTGATTATCTTCGGCTTCATGGCGGCTTTCTTCCCCAAGTCCAGCGGCGTCGAGCTGGGCTACGGCGTGGTCGCTGCGCTGATCTTCTCGGGTTACATTCTGGTTGACACACAGCTTGTGATCCGCCACTACCATGTTGAAGAGGAGATTGCTGCTGCGATCAGCCTGTACCTTGACATCCTCAACTTGTTTCTGGCGATCTTGAGGATCCTGAACAGCCAGAACAACAACTAGTGTTTCTCCCTTTTGTCCGAATTTCTCGCGCTCTAGACTGTCTGTTTGGGTAATCCGTAATTAGTATCAGGCTGTGACACTGGAAATCAGGATGGCGTTCGGGTCACAATTACTTTAGTTGGAATAATTGGAACAAGTCTCAAGAAGGGCACTTCAGACTCGCTCAAACACCGTACACAACATGTCATCGTAGTATTAAGATCTATACGTCTAAGCGTGTGTCACAGCAATATATGCAACCCGTCTCCATCGTCATCAAGATTACCTCCTCTCAGCCTGACACTCTGACATCTCTTCACCTCCCCTCCGCAACATCCTTGACCCTCGCCTCAAACGCCTCAATCATCTTATCCGCCACCATCGGTGCCATCACCGCGCTCACGCTCGCCAACCGTGGCTCCGCAAACTCAAACTCAACCTTCAAGCTAACCTCCGTGCTCTCCCCCCGCGGCTCCAAACTCCACCTCGTCGCCAACCTCTTCAGCACCCTCTCATCCCTCGTCGGATCCCCCTCCACCGGCCCACGCGCACTATGATGCGCGACCTCCTCATCCGACAGCGCCGTCTCGCTCTGCCCGGCCACAGCCTCGACAACCCTCTCCGGCGCGCAGTAAACGCGGCTCCAGAAGGCCTCGCTCAGGCCGCCATTGAAGCCGATCTGCAGCTCCGCTTCCTCGGGGTAGCGCTTGCCGTCTGCGGCGGTCGGGGCGGAGGTCTTGGTCACGCGCGAGGAGCGGCAGTAGGGGATGAAGGCGCTGTAGGAGGCGACGTCGGAGATGGTCTGGTAGATGACGCGGGCGGGGTAGGGGAGGGTTCGCGAGGCGGAGATGGTTTGCGGGCCGGGGTTGGGGAGGAAGTTGGAGAGGAAGGTGCGGGTTTGTTGGTGGTGGTGAGGGTTCGGGCGCTGGATGAGTGGTCGGAAGGTGTTGAGGAAGGGTCGGAGGGTTTTGGTGGCCATGTTGGAGGCGTGGGGATCAGGTTGTTGTAAGTGAGATGCTGGTTCGGCTGGCGAATGAAGTGATGCTGTGTATGAATGAAGAGAAACGAATGGTGGTTTCGCGAAACAACGGCAAACAAGAGAACGCTCAAATGCTAGAGGACGGTGACGATGAAATCATTAGTCGTCGTTCTGGTGATCTTCCTCCGCAATTAAGTTCCGCAGATTGGGTTCGGGACCGGCGGGCAGATCCGAGACACTGCTTTCAGGGTCCAAACGGGCGGCGTGGGATTTGTGGAGGCTTGCGAAAGTTGAAGGAAGAAATTCCTGGCCGTTGACTCGAATCGGGCGAACACTGCAGAGAACACAAAAAGGTTGCAGTAATAGAGCAAAATGGCTGAATCAAGACAAGACGAGACAACTTTGCCTGTCAGGCAAAAGCAGCCCCGTCAACAATTGACGAAAGGAATGGAGCACATGAGGGAGTACGTGGCGATCGACGACTCCAACAAAACCTCTCAGCAGCAAGCAGAAGAAGACGCCTACGGAGTGCCAGCAACGATCGAACCGATTCGAAAGCCCGCCACAGACTCGCAAAGCAACCCTCAAAAGCGAAGCGACCCTTTCCAATTCGGCACGCGGTACCTGGAAGAAGGCGACGACATCTTCGCGCACAATGCGTGGGACCACGTCGAAGTCGACCCGCAGTACACCGAGTTCATCGCAGCGCAGACCATCTTCCAGCGCGAGAACCAGGTCTCTGATTTCGACAAGAAGCGGTTCAACGACAAGCCCGAGAAGTGGTGGGACAAGTTCTACTCCAACAACCAGGCCAACTTCTTCAAGGACCGCAAGTGGTTGACTCAGGAATTTCCTGTGCTCGCCGAAGTGACCAAAGCCGACCATGGGCCCTGCACCGTCCTCGAAGTCGGCGCCGGAGCCGGCAACACCGCCTTCCCCGTCCTCGCGATGAACTCTAACCCAGGCCTGAAACTGCACGCATGCGACTACAGCGCCAAAGCCATCGACGTGATCCGCTCGCAGGAAGCCTACACATCACAACAGGAGCCGAGAGTCCTCCAGGCAGATGTCTGGGACGCAGCCGGTGAGGTTCTTCCACCAGGCCTGAAACCCGGATCCGTAGACTTGATCGTCATGATTTTCATCTTTTCCGCGCTGTCGCCCGATCAATGGGCGCAGGCGGTGCGCAATGTGCACACTCTGCTCAAGCCTGGCGGTGAGGTGCTCTTCCGCGACTACGGGCGTGGCGACCTGGCCCAGGTGCGGTTCAAGAAGGGCCGGTATTTGGACGAGAACTTCTACGTGCGCGGCGATGGCACAAGGGTGTATTTCTTTGAGGAAGACGAGTTGCGCGAAATCTGGTCTGGAAACATCCCTGCCAACTCAAAGGATGAAGGCGAGGCTCCAACGAAGGTTCAGGTGCCGGGGCTGCAAGTGTTAAATCTGGCGGTTGATAGACGCATGCTGGTGAACCGTCAGAGGAAGATCAAGATGTACCGTTGCTGGATGCAGGGTCGCTTCCGGAAGGCTTCAAACGAGAACGAGAACGGAGAGGCTGCCAAGGCATGATTGTACTCATGACTGCCGCGGGCAAACAATGATGAGATGAGGCATTACGAGCTTGGCTCTATCATGATGATGATGACCGTACGACCAGTTAAACGCTAGAAGTTGGCGTGATCGCCGGGAAATGGCTCAGGGACTCGCCACAGTCAACATCGCAAGTGTTGAACATCTACAGGATGCAACAAGAAGCCAGCCATAATACAGAGGCAAAGTGGCGGAATTTGTAGGGGGATCGCATTCTCAAATAACTCACATGGTCAGTCAATTAGCTAGCTACCAGAACTGCCTCAGACCGCGTCCCTCCGAGACACCATGCGTTTAACACAGTCGGTTCTGTATCAAGAGGTCGACGAGAAAAAAATTCCAAAGTACGCACATGACGACTTAGATGCCGCATGACCCGCTCACTATACTCACCATGTCGCTTGCGCTGTCATCCAACTCAAGTACTCGCAACCCGCTGGGCAATATTGATCTCTCACCTTCAGCCTTCTCTAATCTCCACATTCAACACCATTTCCCATTTAAACAACAGCGGCATCGAAACCATCAAGGTATATAGCGATGTCGTCTACACCCACGACGTCGACGGCTCGACGCTCCTCTAGTAGGCTTCAACGTCTCATGTCGCCCAGCCACCGCAACCGCATCTCTTCCTCTTACAGGATCACACCACACGCGCACGCAAGAGGGCTCATGGAAAACTCGACGGAGCATCAAATGAATTTTCAGGTGGGCCAGCCACCGAAAGAGGCCACGGTCATCTATAGCACGCAGGGAGCACCATCGACACCACCTTTCAACTTGTCAACACCACTTGATAATCCCGGTTCCTCACAAGCTTGCGGGTTTTCCGAGCTGCACCATCTTACTGGACCGTCTAGGACCATACAAACTGATTGATGGCGACTCCGAGTACATTCGCACCATATTTGTAATACAGCTTGCCAAGCTTGGTCGCCAGAACCGCCGCCCGCCTCACCAATCCACCTTATTTGATGGCCACGTTAGCAGGACATTGCTGTGGATAGCGTGTCCCCGCAGCCATCTACCAGAGTAGCTCGAAGGAACTCGCACGTGGTGATCTCTCCATGGCCACTTTAGAAGGCTTAAAGCAAGACGGAGGACCTCATCGCTGGATGCTTAGAGAATCTAGACGTCTCGATCGCTGAAGGCCTGTTGGCTTTGTGCAGATCTCACAAAGAGAAGACCTGGCTTTTCCGCCTCTACCCAAGGAGTTTCTCCATGGCATGAGCTAGCATATATACAACTCATCGAAAACGGTCAACAAATCACCAACAATGCTTACTGCGAGCTGGGCCTCGCGTGCGCGAGCCCGGAAAGCACACCGGCGAGACCAAGACACGCCTACCATTGAATTATGGGGACCAAGTGGCGCCTACCGTCCGTGGTGCGCGAAGTATTCGACCTTAAGCCGTCAGCAAAATCACCAAGCCCTTTGTACAATTCGAGCGCGTCGAATGTGGCAAGAAATTCCAACAGCTGAGCACCCTTCGTACCCATCAATTTACACAGCTTGACGTAGCGGTAGATGAATGTCAAGACCAGACTCAAGCATCCAACCCTCAGGATCCTCATTAATATCTCGAGCGCAAACGGTACAGAATCCGACATACAAGAGGTTGAAACAAAAGGCGGCCGAGGAAGGATCGGACACTGCGTTTCCACCCAGTAATGCCGTACCACAACTGTACGATGAAGCATTGAGTCACTGTTTCCCATTTGATCCTGCACTGAAAACGATTCCATTACGACTATCACCACCATCATAAATGTGTACCGAGAATGCCTCGCGCCCTCCATCCTAAATCTGAGGTCTATTAGTTGCCGTGATAAATTAGTTATGGTGGAATCTCTCTCCTCTCCATAAGAAAAGGAACGGTAATGTGCTACCTTCTTTTCTAGACTACTGAGGTCACACCTTCCCTCAGAAAGACTGGCATCTCATGGATACCCCGAATACGCAACGTTACTAGGACCGTGAAGCCTGTAAACTTCCGGGTAAAGGTCAACCCCTAAAATCACCAATTCTGCCCTGCCCTCGAACACCTTTCGCAAAATCACTAGACAGCTATATTGCGATATATAGCCTTTTCCTTGACGACCGGGAGTCGACACAGAACGGCTGCGACAAAGTGTCTACTCAACCACTCCGGAGCCCTCCGCTAATTTGCTCGCCTGAGGCACCTAAATATATCGACACCCCGAGAATACCGACGTTTCAAAACGATTAGGGAGTCGATCAAACGATCGACCGACAGACAAAAGCTCATCACGCCACGCCACGCCGACAGCCACGCACACCCATGATGAAGCCCTGACGGTCGGGTGATATCGCGGTGATCGAAATGCCGATAGACAGAAATGCCTAAACATGAGTCCACTAAAAACAAAACCCGCAAATGTCCGCTCTCCTGATATCAGACGTGCCCACATGCCCTATTCATCAGCGCAGTATTGCTCAACAATGATGATAGATGAAGAGAGAGATATGCAATCCAAATGCTGAAACGCCTCGCCGGCGATCCCGCCCCGCGCCGTCGTCGCACGCGCGCAGATCCGTCCGCGAAGACTCACCCTCGTCTCGCAGATTCGCACCTCGAGATGATGATTGCCGTTCTCCTGAGAGTCAGAACTCCGCTCTTCTACAGTAGTACATAAAGTTACTGAATTGCAAACTACTACCTTACTCAAAAGACGATGATCTCCCACCAGGATGCCGCCAGCGGGGCACCTCGGCTCGCCGCGTCTGGAGACGAGACAAGGGCTCGCAATCATGGCGCAATCAAGGCGAAACGCGCAACGAGCCGATCGCAGAGTGCACGCGCGGAGGCCCGTGGGCGCTGGGCGCAGGATCATTTGGCTGGCGAGGAGGGGAGGAGGAGGTCATCTGTGGCGAGTGATGCGGGTAGCCGCGTGGATGGATGGGTTGATCTATTGTATTTACTGTATGTATCGATGTGTGAGGTCGTCCGTCACGCCTCACGCCACGGCGGTCGATGGCTGGAACGCCCTCGGACGCCAGACCACGTGCGCGCCGGTTCAGGACATCTGCATACAGTGCAGTACCGCAGTGTCGTGGCGAGCGGTTCGCGCGCCGGGAAGAGAAGAGATAAAGTTCGGCGCAGGGCCAGGGCAGAGCAGGGCCCTGAGGCCGTTTGCGGACGGGGGACTGATGATCTGCTCGGCTGCTGCGCGGACCCCCCGAGTCAATGCTTAAGCGAGAGGAGGGCTGGCGAATGGCCGCGGTCATGGACCTGGCGCGGCGCGCTGGATTGGGCAGTTGCCCTACGTGGCTTGGGCGAGGCGAGCGGTGGGCGAGACGATGGAGAGGCGCCCCGAGGTAGTGGTGAAGTCAGCAGATTGTTCGGGGTTCAGGGGGCACGGTAAGGTAGGCGACGGCGCGCCTCAACAGTTCGGCGAGAGGGCTTGCGGGCGAGCGAGCGAGGAGAGCCACGCCCGGTCGCCTTGTCACTTCAGCTGCGTGCGGGGAAAGTCGCCGGGAGAGATGCGGTGCAGGCGAAGGGACAGGCGTGGCGCAGGGCGAGTGGATATGAGGTTTGTGATACCACGCGTGTGTGATTGATATGCGTGGGCTGCGGGAGTGCGTGCAGGATGGCACTGGTGCCTGCGTGCCGAAGGATCTGAGACTGCAGCCAGGCTCGCTTGCTTGGGGGAGCGAACGGCGTGCCTGGCGCGCTCGCCGCTGGGCACGGAGCCACAATTATCTGGAGCCGTGGTGGAGAGGAAGAATTACGGAGATTGGCTCGGACGGGTTCGGTGCGTAGCGGGCTGCGATCAATAGGTTCGGTACGCTTTCGAGTCAAGCCAGCGTGACAGACGGCTGACAGAAGTCTCGCGGGCGGGGAGGTGGGTATGCCAGAGCCGTGGTCAGGGTACGCTGGCACAGTAGGCGTGCGCCTGATATATCCATGTCGATGTTTGCGCTTTTGAAGACCGGCGTAATCGTAGACGATTGCACGCACCTTATATTCGGCTCTGCTACTGGACGGCAAGCGAGAGCAGCGTGAGACACACAGACGACTATCGAAGCGTGTCAACACCCCGCGCAAATCGGAGGGTGCACCGGCCGGGTAGAGACAGGGCCTTTGCACCGGGTGGGTCGTGGCTGTCATCGAATCTTGGTGGATTTGCTGCCAGGACTGCTCCCAGGAGGCGGCCCTGGAGAGAGGTGGTGTAGGCTCCGATAGGGCCCTGCCGTCGTACGTACTCGTACCAGCTCCTCTCTGCCAGGGCGCTCAGCTAAGGCGCACTGCTGTCAGCATCGCTCCCACCACTGCTGACGGCGGCGCGTGGCAGCACGGCATTCTTGTTCCTGAGCGCCAGGCCCATCACTCCCGCTCCCGTCCATCGCAAGCAATTCCTCCCCCCTCGCCAGGCTGCAGTGCGACCGTGCCTTGGTGCAGCGCATCAACAGCCCAGCGGAGACGAGGTGCGCTAGCGTATACAATAGCCGGTCGTGCTTAAACCGTCCAGCGTGTGCGCGACTCGACGACTCCTCGACGCAGGAACAGCGTCAGGCGGCCTGCTGGCAGGTGTCTGTCCTCACCTCTCTCGCCGGCAGCCCGCGTGCCAATATCCCATCATCCTCGCCGCCTGCATCTACCTGCGGCAGCCCTCGCCAGGCCAGCACCCCCCGGCGGCGCACAGAGCTTGCGTCAAGTCTGTCTGCCGCATATCCTCCGTCGCCCGTTTAATCCAATCCTAAGCGCCGGCCTCTCATTGGCGACACCACGCCAGTCCGTCACAGCGCCGTCCACGGCGTCTGGGCGCAAATGGCCTCCAACGAGTCGTCGAGGCTGCTTGCACACCAGCCCGACTCGACTCGCGACCACCGCGGCCACACCAGCTCGTTGCCCTCCCGCGCGCCCACCAGCCCGCTCGCTCTTTACGAGCCCGCCTCCACCACTCGCAGCCCGACCACGCCTCCCTCCGCCTCGACTCCCCCGACCCAGGCCTCGTCCTCCTCCAATCGCAGCGCATATGTGCCCAGCTGGCCTGACGCGACACCACCCTCTCCGGACCGAGTGCGTGTCCCCGACCCAGCCAAACGGGCAGCGCCCGACCCTCGCCTCGATGCCATTCGTGAAGCCGCTGCTGCAGATGCGCTGAAAGAGGAGCTGGCCCGGAAGGAACTTGCAGCTTCACAGGTGCAGGCGCAGGCCCAGGGACGCGCCGCCGTGACCGACACGATCACAGGCGAGCAATTCCAGACCGGCACCGCGCCGTCAAGCTCCCCTCAAGCGTCTCCCACCATGTCTTCGTCCTCGCGCCCTTCTCGGCAGGAGCCACCCGCGAACATGCCTCGAACCGCCTCCATAGACTCTACCGTATCCTCCCTATCCAGCGTTTCGACGTCACAAAAAACATCCGCACCGAGTTCGTATCGTGTATCCGACAGCGCCGGCCCACAGGACGTCGCATCCGCGATTGCTGCAGCTGGCTCGCCAGAGGCTGCCATCCAAAAATTGCTGAGCGAAAAAGCCTCAGCAGCCTCACACAACGCCCAACTCTGGCGCCTCGTGGAAAAGCAAAGAGCTATGATTCTAGGTTTGAACAAGGATCTGGAGAAGTCATTAAAGGAGAAGGACCGCTACAGGAGAAAATTGAAGGAAAGCCTGGTTTCGTCGTCTTCTGCACCCGCTCTGACAGGGTCAGGTCAGACTCCTGCGGAGCTGGTGGCAAGAGATGATAGCGAATCCCCTGCGCTCCCCGACCGATCACGATCGTTAGCATCACACGCTGCTTTGCGGGATGGTGATTTGGACAGCCCGAAAGTCAGTGAGGGCTCAGAAGTGGCGTCGTCGTACATCAGTCGGTCAGACACCCCGCAAGGCCCGCGTGATGTAGATTCGCCTGCTGGAATACCCGTAGTCCAGACACCTACCGGTGCTGAGCTCGCCAATGGGGAGCTTGGAAAAGTTGGGGAGGACGCAAGGACGCACGATGCGGTGCCTGGCGTTAGCGAGCGAGCTGCGCCACTGGCGCAATTAGTCGCAAGCACCAGGTCACCTCCAGTGTCACCGAAGACACCGGAGCTACCACAAAGAGGCCATGTACCTTCGCTGTCGGTCTCATCGGCGACCAGCCCCACGTCAAATGCAGCGTCTTTCTCTGGAGCGTTTAAGGGAGCTTCACGGAAGGCGCCGCCTGCGCCCTTGAACTTGTCGCCCAAAGCTAAAGACCCGATGTCGCCGGCTTTCGTAGATGCATCGGAATCGGAATATGAAGAAGAACCGGAGAAGATCAGGGCTGATCGCGAGACGCGAGGAAGGCGAAAAACCCGCGAGGAGGACGATCGCGAGCGAGAGGTCCTGGCGCGTCAAGAAGACGAACACAGAAGTCAGTCGAACAAAAGCAAACACAGCAAGAGCAAGAGCAAGAGTAAGAGTCTGCCACCAGGCGAGAAGCCAGCGATAGTGGACGAACCAGGCGTCCCTCAAATCTATGCTGGCCACACACTTTCTGATTCGGTCCACGAGAGGCCACATGTTCCGACATATCAGCCTTCCGGCGACCCGGCCGCTATAATGAGCCAGCGCGCGGTCGCAGATCATCCTGGTATTTTACAGCGCAACGTGACTGCCCCGTCGCTCATGAGCCCAGGTCTACCTATGAGCCCCCGACCTGGAGATCGACCACCAAACTCACCGATGCCACGCGCACCCAACAAAGCTCTCAACTCCATGCCTCTATCGCCCAGATCAGGTCTACCTCTATCACCGCGCCCACCGAGACAACCTATCCCAATGCCCCCGCAGACACCCATGTCATTCGCTTCGCCACATCTTCAACGTGCAGAAGCATATCATGCAGCACAGGCTTCTCACAGCTCAGTCGACAGCCGTGTCACAGATGGTTCCCCGGACCCAAGCCCTGAGAACGAACGCCCGTTGATATCCAGCGACCCGAAAGCTCCAGGTGAAGTGTACAAGGGGTTGATTACTGAACAGTATCCTGGACTCTTGTTGCCGCCCAATGCTCTTCCATCAATCTTCGTCAAGACCGCCTCGTCCCGTATGAAACCTTCACGACAGAGCTTCATGGCACCGAAGCATTTCGAAGAAAACCCCGTGTTCACATTGTCAATTCACTCCCGGTCTGACGGGAAGCAATTGTGGCGCGTAGAGAAGACGTTTGCGGCGATGGCGACATTGAATCATCAGATCCGTCTGGTGACAGCATTCCGAGACCGCTTGCCGGATCGGAATCTTTTCGCCGGCCACGCACCCGCAAAGATCGATGCGCGTCGACAGGCCTTGGACGCGTTCTTCGACAGAATGCTGGAGGCAATCCAGGATGAGCGTGCCGCTCACATTGTCTGCAAATTCTTGTCAGCCGAAGCCTTTGAGTCTGAGGGAGGAGACTACTTCCCTACAGTTGGAGACCGCAGACCTGACACTCCCGTTGGCAAAGGTCGCACTCGACGTGAAGGGTACTTGACAAAACGTGGCAAGAACTTCGGCGGTTGGAAGGCACGATATTTCGTGCTTGATGGGCCTAACTTGAAGTACTTCGAGGCCCCTGGCGGTGCCCAACTCGGATCCATCAAACTCCAAAACGCACAAATCGGCAAGCAGTCACCCGGAGCTAACAGCAGCGCGACTGAAGATGAGGAAAACCAGTTTAGGCACGCCTTCCTCATCCTGGAGCCGAAGCGAAAGGATTCTTCTAGTTTGGTTCGTCATGTTCTCTGCGCGGAGAGCGATGAGGAGCGCGACTCTTGGGTCGATGCACTCCTTCAATATGTGGACTGGCGGGACGACGGTGAGGAGATCGGCAGAGGCGTTCCCATTTCCAAGGCCGACATAAGCGCACCGCGAAGCCCCAAGATTCAAAAGTCGTTCAACGAACTCCGCCCATCGTCTCTCGGGCCAGATACCCGTCTTAGGCACCCTGACTCGATGCGCAGCGTCGGATACGAATCAACCGTCGCTGGCGAAGCACCGATCATGGGACCTCCGAGTGCACGGCCATCCGGTTCACCTTCGCCTCCTTTCGACTCTGCACGCCAGAGTGGGAACAGCAGCGGCGCAAGCGAGCAGTCTTTCCCACAACATCCGACAATCTCCGGCCCAAGCAACGCACACATCATCCAAGATTCTGGCCAGTGGGGTATGAAGCCTCCGCCCACGCCTGGGGTTTCGAAGGACAAGAAGCGTGGTCTCTTCGGCTTCCGCGGACGATCCTCGTCTGACTTGGGTCCTGAGAAGGGTTCCCTGCCTGGATCTCAGCCGGACAGCGGTACTCGAGCAGCTTTTGGTGTGACGCTGACTGAGTCTATCGAATGCGCGAATGTTGCGGGCGTGACGACTGAGCTTCCAGCAGTGGTGTACCGCTGCTTCCAATACCTGGCCTACAAGAGCGCCATCAACGAGGAGGGCATCTTTCGATTGTCCGGATCGAACACGGTGATCAAAGCCCTGCGCGATCGCTTCAACACGGAAGGTGACGTTGACCTCGTTGGTGATGAGAAGAACTACGACATCCACGCCGTCGCTAGCTTGCTCAAGCTCTACCTACGTGAGCTGCCCGCCAGCATCTTGACGAGAGAGCTGCATCTGGAATTCCTGCAATGTCTCGAGTTGGGCCCCAGAGACAAGGTGATCAAACTGAACGTCCTGGTGAACAAGCTTCCTCGTCCCAACCGCGTCCTCCTATCAGCCCTATCCGAGTTCCTGCTCAGCGTCGTCAACAATGCCGACATCAACAAGATGAACGTCCGCAATGGTGAGTCTTACAAACCAGTCTTCCGAATCATGTCAGCCTTCCAGCATTGACACTAACATCCCACCGCAGTCGGCATCGTCTTCGCCCCCACCCTTAACGTCCCCGGCCCTCTCATCTCCTCCTTCGTCGAAGACCAACCCACCATCTTCGGCGCCCCCCTCTCCCCCTCCGCCCTCTCCCCCGCCGCCCAAGACCACCTCACCGCCAACCCCGCCTCCCAACCCACCGACCTCCGCTCCCCCCGCAAAATGACTTTCCAAAACCTCCCAACCCCAGCCTACAACCAGCCCACCTTCCAATCCATCGGCCTCCCGCCC
This sequence comes from Cladosporium halotolerans, assembly GCF_011745625.1. Classification (NCBI taxonomy): domain Eukaryota; kingdom Fungi; phylum Ascomycota; class Dothideomycetes; order Cladosporiales; family Cladosporiaceae; genus Cladosporium; species Cladosporium halotolerans. The sequence goes on from NW_027191458.1 coordinate 200,474, forward strand.
CACTTCGACCCAAACGAGACCGGCCTCATCCCCATGCGCCCGGAGTACCACATGGCGCCGCAGGGCGAGGGCGGCTTCGGGAGTCTGAACGACGCGCTGAGGAGTCCGGGCTTGGCGCCGCCCGGCGGCCGCGATGCGAAGGCCCGCAGGCGCGAGAGCAGTATGGTTGCTGCGGTCGCGATGGCGCAGGCGCAGGTGGCGAGGAAGGGGAGCGCGGGGAGGTTGAGGGATGAGCAGGGGCAGGGGCAGGGGCAGGGCGAGGGGGTGGGGATGGGTAGGGAGTATGGGACGAGTTTTTGAGTGATGCGGCATGACTGAACGGGTGCTTTCTGACGGTTTGGGGCTGTGATGATCACCCCGGCTGCCCGCCGCCTCATTCTTTGAGCGGTGGCCACGACTCGAGGGTCATGCCCTAAAGGACTGCCTTGCGCGGGCCTGGGCGGCAATTGTTACCACCCAACGAGTGCCTTCATTCCTCGCAGTGCGCTTCGACACTGCAGCCATGACCTTTCGCACGACTTCTCTTCGCTTCGCCGAGTTGAACGAAACAAGAACGCGACCCGGACGAATCGACACTGGACCTCATCACTACTCGACGCGATCAGGGCGGCACGTTTGGACGTGCCCATAACCCCTCTCCTTCCATCCCCTCTTTCCTCTCTTCCCTTTTTTTCAATTTTGGACTTTTGTCAAAGCATGAACGAATACCCTGTCTTGTTTCTTGCTTGGTTTTTTGCCTTAGTAGTAGTAGTAAAGTACAGTAGTACAGTACAGTAGTAGTAGTAGTAGTAGTAGTAGTAGTAGTAGTAGTAGTAGTCGTAGTGTCCATGGATATACCCATTCTTTGTTTGGTAATTTGTTATGTGAAGTAGTTTCTGAATACAGCACATAGATTCATTGCTTCAGAATATTACCTACTACTCGTTAATTATCAAGATTCGATACCATTGTCACCTTTCATATCAAAAGTAGTATGCGAAACAAACACGTCGGCATAAAAGGCTGTTCACGTCAACGCACTAGATTTTGTCCCGTCATCTGCCGCGGTCATTGGCCACCTGATGAACGATACCAGGTCGGACGATGGAACCCACCTCATGAAAGCGAGCCCGAACTGCCTCGCGATCCGACGCAGCAGCATATTCGCCTGATCTAGGATCGAGCACTCGCACGCTTCGTGAGGTCTAGAACGTGAGGTGCTGTTGCTGAATTTCGTGGACTTAACTCTTTTAGTCAACCGCACCCTGTCACTGCCACTTTCGCTCGCTACTGGCAAGGAAAACGTCGCAGGCTGCTTCGCCACACCCACGCCACGCCACGCCTACTCCACCCATCTTAGTAACTACCTACCTATACCGCTCCGTCCAATATGCCGCGGCGCGCTGTCTCACCAGCCTCACCCACTCGCCGGGCCAGCAGGTCCAGACAAGGCGCGGCAAAGACAACTCGCAGACTTTCCCCACCGCCCTTCGGGACCCGAGCCCGCGTCCGGCAGAATGTCTTTGGAGACGTTCTAGAAGGAAGGCGCGCGTCTGTTCCCGTTGTTCCCGTCCCGTCCCTTGTGGTGGTCTTTGTTTGCCGACGGACGAGGACGAGGCGCGGTGCGCGGGCTGCGCGCCTCCGTCTGTGCGGTGGCGAGGAGGGCTCTGATTTTTGTTGCTGTTGGTTGGTTGGTTGTTTGGTTGGTTGGTTGGTTGGTTGGTTAGATGGTCAGGGTCTCTGGCGCTGTGGTGGTGTGGCTGGGTTTGGGGGACGTCGCGAGTCGGAGGCTCCTGTTGTTAGTATGTGTGTGCATAGGGACCCGGGCAGGGCGGGAGGTTTTGAGCTTCGGGGGAGCTCGGGCGCGGCGCGCTGGCGGGTCGTGAGAATGGATGCATGTAAATACATATTATTGCAATGTGTGTAAGTTGGGTCCGGCGGGATCTGTGATGGCGGTGGGGGTGGTGGTGGCGACGGTTTGCGCGAGGGCCAATGACAATAGTTCTCACACTGCGCATCTCGGGGATTGATAGATCTACGGCACGGTTGGATCTCCGTGCATTATGTCCATGACGCGCTGGCGGACGATGCGCGTCGTCGTGCTCGAAAGACTGCAGGGTTATGACGACTGGCAGCCGCGAGGGGTGGAGGGTGAAAACAAGATACGGGCGCGGGCTGCGCTACCTTAAGTGCGTTAGAGTTTGGCTGGGAGGGCGACGCGGGGGGTTTAAGCGAGGCGCTTGGGGTGGGTGGAATGGTCACTATGACAGACTTGACAGTCTTGATAGTAGTTAGTTGGTGTGAGAGAGCACGAGAGATGGCCGATAGGCTCGATCTCTAGAAACCCCGCGCGCGTGTCGATGCGCAGTGCGCGCCCGGTGGCTACATCATGGGAGTCGCATGCTATGTACAGTAAGGTATGTACGAGCCACAGGACGATGAATGGAGACGGCAACGTGGCTCGCCTGACAGGCGAGGCTTCCAGCTTGAAGAAGGCAGATCGGACGATGCATCCCTGCAAGCAGGCCACGGCTCAATGGTCGACGAGGCTGGGTTGACGAGGGCGGCAGCGCGCGCCGACGTCAGCCACGTACGCGGGCGTTGGTGTTTGGCGAGGTCGCGGTGGAGCTTGAGCCACGAGCCCTGGTCTCGTCCATCTGCGTGGGTGCGAGGTGCGCTTGGGCGCACGCGAGAGCGGACGATTTCTCCGACGGCCGCGTCGCTGGCTGTCTGTGAGTCTGTCTGCCTGGCTGTTTCGCCCGTCCCGGCTGCCAGGCCCTTCAGGTGTGGGTGGAGCGCTTTTGGAACGCCACCCGTGGCTCTGCGAGACCGAGCCGAGCGAGCACCAAGGCGCGCGCGACATCGTCAGCCTCGTATGGCGGGTGTTCGTGCAAGGCACCGCACGCGATCGCGCGGCTCCCACGCCTTCACTGCCCTCGATCCGCAGGCCCACGCACATCGCCGGGCCGGCAGGCGTTTGCGAGTGGGCTGGCGATCGGTGTGGCTGCAGCGGCGGAGGAGGAGGAGGAGGAGGAGGAGCAGCGCTTGGCCGATGACGACGGTGATGAGCAGCGCAGCCGGCTGAGGGAGGCGGATGGAGCGAATGCAGCGAATGGATGTGTTGCTCTGCCAGCCTTCCAGCCTCGGGCGCGCTCATCCCTGCGTGCCGGGCTCGTCTCGTCTGTGTTGCCGCAGCCCAGAGAGGCCCAGAGAGGCCTGCCGTATACACCATGCGACCGCCACCTCAGCGCGCCGGCTGCCTCAACGCCGTCTTCCTCCCTCACCAGTCCTTGCATACCTTAGTTGCTCACACTACCTGCCGTCTCCCACCAGGAACCCGCGCACTCGCCACGCACGCCAGCCAGTACCGACCTGGGTAGTGCCCTGCCTAACCTCACGATCAACACCGCGGCGCCACCAGCAGCCCCGCGGGCGCCTTCCGCACACGCACCGCCCCCGTCAGCCCGTCAGCCCGTCAGGCTCGCCATTCATTCCCGCCTGCTGCGCCCACCCCAAGCCTTTGCACCTCAGGGTCGCAGCTTCTTGCCTGCTTTTGCTTCTCAGCGCCCGCCTCAGCCCCCCTCGGCATCGCCACACCACGCCGCTCGCTGGCCACCACCACCGCGCTTGCTGCGAGCGCACCGACTCCTCCACCACGCACTGATCCTCCGCCCACACCACTGCATCACTCTGCGCGCATCTCGTCGTCTCAAAGTCTCAAAGCACACGACACGCCCGCGCCCCCAACCGCCTCGACGTCATCCGCGAGACGTGCTATGCGCCGGCCCACCACCCGGTCACTGCGCTCCCATCCATACACTCTCACCCAGATTGCTAGCATTCCACACTGCCGCTGCCCCGTTTAGCCGCGCGCGACGAGGTGCGTTCTCCGCCGCCCTTGTGGCGACACCATGCACTGCCACGCCACCGTCTTCCCATCTCCAGCCTGCCGCCAAGCCCATTCTTTGCGCTGCCGCTGTATCGAATGCCCGTCGCTGACCTGACCACGCGACTGCAGACTCCATAGTGACACCACCGCGCATTCCACCTCCCATGTCGACCTAGCCCTATGGCAGCAACTCAGCGCGCCGTTTCCCCTCCCTCAAACCAACCGCCCGCGACCAACCCTCCTAGAACGCCGACCTCATTCCCTACCGACTCACACGCGCCGACCACGACATCCACCGGAAAGGCAGACACGCTTCGTCCGAAGCATTCCAACCTGGGACCCACCTCTAACCCAAGAAGCCTCTCGCCAAATACAGCGACATCGAAACCGTCTCAGCCTCGCCCGCATTCTCGATCTCCCGTACCTTTGACCGGCGCAGCCGCAGTCGCAGAGGCAAAAAGAAGGGACCATCAGGAGCAGCAGCAAAAGGCCGCGGCAGAGGGCAAGCGGACGAGTCGGAACCCTGCCGTGCAGGCCATGCAAGCCCTCATGGGTGGAGGAGGCATCAGCAGGCCGTCCGACAGTCCCGCGCCGAACAAGCTCAGCGAGCCCATGCGCAAAGTCGCGGAGAAAATCACCATTCCTTCACAAACGCAGGGCGATTCGTTACATGCGAGTCCGACAAGCATGTCCAGCTATGGATCTGTGGAGTCTACCGGACTAGGTGCAGCCATGACTGCGACAGCCAGCAATTTCCCCGAAACTTCGGGACAGCACAGTTACGTAGCCGAGCCGGCCGACATGGAGTCTGGCCAATACCCGGAGAATGGACACTTGAACGTCAACAGCGACGATGGAGCCAAGGCGTTTTCATATCCTGGTCCGCCACCACAAGAGGCAGAGAAAGAAGCGCCTTCTCGAGGAATGAGTCTGCCTGGATACGGCCAGACGAGTCCGAAATCGCCGGCCTCGTCGACTAAGCGTCACAAGTGCCCGTACTGTTCGACAGATTTCACCAGACATCACAATCTCAAAAGTCATCTGTTGACTCACAGCCAAGAAAAGCCGTATGTGTGTCAAACGTGCAACGCACGATTCCGACGGCTTCACGACTTGAAGCGACATACAAAACTACACACCGGAGAACGACCCCACACATGCGATAAATGTGGACGACGATTCGCGCGAGGAGACGCCCTGGCTCGCCACAACAAAGGACCCGGAGGATGCGCAGGTCGAAGATCTAGCGCTGGTGGCGAGGACGATTTCGGCATGGACGGCGTTGATTATCCCGGCGACGAAGATGACGACGTCGATATGGACCCTCACTCCCGTCGCGTCAGCGAACCAAGCCGCAAGCGAGCACACCTCGAAACACCTCAGGATGTTGAGCGACAAGTATACCGCCAGCACTCCAGCACATACCCTCCACCCGCGATACCCCCACACGCACGTGGCGACATGGCGCCACCACAGGTCGTGCACCCTAACGCCGGTGCCGCCACTTCACCTCGAGATATGTCAGGTCAACCAAGCCCCGCAGTAAACTCCTACTACAACGGATCCTGCGCCCAGGTCTTCCCGCAACAAGGCCCCATGATGACCGAATCCCCCAAACCCCTCTCGCCAGGCCAACCCTCCGACCAACACCGCCTGAGCGTCACAGACCCCAACGCCGCATCCTCAGCGCGCAACCGCTCCCCCTCCCTCGCCTCCCAACTCCAACAACAACACCTCTCCCGCGCCAGCGCCGGCGGCGGCGGCCGCACACCCCCCCAGCACCCCCCCGCCCAACAATTCCCCCCTCACCCCGCCCAGCCCCAACTCCCGCCCCTCACCGCCTCCTCCCAGCGCCCCTTCGCAAACCCCGGCCCCTCCTCCCTCCACCACCAGCAGATCCCCCCCGCCTCCGCTTCCAACGCCGGCAGCATGTCCTCCCACGGCCGCTCGTCCGGCAGCAGCCTGCGCGACGTGCTGGGCTCCGGCAGCGGCAGCGGCGCCTCGGGCCCGGAGGCCCCCGGCGCGCCGGGCCCGGATATCTGGGCGTACGTGCGCGGGCTGGAGGCGCGCTTCGGCCGCATGCAGGACGAGTACGAGCTGCGGATCTCGAGGATGCAGGAGGAGATTTTCGCGCTGAAGGCGCAGGTTGCTGGTGGGGGAAGCGGGGTGGGTGGTTATGGTGGTGGTGGGGTTGGCGAGGCGGCGGCAGCGATGCAGAGGCATTAGGATTGTTGGTTGTGGGTTGCTGGCGTTGATCACCCAGGGGAGGAGAGGGAGGAGTGGAGTGGAGTGGGTATGAGACTGATGAGGCGGCTGGAGCTGGAGATGGGGAAACGTAGCGGTGGGGTTGTGAGGCTTGTCTGATGGACGAAGATGGGATTTCGAGGCGGACGCTTTCGGCGCCGGGCTTTTATGATTTGTCCCCGGAGAGCGGACGTCACAGTCGGCGGAGCTGCTCTTGGGTTTTATTGAGGGCGTTGGGTCGGGTGTAATTGTACGCGTGCGGCTTATCGCGCGCGGCACGCCACTCGACGACTTGTCAGCCGCGCGGCTCTTTCGGAAGAAGACGCGAAGACGAAGACCCAAAAACGCACCACGTCACGTCAGCTCCGGCCGAGCGCAACACCAGAGGAGGATTTCGAACCCCCCTTCATCGAACCACCGCGCAAGTCGCCTTCAGGATGACGAACATCACGTTTATCCATCGCCATCTCCGCCACAATCACCGCCTACCATCACCCCAGACACCCAACCAAGACGCGGTGAAAAAAATCACGAGAGCATTGAATACGCGGCCTTTCCATCCCTGAAACAGCGGAAGGAACCGAAGCGCAGCGCTCACTCATCTGGCTTTCGCCAACATCAATCGGCCTTCTCTTCAAAAAAAAAAAAGAAGAGCAAAGAAGCAAGCGCTTCCCCAGCGCCCCCATCGCCCATGCTTCCTCACTTCAACGATTCGTGTTATTTCTTTTCCTTCTTTCGTCACGACCAAAAAAAGTGTATTATATAAGGTAGCTAGCTAGCGCTCTCGCTTTTCCTCTTGCTCTTCTTCTTTTTGCTCTTCTTCTGCGACGTTTTTGATTCCCCACGGAGTGCAAGGCAGGAAGGGTTCTTTTGGGTATCGCGATGAGATGAGATGAGGAGGGACGAGGAAGAGGGGTGCTCCGGTGGATTGGGCTGGATTGGAACGGGCTGGGGTTTGGCATTGTTGGTTGGGTTGGTTGGGTTGGGTAGCAGAGCAGAGCAGAGTAGTAGTGTTTGAATGATGATGTTTGTTGGTACTCCGTTTCCATTGCTTGTCGCATGTCTTTTCTAGTAATGGCAATTGTTCGTTCGGGTGAGGGGGGGGTTTGTCTTGGATTGTGGAATAGTGGTCTTTTATTTTTATTTTTATTTTTATTTCATTGTTTTCGGGTTTTTTGGGGGCGCCGCAGAAGCAAAGGAAGGGGTTCGTTCGTTCGCGAGGACTTCTTTGACCGCGAGTCCGGTGTTCGATGAGGTCGGAGCGAGCGGTCACCTGACTACTCCACCTACCTACCTACTCCCCAGCAGTGGGTGGCAGTCGACTGCCACGAACTTCTCCGACTGCAATGGATGAACGACTGGCTCTTCAGGCGATGGGAAATCGTGATCAAACGATGAGTTCGATCGTGGATGGAGTGGAAGACGTGGTGGTGTGGCGAGGGTGTGAAAATGGCATGGCGAGGGCGGCGTGCTTTGAGACATTTGTTTTGATTTGAGCTGGCGGGGTTTGTTGTTGCTGTCTAGGCTACGCTGGCTGATGGGGGTTCGTGTTTCTTTGGAAGAGATGGAGTCAACGCGGATACGCTTCGTGAATAGGGTGTTGTGGTGGCTATAGTGTGCTGCTGTTTAGTATTCGCGATCGCTAGGGTCGTTGCTACTGCTCCACTGGATGTTGTTGTCGATCGCCAAGCTTTGGAGGCTGCGTGGGTCTGAGACATCCATGTCTCGGTTCTTCCGCAACTTCACTTCCCGCATCTTTCACGAATCTACATACCTAGGCACTTGCAACGAAAGTGTCGATTCGCCTAACTATCAATCCACACTCGAATGGGTATGCGCACTCGCCCGCCTTATGATTATTGCCAGCCGCTCACCATTGGCTGCAGTTAGCCCAACGGTTCTGGTTGCTGGAGTGGCAGGCGTACCGAAACCATAAAATCGCCAAACCCCCCGGACGAGCCACCCTGACGCCCGAGCGCCCAACCATTACTGAAACGGTATTTCCTAAATGGACTAGCCCCCCAGTCTCCCTCCAACAATGGTGAACACATTTCGCACCCAAGCATCACGAGAATTGCTTGATCGTTCTGCAACATGCACCCGCCTCTCTGTTCCAGCATTGCGTTTCCCCATATGGACATCCAAGGCCAGCCACGGAGAGTGTATATGATTGCGCGTCTGCCTTGCAGATCGCCTGGATCCTATTCTGGAGCGTTGGCCATCCGCCGCCGCGTTGGCCATTCTTCACGATGGCTTCAGACCGGTGGCTGACATCCTGTAGGTGGTTGGTATGCACAATGTAGGTGAATATAAGGCCGTCCATTTTTTCTTTCTCAATCCCGGTCAGCAAGCATCTCCTTGTCTCTCAAACGATCTCATCGCTATCTCTCTCTCCAATCGATTGGCTCTTGTCAAGATATCCATTCTTGGGCATTCGATATCCCCCACAATGGCTCCAGCTTCCCAACACCTGCTGGCCCTCCTCGCCTTGGGCCTCCTCTGGTCCCCTCAACACGTCAACGCCCACGGCTACATCAAAACCCCTCCCTCCCGACAAGCTTCCTGCGCAGCCGACAAAGTCGACGAGTCCAACTGCGGCGGCGTAACCTACGAGCCCCAATCCGTCGAAAGCCCCAAAGGCGCCCCCTTCGACACCGACGTCGGCACGCAAATCTGCAACGGCGGCGGCAGCCGCTTCTCCGAGCTCAACACGCCCGGCGCCGACATCTGGCCCACGACCTCCATCCCCGCCGCGCAGGACCTCGCGCTCGAGTGGAAGATCACCACCGCGCACAAGACCCAGAGCTGGGCCTACTACATCACCAAAGCCGACACGCCGCTCGACCCCTCGCAGCCCCTGACCAAAGACTCCTTCGAGACGGAGCCTATCCTCCTGCTCGACACCAACCACGACGCCCCGCCGCCCTCGCTCACGCACACGGTGCCCGGCGACGCCCTCGCCGGCCGCTCCGGCTACGCCGTCATCTACAGCGTCTGGTCCATCGGCGACACGGGCAACGCCTTCTACAACTGCGTCGACGTCAACTTCGAAGCCTCCGAAGCAGAGCAGCCCGCGAGCAACACGACGACGACCGCAGTGCCAACGACGATGGCGACGTCCACGCGCGCCATGACCGGCACCGCAGTGACGGGCACCGGTCTCCCGGGCACGGCGGTGTCGGCGACGGGCAGCATGAGCACCGCGACGGGCGCGGCGAGCGTCGGCTACTCGGCGACGGGCAACTCGACGGTCCTGACGCTGTCGGGGAGGAAGTTGAGGAAGTACTTTTGAGTTGCGGGGACGGGGAGTTTGTAGATGTTTTTTTCGTTTCCTTTCTTTTTTCAGAGCGTCATACCCATTTGAATCGCCTGGTTGCATTTTTCTCGGAGTTTGGGATTGGGACGGGAGTCAAAAAAAAACGCCAAAGAATGGATGGATGTCCATGTTTGCGGTACGTGTTTGGCCGGAGGGAGTTTGGTGGATTTTTGACTGCGAGATGGAGCTTCAAGAGCCGGTATCGAGTGGCGTTTGGGGTTCATCGGTGGATTGGGATAAGACAGATGTAGAGGAGGCATAATAATGAGACATAATAACCTTGTGCACGATCTCGAATGCACGATCTCGAATGCATCATTCCTCCTTGGACCAGCCTCTCACTACGTGGGCGAATTCTCCATGAACTATGTCTGGCAACCGTGTAGATCAGCTAGTAATCCAGTTATATAACCTACGGAGCAACGATATAAACTTGAAAGCCGCGATAGCGCGGATTTCCCAATTGGGTTGTTGAGGAAAGTGGGGATCGTCACACGTCAGCGGATGTTGAAGTGAAGTGCGTCTCAGGCAGCTTGCGAGCGTGCCTTAAGCATCTCAAAAGCTCAAGGCAGCGTGAACTTCCTAATTAGGCAGTTGTGAGAAGAGCGGGGACTGTGACATGTCACGGGTTAGTGAAGTGAATATGGCCTTCCACGGGGCTCAAGTCAGGTACGCGTCTTTGTCACGGAAACTGGTATGCTTTTGGAGTCTACGTGGGGGTTTGACTGCCCTGCGGCGCCTATTCGTTTCACCGTCTAAGGCGGAGAAATGGAAGGACGAACGGACAATCGTGCACAGGAACGTCTGAGTCAAGGATTGCGAGTATAGGGTGTCATAACACTTTTAATCATGATATGTAATCATAGCTTTCTAGCTGTGCAATGATCGTAACAGTACTCAAAAAATCACAAAGCTTTTTCTTAAAGCTCGATGACGACCTTCTTGGCAGAGACACCCTTCTTGTTAGTGTCGCAGCCCTTCTGCACATTCTCCAGCCCCTTGCCAACAACAAGCGGCTCCGGCACAAGCCTGAGCTTACCCTGCTGCAGCGCCTCCTGCACGTAGCTCTTCCAAACGGGGTGAGTCGTCTCGGAGATACCAAAGACGTTGCCGACCTTCACAGCATCCGGCACATTCTGCGGCCCAGGCAGGGTCACAGCGAGGTTGCCCGCGCCGCACTTCTCCATAATCGGCACGGTGATCTGGTAGCTGTCCTGGTTGGAGATGGTGTCGTAGACGCCGATGAAGTTGCGCGGCTCGGCGGCCTTGACGGCTTTGGCGACGTCGTCGACGACGCTAGAGGACTTGTAGTCGAACGCCTCGCTGGCGCCCAGCGAGCGCACGAAAGCGTGGTTGCGCTCGGATACGATGGCGATGACGTGCGCGCCGGAGGCGACGGCGAGCTGGACTGTCAGGGCGCCGACGGAGGAGCTGGCGCCGTAGACGACGAGGGTCTTGCCGCTCTGCGTGGGTGTGAGAGTAGGGTACTCGAGACCCATGAAGCCGTTCTGGCGGGAGCCGTAGAGGCCTGCGGAGGCGGTGTCGAGGGCGAGGGGCAGGACGGAAGCCTCGGAGAAGCTGGCGCTGTCTGGGATCTTGCCGACGATGGCGGCGGGGGCGGCAGTGTAGAGCTGGAAGCCGCCGTGCTTGGGGTCCTGGGTGGCGAGGCTGATGGCGTGGGCAGAGACGCGGTCGCCTTTCTGGAGATGCTTGACGTTGCTGCCGACCTCGACGATCTCGCCGGCGACGTCGCAGCCCAGAACGATGGGCCACTTCTGGATAAACATGCCGGTGTCTTGAATCTTCCAGTCGACCGGGTTGATTGCGATGGCGTGGTTCTTGATCACGACCTCGTCCGCATTGGCCTTGGGCATGTCAGCCTCTGCGACACGGAGGGTCTGGCCCTTGCCGTCGAGCCATGCTGCTTGGTTGGACATTTTGATTGTTGTTGTGGGTTCGTATCGATTGAGTCGTGGGGCTTCTTCAAGCTGTAATTTGGAGATTGGTTTTTTGTTTTTGATTGAGATCGACTGGAAGAAGAGGCAAGAGTCGATGATAGAACTCAAACGACGATGTGATGTGGAGTGGATTGTAAACTGTAGCAAAACGAAACGATGATGTCAGTCCGTCAATGGCAGGATTGTTCGAATGGTGGAGAGCCGACCGAACGAAGGGGACACCGTTGGACTTTATGAAGCTTGATCCAATATCACGCTAAGCCTTTGCTCGTATATAAATTTCGCTTTGTCAATTGGGTTTTCCGTCGTACCGAGTAATCTGCGGTGAGCTACCGGACTTTGCATCCTTTGAGCGGACTGGCACGTTGCTTTGTCAGAAAGCCAGCCTTCGGCGCGGAACAGACACCGCAAGAGGTAACCGAGCGGGTAGATTCGGCGAAGTCGATGGAATATACCCCAAAGCCATTGTGCTCAAGACGGACAACGGCGATTAATTGCACCGATATGCCGTATGTTGCAATAGAGAGCGCAAAAACTTGTGTGCTGCTCACTCAGTCCTGTGAGTTCAAGTTTCTTGCGGTGTCAAGGGTTAGGGTTCAATCTGCTCTAGCTATTTTGTGGCTGATGAAGGTGTCACGGTGTAACATCAGGATTCAAGTGTGCTTTGAAGTGAAACATTGCAATGAGCTGAGTTTCTTCACAAACCCAACGAAGTGAAAATTAGTTCGTTCACTGCACCCCTGGATGGATGTGGCCGGAGTGATCGTGACAACCATGCATCTTCTGTCCTTGACTGAATGAGGGCGTATCTCCATATGCCCCATGTACCTGTTATACATTGGTTCTTCGACCGACCCCCCGTAGAAACGCATACTCAGTAAGGATAGCAAACATGTATTCACTGATTGCATACTGCATCGATCACAGTTGGCTGCATTTCAGCAGCGACGCACAAGTTCGTTCATTCATGACCGCATCAGCTGGCGCGATTCTGTAGACCAGTCTTCACTTACATGAAGCACGTGCCCCGCACTTAACCTTGCATGGCTTTCAGGGATGTCGTCAGGTGCTCGAAATGCTGCTTGAGCTCACATGTCGCGCGGGGTTGTTCAAAAGCATTCATGTGCTCGACGGGATACTTCACGGACCCCATCACTCAAACGACACACTTTATCAATTCTCTACCCCCATAAGCCACTGTGCTACATCACAACACCACCGGAATCTCTACGCTTCCTCCTCTCGCTTACCCCATAGTCGGCGCTTCGATTTTCATCAAAGCGCTTCGACTTCAATCAGACCATGGCCGACACCCTCGCTCTCCACTGTCGGATCGCCGTCCTGGAAACCGAGCTTCGCCTGACTAAAGAATCGCTTCGCCAATATCAAAACGGCGGCATCCAACTCGTAAACCTCCTCGCCCAAAACAGTCAAGGTGCCCCATCAACCAACGTCCTTTCCGCGGAGCAGAAAGAGATCGCCAACCTTCGCTTCCAACTCCACGATGCAGGCGAGCGCATTGAAGAATTGGAGAGGTCGCTGAAGACTGTGAGAGGAGCGAAGGATGTGCTGTTGAACCTGAGGAAGAAGGAGCGAGCTGATGCAACCAAGAAAGAGGCAAACCCTGATGGAGATGTTGGCTGGAATACTTATGCGGAGTCTTGCGCTGAAAGAATCCACGACGGACCAGAGATCGAAGATTCAACAAGTCAGGTGCCGAACTATGGACGGAAACAGCAATGGGCTCGCGATCAAGCCAACCTCAAGTCTGCTGATACCAAGTCTGGTCGCGCGGACCCACCACCCGCTACTATCTACTGCGGAAAGAAAGTTGACTACTTTTCAACAGCTCCATGGAGCTATGGAAACAAGGAGAAGGAAGTGTCTGTCGCTCGCCAGGAGTCCAAAGTCGCCACTCCTGAAGAAGCCCCCATCCAGGGCACCAGGATCGAAGGCTCCAATGGTCAAGTCTTCTGGATCACCCCAGCTTCGCCTGACGAGACGGACTGGATGGAAAGAGCACCTGCAAACGGTGCTGAATCTCCGCGTACCACTGCCCAGAGATTGAAGGATTGGTTTGCTCCTGACGAGCACAATCACCTTCTTGAGCTTGCCTGCGACATCGAGGACAAGGAGAAAGATGAGTACGAGATATACTGGGAAGATTATGCCATCGCGTTCAACGGGCATTCTGAAAAAGAATGGAGAACGTACTATGAAACTGTGATCCGCCCGGTATATCTGGAGGAGCTTGAAGGAGCTAGGCGTGATGAGGAGGTCGCCAAATGGAGGGAGTTCGCGGAGGACAAGGAAGACGAAGGTGAAACGCCAGAGCCTCCCGAGGGCGACAATGACGTGGAAAAGGAACAAGCAAGCTCCTCGGCTGATCACGAGGGCGTTGCTGTGACTTGCTTGCTTGACATGAACGACTTCACGTCCAGCGGTAAATGCGTCGGAAGTCCGGATACGGGATTGCAATCCCCAATCCTTCCCAATCACAGTATGATCGAGGTTCCAAGCGGCAGACACGGAGAGCCCCAACTCGATTCCACTGACTCTCGCACTCTCGATGTCGTGGCGGAAGACTCCAGGCCCGGGGCCGATGAAATCGTCCAAGACAACGAGGTTGAAGGGTCCGAAGGCGTTCAAGCACCCACCAAGCCATCAGCCACTGGCCCCACGACAACCATGGACCCGGAAAATGTCACTTCGCAACCCTCAGTCATCGAGGAAGGCACAGCCCGCCCAATCCACATTCGCTCCTACAGCAAAGAGGAAGTCAAGCGCCAGGAGATCTCCCGCCACGACTCCAAAGCGTCCGTCTCCCCTGCTGCCCCCCAAATCCCCGTTCAACCCAAGAACAAGCTCTCAGACTCTATGCACGCGCCGAAAGACCCCGCCTTGCCTAGACCCAGAGCACCCCTCCCATGGCAACAATTCGTCTCCCGCAACGGCGGCTCCCCGGACCCCACCCTCCGCCGCACGATCCTCATCACCAACATCCCCACGAGCACCGCCCTCACCACCGTCCTCGACAACATCCAAGGCGGCCGCCTCCTCCGCATCCGCTACGTCGACACAGCAAGAATGCAAACCCTGCCCCCGATCGAAACCAACACCGTCATCGTCGAGTTCATCGCCAACATCGACGCGCGCCGCTTCTGCGCCTCCTACACCAAAGACTCGATGACTCTGCTCTCTGGTGGGAAAACGCACACCGCGAACGTAAGCCTGATCCCCACGGCCAGCAAGCCGATCCCCTTCTTCCTCTCCCGCGGCTTGCGCGAGGAAGGATGGTCGCGTGTGCTTTACGTGCACGGCGACATCGGCGCTGAAGAATTGGTCGGGAAGATCGAGATGGCGTGGGGTGCGCCGAGGCGCCCTTTGAGGACCAAGGAGGAGAGTGGGCTGATGACGCTCGAGTATACGGCCGTGGAGGATGCTGTGAGAGCGTTTGAGGTGTTGGGGCAGGAGCCGGCGGTGGAGGGGATGGGGGTAGGCTTTTTGCCGGATCCGTGTGCGATCGCGAGGGTGGTTGAGGTTGGTGGGGAGGGTGAGTGAGAGAGATTGTGGCTGTGACGATCTGGCGGTTTGGTCTGGTGTTCGGTGGAATCTGCGAGGCAGAGTGCTGGAGGTGAGAGAAATCAAACGGTGTATCGAGACGTCTGGAATGCGACTCTAGCAGTGTCCAAAGAAGCTGAGTAGCCAAAAAAAATTCAATCGGTCTATGAAAATCGTCCCTGCGTCAGCAATCGTTCCAGCTCATCTAGCCCCTCTCTTCCCCTAACAACCCACAGCCCCCCTCCCAAACCCCCTACTTCCTCGCCGGCCTAATCATAAGCGTATGCACCACATTCTCCTCGCGCCCCCACTCCCTCGCATCAAAATCCATGACCCCGACCTCCTCAAACCCCCACTTAGCATACAACCCCTTCCCCTTCGGACTACTCTCCAAATACGCCCTGAGTCCCAACTCATCCGCCCTCCTCAACCCATCCTCAAGCAACATCGCCCCGAGGCCCTTCCGCTGATGCCCCGGGTGCACAACCAAAATCGACAGAAGCATATACGGCTCGCCGCCGAAAATCTCCCGCCTCTTGCGCCCCAGCTCGCCGAAAAAAGCCCCCATGGCCTCTGCGTTGGCGCCCGGCGGCGGGTCGCGGTGTCCCTCTTCGTCTTCCCTGTCAAGCTCCGCCTCGGTCCTCTGGCGCGCGTGGATTTCCCACTTCGCCGTCGCGACGACCTGGCCGTCGGCTTCGACGGCTTTGACGAAGAGGAGCTCGTCCGGGTGCGCGGCGGCCTTTTGGATGGTTTTGACGTTCACGGCGGTCATGTGGGCGGCGGCGTCGGGCGGGCAGCCGGTGGGGTAGAAGACGGACATGAGGTCGGGGCCGAAGGCGGCGTTCATGAGGGCCGTTTGGGCGGGGGCGTCGGGGGGTGTCATGGGGGAGAGGGTTATGGGCATTTTGGCGGTGGTGGGTGGGTGGGTGTTGTTGGTGCGGTTGGTTTGGGGGTTGGGTGTGGTTTGTGATGTTGTGTCGTGAGTTGGAGCGTGTGTGTACGGTTGTATGGTGTAGTGTGAAATGTACCAAAAGATAGATTGGGAGATGGAGATGGAGAGAAAGAAGCAGACCTACCGGCGACCAGGTCTATATACACTTGATGAGTTGAAATCCTATACGAAGGATGACCGGTACGAGGATCTAGTCGGTACGAGCGCAGACGAAGGAACGAGTCATAACGCTTTCTTCAAGGTTAGGTTGCGCTCGTCGCTAGCTGAGCTGGGGTCTGGTGCCTCGGAGCTTGGGAGGGTCGCTGCGGTCGACGAAGTTGGGAGGCGGGGAGTTTTGGGAGTGGAGCCCGCGGGCTCCGAAGATCTCAGCTGCCTTGAGATTATTGAGGTTACCTACAAACACAGCCACTGCTAATCTTTGTGATCACGACAAGACGCGAAGGAAGCTTTGAGGCTGAGCGGACGACGTAAGACGGACGGATTCGCATACCACGAGGTGCCGGCTCCGCGGGACGCGAGATACGTACGTAGAGCATCCGATCAAATGCTCGGTTTGAAGAAGGTGCTTGACATTGCCTCAGTCAAAGTGTGGTCCTTCAAAGGTACATTCGAAAGTCTGTAAAAGAAACAGCGTCTGATTACTCATCTCTTTTGGAGAATCTGCGGTGAATGCTAGATAGTATCATGGATTATTCCGTACCAGCAGGGAGCAGGAGGGCCATCACCAGAGGCCTCACAACATGAGAGCCCTCGCTCAGCCCTGTAGTTCGATAACATTCTGAACATCACAATGAATTCACGTATTGAACTGAGATCGAGCTGTATTGCTTGGCAAGTTGCCGGTGTTTTTGAAATCAACCAGCTTCCTGAGTGAAAGGGCCGGGGGGCGCGTCAAGTGGATATATCTTTTCTCTCAGTGATGCCTTGATACGTGAATGACATGCAGTCTGACCGCTTAGTGATCTTCAAAAACCAAATCTCAATAACCAATCAACCCCTTCCCATCTCCACTCCTAAGCCCTGACCTTCACCTCCGACACCGTCATATCAACTGGCCACCTCGCCTCCATCTCCGCCTCCTCCGCCTCCCCCCACGCCATCGGCAACACCGCAAACGTCAAATAACTCGTATGCGTCTTGACCTCCGGCTCAGTCCTATGCACCAGCCTGCCCTCCTTGAACAGCTTCCTGCCCCCCAACTCCGCCCTGATCCCCTCCAGCCTCTCCGCCTTGCTCTGCACCTTGCCCGCTCCCGGCACGCCCGCCTTGCCCGCGTGGAACTCGCTCAGCTTCGCGTCGACCTCGCGCAGCCTGCTCAGCGACTCCTCGACCGTGGCCGGGTTGGAGTTGACGCCGCGCAGGCCTTCCTCTTTGATGCCGACGCGCTCGCGGCGCACGTCGAGGCGGCGGTTCTGCACCTCGACGGTCTGGATCTCGGTCCAGCCGGCTTTGCGCAGCGCGGAAGCCGTCGCGGTCACTTGCTCGATGCAGGGGGAGAAGGTGCAGATGTTGACGGCGGAGTTGGGGTCGAGGGGGGAGGTCGGGGAGGAGGAGCGGGAGAGGTGCTTGAGGGCCAGCCAGGGCATGGGGAGGTCGAGGAAGATGGCGTTGGCGCGGGGGGAGACGGCGGAGGGGAGCAGGAAGCCGTCGTTGTAGACGTCGCGGTGGTTGACGTGGACGAGGGGCTGCAGGCCGTGGGCGGAGATTTCGCTGCGGAGCGTGTCGACGCGGGGCGCGTGGTACTCGAAGCTGCAGACTTTGCCGTGGCTGGTGGTGTCGGAGGAGTCGGAGGGGTAGCCGTTGTAGACGGCGCGGGCGGCGGCGTGCGTGAAGCTGCCGCTGCCGGCGCCGGCTTCGATGAGCGTTTGTCCGGGCTTGACTTGCATGCGCTGCAGGATGTAGGAGTAGTCGGGCGTGTAGACGACTTGCGTGCGGTGGTCCAGGGAGTAGGTCCACGATTCGGGTGTCGGGGGAAGGACATGCATGAATCCGGATCCGGCCTCGACTGCTGCTTTCAAGGGAGGTTGGGGAGGTTTGATGGTGGGCTCGGGGGCGGCCTTCATCTTCTTCGTGGGTGATTCGGGCGGCTGCAGCTGTTCGTCGTCTGCTTTCCGCTTCTTCGAGTCTGCGGCGGCTTCATCTTGAGGCGGTTGCTCAGCAGGCTCAGACGCCGGCGTAGCAGTGCCGCTTTTTGCATTTTTTGTTTTACGTCCTCTAGTGCCGGTGTCGACCTTACTGGCGCGTACTTGGCTGCCCCAGGGAACGCCAATCAAGGTGCTGTGCGGGTAAGAGCCAAAGCGAGTGTTGGTAACAGCACCCTCTGCGTATCCATCGTTGGCAGTCGTTCGTAGTGTGACAGGAAGCAGACTGTCGCGCTTGACATGTAATATGGCCAGGGAGTCTGCCTGCGCTGTGAGTGGCGGGTGGAAAAAGGGCGATACGACGGGTGCTGGTTGTTGCTCTACCCCTTCCATGGCGGACATTGTTCGTGATTACTACCTTAGGTAGTAGTATTTTAGGCTACTGACAGGCTGCCTGCAGGTATCCGTATCCGCAACCCGACGTCAAGCTCATACAGCGCGTGCTCTGCGCAATCGACCGATGCCGAAGCGAGCCTCACAAAAAATCCACACTATCGATAGCGCGCACGGCCCAACTTCACATGGTTGAGCCGCGAAGTGTCTTGGAGCCGGCGGCAGAGAGGCCCAACCATTGACGCTGCCATGGAATATGGGAAGTATTCACTGAGGGGGGAAGCAGATGGTGGCAGGGCGTAGCAGTGCTATCAGTAGGCTTGGTCAATCAATCAGCCAAATTCAAGAGAGGGTAAATCAAATGCAGAGAGAAACAGCAGCAGCTCAGCAGTGACGTAGGCGGCTATCCTGAACACCCCATGGGCAGGTCCAGCTCGTCGCGGTGTGGAGAGTCGGAGATGGCTGGCGCTAGCGCGTCACTCAACCGACAACAAAACCTCCCCCCGGCCACTGCCGCCGTCGATACAGTAACAGCAGGCAGTAGTGCCAGGCCTGTCCTGCGTGGGGGCCGTAGACCGTGGGTGGAGGCGCCGGCAGCTCAGAGCTGTCGCTCGCATACGCGGTAAGTCCACCCGGCCTGGTACCTTGCCGATCTCTCACTCTCGCATGCCCTCATGATTATTTCCTCATCCTCCTCCTCCGCCGCACCTCCCCTCCAGTGCCTTTTCTGCCTTCCTCCCACCACTCTTCCCATCCTCCACGAGGGAAGCAGCAGGGGCGGCGAGTTCTTGCTCTAAACAATTGCCTACCACCTTGGCCTCACCTCCCATCAACCTCCTCGCCGTCTCGAATCCCGACCCCGCTACACCTAACATCTCTCCTCCACCGCACCTTTGCTCCTCGCCGCACCAGCCAGCATTGATACCAGGCTGGTATTCTGCACTCCATTCTGCTCACTTTCTAGCTTTGCCTGCTTGCGCCTTCGTTTCGCCCATAGCTTCGTCCAGAGGAGGCTCTGAAGCACCTCGTAACCTGCAAACATCACAATCATGGCGCCCGCACAGATCAATAACCCTACCGTCTACCTGCTTCCTCTCCGCGATGATGGCTCTCCGGACCTCCCCGGCGACCGCCCTTACATGTATCTGCCCGAGGTCACCAACCCCCACTACTGCGTCCGATTTGAGATTGAGGGCACCAGCTCCATCTGCCGCGAGGGAAGCCTCTGGGTGAATCTTCCCGGCAAGGGCGAGCAATTCGACCGCAAGAGTTTCAAGGAATACCAGTGCGTTGTGGCCGAGTTTCCATGCTGTTAGAGGGTGATTCTGACAAGATCCGCAGGCTGAAGCCCGATTTCAGCGGCACCATCTCCATTGATGTGCCTGTGTACCAAGCTGGCGCTTTCGAGTTCTACACCACCTACACCCCTCTTCCTAAATTCACCACCGCTCCCATTGACAAGCCCGAGCCGACGAGCACCAAGAAATACTACATCGATGTCGCCCCCCGCCTTCACATTGGCAAGTCCAAGCTGCCTCTGGACGCCATTTCCGTCATTTCCTGCTTGTCCAAATTCATGGGCAAATACCCTGAAGACTGGGACCGCCATCTCCATGGCATCAGCGAGCGTGGATACAACATGGTGCACTTCACCCCGCTTATGATCCGCGGTGAGAGCAACTCGCCCTACTCCCTCTACGACCAGCTCGCTTTCGACCCTGCATTTTTCCCCAATGGCGAGGCCGACATTTCGGAGATGACCACGAAGATGGAGAAAGAGTACAGCTTGCTTTCAATGACCGACGTGGTCTGGAATCACACCGCGAACAACAGCAAGTGGCTGGAGCACCACCCGGATGCTGGCTACAACCTCAAGACTGCTCCTCATCTGAGGCCAGCATACGAGCTTGACAGTGAAATGCTCAAGTACTCTGCTTCTCTTGCTTCAAGAGGCTTGCCCACGCACCTCAACAACGAAAGCGACTTGCAGAGGATTGTGGACGACATGGAGAGCACCGTCATTGGCGCTCTCAAGTTCTGGGAGTTCTACGTCGCAGATGTTGAGAAAGACTCCAAGGCGGCCACGGAAGCGTGGAAGAAGCACGACGTTGATTCTCAGCTGTCAGTCCCCGAAGACATTAGCAACTGGAGCCTCAAGCAAAAGGCGGACTGGCTGGTCGCCAATGCATTCGCTGGCACCGACCGCATGGGCGAGCGTTTCCGACGCAAGGCTATCCCGTCTAAGGCTGCCGCTCTGCTCCAGAAGCTCTTCGGCAAGTACAACGCTTCGGCCTACGACTTTAGCAGTGACGAAAGAAGCGCTTACGGCACCATGCACCGCTTTCTGAACGAAGTCAATCTCGCCTGGTACCGCGAGTTCAACGCCGATGTGGCAGCGATCAAGGAGCAAGTCTTCGGTCGCGCCAAGTACATGCGTCTTGAGCCCAACGGCCCGAAGATTGGAGACATCACCAACGAGAATCCTCTCATCGAGTCCTACTTCACGAGACTCCCCAAGAACGACGTCACCGCAAAGCACGACGCTGATTCTCTCGCTCTGGCCAACAACGGTTGGGTCTGGGCTGCAGATGTCATGAAAGACAATGCTGGACCGCTCTCCAAGGTTTTCCTTCGCCGTGAGCTCATAGTCTGGGGTGACTGCGTGAAGCTGCGCTATGGCTCTGGACCTGAGGACTCGCCTTACCTCTGGGAGCACATGACCAAGTACACCCAAATGATGGCGAAACACTTCAACGCTTTCCGCATCGACAACTGCCACTCGACCCCCTCACACGTGGCTGAGCACATGCTTGACTCCGCTCGCCAGGTTCGCCATGACCTGGTCGTCGCGGCTGAGCTTTTCTCCGGAAACGAAGACATCGACTTCCTCTACTGCCAAAAGCTCGGCATTTCCTTCCTGATTCGCGAGGCTATGCAGGTCTGGTCGACCGCTGAGATGTCTCGTCTTGTCCATATCAACTGCGGCCGCCCGGTTGGAAGCTTGGAGCTCGATGACATCTCTGGCCTAGACAAGCCTACTGCTAACGGTGCTCTCGCCGAAGGTGAATCACCGACTGGACACGAGATCGTCCACAAGATCATCCCCTCCAAGATCCACGCTTTGTTGATGGACTGCACTCACGACAACGAAACGCCTATGCAGCGGCGCGATGGCCGTGACACGCTGACCAACTCTGCCCTCGTCGCCATGTGCGCCTCCGCTTCTGGATCCGTGTTCGGCATGGACGAATGCTACCCCGAGCTGGTCGACCTGGTTCATGAGACCCGGCCGTACACAAGCCCGTACAGCAACCTCAAGCACGATGAAAGCATGAGGATCGGTGCCGGCGAGGGCGCAGGTAGCATCAAGAAGTTGATGAACCAGCTGCACCAAATCATGGGTATGGACGGCTACAACGAGTGCCACGTTCACCACGACGGCGAGTACATCACTGTGCACCGTCTGCACCCCAAGTCTCGCAAGGGCTACTACCTCATCGCACACACTGCTTTCCCTGGCTACGGTAATGGAAATGGCGGCTTCGGAGCACAGACTCTTACTGGGACGAAGGCCAAACTTCTCGGCGCGTGGAACCTGGAGTGCGATCAGAGCGAGGAGGCGAAGAAGGCGGCCATCCACGACAAGGTGCTGCGCGGTGTTCCTTCCCACACCAAGGACATTCGCGGTATCAGGATTGACGGCGAGGGCCATGATAGCATCATCCGCATCCCCAACAACTTCCCCCCTGGCTCCATCGCCGTCTTCGAGACCTGGATTCCTGCCGCTGAGCACAGCGAGGGCTTGGATAAGTTTGTCACCTCTGGCGCTCGCGATGCGTTCAAGGACGTCGGGCTTACTGATCTCAACGCCATCATGTACCGCGCAGATGCCGAAGAGCGTACTGCATCTGGCGGTGCCGACGGAGTCTACAGCATCCCAAACTTTGGGCCCCTCGTCTACTGTGGACTGCAGGGTTGGTGGTCGGTGCTTCGCGATGTCATTGCGAAGAACGACCTTGGCCACCCCATCTGCGAGCACCTCCGCAATGGCCAGTGGGCTCTCGACTACATTGTCAACCGCCTTGACAAGCATGCCCAGGACCCTCTGTACACCAACCTGAAGGGCCCGGCTGACTGGCTCCGCTCGCGCTTCGACGCCATCCGCAAGCTCCCCTCGTTCCTCCTGCCCCGCTACTTTGCTCTTGTCATGCGCACTGCCTACAAGGCTGGTTTCGAGCGTGGCATTGAGCTGATGAACGACAATGTCAAGCACGGCCAGCACTTCCTGAAGTCATTGGCCATGGTTTCCTACCAGGTCCAAGGCTACATGCCTAACGCGTCGCTCTGGCCTGATAAGCTCGTGCCATCTCTCGCAGCCGGTCTGCCTCACTTCGCCCAGGACTGGGCTCGCTGCTGGGGTAGAGACATCATGATCGCCATGCGCGGTCTGCTCCTTTGTACTGGCCGCTATGCCGATGCTCGTGAGCACCTCATGTGCTTCGCCTCCGTCGTCAAGCATGGTATGATCCCTAATCTTCTCGGATCGGGCAAGCTGCCTCGTTACAACAGCAGAGACTCCGTGTGGTTCTTCCTCCAGAACATTCAAGACTACGTCACCTTGGTCCCCAACGGTGAAGAGATTTTGAAGGAGGAGGTCAAGCGCCGATTCCTGCCCTACAACGATGAGTGGTTCCCTTGGGACGACCCCCGCGCCTACTCCAAGACCAGCACCATCGAGGACGTGATCCAGGAATGTCTCCAGCGCCATGCCTCCGGTATGCACTTCCGCGAGTACAACGCGGGCTCCGACCTCGACAGCCAAATGCTCGACCCGGGCTTCAACATCGACATCGAGGTCGACTGGAAGACCGGCCTCATCTTCGGCGGCAACGAATGGAACTGCGGCACCTGGATGGACAAGATGGGCGAGTCGACCAAAGCCGGCAACAAAGGCCACCCGGGCACCAGCCGCGACGGCGCCCCCGTAGAAATAACAGGCCTGCTCTACAGCGCCCTCGCCTGGGTCTCGCAGCTCAAATCTGCCGGCCACTTCAAATACGACGGCGTCACGACCTCCAAAGGCGACCTGATCACCTACTCCGCCTGGGCCTCCAAGATCAAAGAGCACTTCGAGCACTGCTACTACATCCCCGCGGACGACGCCGAATTCCCGCACTTCGACGTCAACCCGAAAATCGTCAACCGCCGCGCCATCTACAAGGACGTCTACCGCGGCGCCAAAGAGTACCGCGACTACCAGCTGCGCCCCAACTTCCCCATCGCCATGGCCGTGGCGCCCGACCTCTTCGACCCCGCCCACGCCCTCGCGGCCCTCGAGCAAGTCGACGCGCACCTCGCCGGCCCCCGCGGCATGGCCACCCTCGACCCCGCCGACCACGAGTACCACCCCAACTACATCAACAGCGACGACAGCGAGAACTACCACACCGCCAAGGGGCGCAACTACCACTCCGGGCCCGAGTGGGAGTGGCCCAGGGGTTTCTTCCTGCGCGCGCTGCTGAAGTTCGACCTGCAGAGGCGGAGGACGCGCGAGGAGAGGGTGGAGGCTTTCCAGCAGGTCACGCAGAGGCTGAGGGGCGTCATGCAGGAGATCAAGGAGAGCCCGTGGGCGGGACTGACGGAGCTGACGAATGAGAAGGGGGCGTTTTGTGGGGATTCGGTGAGTTCTTCTGTGCATTCTGAACTTGTTTGTGGGAGAGGTTTGGGGGTTTTTGCTAACGCCGTTTGACAGTGTCCGACCCAAGCGTGGTCAGCAGGGTGCATAATCGACCTCTACGACGACGCGAGCAAGTATGGATTGGATCCGCCGGCGCAGTGAGCGATGCGCTTTTTCGACGGCGTCGAACGCTACAACCCTAACCCTATGCTCTGGAGCGGTAGCGGGTCGATGCGGCTGTGCGATGGAAGTGGAAACCTGAGATGAGGGTTCTCTGGTGGAGAAGGTGTTGCACAAAGCGGGCGGGGGAAATTGATAGACGTGCGAGATGGTTATGAAGACGATTATTGTTACCTTACGAGGACGAAGACCTACGTAAATACAAAGCTTCCTGAAACCTTCAATATGTTTTAAGTGGCTTTCCCTCTGATGATAGTGGACCAGGATGCTGAATGTGACCTTGTAGCAGGGCCCCCTCGTACGAATGGTGGAGGACGAATCTGATCGATCTCGCTTGTTCGTCTTTGATTGACCCTCGCCGTTGCTTTCTGGCGAGAAAGTATAAACGTCTCGAAGTATTGAGTGGGGGATTAAAATGATGCGATGACTTCGCCGGTTCCTAGTAATTCTTTACAGGAGTGAGGTCCGAAATCGACCCCCCTGGAGTGGCTGAAAGATCGCGGAAAGGGTAGATTTTTTGCTCACAATCCAGCAGGCGAAAAATGCTGAACTTATTCCGAAGACACTCAATTAGATGCCCGAGGACATTTTCTCAAGTAATGCGGAAGGTTCGGACGCTTGTCCATCTTAGAGGTGAGTTAGAACTTACCTCAAAATATGGAGGAAGTATTCCAAACGATGAAAGACGCGCCTGTCTGCATACACCCTGGCGTTGCAGGTGTTCCGCGCCTGGCTGTGACCGCGCTGACCACCATTTCGCGAGGTACAGTACTGAACCCCTCTCGACAGCCCCGTCGACGTCCCCAGCTTCAAGCCCTGCACTCCTGTGAGACGAGGTACCTCAACCGATCGTCGCCCGGCCTCTCTATCCCCCGCGGGGCTCCCACACGCAGACCCCGCACCTCACTTACCGCCTTGGCGCTGTCATCAAGCATCCTTCCGCGCGTGCTTTGGCGAAGCTTGACCCCTGTTGGCAGAGCTTAGGCTTCAGGCCGCCTCGGCTGCCTGATAGCCTACCATGCGGCTCCTGCCCTCAACCAATGGTGAGCGAGTGAAGACCTCGGTGTCGTCGCGTGGGCTTCACGATGTCGCGGTGCGGGCGTGGGATCTGCGTGGCGATCGCGGAGGGGATTAGGAAGGAGAGCGCAAGTGGAGGTTGGTAAGCAAAGGGCTGTCGCGCTTTTCTTTTTGGGGTTTCGTTTTCTTGGTTCTGCTGTTTGACCACTCTGGACTTTGTGTTCTGCTCGTTAAGTGAGGTGACGATATCATGGCTTTGACGATGGATCACAAGCGAGACAGTGACAGCGACAAAGGGAGAGGAGTCGGCGGCTTCTCTTTCGACAACGAGAAAGGCGAAGGAGCAACCCACGCCGAACATCAGGACAGCCTCCCCGGCTTCGACGACCCAGACGCCGGGAAAAGCGACGAAGAGCGCGCAGCAATTGTATCAAAACCCCCCCAAAGACACCACCTGCCCGGCTAACCAACCCACCAGGACCGCAAACTTGTCCGCAAGCTCGACATCAAAATCATCCCCTGGCTGACCTTCCTATACCTCGTCTCCTTCCTCGACCGCACCAACATCGGCAACGCCAAAGTCGACGGCCTGCAAGAAGACCTAGGCATGTCTAACGGGCAGTACAACGCCGCACTATCCCTCTTCTTCCTCTCCTACGCCGGCTTCGAACCCCTGACCAACATCCTGCTCAAGCGCCTGCGGCCCTCCGTTTTCATCCCCGCCATTATGGTGCTGTGGGGGATCGTGATGACGACCATGGGCCTCGTGCACAATGCCGCGGGGCTCATGGCGGCGCGCTTCTTCCTGGGCGTGGCGGAGGCGGGGCTGTTCCCTGGCGTGGCGTATTACTTGTCTTGCTGGTATAAGAGGAGCGAGTTTGGCGTGCGGTCGGCGGTTTTCTTCTCGGCGGCGGCGTTGGCGGGCAGTTTTGGTGGATTGTTGGCGGCGGCCATTGCGCAGATGAGAGGGATCGGGGGCAAGCCTGGGTGGGCTTGGATTTTCATCTTGGTAGGTTGCTGCGTCTGGTTTTTCTCCGTGGCTTGGGTTGTGTATCAACGCTGCGCGGTTTGGTCACGGTTGGCTGACACTTCACTTCACAGGAGGGCCTCGCCACTGTCCTCATCGGCATCGCGAGCTACTGGCTCGTCCACGATTTTCCAGACGACGCCAAGTTCCTATCAAACGACGACCGCAAGCGTGTACTGAGGCGACTGAAAGCCGACGGGCAGGCGTCCGCTGAGCGTGAGGAGTTTAAGATGGCGTACTTCTGGGCGTCGGTTAAGGACTGGAAGACGTGGGCTTTTGCCATCATCTACATGGGCTGCGACGGCTCTTTGTATGCCTTCTCCTTGTTTTTGCCTTCAATCATTCAGCAGCTCGGCTACTCTAGCACGAGAGCGAATTTGCTGTCCGTACCGCCCTACGCAGGTAAGTTATCCTTTATCCGATCGATTAAAGCAACGCCGCCCCCTCCATCTCGCCATCAGCTAACCCTTCCCAGCCGCCGCGATAATCACAGTCTTCATCGGCTGGTACGCGGACCGCACGCGCCAACGCGGCCTCTGCAACATCGGCATCTCCCTAATCGGCATTGCGGGCTTCGCCATGCTCCTAGGTTCGCCCTCCTCGCCCTCCTACGCCGGCGTCAAATACGCCGGCACCTTCCTCGGCGCCGTGGGGATCTACCCGTGCATCGCCAACACGATCTCGTGGTGCGCCAACAATACTGAGGGCGTGTATAAGCGCGGCGTCACGCTGGGGTTTGTGATCGGATGGGGCAATCTAAACGGTATTGTGGCGAGCAATATCTACCGCGCGCAGGACAAGCCCGGGTATAAGTTGGGACATGGCGTGGTGTTGGCTTATTTGGCGCTGTTTTTGTTGGGGGGCAGTTTGGTGACGTACTTTGCGCTGAGGGGGGAAAATGCGAAGAGGAGGAAGGGGGTGAGAAATGGGATGTTGGAGGGATTGAGTGGGGAGGAGGTGAAGGTTAGGGGCGATAAGAGGTGAGTTGAGATTCGTTCTTCTGTTTCGGAATCTGGATCTTGGAATGTGGTTCGAATTGATTGCTGACCATGTGCAGGCCGGACTTCATCTATACGCTGTGAGCGAGTCGTGCCGCTGTTCTTGGTCAATCTGCAGCGATCCGACTCGTGCGCGACATCATTTGGTTTGAAAGGACTTAGCTCGACTTACTCAGGTGAGAGCTAAAGAGAATGCGTATTTGTCTTTCCATACGAGATGGAATTAAGGGAGTTGACTTATCATTGAATATCGTTGCATCGTCATTTCTTCTCCAAGTCCCACCTGTAGGCGTGCTCCTCTGACGCACCCCGGAACTATCCTCAGACTGCAAGCTCTACCTCCAACGAGTCCCATGTTCCTCAACCCTCCTCCCCCTTCAACATACCTCTCCGCTCCTCCTCCAACCTCCTCTTAAACGCCTCACAACTCCTCCTCACACCCTCGCTCAACCCAACCCTAGGCCTATAACCCAACACTCTAACCGCCTTCTCAGGACTTGCATAATGCGTCCGATACCCATCTTTAACACTCCCTCGATCCAACGTCGCCCTGCGCCCCGTAACCCACGTCAGCACCTCCAACACCCACGCCACAACGACCGCCAGCGTAACCGGCACATGCACCCTCACGCGCGGCTCGTGCCCGAACTGCGCCCACACGAACGCCAGAAAATCCCAGAAATACGCGGGCTCGTGGTTCGTGACGAAGATCGCTTCGCCGGCTGCGGTCCCAGCTCCGCCAGGAAGGAGGTTCTCGATCGCCAGTACGTGCGCGTCCACGGCGTTCGAGATGTACACCCAGTCATAGAGGTTGTGGCCATCGCCGATGATGAAGTGCGTCTCGCCTTTGGCGATGAGGTCGTGCAGGAGGCTGAGGACCTGGGTGTCGTCGGGGCCGATGACGGTGCAGGGTCTCAGGGCGCAGGCCTTGAGGCCGCGCTGGGCGTTGGAAGGTGAGAGGACGAAGGCTTCGGCGAGGCCTTTGGAGCGGCCGTAGTGTAGGGTTGCGAGGCCGGTGGGCGTGGTGTCTTCGTGCATGTTGTGGTAGTCGTGGTCGAGGTCGTCGATGATTGCGGTCACGCTGGAGGTGTAGACGAAGCGGGTGCAGCCGGCGGCGAGGGTGGCGTTGAGGATGTGGACGGTGCCATCGTAGTTGATGGCCTTGACGCGTTGCCAGTCGGAGTCTTTCGTGCTGTAGCGGAGTTCTCTGCTGGTGACTATGCCTGCCGTGTGGACGACGAGGTCCGGATGGTAGTTGGAGAAAGCGGCCTTGACGCTGGCTTCGGAGCGGATGTCGATTTGGAAGAATTGGTCGATTATCTGCCGTATGTCTTCATCCGGTGGGTGGATGTCCAGGGCGTCGATGGTCCATGTCGGATGTTTTTCGTTCAATGCTTTGATGACGGCGCGTCCGAGGAAGCCGCTGCCGCCTGTGACGAGGATCCGGAACGTTGCCATGTGCAAATTGTCACTGCGATCGATTGAAACTTCACAACATTACCACTATGCACCGCGATGAGTTTGCAGTATCTGCAGAGGCCGAGGTGCAACGCTATCGTATGATTTGACGATTCGAGCATAGTGCTTATTCATCCTCCGCTTCGATGTCTCGTTTCGTCAGATTTGCCACCAATCCCGTCATGCCAGTATGGGATTTCACAGAATCAGAAATAATTGATGAGAGATACCTTGTGCAACACTGTACAGCGTGCTGAATTTTGTCGTACTCATGTATGCTCATGTCTCTAATACTACCTTTACATACGCTCTCTTCTTCTCGGAGCAGCGCGGATAATGTTGTCCACGCGAAGCAGGAGCTCGGCAGCCTCGGATGCCGAGTTGACGACGGCGCGCTTGAGCTTGTAGCTCTCGATAACACCCAGCTGGCGCATGTCTGCCACCGCACCGCCCGGAGTCATCAGGTCGAGACCCGAGCTGCTCATGCCGGAGTAGACGGCCTTGCGCAGGCGGGCAACGAGGTCTGAGGAGTCGAGACCGGCGTTGTCTGCGAGGATGGTGGGGAGCTGGCGGAGAGCCTTGGAGAAGGAGTCGACGGCAAGCGCTTTCTTGCCCGCGACGTTCTGCGCCGCCTGGTCGACGGCCTTGGCCATGTTCATCTCTGCCGAACCACCGCCGAGGGTAGTGCGCGGGTTGGCAACGGTCTGAGAGAGGACGGCGAGAGCGTCGTGGAGGGAACGCTCGGCTTCGTCGAGCAGCTGCTCAGTAGCACCACGGAGAACGACAGTGCAGGCTCTGCCGGCTGCCACACCAGAGAAGCGGATGAGGGTGTCCTCGCCGATGATGACCTCCTCGATGACATCGCAGTGGCCGAGCTTGACGTGCTCGGGGTGGTCGAAAGTGCTGGTGATCTCAGCGCCAGTAACAAGCGCGAGACGCTCCACACCGTCAAAGTCGGCGTGCTCGATGGAAGCAATGCCGGCGTCAGAGAACAGCTGCTCAGGCCAGTTGTAGATAAGCTGCCTGTTGACGAAGCAGTTGATTCCATGACCCTTGATGCGCTCAACCTTAGCCTTCATCTTCTCACGCTCCGCCTTCTCCAGCTCAGCCAGCTTGCCCGTGCCCTCAACCTTCACTCTCGCACCGAAAATCTTAACTTTGTCCGTATCCATGCTAGTGTTCGCAACCATGATCTTGGCGTTCTCCACGCGCTTGGGCTGGTTCACGCCGAACTTTTTGTCCAGAATGAAGCCAGGGTCGAGGTATGAATCTGAAAGTTTGCCGCCGGCCTTCTTGATGATCTGAATGTTGGTGAGATCCGTAGCACCGCGCATACGAAGCACGGCATCGGTAGCGAGGTTAGCGAAGTATTCGCGGTCCTGAGACAGAACCTTGGAGCTCAGTGTCGTGCGCGCGATCGAAACGAGGTCCTCGCGGAACTTCTCCTGGTTCGAGCTGTTGTCCACGCTCGACTCCTCAAGTGCCTTCAGCGCAGCCGCGCTCGCTATCCGGTAACCCTCAATGATCGTCTGCGGGTGAATCTTCTGGTCCACGAGCTTCTCGGCCTCGCGAAGGAGCTCAGCGGCCAGAACAGCTACACTCGTGGTACCGTCTCCCACTTCGTCATCTTGAACTTTTGAGATGTTGACCAGAACCTTCGCCGCTGCGTTGTCGAGTGCTATGCTCTTGAGGATGGTTGCACCGTCGTTTGTGACCATGACCGTGCCTGTGCTTGCCGACTGCAGAATCTTGTCCATGCCCTTGGGGCCCAGTGTTGACTTCACAAGGTCGCCAACCGCGATCGCACCAACGAAGGAGCCTGAAGAAGGTTAGATGGGTGCTCCATCGATTCTCCATAGACACAAAACATACTAAGACGGGCGTTCTCGCCCTTCTCCTCCTGGACATCCTCAGCGAAGATGCTAGCCTGTGCCAGTGTCAGTCAAAATTCTGCGAATCGAACACAAGCCAGCGTACCATTGTAGCGAATTTGAGCCGTCCGGGTTATGTAGTAGTCGGACGGGAGCTCGGTGTGGGTGGTGAGGGGGTATTTGGAGGATGTTGGAGGGGTCCAGGTGTTTCTGTCGGCCAGCGGCTTCCAAACTTTCCAGATTCGCGACTCACGTTGCTCGACGCGGAGACTGTGCGCCGGGCGCCAGCCTTGGGGAGCTTCGGCCTGCGCAACAACGTCACCAATCAACAAATCCTCCACCCTCTGTCGCGACAATGATCAAGCGATCGGCTGACGAGCCCCTTGAAGATGCGACCACTGTTGCATCTCCCGCTTCGAAACGGGTGCGAGTCGACGATGTCGCCGACCAGGATCTCCCTCCGCCTCCCCCGCCAGCAGAGCCCTCCGTCGCAAACGGTCACTCGGCCTCGAATGGCGCACAACCAACACAACAAAGCTCTGAGAATGAGCGTGTGGGTCTCGAAGACCTCGACGACGAAGACCTCGACGAGCCCGTGCCTAGCGCGCGACAACGAGAGCCCGCCGAGGGCTACAGCGACCTTTACCTCGACACAATAGACCGTGCGAGACTGGACTTCGATTTCGAAAAGCTGTGTTCGGTGACTTTGAGCAACATCAATGTCTACGCTTGTCTGGTTTGCGGGAAGTACTTCACAGGGAGAGGGCACAAGACGCCGGCATACTTCCACGCGCTGGAGGTAGGCCACCATGTATATATAAACATGGAGACGAAGAAGGTTTACGTGCTGCCTGAAGGTTACGAGGTCAAGAGCGGCAGTCTCAATGATATCAAGATCGTGGTGGATCCAAAATTCACGCCTGAAGAGGTGAAGACACTGGACAAGCGACGAGAACCATCGTGGGATCTGCTAGGAAAGAAGTACATACCCGGATTCGTCGGCCTGAACAACATCAAGGCGAATGACTACCACAATGCCGTCGTACAGTCACTGGCACACGTGGCGCCTCTCCGGAATTTCTTCATGCTCGAAGACTTTTCATCAAGACCGCAACTGGCCCAGCGCTTCAGCATTCTCATTCGCAAAATCTGGAACTCAAGAGCGTTCAAATCGCATGTCAGCCCGCACGAGCTAATGCAAGAGATCAGCTCGCGGTCAAGCAAAAAATTCACACTGACAGAACAATCCGATCCTGCGGAGTTCCTCAGCTGGTTCCTGAACAATCTCCACCTTTCGCTCGGCGGCAGCAAGACCAAGCCCAAGTCCTCCATCGTGCAAACAATTTTTCAAGGCTCCATCAAGATCGAGTCTCAATCGATCACCGCGCGCGCAGATGCCGGCGACCGCCTGCGCTTCGAAGACACCGCGATCAAATCGCAAACATCACCCTTCATGATCCTCACGCTCGACTTGCCACCCGCGCCTCTGTTCCAAGACGACACGGACAAGAACATCATCCCGCAAGTACCCCTGACGACCGTGCTGAACAAGTACAACGGCATCACAGCGCAGGAGAAGATGAACAACCGCGTGCGGTACCGCCTGCTGCACCCGCTGCCGCCGTTCCTGATCATGCACGTTAAGCGCTTCGAGTCCAACAAGTTCCTGCAGTCCCAGCGCAACCCGACCATTGTCACGTTTAACCCCCGTGCTCTCGACATGTCGCCGTACGTTGAGCCCAACCCTAAATTGCATCCGCTCAACGAGCCGATCATCTACGATCTCGTGGCGAACATCACCCACGAAGGTGTGAAGGTGCGAGACGACTCGGTTGAGGGCGAGGCGGAGAGAAAGGTGTGGAGGGCGCAGGTGAAAGAGGGCGGTGGCGAGGGCGCGCAGCAGCAGTGGTGGGAGATGCAGGATTTGTATGTTGATAAGGTCAATGCGGACCTGCTGAGCACGAAGGAGGCCTATGTCATGGTCTGGGAGCGGAGGAAGGCTGGGAAGGGGAAGTCGAAGGCAACATAAGCCTTTCTGACTTTTAGGGACTGTACATTATGAGGAAAAGGCTGTATGTTATCGGAGCACGCCGTCGATTTGACGACATGGATGCCTCCAGCCACGTTTTTACTCGGGTGAAGGATCACTCACTATTCGCATCGCGGTCGACTGTTGCTGATCTGTTGCTTTCATGCGACAAAATCTCCAAACGCGTCGAAATTGATCATGTTTGCCTGACCGTTGCACCATGCCCAACGCAGCCACGCCAGGCGCTTTGGCTTTCTCTAGCTGCAGCCTCGCCTCCCCACGCCTGGAATGTCGACCCTGGACTTCAGCTGTGTCGCGGACCCACATGTAGTGAATAGGGTTCCCGGTCACATCCTCGTCACATCTTTGTATATTAATACTACAGCTACCTTGCTCGCACCTGCGAGCTTCGAGCACCGCTCGGTGTGTCGGCGCCATGGGACTCTTCGTGTTGGAAGACAGACACCTGGAGCATGTGCCTGGTACGGCGACGCTGGACGATCTGGACGAACAGAATGCAGGCGCGCAAGAGCATGGTATACATGGAGACCTCAAGAAGAGCAAGAACGGCACAATACTTGTACCGCAACCTAGCGATGACCCTAACGGTGGGTGCAAATGCCGTTCCACCGCGCAGGCGATATGTATCGCCTCACCTTCAACGCGCGACTGACATCCAGATTATCCAGACCCTCTCAACTACCCTCTCTGGCGCCGCGACTTGATCACTTCAATCCTCTGTCTCGCTTCTGTCATTGCTTCTACGCTCTCACCCCTCTTGGCAGCCAACACTCTCTCCATGGTCCTCTACTACAACAGCCCCGCTTCACCTGGTGATCCGCGCCCACCCCAGCGCTCTTTCACCGACGTCGCTCTGCTGACCGGTCACCACCTTCTCGGCGTCGGCGTCGCAGGTTTCGTCTTTGTGGCCTCTGCTCGGATATGGGGCAAGCGCCATCTGTACCTGCTCGGCACGGTGATAATCATCGTCAGCTCCGCCTGGGCCGGCGCCTCAGGGCGCAACTATGGCAGCCTGCTCGCGGCACGCTTCTTCCAAGGCGTCGGACTGGCCCCTTTTGAAGCCCTCGTCAACGCCAGCGTCGGCGACCTCTACTTCGTACACGAGCGCGGGAAACGCATGGCAGTCTCCAACCTAGCAGTCTTCGGCGGCGCCTTCCTTACGCCCGTCATCGTGGGCAAAATGACCGCCTCGCTCGGCTGGCAATGGACGCACTACTTCGTGGCGATCTTTGCAGCCGCCATGCTGCCCCTCCTATTCCTGCTCGTGCCAGAGACGGCTTTCAAGCGCGACGCGAAACTCGACACCGACACCGCCATGATCACCGCCTCCACCCCAGACACCACCCACACCGACAAACGACCCCAAACCGCCACCACGCCCTCCTCACCCCCCAACTCCCCCCCACCCCGCCCCGTCCTCTCCCTCCACCACCCATTCTTCGCCCCCCGCCTAACCCCCACGCCCTTCCCCAAACTCCTCCTCCGCCCCTTCCCCCTCTTCCTGCACCCCTCGATCCTCCTCTCCTGCCTCCTCCAAGGAACCCTCATCGGCTGGACCGTGCTCATCGGCATAGTCCTCGCGGCCATCATGATCGGCCCGCCCCTCTTCTTCAACGAAGTCCAAACAGGCTACATGTACACGGGCGCGGCGCTCGGGGCGCTGCTGGGCTTCGTGCTCGCGGGCGCGCT
Organism: Cladosporium halotolerans; assembly: GCF_011745625.1. NCBI lineage: Eukaryota > Fungi > Ascomycota > Dothideomycetes > Cladosporiales > Cladosporiaceae > Cladosporium > Cladosporium halotolerans. The sequence continues at coordinate 234,814 of NW_027191458.1, forward strand.
GGCGGACAGCGTGCCGCGCTGGCTCGCCAAGCGCAACAAAGGCGTCTTCGAGCCGGAGTTCCGGCTGCTGCTCGTCGTGCCGCAGCTGCTGCTGGGCTGCGGCGGGCTGTACGGGTTCGGGGTCACGGCGGCGGACACGGGGCGGTACGGGTGGTTCTGGGCGGACTTCTGCTTCGCGCTGGTGGTGGCGGGGATGGTGCTCGGGGCGGTGGCGAGCGCGCTGTACGTCGTCGACGCGCACCGGGAAGTCGCGGTGGAGGGTTTCACGTGCCTGCTGGTGTTCAAGAATGTGTTTTCGTTCGGGCTGACGTTCAGTGGGTATGAGTGGCTTGTGAGGGGGGGCGTGAAAGAGGTTTTTGTGGCGGTGGGGAGTGTGCAGGTGGGGATTTGCTGTTTGGCGGGGGTGTTGTGTGAGTGCTTCTTTTCTTCATTTTGTCTTTTCTTGAGTTACCGTGGTTGTTGAGGTGTGTGCTGACATACGGTGATCCACGCAGACGTCTTCGGCAAACGCAACCGCTCTTTCTTCGCGCGGCACGACATCCTCGACTTCTTCCACTTGAAATGACCGTTCCATAATACAACAAGCGATATGCTACAAATCTATTAATAAACAAAATCTATCCCAAAACACCCCCTATCCCTTTCCCATATATTACAACTTCGACCTCAAAACCTTGACAACAAAATGCGGGCCCCTCGCCGCGATAGCCTGCTCGGTCGCCTTGAGCACCTCGTGCACGTCCATAGCTCGTAAGGGTGCGGAGTCGTCTTCGCTATTGGAGTCTGAGGCTTGTCGGGATCTAAGAGGGGAGAGAGGGGAGACGTTAGCGAGGTGCAAAAGGAGAAGCCAGCGTTGCAGGGCGAGGGGTGTGGAGGAGACGAGACGAGACGGGGATGGAGAGGCTGGATTCCTGGCTGGCGGGGCTCGAGTCTTGCGAGCAGCGACGAGCGAACAAACGAGACGGAGACGAAGAGAAGTTATGAATGAAGGAAAGACGGCTCGTTCAGTCATATGTTCGTGCGTGAAGCTTGTGTTTGCGTTTTTCATTGTGTTCGTTTGTCTCGTTTGCCTTGCCTTGCTTTGCCTTGCCTTGTCTCGCATCGTATGTGCATGCCGTCTGGCAGCGTCTCCCGCCGATGTCCCGCGTCTCGCGTCTCCTGTCTCCACTCCTGCTCTTCCGTAAAGCCATGATAATGCATGCACGCATGTCGTCAAATGTCAAACAAGCAACATCGGGGGAAAATCAGCACTCACTCCATCTCCCTCTGGCCCTCCTCGATCAGATCCGGAATATCCTTCGGCTCATTGACGCCCTCCAAAATGTTCCTCACGGCCGTGAAAAGCGGGAACTCTCTCTCGCGGCCCTCCTTCTTCAAGAATGCATAGACCTCGTGCGCCGTGCTCGTGCCCTGCAGCTTCTGCCCGTTCAGCTCCCGCGCCTCGATCTCGTCGATGCTCTTGCCCTCAGCGACGCTCATCTTGGCGCAGCGGAAATTGCGGCCGCCGGAGCACGACGTGATGAGGTCCGCAACGCCGCAGGACTCCTCGGTGAAAGTCTCCGTGCGCGTCGAGGCGCTGAAGAAGGCCTTGCCGAAGCGCACTTCCTCCATGATGCCGACGCGCATGACGGCGGCCTTGGCGTTGTCGCCCCAGCCGAGGCCGTCGACCCAGCCGGCGGCGAGTGCCACGACGTTCTTCAGGGCGCCGCCGAGCGAGACGCCCGCGACATCGTGCACCATGCGCACGTGGAAGTAGGGGCGGTGGAAGAGCTTCTTCATGTTGGCGTGGTGCAGGGGCGGGAACTCGCTGGGGAGAGGCTGGAGTTTGGGGCCGGAGGTCTTGAGCTTCTTAGACTCGGGCTCGGCGCCGTTGAGCTGCGTGAGGTCGAGAGAGCTGGCGTGCGGCGTGCCGACGGGCGAAGGGTGCTTGCTGTCCATCTTGGGCGGGTCGTAGGCGACGGTCGTCTCGCTCCACTTCTCCTGCGCGACCTCGTTCGCGATGTTGGCGCCCGAAAGCGCGCCGCAGTAGATGCCCAGTTCGCGGCCGATGGACTCGGAGAACAGCTCGCAGCCGCTGTCGTTGACGGCCACGCCCTTGATGCAGCTGATGCCGCGGGCGTAGGGGACGATCTTGCCGACGATGCTCTGGCAGGTTTTGGCGATGAACTGGTGGGGAAGGTTAAAGACGAGGATGGTGGCATCCTGGACGGCCGTGGCGAGGTCGGGGTGGGCGACGATGTTCTGGGGCAGCGCGATGCCGGGGAGGTACTTGACGTTCTCGTGCAGGCCGTTGATCAGCTCGGTGAGCTTGTGGGGCTTCGTGCAGAGCGAGGAGCCTGCGTCGTAGTGCTTGCTGTTCTTGGGGATGCTGTATTCTTCCTCAAACACCCACATGCGGACCTCCTGCTCGAACAGGTCCGGGTTCTCCTGCACGTTCTCGCCAACGACCTTGGCGATTGTGGTGCCCCAGTTGCCAGAGCCGACGATAGCGACGCGGTGCTTCTTAGAGTGCACGCCGAGGCCGGCATTGTTGTTACTGTTGCTCGCCATATTGAGGAACCGTGCTGTGTTAGAGAATCGTGGGAGGGAAACAGAGGGGTAGGCGAGGAGAGGTCGAGCTCCCGGCGAGCGAAAGGTTGAGGAACGCGATAAGGAGCTGGAGCTCTTGTTGAAGCAGGTGAATCGAGCAGCAGACGGTGTATGTGTAGCGGTGTTGGTGATAGTGGTGGAAGAGAAGAGGCGTGTGTGTCTCAGCAGCGGCATAAATGGAAGAGTAACAGTAGCAGGCGCAGCTGCTCTCGCTCGTCGCGCCTTCCTCCTAGGGCGAGGGTCGATGGCGTCGGGCGTCGTTGAGGGCCAGAAAATCTGCGGGCCTGCGCGCCCTGCATGACGTTGGACCGAGGCTGCAGCGGCGCGCGCGCGTGGTGCGCCCCTTGCAGTCTGACCACCGAGCCACGAGAGCCACTCTTCGCTTGGCCCGTCTATTCCGGGCGAGAAAGGGTGCCTGGGTGATGATCTATTGCGTGGCGAGACCTGTCGCTTTGACGTGTCTCGTGACAGGACGGGATGTCACGCTGGCCTATACCGGAGGATGTACCTCGCCTTAGCCTGCATGCATGCATGATAGAGATCGCCAGACCTTACCTCAGCCCTACAGAGACCCGGTACTCGGCATGATGTATAATCGCCTATACCCGCATCGCTCTAGATCACGGCAACGAGCAAACCCTACATAAGCGACGACCCGCAGGCTAAGCTATACCAACAATTCGAAGCCACTCAATAGCCGACGAAGTGTTCCTTCTAATATGAGTAAAAAATGTAGTTACTTGATACACAACACGACCAGATGAACCGCAGACCTCGGAGTCCGGATCTAAGTCTAGAAATCTATAAAACCAAGTAGGTAGCATCTGAGATATGGCCCCAACATGATCCGGCCTAGATTGCTCCCTTCCGTCTTCGCTTCTTTTCTTTCTACGAATCGCTTCAAAATACAATCCTACTCAGCCTTGGACCTCACCTGCTTCACCTCCGCCTTCTCCATGAAAAAGCTCCTCTCCGCCAACTTCAGCAGCTCATCGATGAAGATGATCGGCGCGCTCCACCACAGAACAATCTTCCACTCGCCCCAGCCGAGCGGCACGATGCCGAAAACGCTCTGCAAGATCGGCGTGTAGAGCAGGGCGAAGTGCAGCGCCATGGAGAGCGTGATGGCGTAGACGAGGATCATGTTCTTCCAGAGCGGGAGGGTGAGGAGGGACTCAGAAGACGAGAGGGCGTTCATGGCGTTGAGCATTTCGATGACGACGAGGATGGACAGCGAGACGGTCGAGGCGGCGCGCGCGGAGCTGTCGGAGAAGATGTGGCAGCCGATGGAGGGGAAGATGGCGCTGCAGCTGTGGAAGTGGGTCTGGTATGTATGTTAGCAAGAGTGGTGGGTAGATGGAGGAGGCTCGTGTTTACTTACCAACTGGTAGAAGGAGATGTTCGGGCCGTGCTGGTAGTACATGAACCACCAGGCGTAGCCACCAACAGTCGCCAGACCGACGTAGGTGCCGATGACCATGTATCTGAAGAAGAGCCAGCCGCTGATGAGAGGGTCGTCACGCTTTCGCGGCGGGCGGTTCATGACATCGTGATCCTTCGGGTTGAAGCTGAGCGCGGTAGCGGGCAGACCATCGGTGACCAGGTTGACCCACAGGAGCTGAACAGGGATGAGAGCCTCAGGCATGCCAATAGCAGCGGTCAGGAAGATAGAGACGACCTCACCGATGTTGGAAGAGATCAGATAGCGGATGAATTGCTGAGTGTTGTTGTAGATGCTGCGACCCTCCTCGACGGCAGATTCAATCGTGGCGAAGTTGTCATCGGCAAGAACCATGTCGGCGGCGAGCTTGGCGACATCAGTACCGGTACCCATGGCAACGCCGATGTCACTCTTCTTGAGAGCAGGAGCGTCGTTGACACCATCACCGGTCATAGCGACAACCTCACCAGCAGACTGCAGAAGATCGACAAGCTTGCTCTTGTGTCCAGGCTCAGTACGAGAGAAGAGAGAAGCGGTACGAGCAGCCTTGAGCTGATCAGCCTCGCTGAGAGAATCGAATTGACGTCCAGTAAAACTCTTGCCAGTGAGATCTTCCGTGGGGCCAAAGACACCAATCTGTCTGCAGATAGTCTCGGCGGTGTTCTGGTTGTCACCAGTGATGACGACGACACGAATACCAGCCTGGCGACACTTGACGATGCTGTCTGCGACCTCCGGACGGGGCGGGTCGAGCATGCCAACGAGACCAAGAAGGGTCATGCCCTGCTCCAGTTGCTGGTATTCCTGAGTGCTCTTCGCACGCTTGGCCAGATCCGAGGTGACATTGTCGATGCTAGCCAAAGCCATGACACGAAGACCTTGCTTGCCGTACTCGACAACTTCGGTGTTTAGAAGTGAAGCCAGCTTATCATTCAGAGGAACACGCTTGCCGTTGCTACCAGTGAGACAGTGAGTGCAGCGGTCGAGGATCGATTCCGGCGCACCCTTGACGAGGAGACGCTGACCTTTGCCGCCATTGACGAGAACAGACATGCTCTTGCGGTCTCTAGAAAATTCGAAAGTCCTAAGTTTCTCGGCACGCTTGGTGTATTCAGCGCTGGCGAAGTGGCGGATTTGCTCGGGTCCGAGCTGAGCCTTGGTCAAGTTGAGGGTTGCATCAGTGGTGCCAATCTTCTCCGCGAGAGTCCTGAGAGCGCCCTCGGTGGGCTCACCAATGTTGTTGTATGTCTCAGTCTTAGGGTCGTAGGCGAGTTCAGCGTCGTTGCAAACCGCAGCAACCTCGGTCATCTGGGCGACAGTGGTCGAAGTAGCAGCAGGGTGGTCGATGACCTTGCCAGCCTTGGAGACCGCACCGATAGGCGCAAAGCTAGTGCCCTCGACATCCAGTTCCTCAAGGTCATTGCCAGCCTCATTGACGTACACGATCTTGTTCACGCTCATCTGGTTGGTGGTAAGAGTGCCGGTCTTGTCAGAGCAGATCACACTACAACTGCCGAGAGTCTCGACGGAGGGCAGGCTGCGCACGATCGCGTTCTTCTTCGCCATAGTCCTAGTACCGAGGGCGAGGCAGGTGGTTATGACGACCGCGAGACCCTCAGGAATAGCAGCAACACCAAGCGAGACGGCGATCTTCAGATAGTAGATCGCACCCTTGGTCCAGTTACCTCCAAAAGAGGGGTCGTTGAAATGACGGATGTTGATCAGCCAGACGAGGATGCAGATAGCGGAGATGACCTTGGCAAGCTGATCGCCGAAATCGTTGAGCTTCTCCTTCAGAGGTGTGGGCTGCGAGATCTGGGCAGTGATGCTTTCGTGGATATCGCCAATAGCGGTGTTGGTGCCAGTCAGGACGACGATAGCGCGGGCATGTCCAGTGACAACGGTGGTGCCGGAGAAGAGCATGTTGATCTGGTCCTGCTTCACAGCCTGCTCGTCCTTGATCGCATCCACATCCTTACCAACACTTTCACTCTCACCAGTCAGGATAGACTGATCGATGCGGAAGCTGTTGCTGCTGATGCTCAAGACCCTACAATCGGCGGGAACACGGTTGCCGACTGCGATATCCACGACGTCACCGGGGACGAGATCCTCAGCCTTGACAGATTTGATTGTTCCATTGCGAACGACCTTGGCGTGGTTCGCGCTGTACTCTTGCAAGGCCGCAATGGCCTTCTCAGCCGACGATTCCTGGCTAACGCCGACGACGGCGTTCAAGATCAAGATGGTGAGGATAACGGCGGGGTCGACGAAGGCGGTCCATCCCTCCTCCTCTTCAAAAAGCGCGAGGACGAACGAGATAGCAGCGCTGGCCAGGAGAATGATAACTAGCTGATCTTTGAATTGTTCGAGAACGAGCTCCCACAGGGGAGTAGGCGGTTCCTCGGGGATAGCTGTTGGTACATTAGCAAATGCTTCTTATTGTTCCCAAGATTGCATGATTGCCTACCGTTTTTGCCGTGCTTCGATCGCGAGGCCTCGACCTTGCTATCAGATAATCCAGTATGCTCGGTGACACCAAAATGGGCCAGAACATCGCGCGGCGAGCGCACATATGCGTTGTCCATCTTGCTCTACTCTAGGCCTTCGGGCGGGCCTACGCTTCGTAGTGTCGAATTCCCAGTCGCGAAAGCCGAACGACGTCGGTTCTGGGGGAAAAGAGAAATGGCAGACGGGCCAAAAGTCCGACGGGCAACGTGGTAGGATGCGGGTGGTGTAGCGATTAGCGAGCGGACGTCACTCGGAGGACTAGCAGCGATTCACCACCCCGCCGCGGCCGACAGGCACCACCTGGCTTTTTGTAAAAGCCGATCGGCAACCCTCAAGGGCTCCGCCGAACCTGCAGCGGCCGCTCCCGTGTTCAGCCTCCTAAGGCCGAGATCTTCAGACCATTTGACTTCCTCAAGGCTTGCAGGGTCCATCAATATTCATTGAAAGTTGAAAATATTCAACCATCAATATTTCCCGCGCCTCAATCCACGAGTGACCAACATCAAAGCTCTTCTACAGCCCCGAATATCCATCAACCCGCCATCTGCAGGCCAGAAACACGCGGAAACCCTTGTACCCCAGACCTCAGCCCTAACAGCTTGGCACTCATCATGCACGCCCGCGCTATTGCAGTAGCAGTTCCTATTGCACCGACTACGACCCACTCAACCTCCTTCGTCCACCAAGTTTCGCGAAGCTCACCCGCCCGGTCCGCGCGGTCTTGGAGATATCAGGAAGTTTCTCGTTCCCCAAGCTCACTCCGCGGGGCGACTTGACGTGACGCTGCAGCGGATTCATTGGATTGAGCATAGCGTTTGCGTAGACGTCACGACTGCTGTCTTGGAAACGTAGTCACGTTCTCGAGGAAGCGCGTTGTGCTCCCGTAGTGACGTGGTTCACCAATCCTGGATCATGGCAGGACAATGCCAACCATCGATCACGTCGCTGGAGCCGCGCTTGGCATACTTTCCTGAACATGCACTCTCGGCTCGGATCCCGAGTACTGGGCGCCACTTACGCGTGATCCGTTGACTATAGAGGACGATGTGATGTTGAAGGTCTCGAGTAATCGACATGTGTCCTGTTGAGACAGGATGGTCACGGTGATATGTCTTGGCGATGTCTATCTGCAAGTGCCTGAAAAGCTGCTGGATCATGGCTGCCAAAGAAACATCACTCATGCGGGCCTGATTCAAGGCGTCCGTGTATTCATTCCAGAAGATGAGTTTAGACGCAAGTCTGATAGAGTGCGTTCCATGACGTTTTTTAGTAGATGTACAGGCTGCCACCCAATGGCCCGAGCAATGGATATCTTGCAGCCGCACTGGTTGTAAATGCTTTCGTCGCAAGGCTTTCTCACTGAGGCTGGCGTGTTCCACAACCCAGGATTCTTCCACAAGTTCATACCAGTCCTGCATGGATGGAGTGCTTGTTCGAAGCTGTGCTTCACGGCACCAATAGCTTCACCGCAGCCGAGTAATCGAAGTATGACCTTACACGGCTGGTCCGATCCGTCCTTGGAATTTATCGGAACTAATTGAAAACATTTTCTCCAAGACTCTCTATAATCTTGAGTGGCTGTAGGTTTGTTGCGAGGTCACTGGACGCAAATGTTGGGTCGCAGTTACTTGTGCGCGAAGCACTAATCTTTTTCGCTTCGAAGGCACGTCAAACGACTGGCTGTTCACTATCAATGACCTAGGCCGAACCTTCTGCTCCCAAAAGATGAGCCCCCACTCAAGACTGGAACAAAGTTCAATTGTATGCTGCTAGGAGTACATGTTAGGGAAAGGTTGAAGTCCTTGGATAGCCAGTCGGACTAATTTCTCGTGCTTGAGGTCACCCTGGCTTTCGGTCCGCGATTAGAACTCCACGGTGATCTGTTGCTTCTCCATGGATCGTTCGGGATCAGCTTTTTGCTTGATTGAAAGTGAAGCATTGTCACATCAAGGGCATACGGATGCTGGTGCAAGACGGGCAATGTAAAAAGCATCGCCTGGTTTGCTTTGCCTTCCTTTCAACTTTAATCTTGCATCTTTTCCCACGTGCATGCGCCGATTCGTTCGTGTTGACATGTTGGAGGATGCGACTGGAGACGCAAGAGGGCATCAAGGAATGATCGGAAAGAGAGACGTATGTTTCCTGCAATATTTTGCTGATACTGGCGTTTCACCTCGCTTGCAAATGATGCTGGTTGCACTTCTCGCGAGATCATTCATTGGTCACGTGTTGCTAAGCAAATCAAGCAGCAGTCGGTGAAGCTTATTTGACGTCGGCTTCATTAAAGTGGATCTTGTAAAAGCGTGGGTTGGATTACAGTCGGAGGATTCAACGTTTCCACATAGATCGGCGGTGCAGTTGCCCTACAAGACTAAGCGTCTGTGACAAGAGAGGATTGAAACGGTAAGATAGAAGTATCGTCGCTTCTGCTGAAGCGCGACCCTTTCTCACCTTCGCGAGCTGAAGCTACCGGCTCTCGATACCACCTTTTGCCTCATATTGCGATCAGTCACACCTCCTATGTGCCTCAGATAAATTACGAAAACTTGATCTTGGTCGACGTCTCCAACTCGCTAAATCCTTGGCTATCGTACGCAGCCATGGGCGAGAAACAGAAGCCTTCAGCTGGGCTTACTCTGGTCGAGCTCGACTTTTGTTTCCAATACTGCGCATTTGTGGACTCTCGCTCAGATCTCCAACCAGGAGAGGATGAGGTTCGAGCTTTCTTGCGTCGCTCCATTCTGCCGACAGATGTACGATACCCTGCCGAATGGTCTAGCGACGAAAGGCTTCGCGACGAAGCTGCGGATCGGTTTTTGGGACTTACACGACATCTACAAAACCCGAAGACGGACGTTGCGACACCATCGATGCTGGATCTCACGACGTTAAAGCGCCTGGCCTGGTTCTTCCTTGTTGGCTTTGTCGGGAATGGAGTACTCCGTTACGTCCGTACGAGCCAGGCTTCGACCGCGGAGCGTGCCTAAAAAGGCCGATCGACTTATGTCGATGGTTGCACGGCAGTGCTATCCCATGTTTCTCACTTCGGAGGCAAAGCATACTCAACGAATGACTCCAGATGCCTGGGACCGTCGGTAGCAACCGTGGGAGATACGATCTCACTCCGATCGACCGAACGCAGTGTCTTGGTTTGCCCAAGATTGCATGCCTTCGACGTGTGTTCTCTTACAGACATCCAAAGTACAAGGTCTCTGTTACATCTAGAAACAACACACAAGAAAGACAAAGCTCCAATATTCGTTCCAGCAACTCTACTAATTATCCTCTGTCTCTGTCGCCCCATCTGATGACGCTTCCGCCGTGGCTGCCGGCACACTTTCTTCGACCGTTGTCCACAGAGTCACTGCCATTTCCTCCTGCGTGACGACTTGTATGACTGGCTCACCGACAACTGTAGCAACCACGACCTCTCCTGCCACGGTCTGAACCACTAACACCGTGGTTGCGGGGCCCACGCTTGTTATTACGACCGCATCTTTTGGCGCAGATTCATTGCCATCCTGCTCTTCAGCTTGTTGGTCCTCTGACTGTCCAAGCTTTTGAGCAGTCGCTTTCTTCGCCGCCGCAACTGCTTCTGCTGCCTTTTTAGCTTGCAGTTTCGCCTGTGCTGCGGTCAGTTGGTGTGTAGCCGCGGTGATGGTAGCTTTCTGCCACTCTTCTTGCGGTGCCGTGATGAGCATTTTCAGGCGCTGGATCGTAGTGTTCAGTGTTTGCATTTCGAGACTTGATGATCCATTAATAGACTTATTTTCGAGCAGCTCTTTCTCTCCGGCAAAAATTGCTTCGTGAGCCGTGTTCAGCCAAGCTTTCTGACTTTCTTTGAGGGCATGTAGGAGAGGCTGAGCCGTCTGCTCGAGCTTACCGATCTCCTCAGAAATCTTCGCCGTGTCGTGGGTGTACTCCTCCTTAATGAGCACCCTATTCAACTCATCTCGCTGCTTGTTTATCGCTTCTTTTTCAGCATCTGATAGCCGGCCATTGTATTCTTCCAGCTGAGTGCCCACGTTGGACAGTAAACGTGCCGCTTTGAGCCTCAACTCAGCCATCGCCTCCCTCTCACGTTCTCGAGTTGCTTTCACCCCATCCCAGAAGTCTTTCATTTCCTCTGGATAGGCAGTCGATTTTAGAGGCAACTCCCAATCGTCCAGATGCTTCTCGGCACGCTCAATCCAGTACGCCATGCGCTCTTCTTGATTAGGCACACCAGCGAAGTGAACCAACATATCGCCTCTTCGGACCTGGAAAGGCGCTAGGGTCTGGTTGTGTTCACCCTGGTAAGTATTGAAGCACCTTTGCGGCGCTTGGACGATGTTCCTCTCAAATGCCCGCTCCTTTATTATCGTGTTCATGGCACTCTGGTCACGGAACTCCAGCGGCTCGTCGGGCTTGTAGAGTCTCAGAGTGACGGTTGCCGTGAGGAACTTAACGGCCCATTGGTTGACTCGCACGGAGAAGACGCCGTTATTCAACCCAGTTTCGTCGCTCGAATACAGCAAATGCACATCATCGAACTCCGCGTCAGGAGGTGGAAGGAAGGTCTCGATCGGCACCCGCGGGTTCAGAATGACCGTGTCCGCATCGACCCAGAGGAGCCACTCCAAGCGCTCCTCGTCCGGCTTCGACAACTCTTGCAGAAGCAGACTGAGAATGTACGCCGGCTTGCTCCAGTGTTCGCCCAGTAATGGCTGCCGCAGAACATGAAGCCGATATCCATGAAGCCGATCATGCTCCTCATGCGTTCGAATCGCTCTCTCCCGAAGACTGTCACCGTCGAGCAGGATCGTACATTTGCCCACCCGCGTCCGCATCTCCAGCTGCTGGTTCAATGCCCCTTCCTCGAACGACGTGAGTCCAGATGCATTCACTCCAGCCTCCTTCGAACCGTACGGGTTCCACGACTGAATCGTATCGCTGACCGCATGGTGCAAATCAGCCAACGCACCTTTCACGCTCGGTTTCCTCCTCCCCTCACCCCCTGCTGCCATCCAATCCCCAATCGCTTCCTTTCCACCAAAACCAACCAGCTCATGCAGCAGGCCTCCAGACGCCGCATCGTATCCTTGTAAGACATCGTCGCCTCCTTCTGAGGGGCCAAGTGTCGTCGTCACCATCCAGCCAAGCACCACGCAACTCAAGGCCAGAAGTGCAAACCGGATCCTGCTGTTCCCCAGTAGCGCCGAGCGGCCCCGTATCGGCCGTAGCCAGCGAGGCAGAGAAGATGGAGAGATCGGAGAGGACGGTGAAGAATCTCTATACGGGGCGTCGATGAAGATGGAGAGGTGTACGATGAAGGCATCGTAACTTTTCTTCCTCCTTCCTCCCTGTTCGTTAGCGTGACAGTTTCTGATTCCCTGAAATTGATGCTTGCAATGAAGTTACGAAACGCAAACAGTGGCAAATACCCGCAGGTATCAGATATGTACGAACGACAGCCAAACGAGGGCTCGAATCAGATGCCAAAGGGATGAAGCGATATTTACATGCCAGGGCACAACCACGCGTCGTAACGCAGCAAGGTAAAGTCGCGTCCCCTGCTTTTCTCCGCCCTTCCCATGTATCGCTATTTCTGCAATACGAGAGACATTTGCGCCCGTGGCGCGGGCCTCGCGGCCTTTGTCTGATCGCCATCGCTGGCTACGGAAGGTCAGTGAGGCTGAGGTGAGGAGAGAGGACTTCGGCGTCCCTTGCGTGACGTGGCACGGTGAGCAAGGCGGCGTCAAGAGCGCTGAGGACATGGTTTCAGTGGGATACAGCTGTGGCTTCTTATCTGCGTTTCTGTCATACGTACAATGTTCATTGTTTCACGTGCGTTGCACTCTTTCGCGATGCTGTCTAATAATGCTATGGTATTAGGATGGAAGCGCGGCGCTCAAATTCTCATTAACCGGCCGACCCGTCTGCAATATCCTATGCTCCTTTCGAACGCCAATTTCCGAACAACATCAATCGCTGCTATCACTACTATCGTCGCTTTCGTCATCATCTTGTCGAATGCTAAGTTTGCGGCGCTGCTGTGTTTCATCCTGCTTCGGTGGCGCCTTCTTGGCTTTGGGCGGCGAGGGGATGTGTGCCTTACGCACCAAACCGGACAAGCCACCCCCGATAGATCTGGACATTTGGCTGACGCCCATTGAGGACGTGGGCGGCGCAGCGGTCTTAGGCTGCGGGGGCGATTTGCCTTTGGCTTTCGAACTCTGAGGCGCTGGCGTAGAAAGACTGGGCTTCCGGTGCGCTGAAGAGCTGTTTTGAACCGGTGTGGAAGGCGCGTGCTGGTGCTGGCCATCAGGCGCTGTGAGGTGGTGATCGAAAGAAGAGCGACGCTCACTGCCGCTTTCGCTGCTGCGACGCACGGCGCCACGATGGCGGCGGCGGGCGCGTTTGTTTGCGGCTTTTGTGCTCAGTGGAGGAGGCATGGCGGTTCTATCGTCTGACTTGACCTTGCTGAGATGTGAGGGTGGCGTGCTATCGACGGCGGTGGCTTTTCGCTTGCGGAACGGCTGTGGTGAGTTTTCTGCGCCGCTGTTGTTGAGCTCTTGCAGGTTTTCGTCCGTCAAAGCGTGACGGGCATCGCTATTGGTGTTGGATAGATTGGCAACGGTGGGAAGCTCAGGCTCATCCTCTTCGTCTTCGCCATCAAGCTTGGGTTCGCCCATAGCGTCGACGCCGTTCGTATGCGGTACCTCGTCCTCAATGGCAGTCGTATCAAAGGCTTCTTTATCTTGATCAACCTCGTTCAGATGCTCTTGCTCAACATCACTGCCACCATCAGGCACTTCGCCGTTCTGCACATTGGCTTGACGTTCGTTAAGCCCGTTCGTCGCATTTTCTGGCTCAGGAGAATCACCGTTTGGACCAGGCGCCTCTTCCTCATCATCAACCTCACTCACATGTCTGTCGACATCCATCTCTTCCGGCTGTTCAAAATCCTCATCACTCCACACCTGCTCTCCAAAATCATCGTTCGGGACAGAGTCCGCGTTTGATTCGTCGTCAACACGGACTACGTCTTCGTCCGCCTGCTCAGTATCGCCACCCTGAGCCGGCCCGTCCATGTGCTGCACATCGACCTGCGGCAAGGTCGCTCCGCCACGAGAGACCTTTCGTTGCCTGTGCAGTCGACGCTCGGCAGCCTTGAGCCGGGCGACCTCGTTCCAATCGCCGCGAGACATGGCACGGACAGAGAAGGTCTTGATCTTCAGCTCTTCGAAGTATTCTTGGCGATCACGTCCGAGACTTGCTGCGTTCGCGGTCTTCTCCCAAATTTCAGCATCGGTGGGAGTCGGCTCTCTGTGGTTGCGAGCGCTAGATAAATCGGCAGAGCTCGGCGGAGCGATCTCAGGCGCCTGAACTGAATCGTTGAGTGCAGGCGCAGTCGCTGACGGAGCCCTTTGCAGGTCCCTGATTCTTGATGCGTACGACGGCCCTCTGGAAGGAAGCCTTCCGGAAGCAGGAGTGGGCGCATGCGAGCTATCGGGCTCAAGAGTTCCGATTTGAGGTGATGGCTGTAGCGAGGTAGGTTGGCTATGAGGCATACCACCTTCTGGCGAGGCGCTTATTCGCTGGCTGGATGGTCGCAGTCCCCGTTGATTCTTGCTGCTGGGGGAGGCATTACTGGTCTCCTCGTCCTGTTCAGCGTGTATATGAGGCACATCGTTGCTTCTGACGGACACAGCAGCTCTCTGAGACCTTGTCGTGGAAGGATCTAGTGTCTGAAATGCTTGGCTTTCCTGAGTTGCTCGGTCCTCGCTCGACAAGGATCTCTGCAATTCTTGCGAGAGCTGCACGGCGGCGCGAGTGTCAATGCCAGATTCCATCCTTGAACGGCGGCGCTGATCGGACGAGATCGGCGTACTGCCTTCTCCCGTCTTCATTGGTGACAGGAGTTTCCGAGTTCCCTCGTTTTGTCTTCGCAGAGCTGACAATGGTGTTGGCTGCGCTGCCGGCGATGGGGCATTTACGTCTGATTGCTTTCTCACGGTGACAGAACTCCGCTTGGGCGTAGATTCAGCTAACGAAGATTGTTGTTGCTCTTGCGTCGAAGTGTCAGGCGGGACATTACCATCGTCTTCCACATCTTGGCCCTCACTAGCCAGTTGCGCCTCCAGCATATCCAAGTCGTCTGCTGGGGTCTGCTCTTGATCTTCATCTCTAACGAAGCCATCGCTCTTGCTAGTGTCCTTGACGGGAGGTTCTTGTGGTACATGCTCCGTAGTATTTTCAATGCTAGTCGTCCGACGATTACGGTCGTACTGCGCATCGAGCTCCTCGTCGGTCGGTCTCGGAGCACCAGCACGCTGCTTGCCCTTGTCGCGAGTGAATTTGAGAGTCGTCTGCGTTCCACTAGAAGGCCATATGAGACTCCCACGAGCAGTCTCCTGCTCGGCGGAGCTTACCTCGACCCTAGGGCTCGACGAGCGCTTCGCCTTCGTCGACGGCCGCTTTTTGCCCAGTTCAGTGTCGCGGTTCCTTTGAACCTGGGGTGGCGAACTTGGGACTTCCACGAGCCGAGACTGTCTATTAGTCGTGGCAGACGGTCGACGGGCCGCACGAGCCTGCATTGAGCGCTCGACTGGAGAGCTGTTGGCCAGTAGTTGAGAGCTCTCGATCTCTGGCTCATCAGCTATCCTCGAAGCGCGTATCGAACGCCCCTGATCGGCTTCTAAAGCCTTGATCTGCGCTTTGTAGCCATCAAGCTGCTTCTGCACCTCGGACATCTCCCACCGACGGAAAAACCGGCCCTTCGCTTCTCCTGCTGGCAGGCCCTCGCGGAAAGCGCGACGGAGCTTGCAGCTATCCTTCAAAGTCCAGCCCTCGAGTTGAGCATGGTTTTGTGGAAACAAAGGATTCTTTTCCGCATTTTTCCACGCTTGGTCTTGCAAGGCTAACACTTTACGGTAGACTGAATCCTCGGAACGTTTCGGAAAGTGAGTGTCCTTGATCTCGAGAGCATCGTAACCATCGGCTATGGCACGATTCATGACCTGAATGTCGCCGAGCGGCCAAGGTTTCCGCCCTTGACCAGATCCTGGGCCAGGACTGCTGTAGTCACTGGGCGCTTCACTGACACCTTTCAAGAGCTTGATGTCGGGGTTCTGCTTCAGTAACAAAGCTTGCCGGCTGCGCACAGCACTCGTCGTGCGGTGCTGGATCTCGAATGTTCTGACTATCTCTGCCGCACTGAGGCCTTGGCGAAAGCCTTTGAGAATATATGTATCTTCCTCAGTCGACCAAAAGCTCTTCGGTCCTTGATGAGACCGTGGGTTCTTGCTAGATGATCCCTGAGTACCAGGTAAATTTTCCGATCCTTTTGGCTTTGGTGTCAAAGTAATCATCTTTTGAACCTTTTTAAGTTTGCCTTGGTCTTTCTTCGCGGTAGATGGAGCAGTACTGAGGGGTTGTTCCTCTGGAGGAGGTGGGTCGAACGAGAGGTCGTCGAAATCATTTTCGCCTGCGATTCCCTGAAGAAGATCATCGTCCTCGATGGGATCAAATTCGTCGTCCTCCAAATTTTCTCGCTGCAAATTCAGTTGACTCTGCGTACTTGCGGCTGCTAAAGATACTCCAGATGGCGTAGGCTTTGGGCGCTGAGCAGACTCGGGTGGCTGTTGGGTGAAAGTATGAGATTTGCCAGAAACAGGTGTAGGAGATCGCGGCTGAGCTCGGTCGTTTTGATCATCAGCGCTCGCCAATTCAGAAGTAGCTTGCAGCTTTGAGAGCGTCTGCTTCTGTAGCCGCGGTCGACTGACGACAGGCGACACGTCCCTGCGAATTTCCGGACCAGCAGTCGATGCTCGAAATCGTTCTGCACCGGCGTTGGAAGTACCCGCAGCAGCATCTACGGGTACAGACTGTAGATCGCGAGAGCGCGTTTGATGCGTGTTTTCCGGAAAGCTGTTTGGGACGCTCTCCTCTTCGCCTTGCGGTGCCTGCGAGCCGGAGACAAGAATGTCCTCTTCGTTCTCGCCCTCCATACTCGATTGAATGACGTCGTCACGTTTCCGCTGAGGTCGTTTCCTTTTCCGACTAGAAACGCCAGGAAGCGCAGGAACAGCGAAGCCATCAGCATCCACCTTGCGGCTGCCTTCATCTGCTTCGTTTCGCTCGGGACTGCCAGGTCCCATGCTCCTCTCATGCGACTCTATAGGCGTGTCTTCGTCCACTTCGTCCAATGAGGCACCATAGCGTTCCTGCTGTATTTTGCGGCGCTTGACTTGCTCTTGTTGCTCCGAGGTCAACTCTGGCCTTGAAAAGCCCGGCGGTCGCAGGCCAGAAGTGTCTGGGACAGAGCCGTCGCGGTCGATGGCGTTCTGCAGCATGACGAGCACCAGATCCTCCTTTGGAGATTTCGAGGAGTATCCGAGTTCTCCAACCCCGTCGTGCGAGTCGATGTCGGCGCCGAAACGGTCTTGGAGCTTGTGAAACCATCCTTTTGCAACTTCCTCTTTCCCATAATTGCGCTCGTATCGCTCCCGAATATGTTTCCAGACGTCGGCAAAAGTCTCACTAGCTCGAGTGGGCACTGCTATAACCTGCAGAGGTTCTTCAACCTTCGGTTGCTGGAATCGCCTAAAGAGTGAATTTGTCGGCCGGCGGGGCGGCATAATCTTGACGATGAAGCGGAATTGATCCTCATCGTTGCGTTTTTGAGGAGCCATTGCGGCTTCTGTGCTGGCAACGTCGTTGGCGACAGCAGCGTTGCCGTCAGTTGGTTGTCAAGGCGGTTTCATGCCACGGCAAAGAGGATATTCGAATCCGCTGTGAAGTGAGCTCGGCGTCGGCCTGCGACCTGAAACCTTGAAGCTCTGCGCGCCGATCGCGACTTTTTCGCGACAGCCCCACTTTTAGAACGCTAAGCGCGCTGAGGGAACGCACGGGAGTAGCCGCACGCTCGTGCGCGCGCGTGCTACTGAAAGCTTAATTTGGGAACAAAGACAATTGATTGACACGCAAGAACGCAAACGGTTGGCAGCAAACGGCAAGAAATGCACGACCTGTGCTGTATGAATTGGCTCATTGGCCACCTGTTAGATCTCCACATCACTATGATTACGAAAACGGAACACTTATCCTCCGATTCGCCCAACCGCGCCATGAGTGACAGAATATACATTGGGAGCCTGCTGTATCAGGTGCAACCCGAAGAAATCCTTCAGATATTTGAGGAAAAGAGGATCGCCATGTACGCTTCTAATAGTTCAATTGTAGCGTTAAGCTAATCCAATCAGTGACAAACTCGACATGGCGATCGATCCGTTCTCTGGCAGAAACCCCTCATATTGTTTCGTTGACCTCGCCGATCGTGAAGATCTAGACGATGTGCTGCAGCGTCTTCAAGGCGTTCTCGTTCGCGGAAGACCTATCAGAGTGAATCGCAATACATGCAAACGTCAGCAACGCATTGGTGGAATGAAAACAGAAGATCAGTCCGGCAGGTGGCGCACAATCGAGCTCCCCAATAAATCATCGAAAGTTCCGACGTTCGCATTCGATCGATGGACCCGCACAGACGCCCGCGATCACTGGACGAAGCCTGTCGACGAAGGACGTCGACTATTCGTCGGCGGCTTGTCCGACATCTCCAATCAATCCTTCGTCAATCGTGAAATGCAACAGCTATTTGAAGGGCACGACATCCAAGCCGTCAGCAAGCGTATCCTCCCAGCCCATCGCGACGAGCGCATCCCAGCAACAGGGCAATGCTACTGCTTCGTTGATTTGCCGAGTGTGGAAGAGGCGGGGCGCGCTGCCGTGCTGTTGAATGGTAAACCCACGCCATATGGAGGCGTCTACAAAGTGAAACGAGCGCACCCCCAAGCGGATCGCAAAGTCTGTCGCGAACAGGACAAGCTTCTGGGGATTCACAGAGTCACTGGGCAGCCGCGGCGAGACTTGAGTGGCGATTGGAGATCAAAGACTTGAGGCTATGAGGCCGCTGGTCTCCGCAATGGACAAGGGAGAGGCAATGGTGCCCCTTGAGCTAGAAACAATGGTCTATAGGGTATACGCTCGATAATGATAATCCAAAGCCGAGTCGACTCCAAACCACTCGCGTTGAATGCCTGCTCTTTCGACAGAACACACCAAGGGATGATCTCATCAAAAGTTACATCTGCTCACAAGATGTAAATCAACAGAACGCCGTGCCTACAGATGTGACTTGGGCGCAAGCCCAACTGCAGGCCGTCCGCTTGAAAGGGAGGATGGCATCTTGGGTCAGATTGTAATAGTCGTGGCCATGGAACCAATACTCAAGCCACTCCGCCCTCGGCATCACAAAGGGCTTTCTGCATGTTGAGCATTGGTCATTCCCGTACTCGACACCTCTGGCGGCTTGCTCAAGTGCTCGAGAGACGGTGGAAGGTGTGTCAAGCGGCAGCAAAGCTGTTACGTCGCGAAGATCGTAGCTCTCTTGCGCCGAGCGGAGCACAAGCTCGAACAAGGATGGCGCGGTGGTGCTGGCCTGAGTAACCGGTGGTGATTGGGGTTCGAGGACTGGTGCCTCCCAATCGATCTCCCCACTCGGATGTGCAGTCATTGAGGGGCGGACGACTGAGCCTTCGCTGTCCAGAAATCGAATTCGAGATGGTGCTAGGAAAATGAGCTGCTCTCGACTGTTGCGCTTCTTTTTGGGAGTGGCATCTTCATCGCCGCCGTTGAGTGTTTGGCGGCCTCTCAGAAATCTAGCTTCTAATGATTTGGAAATTGCTGAAGCAGCAGGGTGTTGGTCATCACCCAGCTGCTCATCTAGTTGCATGAGCTTGGATGAGTCCTTGTCGATAGTGACCTTAGGTACCCGGAAGGGATTTGGCCTCAGGCTGACCTTGCAAACGTCCTCTGTTGAACGCAGCAAATCCAGTACACTCCAAGGTAGGTGATTTAGTCTGTTCCCGGCAACGTTAAGCTCCGTCAGTCTGTTAAGCTGGGTAATAGCCGCGGGAAGCTCTTCGAGGCTGTTGTTACGCAGACTCAAGACTGTTATGTTTCGCAACTTGAAAAGCTCAGCTGGCAAAGACGAGAGCAAGTTGCCATAGAGGAAGAGTTGTATCGAGGGCGTAAAACAAGAGTATTGATCCTCACTCGGTGGTTGTGTGAGGTCGTCGTGAGCATGCCGAATCATTTGATGTAGGGGCAGAAGAGCAGCGCTTGAAATTGAGGTCAACCCGATACCGGATAAATCGATCATTTCCTTGCCGTTGTCCACACAGCCCTGTACGACCCTTGCTGCGAAACCTTCTGGGTCATCTTCTGTCGCGTCAATCCTTGAGCGCTGCTTGACAACCTCTTCGCGAGCCAGGTGCTCATGTCTGCTCCTTTCGGAACCAAAGCTTTCCAGACTGTCGTCACTTCCCATCCAAACACCACTGTCGACATTCCTAAATCCATCCTTTTTGATCATGCTCCTGCGTAAGTCATGCCTCGATCTCCGTGCCATGTTCCACCAAGGACCTTTAACCATCCGTTTGCGCTTTGGTTGCTCCTCATCTTCGTGGAACGCGAACTCGGACGTATCCTCGGAGAATAGAGGATCGCTACTCAAGCTGCCGTAATCCGAATGCAGGCGTTTGCGCCCCGCATTCGCTGTGAATGAGATATCGCTGAGCGTAGGTAACAATGGAGGTGACGAAGGAGGATCTTCGAATGGAAGTGGAGGCGACGAAGGCAGAGCCATCATGAGTGTTTGGTGCTCAGATGCTCGCCGTGGGAGAGAAGAGGGGAGAGAGAGAATGGAAGGAGCCCACTCCATCGCGTGAGATAGCAAGACGCGCAGCGCGATTTACCTAGGTACGGCGGACTACAGCCCCGAGTGTGCCGCTTTCCCGGTGACGTTAGAGCCCCGTGCCATCATGCACGCACGGATGGTTAGAGGCCTAGATGCGGACTCTTCAGGGCCTACCGTTTTCCCTCAAGCGTTTCAAGCAAAAGCAGCACTGTCACCGAGCCGAGCGATGGATGCCTCAGCATAGTCGCCAGCGCATCTTCGCAGCGCACAAGTGAAGTCTTCCTCCCACGCGCGCCAGAAGCGCCGCTTTGGTCCCCATACCTCAAAATGGACCTGCACATGCTGGACGATCACGCCCCAGGATACCGAGACCTTCTTGGGGCGTCCACCACGCGCGAAACCTCCATCCAAATCGCCCTTTCGCTGGCACTTGGAATCGGAGCATTCTTCGCCTTCTGCATCCTCAGAACACGATGGCCGGGTCTCTACGCGGCGCGCAAAAAGCATCTGGACGCTGGTGCTTTACCAGAGCTTCCGGATACGATGTTTGGATGGATAGGACCATTATGGAGGATCACCGACCAGCAGGTCCTTGCGTCTGCGGGCTTGGATGCATATGCGTTTCTTGCGTTCTTCAAGATGGCCATGAAGTTTTGCTTCATCACTCTGTTCTTTTCTCTCATCGTCATCAAGCCAGTCCACGATGCATACGAAGACGACGACGACCTGCCCGGGAATGACACCGATCATAACAGCACGGAAAAGCATCACAACGACATGCGTCGCTCTGTCAATCTTTTCGACGTCCATTCGCACAACTACACCGTACCGGGCTTTCCAGACGACTTCGAGACCGACTATCTCTGGATGTATGTCGCTTTTGCGTATTTGTTCACGGGCATTGCGGTCTACATGGTTTTTGCGTACACCCGCAAGATCATCGAAGTTCGTCAAGACTACCTCGGGTCTCAGACCACTGTCACCGACCGGACAATACGGCTATCTGGAATTCCTGCCCATCTTCAGGAAGAGGAAAAGATCAAGGAGTTTATTGAAAGTCTGGACATTGGTAAGGTGGATAGCGTAACAATATGTCGGGATTGGAAAGAGCTGGACACGGCTATGACGAATCGGACAAACACCATGAGGCGACTCGAAGAGGCTTACGCAGTCCATATGGGATTTCGGACGGTAGAGCGGAATCTGGAGTCTTTGCCGATTGCGCAGCCTCCACCTCCAGCCCCGACGGCGGATGGTGTGCCGGAACTCGAGCAGGAAAACACAGATGAGCACGAGCGGCTGGTCCTTGTTGACGGACAGCCGCATGTTCGTCCGTATGCGAAATTGCGTCCTAAAACGAGGATCTGGTACGGCCGGTTCGGCCTGCAAAGTCGGAAGGTCGACGCGATCGATTATTACCAGGAAAAGTTGCGAGAGGCTGATGCCGAGATTAAGCGTCTCCGTGAGAAAGAGTATCCCGCAACACCGATCGCCTTCGTCACTATGGATTCTGTGGCAGCTTGCCAGATGGCTATTCAGGCAGTACTTGATCCGTCGCCACTTCAGCTTATTGCCAACCCTAGTCCTGCGCCGTCAGAGGTCATGTGGCGGAATACTTACCTTCCGCGCCGCAGCCGCATGATTCGATCGTGGTCGGTCACACTAGGTATTCTGTTCTTGTCCATCTTCTGGTCGATCATCCTTGTCCCAGTCGCCGGATTGCTAAACACAGATACCATTGGCAAGGTTTTTCCGCAGCTGGCCGAATTCTTGGACGCTCATAAGAATATCAAATCGCTCGTGGCTGCTCAGCTGCCTACGCTCATTGCCTCGCTGCTTATGGTTCTTGTGCCCTACATGTACTATTACCTTTCGTGGTACCAAGGATGGATCTCGCTGGGTGACATGGAGCTGTCGGCCATCTCGAAGAACTTCCTGTTCGTCTTCATCAATTTTTTCGTCGTCTTCACTGCTTTGGGCACCTTCTCTCAATTCTACCAATTCTTCGAGCGGTTCGGAGACGCCCTTCGAGACTTTAGAAGAGTCGCCATCACCCTTGCAGTTTCTCTGCAAAAGCTACTCGGCTTCTACGTCAACTTCATCATCCTGCAGGGCCTGGGCCTGCTACCTTTCAGGCTATTGGAGTTTGGTAGCGTCGTGCTCTACCCTATTTATCTAATGGGCGCAAAGACTCCGCGCGACTATGCAGAGCTCGTGCAACCGCCGACTTTCAGCTATGGGTTCTACCTGCCGACTTCTCTCCTCGTGTACATTATCTGCATGGTGTACAGCGTTTTGCACTCATCCTGGCGCATTCTACTCGCCGGGTCCGCATACTTCGCGCTCGGTCACTTTGTGTACAAGTACCAACTTCTCTACGCCATGGATCACCAGCAGCACTCGACCGGCCGTGGCTGGGGCATGATCTGCGACCGCATCTTCGTCGGCCTCGTCTTCTTCCAGATCACGACTGCCGGCCAACTCATTCTTCGCGGCGCCATCCCTCGCAGCCTGCTTCTGGTGCCGCTTATTATCGGCACGATCTGGATGTCGATCGCTTATGGCAACACTTACAAGCCGCTTCTCCGCTTCATCGCTTTGCGAAGTGTGCGTAGGGCAGAGCAGACTGCGTACGAGGACGAGCCGGACAACCCCGTGCCCTCGGGTTATCTCAGCCCCGATCGCAATCCGTGGGCAGATGCTGAGAGTGTCCGCAATAGGTGGGGCAGAGACGGCAGAGCTCGAGGCAAAGACGCCAGCAGCGACACCAGCATGCGGTTTGTGAACCCAAGCTTGGTGGCGCCGCTGGATCCTGTGTGGATCACGGAGGCGGAAACTGCGGCGGTAGAGGATGCCAATCTTCTGGATGGGGATGTGGACGTTTGAGCTTTGTTCTGTACTGATGATACCCTACTACTATTGCTTCGCTCGAGCGCTCTAGCGTGACCACTTTGTAATTATTTAATGTCGATAGCTTTAACGATGATATGTCATTTAGCAGAACTCAGCCTATTCGAAATCTGGGTATTTATCATCGTGTCTAGAAAGCGGTCGTAGATCTTGAGGTTGGTATAAAGAGACGATTTGAGCTCAAGTCTTGGCACAGACTTCACTCTGATTCGCCGCCGCAAAGTTTCTAAAGAAAGTGACTATACCAAACCCCGATCGATACGTTAGCGACACGCGCAGATTGCATTTTTGACCTGGAAAGACTGTTGGACCGGCACATACATCAAAAGCATCCTTCCATCGGCACCAAAATACCAGGCCGCCAAAGATGAAGCTCCTCACCCTCAACTTCCTCACCTGCGCCCGCAAAACCTGCAAAACCAACCCGGCC
Source organism: Cladosporium halotolerans (assembly GCF_011745625.1). Lineage (NCBI taxonomy): Eukaryota > Fungi > Ascomycota > Dothideomycetes > Cladosporiales > Cladosporiaceae > Cladosporium > Cladosporium halotolerans. The sequence goes on from NW_027191458.1 coordinate 258,436, forward strand.
GCCTTTCCCCTGCACCCAAGGGAAGCCGAGCTCGAACAAATCGAAGCCGAGATCAACCCTCTGCTCATCCAAAATCTTCTACCCCGGATCAACTGGGAAGTTCTTAAAACGATCTCGCAAGAAGTAAAGCCCTCTCAGAGCCAAGTCAATCGAAACTTCGGAACACTGACACAATCTTAGCTCGGTCTCCCCAGCCTGCCCGAAAGCGCGCCTGACTCTGAGGATTTCATGACGGAAGAGGGCGAGCCGACGCAGACGCTGAAGGACCTGCACACGCTGCTGATGGAGATGAACGTGCAGAACGGCAAGCTGGTCTGCGGCAGCTGCGAGCACGAGTATGCGATTAAAGAGGGGATCGCGAACTTTTTGCTTCCGAGCCACATGGTTTGAAGGAAGCATTCTATGATTTTTGTTCTCTTTTCACGAAATTTTCGAATGATGCCAGCGAGGCGATGGGCGTTTTGGGACGAGATGATTGAGAGGGAAGCTAACAGGGAGTGCTCATGCTACGAGATGACTGGGCATATCTAAAGTTGCGCGCATCTGTCATGAGCTCAGATGGTAAAGACAAAAAGCTCGCTGCCGTCCTTGGGGCTTTGCCTAATAAAAGGCTGCGGACCCTGGCTGAGGGGAAGCCGGATGCATTGAAGCCGGGGGCGTCCAAGACTGCAAAATAACAGCTCTCTCAAAATGTCGATGGAAGTGGGAACTTGTGCGGCTTTCAAAGGACACCCTGCAACCCGGCGAGATGCCACCCACAGCCAAGATCGGAAAGTCATACAATCACGATCACTGGGGAAATCACATTTCTAAACCGTTGACAATGGAGGGCTTTCTTAATTCGTAGATCTATCCTAGCGCCTCAAACCCCTTCGCCTCAAACCATCTTTCACGTAAATTCATCAAGATCGTCTTTGCATCCAAATCCGGCCCGCATGCCACACTATCAAGCCGCTTTCTCCTTCAGATACCGCCCCGTGTCGCTCGCCGCGAACGAGAAGGGGCTTTTCGTCATCTCAGGGCTACGCGGGCTCATTGGCAGGGCGAAGAGGTCGTCTTCGTCCTGTCCGCTGGAGGAGTGCTGTGGCGCAGGAGGTCGCGCGAATCCTGTATCCTCAAAGGATGTAAACCCTCCTGCTCCGGCTCCGCTCGTGCCAAGCGCGTTGAGTGATCCGAGCCCTGCTTGACGCTGCTGCGCTGCGAAGGAGTCTGGCGGTCGCTGGGCTTGCATGCGGCGCTGTTGGGGCTGGCTGAGCTGGGGTGCTGGAGAGGGTGCTTGGGCGGGCTTTGCGGCGAGAGTCGAGGGCGCTGGCATGCCTTTTAGAGCGGCAAAGGCGCCGAACGAGCCTACTGCTACGTCTGAGCTCTCCGGGCTCAGCGGGTTGAAAGAGTCGCTCGGCTCGGGGGCAGGTTTCGAGGACGAGCCTCCGGGACTCAGTGCCTCTGTGGATGTACCAATCTTCAAGCCTTTTAGCTTGTCCATCAGCCTTCCTCCTCCGGGTGATCTGGGGCTTGCGGGGCCGTTCAGGTCGGCAGCTGCGAAGGGCGGTGTTTGCAATGTCATAGTCGAAGGCTTGGACAAGACGCCAAAGTTCCCTTCGATCCATTCTTTCTCCGCGATCGCCATCTGGAACCCAACTCCCTCGACATTCTCCTTCGCCTCGGCATCGATCTCCTTCTGCAGCACCTGCAAACGCTTCTTTGCCCAGATCGTGTGCAGCACGCCCTTCTTGCCCGCCGCGCGCGCCGTAGCACCTAACTCTGGGCTGAAGATCGCCGGCAAAGGGTTTGTCCGCCAAGTCACAGCGCCCTTCTGCAATCTCACAGCCGTGGGCACTGCGACGCCCGCCCCAAGCAGAAAGTACAGCCTGTTGACCGGCACCTCAGCGTTGTCCGCGTCTTTACTGCTTGTGTTTCCTTGCTCACGAGCCGGCAACACAGTCCTCTTGCCCTCCCAGCTGATCTCCCAGTCTCCAGCGATGTCCCGCGTCGTCTCGTCGTCTTCCCATTCTACCATAAGCACCTTCGTGCCCTCCTTGCTGCGCCCGGGTTCGAACTCGAAGCGCGCGAGCGCATTGCTAGAGCTCAAGGAGGGGGATTCGACATCGTCGGGCGCGTGGGTCGGCAGCGCCTCGCTGGCGGAGGATGTGTCGACGGGGTTGAAGGGCGGCCGCGAGCCGGTCGGGGCGCTCATGCCTGCCTATATATATGTTGCTTTTGCGACGTCTGCCGTGTGAGGAGGGTGGGTTTGTAGGGTCTGGAGGGCGGTTCGTCCGGGCCCGGCCAGGGCGGTGCGTACAGTAGTCTGAGGCGGTGCGAGGTCTCCGTTTTCGCTGCCCTGTCGCTAGCCGAGCATGGGTGTGGTGTGGTGTGGTCCCTGGAGCCTCTAGCCTGCGCCGATAACCAACAAGATATGCAGCGCAAGTCGCGACAATACCAGCAACGGCAATCAAGAATTGTAGGTATACAGCAGTATGCGAGATCTCACCCTACAGCCGCAGCTACAAGTATCTCACGCACGCCTCTCGCGCCGTGCGTGGGCGCGGGCTCCTTGCTTGCGTGGGCGCCGCTTACACCGACGGCGTGGCAGTACTAGTTCGAGGCCATGGAGAGCCCCTCCACTAGCTCTGCGATCGCCGCCCGCACCTCCCCGTGAAGGAAGTAGGCGCTCGGCAGGATGGCGAAACACAAGCTAGCCTGAATCAATTATAGCACGCTTTTGTGGGCCTTGTTGTGCGGCTCGTTCCGGAAAACGGATATGCTTGCAGTTATGGTTATGGGGTGCAGATATGAAAGCATGCATTGTACAAATTCAGTGTGAATTAGTCGTTACTTTTCTCTGCATCTTAAGTCTTTGTTCAGATCCAACATCCTCCGCGACAGAAACCGAAAAACAAGGAAAGTCGTGAGTCGTCAGCGTTGAGGAGCATCGCTGCATGAAGCTGACGCACGCAATCGTGGCTGTAATGTCCACGTGCTGTCCACGTTCACAGCGCAAGGCTGAGTCCATGGTCTTCGTATCTCGGCAGGATCTGGAGGAGGTCAGCTAAAAGGTCATTCATTCACCAAATCCTTCTTGATATAGAAGCACTCACCTCTTGGGCAAAATTGTCCTCGCATTCGTTGATCTTCGCCGGAGCCATCCCCTCGCCGTCAGTAGGATGACTCTCACAAATCTGCAGCGGTACTCGCAATGCCAATTCCGCATGTTGCATGCCATTCACCTTTGCCTTCACGACTACTGTGTAGTCGCGGCTGCATAGTTGGCTCGAGAACGTCGGCACGGTGCCTTCAGCCACATCGATTGGAATTGGTATCGTTCCCGAATGGCTCCTGGCATCGGTTTCGTCAACATCTAAGCTGACATTGTTTCGATCTGAGGCGCGGATTTCGAACTTGCCCAGTTGTCTTGTCTCCGTCCTTTCATTTGTATCAGCCCTCGCTTCGTTGAGGTCCGTCTCCCTGACCGACGTCCGCCACCTCGTCCGGCTCTCCAGAAAATACTCGACCCTCACCCTCCGCTCTCCACTTTCAAACTCATCGTACGCCTTGCTCGCCGTCTCCCACCCCAATCTCAACCGTCCCACAGTCCCAAATCCCCCACCACCAGACCTTCCAACCACTGGCGGTGGCTCCTCCATAGCAACCCTCAACTTCGCAAACAGCCTTGAGAACCTCCCTCTTCTCACATCTGCTTTCGCCGTCACAGACTTCCTTTCCAGCGAGCTCTCCGCGTAACTCGGTGGCTCATCCTGCGGTGCAGTCGTGACTTGTATCCTCCGAGAGGCGGAGACCGTCTGCACCGCTGTCTCTCCCGGCCGTCGGTATCGAAGCGTAGCCTGCAAGCTGTATTCAATGAGCGGCTGCATGTAGAGGCGGCCCCAGGGGTCGACGTACGGGGAGCCCGCTTCGCAGGACGGTGGGAGATTGCTTTGGTTGGAGTTATGGGAAGGAGCCAGAGAGGGCAAGACGAAGCCGACGGATATAGTGGTCGAGTCTCCAGATCTGGTGGTGTTGATTTGGCCGCGCGCGTGAGAGGGGTTGGTGGATTGACTGAGGTGTGTGTGGATCATTGTTTGGTAGAAGTCGGGGAGGGCTGGTGGTTGCGACCAGACGCGGGTTTGGCCTGGATGGAATGTCAGTATTTTGCATCGACTTGAGTGAAGTGGTGCGTCAGGCTTACCGACTAGTGAGCAGTGTAACGACAGTGCTTCGAATGGTCGGTGTTTGTGCACTGAGATCGATACTGGAATGACGTTGCCTGGTCGGTAGATTGGATGCTTCGTCATCGACTGCGATGGGTTTGAGGAGCAGGTGATCGCTAGAGACGTAAATGGTCCGGTAGTGAAGCTTGGGTCCATGTTGTTGTCTCGTGAGAGGTGAGCTTTGATCAATTAGGTTGCTGCTGTGATGAAGCTGGGTACTGTAAACGTTGCGCTGACACCGCAGGAGCGTTCCGATGCATCAAATGAATTGCTTACACAGCGGGCGTTGTAGAGCGAGTCAGCATTCACCTTGATATATAAAGGTGTGTATTAAGCGTAACAGAGCGCTTAGGTGTGGTACAAATTCGGCGAAACCTTTCGGCGAAATCGGCGACACGTATAGTACCGCCGAACAAATCTTGACAAGAGCAGGGCAATGCATCGCAGAGTCAACACTGATGAGTAATGCTTTCATTTCGAGCATGATGTGCCTTTCAGAATCGCAGGCATCAATCTTGCCTCAAGTTCGCCGAATTAGCATCCTGACAAGCAGGTATTTAAGTAGGGAACCATACTAGCTAGACTTGTTTTCGTTGACACTGGCAACATCCGCATTCACTCACTTCTTAACTAGCAATTTTGATATATCTCTCTTCCCTGGCAATGCCTCACACTGAAGACAACGCAAAATTCTCGGCGCAAAGGGACGCATCCGTGGAAAGGGGAATCGCGGCCGATGCCTCGAGACAGGGCGACTACAACAACTCAGGAATACCAGACAACTTGCTCAAGAAAGAGTATCAGGTCCCCGAAGGTGGACGCCGTGGATACACAGTCCTGTTTGGTAGCTTCATGGCTATCATGGGCGGTCTTGGCCTTATGAACAGCATAGGCATCTACCAGGCCCGGGTTGCTTCTGCCCAGTTGCCTCAGATCTCGACCGGCTCGATTGGATGGATCTTTGGTGTCTACAATTTCATGGCCTTCTTCGGTGGGATACAGATCGGCCCTCTCTTTGACCGTTACGGTCCGACATGGCTTCTCTTGGCTGGGCTCGTTCTGTACATCGCTTTCTTCGTGCTCTTGAGCTTCTGCAAAGCCTATTGGCAGTACTTCGTGGTCATTGGAGTATTTGGCGGCGCGGCTACATCGATCATATTCGTGGTGCCCGTGGCCTGTCTCGGCCACTACTTTGACAGAAGACGAGGGGCAGCCACTGGCCTGGCAATGTCCGGAGGGAGCCTGGGCGGCATCATGTTCCCTCTCTTGCTCGATCACCTTTGGAGTCGAATCGGTTTCGCATGGGGGACTAGGGCCGTTGGTCTGATCACGATCGTTCTTGTGGCGCTTGGTTGTATTCTGATCCGACCGAATCCAGACTTCCCGCTCGGACACGAACAGAGTTCGAAAGGCAAGCGAAGCGTCCTTCCCGACTTTTCGATCCTGCTGATACCTTCAGTCGCTCTCATGGCTGCCGGAGTCTTCTTCATCGAATGGGGCTTCTTCGTCGGCTTGGAGTACGTCGCCTCATATGCTCTGAGCCATGGCATCGCGAGAGATCAAGCGTATCAAATGGTCGTCTATCTCAATGCGGGATCGTTCCCAGGCCGATGGCTGCCGGGATTTCTTGCGGACAAGTTTGGTCGGCTGAACACGATGATTGCTACGAACATCCTTTGCGCCATTGCCATGTTGGCCATATGGTTGCCGGCCAATGGTAATTTGGCTGCGACCATTGTCTTTGCAGTAGTCTTTGGCTTCGCGAGCGGAAGCAACATCAGCCTGGTGCCGGTTTGCGTAGGCGAGCTGTGCGACACGCGGGAGTACGGACGCTACTATACCACTGTTTATACTGTGGTTAGCATCGGGTGAGTTGATCATTCACATATTGGAGAAGCCTTGAATCTGTTCTAACTTCTTTGGTAGGGCTCTCACTGGCGTTCCCATTGCCGGCGAAATTGTGCACGGCGACGGCGTAGGGTACACGGGCTTGATTGTGTTCGCAGGGGCTTCTTATGTCGCTGGGCTAGCGTGCTTTGGTGCTTTGAAGCTGTACACTTTGAGACGTCGCAGTAAGAATGAGAAGCACTGTTCTCAAGATGACATCTGAGGTTGATGCCATTGTTGTTGTCGCATCTCAAGACCGCAAAGCCAGGCCGTGCCCAACTTCACGTCAGGACAAGGTCAGGCGTTTTGCCATCTCATAGGTAGATTACACTGATGGCCGATGTGGAATTTCTCACACGGGATGTTTTTCACATGCAGAAGATCGTTTTCACAGCAAGGTGACGCGGTCGGCTTTGATTGCATGCCACGCCACAGCAAGTCATCGGTTGAGCCAAGAGCAATTTCGCCGAAAGTTGGCTCATTTCGGCGAGGACGCCGAACAAAGAAACTGGACTTCGCCCAACATCAAACCTCATCGACGCAATGCCCCGAGCATCTCCAGCAAGACAATATCGTTCTTTGAAACGTAGCAAGCCATGCGACAGGTGTCGTGAAGCGAAAACGCGCTGTCAAGTCCTCGAAGGCCCGTCATGCTCGAAATGTCAGCGAGCAAGATTGCCCTGTAGCTTCTCCAGCACATCGCAGACAGGGCTCGGTTCTGGAGCTGAGAATGATGTCCAGACAACTCCAGCACCTACTTCTCTAAGCCAGCATGAAGGCTCGTCGGTCGAGCCGTGGCCGCAGACTCCCACGGCAAGTGCGGCCACCGCTGCTTCTGCTTCGCAGACCGGTGACCGCATTTGGTCAGCCCAACATACGCCGGCCATACAGAATTCCGAGGCAGAACTCAAGATCAATACTCAATTCTCGCAGAGCCTGGAAGGCATTGAAGGCATCTCTGCTCAACTTTTCGGAGCCTCTTCAGAATCCGATCCATGGTTGTTACGCCACTGTAAGTTCGATGACTTCGGCAGTCGGTCGTTTCAGAACTCGCAATACCGGAATGCTGGCGGCGTGCCGTTCGCACACAAGATCCCGATTCATTTCTTGATCGAGTCGGATAGACTTCGCGAGAGTGCGAAGCGAGAGACCGAATTTCCCGAGAAGCAGATCGCCTCCCGCGAAGAATTGGACGCCATCGTGCCACCTGTTTATGGGCAACGGCTTGTTGCGCTGTAAGTTCGTCATGCATCATGCAACCATGTATACCTCAGTACTGACCAAATTGCAGCTTCATTAAGCATGTTTTCCCGATGCTTCCGGTTATCTCTCGCTCGCAGCTAGGCATAACGCCAACAAACCCTCTCCCGTCCTGGGCAGCCCTGCAGAGATGCCCTTTACACCTCCTGGGAGCCATATATGCACTTGCATTGAGATTCGTCTCAGAAGACGACTATCTGGCTGTATGGAGCTCGCAGACCTCACCTTCGAGCGGCGTAATGTGGAGGCTGGTGTACGAACAGTTGCAAGAAGAGGTCCATCGACCTCAGCTTGCAGTTCTCCAAGCGACTTTGCTCTATCTGCACAAAGAGCCTGGCGATGAAAGAGAATACTCTCTATCTGACACGCCTTTCGTGTGGTCATGGGTCGGCAAGCTTGTTGGTCTTACCATGTCGCTTGGCGTTCAAACAGAGTGTTCGATGTGGGCCATTCCAGCTTGGGAAAAACGGCTTCGGAAAAGGCTCTGGTGGGCTGTCTATGCCGAAGACAAATGGAGATCTCTGTTGATGGGCCGGCCTCCGTACATTCACAGTCAGGAATGGGACATTGAAGACTTGGACGTTAGCCACTTCGCACTCGGATCGTCCAACGCAACGGGTGAGGGCGGTGCTGGGTTTCGGAGTTTTATAGCACTCACACGAATTGCTGAGTCTATACAACAATCGTTGTACTCACTCAGGGCTTCGCAGCGCTTGTCGACTGATTTGACTGCCTCTGTCCAGACGGCCAGACCTCTATTGGCACGACTGAACGTCTGGCGGTCAACACTGGCAGACAGCGTACGCCTTGCAGATGGTCATCATTTGAGCCATGGCACGGGAACTCAATCGTCCATTCACTTTGCGTACTATATCTTGGTGATATACGTGTACCGCGCACTTTTCAGGCCGATGGTGCCTTCCAACATCCCACCGCACATAATCGATCTTGAAGAGCCGATCATGGACGATCCTATAGGTCTCCCGGAGTTTAATTGGGACGCGGCTGCAATGGCAAACGATGTGCCGTTCCCAGCTCTGGACAGCCCATCGGATTCGCAGATGGAAGTCATTGAAGACATTACACGGGCAGCGAACGAATGTGCTGCCGGTATGATGAACCTGGTAGGCCATTTCTCGTTTAGAGATCTCAGCAGGTTCTGGTATTCCTGTAAGTACATTTGCGGCACTGTCTTCATAGACGTCACACGTTGTGGTCAAAAGACGAACTAACATATCATCGCTGATAGGGTCTCGCATCGGGTTCGCCGTTACCTCAAACTTCATCATTCTTTTACTCGTTCAAGCTCCTAGCGCCCAGTATGCGATGAAGTCAAAACAGTTACTCGATATCTGGAACAGGTTACTCAGAGATCAATGCCGTATCTGCCCCACAGTAAGACTTGGGCTTATGCGACTCAACGCACTTCAATCGGCTGGCTTATCAGAAACGTTTGATCTACCTCCACACGTCGAACAGGTACTGGCAATGCGGAGGGATACTAACATGGAACATGTCATATGATCTCTCCAATCGTCTGAATCACTTAAGGGGCTTGAGCACACCTCGGGTTGGTCGGACCTTGTCACACGACTGATCTCTGGCAATGGCAATTTCCCATCACAACGACCACAGGACAATTGTATTGTTACATGGACGTTAACAAAGAGGCATGGGTGGGCTTCAATGCCCAGCAAGTTCACTTCGTTCTTTGTCAACCTTGTATCTGGTCGAGCCCACGAAATCTTTGTTGGATTTCACACAACATACGCCATGTGTATATTACGCCCACAATGTACATCGCAGTCAGTCTCCTCCGACCAACAGCGAACAACACCACCGCAAGAGATCCAAAAGCACTCCGGTAGTGCTTCGAAGTTTCTTCCGATACCAGCTGTTCAACCCCAACAATCACCATTCAGAGTTCCTTCGCTGCTACGATGAACGTCTCGACGTCCCACAATAGCAGCTTATTCTCGGGCTCCCCGACTTCGGCCAACAAGACGTCGTCTCCCTCCAATTTCCCTTGTGCCAACATGAGCATGCCTTTTAGGCACCTCATGAACGGCACTATCCACAACGCCCACACCGCGGTCTACCACTCTCCGGCCCTCCACGCCCGCAACATCGACTCCAAGGAAAACCAGGGCCTCCACGCCGGCGCCATTCTTGGCATCGTGCTCGCAATCATCGTCGGCATCGCCCTCCTCCTCTTCATGATGGGCTGGGCCGTGCGCTCCCACCGCGCCGCCTACGCCAACTCAGGCAACACCCGCGCTCGCACTCGTAGGCACGTGAGCCCCGGCCATCTCGAAGCCGGCGGCAACATCCAGTATCCTGCCCGCTCCTACGGCGGTAGCAGGGAGAAGACGCCGAAGTTCCCGGGTCCGAGGAATGGGTATGCTTCCGCTAAGTCTTCTGTGAGGAGTTCGGCGCCGTCGAAGGCTTATACTCCTTCGCATGCTTCGAGGGGCAGATGCCCGTATGCGGATGACACTCCGTTCTCGGCTGTGCCAACTATGGAGGCTAGGAGTCAGGCTGGGAGCAGCCGCAGGGGCTCTTCCTGAAGGGTCGTATAGATGGAGAAATGTGGTCTTCCTCAGAACGCACTGATTGCGGTGCATTCGTCGAAAGGACTTCGCTCCTTTGATGGAGTTAGATGCTGAGTTTTTCATGCATTGCAGATTAGGAACAGAAATCGAATTGTGCGTTTTCCCGCGAAATTACTTTGTCTCATAACGTGCCTCCTTTGGTCCAGCAGGGACGCAGAGCTTCAGCGCCGGTCTGCTGTGCTCATCGCCACTAGTACTGCTTACGATACCTGACGGTCTTTAGAGACTCTGTGGAACCAAGACTTATCGCAATACTTCCACCTCCAGACTCAGTCTCTCTGTATCAGCTTCCCAAGGTCATGCTATCGTCATTCCAAAGGCCTGCGATTGTTGGCAACGCATTCCTTCACGTACTTCCGCCAAACAGAATCTACCTTGACTGCCTTCTCAAGAAGCTCTGCATGGGAGAACCTCCCCCATTCTTGGGACTTCGGAAACTTCTGTATTAGCTCTGATTGGGGTATCCCAAGGATTTGCAGCACAACATCTTTCGCCTCGACCCACTCGTGGGTATCCCCGGACCTTGGATATGGCTCGGGACACTCATAGAGACCACTGTGTGTGCTTGCATCAGGACAGACGCAGACGGGTCCATGGCAGAGTGGTGCGCTGACGCAAATTTCCACTTCGGTGCTTGCACCTGCTTCCAAGAATATGGTCATTGCTTCCAAAATCGCAGACTTCTCCCTAGCGAATGTGATTTTTGGGACAGATTGCCGGTCGAGCATATTCATGAACCCGCACACTGTTCGCAGAAAATCGGTCCATACATTATTGCTGCAAGGTAAATAGTACGCCTTCGGTTGGCTTGACGCAGTGGCAGTGTCTCGAGCAGACAGCTCGTGCTCGGACACAGCACGGCGTGTATACCAGAGGCGAAGATCATGCCCTTCCACATCGTCAAATGCATTGTCGCTCTCAATCTCTTTCGGATCGACAAACCCTGTTTTTGTTTCGAATACGAGTTTGACGACGTCCTCAATTAGACCATAATGCCGATATCGGGCAAGTTGGAGTATGAGATAAGCCCAGCCATCCCAATATTTACGGAGTCGACTTCGTTGAAAGCTATGAGAAACAAGACGTCTGAAAGCTGCTCTGGCGGAATCTTCGCAGGCTTGAACTGCGGGTTTGTTGAAAGTGCCATCTGCATGCCACAACGTCGCCGCAGAGTAATCCTCCAGACCATTGGCGAGCTGGATTGTATGCAAATCGAGACCCCTAAGAGATGAATTCGATGCCCCTTCGAACTTGTCAACCTTTATTTGAAACTCTAACATTTCCAGTTCTAAGAGAAATTCCGGCGCTTTGAAATGCTTGGGCACATGGGCATCGATCTTTGACCGCATTTTGGTTGACCGAAGGAAATCGTAGATGACCCTATGCTGGTATTCGATCCCATGTGGCATCAATGAAGGATTATACGCCGTGGCTGGCGAAAGGGCCATCAAGTCTTTGCAGCGTGTCTCCACAAAGACACGCATTGTGTTATGTACAGCCCGGCACTCAGCCACATCATCATCGACGGACGCAAGACATGTGGCAAACCCTTGGCTGTGCGCAATACCACGCCCGCTTTGTATGCTTTTTTGCAGCATCCACATGAAGAAATATCGGATGTGGGAGTCGTTGGTTTCTGCGGCAAGCTTGAGGGCCATTGCGCACTCAGAATTCCCGTCTGTTCTGTAGGTAGAATGTATTCGAGAATAGACCAGCTGGTACAAGTATTTCTCGACTTCTTGAGGGAGTTTCTTGATGTATCGACCCATCTCAGTTGCGCTTTCACCGCCGGCCAACCGTTCACACACGGGGCTTAACGCAAAAGTGACCCAGAGTAAGTTGCCGTCCGCCTTAGCACAAAGTTCACGTATGAGACGCTTTGGAGGATCCAGAGAGTCGAGCGCTTTCCAGTATTCCGTGTAGGAGCCTTGATGTATCCGCATGCACGTGAGCTCGAACAGACCCATGTCATTGCCAGCATCTTCGAAGAGACCCCTATTGGCTGACTGAAGGCGATGGCAAACCAGCTGGAAAATATCCCACGCACTGTTCTCCGGCAGCTTGAGACGTGGCCACTCAGAGAATGCACTCTCAAACTCCGTCCAGGGTCTGCTTGACACGCATACCTTGACATTTGTTTCTTTGAGGAGGTCGACAAGCAGGGCGATAAGTTCTTGCCTTTCTTGCCTCTCTTGCTGTTCCTTGGCCCCACATTCGTCCAGTCCGTCAATGATGATGTAGGTCTTAAACCCCAGTGTTGATATGATCCTCGTCAAGGCTTGCAGCAGCGATTTTGGATTCCAGGACAGTCCACGCATGGACATGCCACGCTGCCATTCATCCGGGAAAGCAACCTTCGCCAGGACGTCGTACTGCTCGATGGCTTGGTAGCAGAGGTGTTGAAGCATAGCCTTCAAAGAGCGTTGCTGGAGATCGCCTCCTGCAATCCAGAAATAGTGATCCAACATGAGCACCTTGTCCCCGCTTGCATGTGTCTGCAGAGCGGAAGAGGTGCGCCTGTCGAGACGCAAAGACTTCATGAATACTGATTTCCCAGTTCCTGGTTCGCCGGAGATCCAGCAATGTGAGATTGATGAGTTCAACCACTGGTGCGTTGGCTGCTTGCTGTCCTCGAACGCCCAATCGTAGGACGAGCCGGTTGGATCGGCAATCATTTCTTTCCGCGAGTTCATGCTGTTGTAGGCGAGGCTAGACAAGAGGTCCTCGACTCTTTGCTTCTCGAGGGCATTAAGCTGGTGCTGCGCCACCCTAGCAACTTGCTGTAGGACGGCCTGCATTGCATTTTGCAGCGCATTGAGCTTGTTCACCAGCGCAGTCTGTGCCTCCCGCACGACAGTGACACAGTCCCTGCCCTGACGGTCCACCATCTCTCGCAGCTCTCCGAAGCCTTCTTGATCGGATCGTTTGATAGCATACAGAAGGAGCGCAGCAAGTTGTCGTTCGAGATCCCCAAGCTTCTTGTGCCTAGCCTGAAGATCGCCACGCTTCAGCATGACCTTGCACGCTGTTCTTGCTGCTCTCAGCTTCGACTTAGTGCCATCAGAGCGTAGAGGGACCTTCATCGTTTGGAGTAGAGCAGTGATGGCCGAAGACTCCTCTAGACATCTTCCTGCAAGCTTCGCCACGGCTGCATCAGGCTTGGTCAGAGGACCAGTATCCTTGCTCATGTTCTGAAGATCTTCTGCCAGCTGTCGACTTTGGCCGGCTACCTCTTCAATCCACTCTTGTTCTGGCAAAGCATCGCCGGCTGATTTGATAAGCTTGCCAGTGGCAATGGTGAGCTCTGCTGTGAATTGAGTGACGGTTATGACACTGCTGACAAGGCTTAAGACTGCTACACCCTCCATGTCGATGGCGATGGTGAATGCCGAAGGACGAGAAGCTGAACCTGCTGAAGTCTTGCTGCAGAAGAGAACGATGAGCGAAGAGCAATCCGCATTCGAGAGAATGAACGAGGCTGTGTTCTGCTCTCCGGGTGGGGTTGGGCACACATGGCGTTATGCAAATGCAGGCGCGGTGGCGGGCTCAGCTTCACGTAGCGATGGCTGCGAGGCTGCGCAAAGGCGTTGTTTGCACGAATCACCGGGCCGCCGAGCCTTCAGCTGATGGCTATCGCAACCTATCAAAACCACAACCTGCTGTGGAACGGTAAGAGCTGAGGCAACTTGCATGTAGCTGCGCCCACCGGGGCCCTGAAAGTAGCCTGACATCTTGAACGGCATCATTCTCTAGGCTTGAACCTATTGAATGGTTGCTGCCTGTTGCCCATTCGAAGATATTCGTCGGTTCTTAAAGTAAGCTCTACGAAAAGTTGGCTCCAAAGGCTGGGTGACATGGCGCAGCCATTCAGGCTGACTTTGCATCAGCCATCGTCTTATTGCCTGTAGCCGCCAAGGCCTTGGTTGCCGTGAAGGTACATACTCAGCCTCTCAAGAATCGAGACCGTCTTCGCCAGGCTTGTGATCACCGCGGCACGAGGTTTGAAGTGTTGACTCCCTTCGCGGGCTGAGTCTTCGTCGGCGAAACTTCGACCGCGCATACTTATGATAAAATTCAGTGGTAAAATGAGTCTCGTAATCATCGTTGCATATGAACTTATCGATCATGCTCACACGTAAACCATGGCCTTTCACTCACATGCAGGCGTCATATGTGCTCGTGTAAGTACTCGATCAGTGCTTTTTCACGCTCTCTCGCGTAGGTTCCGTCGCGTTGTATGCTCATCTGACCATCTAACGCGTTGCTGTCCGTTCGAACGACCAAACTCTACAGCAACACTGAGCGTGCTGCTCTTCTTCTTCGTGTTGCTCGCGAGCTGACCTTCCATTGCTGACCGAAATCGCATCCAGATTGCGATGGCGCAGTCGATACATCGGCTTCTTCCGCTCCGTCGACCGTGAAAGGGCATATGTTCTTGCGGCCCATACTTCTAGCATGGCGCCTGATTGTGTACGAGACACCTCCCATGTTCCTTTCAAGTGAAATAAGAGGTGTCTAGAACCGCTCCTTCAAACCTCCCCCTCCCCAGTCCTCTTCCTCGTATCACAAGGCGACGCCGCCCTCGAGCTCTCCCGCGAATCACTATCGCCGAGCGACGAGACATCCTCCACGTGCCTAAACCGCGCCATATTGTAATCTGAATTATGGCTGATGCGGCTCGTCTTGCGCCTCGTGGCGCCGTCGTGCGTCGGCGAAGCGGAAGGGTGCGTGATGTTGGTGCTCATGCGGTTCAAGTCGACGAAGTCCGAGACGTCGATATCGTTGAAATCGTCCGAGCGGGCGCGGCTGTGGCCGTGGCCGTGGCCGTGGGCGTAGGCGCCGCCGCCGCGGCTGCCTTTCTTCTCGGCGGTCGGCTCGCCGAGGAAGCCGATGGAGGTGGCGCGCAAGCCGCCGTCGGAGCCCGGGCGCTGGCCGATGGCAAAGCTGACGAGCTTGCCGAGGATGGCGAACTCGAGCTTGAGCTTGATGGAGTAGACGACGCCCTTGACGAGGGTTTCGAGGATGTAGAGGGAGGCACACTCGATACCGAGGAGGCCGAGGTCCATGGTGATGATGACGACGTTGATGGTGATGAGCTGGTACATGGTGCGCTTGGTGTTGGGTTGGAGGGAGGTGCGAAGGATCTTGCTCGTTTCGATGATGTAGATGCCCGACAGGATGATTTCCTGCACGAAGAAGCCGGCCATTTGGATTTTTTCCATTACGTTGTAGCCGCGGACGAAAACGTCGGTCCTGGTGTCGCCGTTCGAGCCGAACGTCAGAACGGTGGTGGGAATGTGGAGGAGGATTGCATTGCAGATAATCATCCATTTCGTCCAGTGGAGGATGCGGTCACCGCGCTCTCCGGAGACGATCAGGTGCAGACGTGACCAAAGAACCAAGCTCTGGCCCGTGACCATTGGGTACCAGCCGATAGTCAGAAAGAAGACCGACAGCCACCGAAGGTCTCCAGGGGTGTGATTGTCGAATTTGAGGAAGAAGCCCAGAGAGTAAGGTATTATACCGATACTAGATATGAGTAGTGACCAATAGTAGAGCCCGCGGTGACGCGTGAACGTCAAGCTGATCATAGCGATGAGCTCTACCGAATTGTACATCGCCAACCCGCTAAGGAAGATAATGACAATACGAAGTGACGTCGACTGTCCATTGTAGCCCGCTGTGATGCCGGCGCCGGGTGAGAGCCAGCTCGACGAGGACGCAACATCCTGCGCTGTGCTTGTGCTTCCTGTAACGGTGCTTGTCATGCTGTGGCGGGGGATACGACCAGAAAGGGGCGGGTCGCTCTCTCAAGTGAAGTCGTGAGGTTGAAATCGCATCCAATCTTCCAGGCTTCTGATCATCGTGAGTCCACCTAGAGTGCGTGGAGTCCTAGTGAGAGACGAGTGTGATCAAGGGAAAGAGAGCATAGGAGAGAGGTATTCAGCTGTACCAAGAAGGATTCCGGGACCCCGCAGACATCGAGCAGCGTGAAGAGAGCCGGATCGGCGAAAGTCCGTCGCTGTAACGCTGTAACGAATGGGTGGGAGACAAGAAGGTTAAGCACACTGGCCGATCGAAACTCTACGGCCACGCCGAGCCCCAGCCTGGAGCCTCCAAATTGCGGGGGACAACGATGACGCTGGGGAGCAGGAGAAGCAGGCCATAACCACGTGGATGAGCCGCGGTAGCCGGGTTGTGTGGCCAGTGACAGGTCCGTTAGTGCTGTCGAGCGCGGCTAGCGAGAGTTGGTTAAAGGCGGTGACTCCGCGGCTAATAATAACGGGTGTCGTTACACGGCAAGACATGATCGGATAATCTCGATGTTGTCTCTTCGTCTGCCAGCGTCCACAAGCCTGTGTTTCTCTTGTCGAATCCATCCGGCCTGCTAGACGTCCTCGATGTATCATGTATCCAGAGTCGTCGTATTCGCTCGGATCCTTCCTCCACCTTCCCGCGAGAATGAAGGGCATTACGGCGTGGCGCTCGCCTATTGCCGCGATGTTGCAGGGATGGACGTCAAGCGCGGCATGTCCGACTCCGCTGCGCCCTCCATCCCGTCACGTGCCCGCATTTCTCCGACCATTCATACGCCGCAGTGAGAATCCACTGCGGGACTGCACACCGGTCATTTGGCCTGGAGAGTGCACTCATGTGACCGTCTTTGCGCCGCAAAATGCGGCGGCAGTGCAGGATGGTTTTGTAGAGAAATACAAGCAATCGAGTCAATCTCTTGCTTGCCCGCGCCCAGAGCTGAGCGTTTGTCGATCTGCGAGACAAAAACGCCATGAGCTTGGCACGCGGCTGGCAAGACGGGTGCTGTCCCGCTGGACGTCTGCGTTCTTGTCGCGGGTCCTTAACGACATCGTTCCAGAGACGTTACTGCACAATAACAATATTTTAGCGCAAACGAGCGACTTCTGATCATTGCAACGATGGCCGTCAACGTTACCACTTTACATCCGCAGCGATAGCGTTCACCCAATGGGTGTCCAGAGTCCACCTCTCGATTCGAGGTCGAGCGGTTGCCAACGTCGTAACATTCTACCAATATGCTCCACACCTCAGAGCACGGCTTGGTCAACCCTTGAAAGATGCTTCGTTGGAGACCATCCGCATTCAAGGTCCGATAAGTCGTGCCAATCGAGTATCTGCGCTGTTGAATCAAGTACAGTTCGGCTCCCTCGGCAAAAGGCTTGACTCCATCAGGTGAAAGATCGTCTATATACCAGAATCATTTACCGGCGGAGATACCACCAACAATGTCATCATACTTTCTAGTAGACTATTGTTCTTCCCGAGAGGCTATTCTTCGAAGACTCGCTACACACATTGACCCTGAGATTGATACATTGAGACTTTGAACGCGGAAAAAAACATTGATTCAGCTTACCTTTCACTTACATGTGATCGAACTTTGAGACTTCCAGCATCGCGATGAAGACAGGACCATCCCAACGCTCATTCTCATACTTTCCCAAGAAATCTTCTCACAGGCTGAAAGCGCCTCTGCGCCGGCCATCAGCCAAGAACAAGACCTCGGTCAGATCCTCCCCAACAGCCTCATTCTCAGGACCAGGCGCCAAGTTCCTCGCTACATTGACGATGTAGGCCAGGAAGATCTGCAGCTCATCAACCACATCCGGGTTCTCGCGCGTTTGCGGGACGCCATGGCGCACAACGTCCGGGAAATCCCTGTTGAAGCCCGCCTTCAGAACCTCAGCGAGCTGGCGACTTTCCATCCTACGGGCCCCGACGCGCTCGATCGTGCCCCACATGTTCAGCGCGTAGGCGTCGACCCTGGCGCGGACGGCGGGCTCGTCGTTGCCGGAGTCCGCCGCGAGGGCGCGCAGCATGTTAGCCATGACAATCAAGGCGGAGCCCAGGCGGGCGTCGACCGACACGGCGCCGGTGGTGAAGATCCGGTCATTCCAGCCGAGCGCGATCATGGCGGCGCCGGTGGCGCGCTGGATGCCGTCGCGCGTGTACTCGATGCGGCCGTTGAAAGTGTTCACAGCGGTGAAGGGAGCGGCGTTGGAGAGGGCGCCCGCGGGAACGTTGACTCCGAGCAGCCCGGACGCGCGCAGAGCACGTACGACACTGTCGTGGCGGTCTTGGTCGGGCGGGAGGTGCCGCATGATGAGATTCCTCTGGAAGAGCTGCTTGCGGCACATGGCGCAGCTAGCCTTGGAGGGCTGGTTGAGCCATTGGGTGATGCACTCGCGGCAGAAGACGTGGTCGCAGGGAGTCTTGACCGGGGAGGCCATTGGCTCGGTCAGGCAGATTGAGCACGGCTCCTCTGAAGTCACTGGAACCAGTCCAGTAGACATGAAGCTGTCACGAGTTGGGAGAGACATCTTCGCTTTGCAAGATTGATTTGGTAGCCGCAGAGACGATGGCAGATGCGTCTGGTCCCTGCACCGTTCGGTCGTCGATGGGACATGGCTCATATACTACTTGGTTACTTAATCGTCGGGTCTTTGTCTGAGTTTCACCCTTTGTCGTCTATTCGTCTATGACAAAGGATTTGTGCCCAAACAATAGCCTTGTGTGGTGGTTCATTGCTTCGGGACTTGGTCTCTTTGTGCACTCACTCGAAGTTCTGGCTTTCGCGCTCAGCAAGGCGCAAGGAGGTCGGTTCTACGATGGCTTGCGTTGCATTATCATGGGGAAGCCGAAGTGTGTGTGTGTGTGTGTGTGTGTGTGTGTGTGTGTGTGTGTGAATGGCTCGCAGCAGCTTTGGCTGATCCCACCTCTGGTAATACAGATATAGTATACAACTGATATTTCTACAAGGGAATGAAAAGGCATGGATGATGACTTACTTTTCATTCACCGATCGCTTGTAAGTGCAGGGAACAGGACACCGTTCGCTCCCTTGCCCAGATCCACCAATGGGTCTCCAAAAGCATCATCTTTGCCGGCGACACACCATTCCCAGCTCCTCCTCTCTGGCTTGACACCGAGCATGTCTAGCATTCTCGCAGCGCTGCTAGGAATGAAAGCCTGCAGCATGATCCCAACCAGTCGCAGCGTCTCGGCGTTGATATAGACGACACGGTCGATCTCAGCTTCCATCTCCTCTACGCTCTCTCCTCGCTTCGCCGCATCATGCAATTCTTGGCCTGTGGTATCGGCCATGGCAGAGCGAAGTTTCGTCGCAGTGACCCACGGCGACGTCTTCTGCAGGTGCCCGTTGGCAGAATAGACTGCGTTCATGATAGCCTGCAACGCACGGTTGGGGTGCAAGTCGCGCATTTGCTTTTCGACCAGCGAAGGGAGTTCGCGAAGGCGGCCGTAAGCGCGACGGTTGACATCGCCGCTTTCATCAGATACGGCTGGGTGCTGGCCCTCGGCGAGGTCGGGATGGGCGTAGCGCTGGACGGCGCGTTGGACGTCCCAGTTCTTTGCGCGCATGATGCGGCCGACGAGGTTGCCGAGACCGCCCTGGAGGCCTTTTTTGTATTTCTCAATGACAAATTCATTGTCGTAGTCGGCATCTTGGGAAATACCACCCTCTTGCACAAGATACCACCGCAGAGGGTCGATGCCGAAGCGTTCCAGGGCGAAAAACGGATTCACAACATTGCCCGTAGATTTCGCCATCTTCTGGCGACCAAGAGTCCAATGCGCGTGTGTGAGAATTTGATTGGGAAGCGGCAAGTCAAGAGCCATCAAGAATGCCGGCCAGTAAATGCAGTGAAAGCGAATTATGTCCTTACCAATGACCTGAACGTCCGGTGGAAAACCAGTCGCGGACTCTTGACCGGGGGTGAAAGGGTAGCCGACCGCAGTAGCATAGTTGAGCAATGCGTCGAGCCAGACATAGATGGTTTGAGAAGGGTCTGTGGGGACACGAATGCCCCATTGCAGTCGGCTGCTTGGGCGAGAGATAGAAAGATCCTCCAGGTTTGTGGACACCTGCCTGATGACATCCTCCATTCTCGTTCGCGGCACAATCCATTCCGGGTTCTCCTCGTACCATTTGAGTAAGCGATCCTTGAACGCTGAGAGCTTGAAGTGATAGTTCCGCTCGCTGGTCCATTCAACTTCCTTTCCTGTCTCAATGCTCACCATAATCTTCCTCCCAGTCGGCGGGTCGACAATCAAGTGTACCTGACTCTTAGGGTAGAAGGTCTCGTCCGAAACACTGTACCAACCCTCATGCTTATTCTCATAGATGAATCCCTTCTCCTGTAGTATCTGCCAGGCGTACTCGACACCTTCATTGTGCTGTTTGTCCGTCGTCCGGATGAAAATGTCAGTGCCAACATCTATGCTCTCAGCAAGATCCTTGAACACCTGAGCTCCCTTGTCGCAAAACGCCTTGGGTTCCGCATCTGCTTTGGCAGCGGCCTGCTGGATCTTCAGGCCATGCTCGTCCGTGCCCGTGCAGAGGATGGCTTCTCGACCTTTCACTTCTTGCCAGCGCTTGAGCACGTCCGTGAGGAGCATGGTATACATGTGGCCCACATGAGGGGCGGCATTGACGTAGAAAATCGGCGTGGTCGCGTAGTATGGCTTCGTCTCATTCGACTTGGTTGCCGTCGCAAGGCTTCTGCGGTAGGAGGGGTTTCGCGGTGATTGCGCAGTGCGGCAATTCTGGCAGACCCATTGAGGCCGCCATCTTCGCGCGATCAATGATTGTAAAGGATTAAGGGCGCCCGCAGCCGACGTGGCTGCAGTGCGCATGATGGGCGATACTCTTTGTCAAGTCGTTCAGGGCTGTTCGCGGATCGCGAAGTTGCGAAAGCTTCAGACCTCGGCTTGTGCTTGGACCTCACCAACGGCTCGCGAAGCATTGCAAGGAAGTCTTTCTTCTCTCATCAAGGATACACTGTCTCATTTAGATCAATACATTTCGCACGCACTAGGACCTTAGGCTACATGGCAATGTAAACCCATATTACTATGTCGTCTCGGCCTCACGTCCGTGGGCGGATAAGTGGATCGTCAGGTACATGGAGAGGTGACGTCTGGATTGCGATGTGGATGGTGAGAGCAGACGAGGGCCTCTTGCGCGAGCATCTGTGTGATACATATCTCTTCTGACATTCTTCCAAAGTCTTCATCACTAAGTCCAATCGACCCAAATTACCTGCTAACATGTCTTCCGAACAATTCAAGCATCATCTTACCATCCAACCAGGGAGTGACAAACAGCCGACCCGGGAAGTTGTTGTAGACCACACTCATCCCGAGAGCCTGCCACTTGCTAAAGAGACGAAAGTCAAGCCTACAGGCGCGGGCAACGATGAGAATGCCTCGTTGTACTTCGTTGGCACAGCCACGACAATTCTCGAGTGGGAAGGCATCAGAATCATGACAGATCCAAACTTCCTCCACGCTGGCGACCACGTCCATCTTGGGCCCGGAGTCACCGGGCAGAGACAAACCAACCCCGCGGTAGATCTCGAGCAACTCCCTCGCATCGATGCCGTGCTGCTGTCGCATTACCATGCGGATCACTTTGACGAGAAGGTTGAAAGCTCTCTCCGGAGGGACCTGCCCATAGTGACCACCCCTCATGCCAAACACCATTTGCATGAGAAGAAGACCGACGAGGAGAAATTCACCGATGTTTACGATCTCGACTTCTTCGAGTCATGCCTGGTATCTATCGCTCAGAACAGTAAGAACGCCGAATCCGCTTCAAACGAATCCAAGACCCCGGCGATCAAAGTCACCGGAATGCCGGGCAAACACGTACCGCCCGGTCCACTATCAGCAGCCAACGATTTTCTCGCTGCTGTACCTCCGACGAATGGCTGGATGGTCGAGCTCGGCTACAAGCCTAGCCCATCGGCTCCGGACTCCACGTTTTCCAACGGCTACCGCATCTACATCTCCGGTGACACGCTCATGGTCGACGAGCTGAAAGAGATTCCCAAACGATACGCTGGCCAGAAGATCGACCTCATGCTTGTCCACTTGGGTGGAACGACAATCCCTAGTCCGAAGATGCCGCTGTTGATGGTGACCATGGATGCGACTCAGGGCATACAGCTTATGCAGCTGATCAAACCGGATCTGACTATACCGATTCATTATGACGACTATGATGTTTTCCTCAGTCCGCTCGAGGATTTCAAGAAGGCGGTTGAAAGTGCAGGCTGGGGAGAGAAAGTGGTGTATTTGGATAGGGGCGACCAGTATCGTTTTAATGTCTTGAGATGAGATCCTGATTGGTGTGTGGTTTCCCGGGGTGACAATCGAACAGTCAGTAGCACATAATGGAGGCATCGATTGAGGTTTGGACGATTTTCGTTGTTATCGATGCTACGCTAGCATCACCGCGCCACTCAATGATTTCATGCCATAACCGTCCAACGCCCTACACCTCAAATTCGGCCTTGTAACATTTAGTCGGACTTAGCAACGCGCTTGCCCTTGGCGTTCTTCTTGGGGGTCTCGACAATGGTGAGTCCTGAATATGCTGTCAGTCGCAAATCCCAAAGTCTAAATGTCGAAAAGTGCTGAACGATTCGACGGCATCGAATCACAAATCACTGGAAGAGATTTCGTACCGGGAGGAAGAGACTGCTTGAGCTTCTCGGCCTTGTCGTTGTCCTTCAGGACGAGAGTGTAGAGCTCCCGGGTGCAGCGGACCTTGAACTTGATCTGCTGGGGAGAGTTCTTCTTGATGCGCGCCGCTGTGAAACATCCCAGTCAGCCACTGATGTTTCCCAACAATGCATTCCTAATCGCTCTGCGCATTTGCTTTCATTCCGCGATCTCGCGATTCCTTCAATTTCCTCGCTCTTTACTCGGTCCAGTGTCTTCGATTCGGGTGAAACGTACAGGAAGCATCCTTGCGGCGGCAGATCTCAATGAAGTTCTTGATGTCGGAGACTTCGCGAGGCATTTTGGCGGTATTTGTCTGACTGGTGGGTGTCGAGATAGCAATCGGTCGAGAAGCTGCTGCTGGCGCTCTCCAATGCCCACTGCGATTTCGCGGTGCGGCTGCGGAACTTTTTCCGCCCATCTGCGAATCTTGGCGGAGGGCGGGCGAGACTTCAATCTTTTGGCTGTGCTGTAACGATGTTGATGGAAGGCCACTGCGACAACACAATTGCTCGAGATGGCCACACTCACTGAGACGGACTACACACGTGTTTCTACTGACGCTGCTGAGAGCTTCGCCGATGCCTTCTACACAGCGCTGAACGGCTCGCGCAACCAGCTGGCGTCCTTCTACGTGCCGGCCATCACTCAGCCCAGCGGTCGCGGTCTGCCCCACATCAGCTACAACGGCGATGTGCTTAACGACCCTGTCGCGTTTGCGACACGTTTCGAGAAGGAGATGCCCTGGACGCACTTCGAGCCGCAGTCGCTGGACGTGCATGTTCTAAACCGCGCGCTGACCCCGGTGGAAGGGAAGAGCAAGAAGGAGTTGGAGCGCAACATGAGTCTCACCGTGCAGGTCTCGGGCTACGTGCGGCTGTACGAGAGGAAAGACGGGCCAATGAAGGGGTTCAGCGACAGCTTCGTACTGGTGCCGAACAAGGAGGAAGTTGGGGCCAAAGGAACGGGCAAGTCGGGTCAAGGACGGCAATGGGTGATTCAGACACAGAATCTGAGATTCGTCACTTGATTCCGGATTGGTTCTGCACATGATGCTTTTAGCGTGGCGTTGGAGGTTCAGATTCGCGAGCTTTGCACGGCGGTAGCATGAGGCATGAGTTATCTGTAAGAGATCATTTCATTGCTGTGCCCAGCGAGCTCAATCTTTCATACGCTCTCATGCAGACGTCTGGGGCTGCACATCACCAGGGAAGTCAGATCAGCTTGTCGCGATTCCAAGCACCCCAGTGTTACAAAAGGCATCATCGTGCCTCCGCTGTTTGGGCCATGGACAATCGCTTCAATCGACTAAGACGCGTTCGAGCTGTGATGCGCTAGGCTCACTTCCACACACATGAAGACAAGCCTCATCCTCACCGCCCAGCAGGTTGAGCAAATGTGAACGTCCGACGACACAGGCAAGCTATGCGACAGCTCACATGTTTGTTATTGCAACGCATTAGTCTTTCCGGTGCGATGGCAGACAAGTCATTGCAATGTTCGTCTCAACCTAGCTCTATGTCTGCGGCTAATTGAGGCACAACATGCATTCACCCATGATGGAATGCTTGAGTTGTTCCTAGCCTCAAGGAGAAGCTTATTCACCTCGTCACATGCCAGGAAAGTTGAGAAACAGCGCTTACGGCTGATGACTCGACTTTGGCGTCCGCACCCTCTTCTTCTTAAGACCAAACAGCTAGTAACAACTGCTGCCGTCTCCATCCGTTGTAACCTTTGAGCTGCGACCCGACGAACTCATCACTCAACCACCATGAGAGCTCATAAACCCAACACCGACTGCGAGGTCGAGCTCAGCGTCTTCGCCAACGGCAATAAATGCCCCGAATTCATCATCCCGAGCACCGACGACGAGCCGACCGCGGCCATCTGCTTCATCCCTATCCCGGACGATGCCACCATCACGATCCAAGGCACTGTCTCCGGCTCTCTGCTCTTCGGCCGAGTTGATGTGCTCGCCGATGGTTCCTTCGTCGCCAACCGCGTCATCGAGGGCCCCGAGAGCAAAGAGGGAATCTTGAAGTGTTTTGATAAGCGGCGGGTCGAGGTCAAGACCTTCCTTAACGTGCCGGACTTGTCTGATCATAAGCCTCGGCTGCGCCCGAAGGTCGTCGAAGGCAACCTGGTCTCTAAGCGGCTCTCGAGGGCCATGCAGGCTTCGCGACTCGACGGCGGCGAGGATGTTACGGGAGTCGGCGTCGGGTCGCTGACTCTAGTCGTCTCGCTCAACCAGGAGGCGTTTGATACGTACGGCGAAGAAGGCAAGCCGGCCTATTCAGATGTCACGCTGGGAAGCTGGCGCGATCGCGTTTCAGATGTCAAGGATAGCGGCATCAGACCGTCGCACGAGATGGCCATGAGTATCTTCTCTGATTCGAACCCCGTCAGAGACAAGCGCGCGACTTTGTTCTGGAGGGACAGGAGTGCAGTTAGATATGGAGAAGCGGCCTGGGCGTACTTCATCTTCTACTACAGGACTCAGGAAGCCATTGACGCGGCAGGGTGTGTGCCGCTCACCGAGAGCAAGGCTTTGCCGCCTGACAGCGGGATGTTCACCAGGGCGAGGGATCAGGTCAAAGCTGGCGATGAGGTATGCATAATGAACTTCAATGCCGTAATCAGAGCACGATGCTAATCAAAACAGCAATCACCCTTACCTGCCCTTTCGGCACCACCTTCGACGCCCCAAGCGCCTCCCGAGCGGAAGAAGGTGCTAGGACTTGGTCAACCGTTGCTGTTGCCGAAGCTGGGGCATTTCCAACAGCCACCAGGTCTTCCAACTCACGACGACGAATTAGCTCCTTCAGTGCCCATCGTTGGTACCAAAGAAAACGACAACCGGACTCCCACCCCAACCCTTCCTAGGACGGAAGAGCACCTTGACCACCGCCAGAGCCCTATCACATTCCCCAAAGCAGCTCAACAGCCAGTCCAGCTTCCAAGGTATGGTCTTGCCTCTCAACCACCGACAGACCTCACGCCCCGTATGTCTCTTGCAGCTCCGCTCTTCTCGGGTCCTCCAAAGAAGACTAGGGACCCAGACGAGATCCCAAATCCTGCACAGAGGGACCTTCGCTTAGACGACCTAGCAGCGCCAAGCTTACCACCGGTCTCCCTTCGACCCGCCACGCACAGATTGGCTTCAGCAACCAGCCTGCTGTCCGCAACACGGCCTTCCTGCGTCCCCTCCAAGCGCACCAAATCCCCTACCCAAGAATCGCCCCGTGGGCGGACCGCTACTCGTGCAGAAGGTTGCGCTTCCACAAATCCAACATTACACCATGAGGACATTCCTACCCCTGCAAAGCGAGCCAAGCTCAACGATTTAGCAGTGGACAACGCGTGCCTCGAAGTCGAGGCGGAAGTCAAGCCCCAGCGCGAAGCGGCTACACAGAGGAAGACCGATGAGGAGAGGCGCGCCCGGGCGGAGGCGGAGAGGAGACGTCGCTATGAAGAGAATCGCAGGGCTCTGGCGATAAACGAGGCTAGCAGGGCTGAGGCTGTGGAAGCGGAGAGGGAGGCGCCGAGGCGCAAGGCAGAGGCCGAACATCAGGATGTGGCGACTTCGGCGACTTCGGCGGAGGCGAAAAGGAGGCGTCACTATGAGGAAAATCGGAGGGTTCTGGCGATGAACCAGGCTAGCAGGGCTGCGGCTATGGAAGCGGAGAGGGAGGCACTGAGCCGCGAGGCCGGGGCCGAGGACGAGGATATGGGGGCTTTCGCGGAGGATGAAGGAATGGAGCGTAGAGCTTTCAACAATGATGCCGGAGCGGAGGAAGGGGTTCAGTGAGTGAGACTGTTTGAGGATTCGCATCAAAGGCAGCCGTGAGAGGGCATGGAACGACAAGTGACAAAACTGCGATGCTGTTGCGATTTGGAGCGAGAGAGGAATGATGACTGGCAGATAATAGCCGCAGCACGGAGATGGCTGTGGTCTTGAAAACTGTTTTCCAGAATGCCTATTCTCAACACTCACGTTCTTGGAGCCCTCATGTTTGCCTCCACTCTCGCCAACAACTCCTCGCGGGTTTCTTTGCCCGTGACTTGCAAATTCCTCTGTCATTTGTCGTCAGCAGCTCTTCACACTCGTCCTTTGCTGTCGGTGCATTTACGCTATTAAGCCATTGTCTCAGCTCGGATTCAGACCACTTCTGAGGGTCACCTTTTGGATCCTCCGGTTGCGGGAACATATCCTGGCCCCAGATTGACCATGCTGCAGCTGCTGTGACTAGACCGGCGAAACCAAAGAAGAGATTCTTGCTCATGTCAGCGCCAATTCGATGGAGGATGACCAGAATAGAACATACTCGAGAGTTCATTGCTCGATCGATGGGAGTAGGCATGGTGGCGTTTGCTGGCTTTGTAGCACGAGCAAGCCCTTGGATCAAGGTGTTGGATTGACGAGTTCGATGATCACGAGGAATGAAGGACGAGAATGGCCAATCGAGCTTTTAGAATGCCTGCGCGACCTTTGTACAACTGTTTGTTACCTGACATCCAGATACCTGCTGCCTTCCGCTACGACTCCACCCACACCCATGGCGCCGGCAGCAAGCCGTCGGCCCGCTCAGCCTTCTGGGGTGCAGATCCACGCCATGCATCCCTGAAGCGGACATCTGGCATGTGACGGCCGCAGCAGAGGCCGAGCAGGAGCAAAGTGCAGCATTCACTCCCCACGCACTACTTTGGTGCCTGGCACATGGCATGAACCGCGACCCTTTCAACGTCCGCCGCAGCCCATCTCCGGCGCTCCACCTGCTCCGCAACGGCGCCAACACCCTCCAGCGGACAGCAGCGCAGGCCTCACAACGGATTGTTTCTGCGATAGGGGAAACGGACGAAATCGGACTGGCGAAGAAGAAAGACGACGATTTGGGAGAGGTTGCGGATAACGCCAGTGCTGCCACCATGTCGTACGCTCTGCCGCAGAATGGGCCGACGCAACGGCATACCGATCAATGGTCACGAGTCGGGCAAAATGGACATGATGAGGGCGGCATAAGTGAGAAGGTGACCAACATGTTCAACCCGGATCGAAGGGACTCCCTGCCGATGTACAAAGACAAGCCCTACGGCTACTCTGGGAGCTCGAGGAGGTTGCCTTGGTTTAGAAAGAGGCGGACGGTTGGGTTGGTGTTGGGTACACTTGCGTTCCTGAGTTGGTGGTTTGGGATATTGTCGCCGCTGTCATACGTGTCGTCGGAAGGAGATAAGAAGTCCACGTCGTCGTGGAGCCTATTCGGCTCGAGCAAGCCGAAGATCGATTGGGACGAGCGGGCACAGAACGTCAGGGAAGCTTTCCAGCTGTCGTGGGCAGGATACGAGAAATACGCATGGGGTGAGTCTTATCTTCTGCTTTGCTGCACAAGCTGAATGGAAGCTACACTCGATATGGTTGTTGACGATAGCTACTAGGATACGACGAGTTCCACCCAAAGAGCAAAGACGGCCGGCAAATGACGCCTAAGGGAATGGGATGGATCATTGTCGATGCGTTGGATACGATGATGCTCATGAACCTCACAACTGAGCTGACTCACGCCCGTGAATGGGTGCACAACAATTTGACGTACGATCAAGATCACGATGTCAACACATTCGAGACGACTATTCGCATGCTGGGTGGTCTGTTGTCCGCTCACTACCTCAGTACATCGTTCGACGGAAAGTACGCGCCCATCAGCGACGAGCTAAGCGATGACCTGTACGTTGAGAAAGCCACGGACCTGGCAGATCGATTGCTGGGCGCGTACGAAAGCAACTCGGGTGTGCCATTCGCCAGTGTCAACTTGCATTCCATGAAGGGCATTCCCTCACATGCTGATGCCGGTGCTTCTTCCACGGCTGAGGCCACATCGCTGCAGCTTGAGATGAAGTACCTGGCAAAGCTCACGGGTGAGACCAACTACTGGAAGAGCTCAGAGCACGTCATGAAAGTTGTCGACGACAACGGTTCTCCGGACGGGCTAGTGCCTATCTTTATCTACGCCGACCGTGGCACTTTCCGCGGCGACAACATTCGCCTCGGCAGCAGAGGTGACTCGTACTACGAGTATCTCATCAAGCAGTACCTTCAGACCAGCCAGCAGGAACCAGTCTACCAGGAGATGTGGAACGAGACCCTCGCTGGTGTCAAGAAGCACCTCATCACTTACAGCTCCCCTTCAAATTTCACTATTTTGGCTGAGCGTCCGGATGGCCTCAACAAAAAGATCAGCCCGAAGATGGATCACCTCGTCTGTTTCATGCCCGGCACCATCGCGCTCGCCACCACGAACGGCCTCCCCCTCTCCCAGGCTCGCAAGCAGCCAAACTGGGGACCACAGCAAGACGACGACATGCGCCTCGCCGAAGAGCTCATGAAGACATGCTGGGGCATGTACAAGGTCACACCGACAGGCCTCGCGCCCGAGATCGCGCACTTCAAGATCCACGACCCGCCGCTCATGTACGAGGACTTCACGCCGTCGACCTTGCCTCAGTCTCCTGCGGCTTTCGACCCGCCCAACTCCCCGGAGCTGGAGGGCGACTACGTGGGCAAGCGTGATTTTGTGATCAAGGCTGCTGACTCGCACAACTTGCAGCGCCCGGAGACCGTGGAGAGTCTGTTCTACATGTGGCGCATCACGGGCGATGAGAAGTACCGCGAGTGGGGCTGGGAGATGTTCCAGAGCTTCGTCCAGTGGACGACGCTGGCAGATGGCGCCGGGTTTAGCAGTGTCAGCGATGTCATGAAGGTTCCTCCGCCGACAAGAGACAACATGGAGAGCTTCTGGCTGGTAAGTGGTATTGAATACCAATGCAACATAAACCTGCTGACACGGTATCCTACAGGCTGAGACGTTGAAATACCTCTATCTCCTCTTCTCCCCTGACGACATCCTCCCGCTCACCGACGTCGTCCTCAACACCGAAGCCCACGCCTTCCCGCGCTTCCAGATGGGCAAGCTGTTCGAGACCGGCTGGCAACGCAAACCACGTGGCCCAGACGGAAAGATCATCAAGGAGGCGAAGACCACTCACGCACCCGACGACACTGCCAAGCCGAAGGACGGCATGGAGACTGTCATGGTCACCAAGACGATCGACACCAGGGAGACGGGCGCTGAGACGAGCGAGTTGGCCAAGATGCAGACTGCGACTGATGCGCCTGGTGCGGAGGCTGCTGGGGCGCAGGTGGTGCTTGAGGGGACTAGGAAGCCTGCTGTATGATAGGTGGAGCTGTTGCATTTTCTTCGCTAGGCTATTGGGGTTTGCATTTGCATAGGTAATGAAAAGTACATGTTGCCACTTTCATATCCTTCAGTGGGAAGCTGAAAGGCCTTGCTCCCAGACTGGCATGACTCAATGGAATGAATCGTTTCACCATCATCTCAGCGTATTCGGACTAACGATTCCTTGTAGATGTTGTTGCAGTTGCGATCAATGAGACGAGCCATCAATACACCACAGCATGAGATCTTGTGATTCCCTCATATTGCGGGCGTAATGTGATACGGCAGGGTCCATGTTTGCTCAAATAGCCAGATTGAGTTTCCCGATCGTGCAGATTGAGGGTGTGCAGGTACCTGTACAATCCATGACACCAACAGGTCGCAGCCAGCCAGCCGGGCCAGCTCCAGCTTTCGCCGGCCACGCCCGAGCGCCTGAGGTTGAGCCGCTGGCCGCCAAGTCGCCCCTTCCCGCAGCCAATCAGCGGAGCGGCATCGCTGACCAGAGCGAAGCCAGAGAAGCCAGCCCGGCGACATCCTTTCGCTGCTGCAACACGACCACCACCACACCCCTCCCACTCCCATCCCCACCCGCCTCCCGCAACGCAGTCTCAAGCGCTGAGACTCGCTCCCGACAACATGTTGGCTAGGTCAGGCCTGCGCACCGCGCGCGCCTTCGGCTCCGCAAGGACCTCCGCGACCAGGAACGCTACGGTGCGTAAAATATACCCAGCACCCCGACCGAGCTCTCTCCACACCCGAAACGATGCCAATGGCGAAAGCGGCGGATGCAGAAGCTAGGTGGTACATAGTGGAGCTGACGGCTGATGAATGACAGCGCAATGCCTCCACCCAGAGCGAGGGCGCCGCCTCCTGGAAGAACACCGCGACTCTGTCCGCCTCGACCGCGCTCGCCATCGGATCTTGCACTTTCTACTACTTCCAGTTTGGCCGCTCGGTGCACGCCATGACTCCGGCTGAGGAGGGGTAAGTCAATCGGATGGGCCGAGAAAGAGGCACAAGAGGAGGATATCCATATACACAGAACACGGACTAACGGGCATCGCTCGCAGTCTCCACGCCACTGCCTACCCCTGGGAGCACGAGAAGTTCTTCAAGACTTTCGACCACGCCGCTCTCCGTCGCGGTTTCCAGGTCTACCGCGAGGTCTGCGCCTCTTGCCACTCCCTCCAGCGCATCCCGTGGCGCGCGCTTGTCGGTACTATGATGACCGTCGACGAGGCCAAGGCCCTTGCCGAGGAGAACGAGTACGACACTGAGCCCAACGACGAGGGTGAGATTGAGAAGCGCCCCGGCAAGCTTTCCGACTACATTCCCAGCCCTTACAAGAACGACGAGGCCGGTCGTGCCGCCAACAACGGTGCCCTGCCCCCGGATCTTTCGCTCATCACCAAGGCCCGCCACGGTGGCTGCAACTACATCTTCTCTCTTCTGACTGGTTACCCTGAGGAGCCTCCTGCGGGCGCCGTTGTTCAGTCCGGCCTCAACTTCAACCCCTACTTCCCCGGTACCGGTATCGCCATGGCCCGTGTTCTCTACGACGGCCTTGTCGAGTACGAGGATGGCACCCCCGCCACCACTTCCCAGATG
This sequence comes from Cladosporium halotolerans, assembly GCF_011745625.1. Taxonomy (NCBI): domain Eukaryota; kingdom Fungi; phylum Ascomycota; class Dothideomycetes; order Cladosporiales; family Cladosporiaceae; genus Cladosporium; species Cladosporium halotolerans. The sequence continues at coordinate 289,804 of NW_027191458.1, forward strand.
GCCAAGGACGTCGTTGAGTTCCTCAACTGGAGCGCCGAGCCTGAGATGGACGAGCGCAAGCGCATGGGCTGGAAGGTCATGGCTATTGGCTCCGTTCTGTTCGCCATGAGTGTTTGGGTTAAGAGGTATGTTTTTGGGGACACGAGGTATCCTTCTGAAACGGCTTGCTAACGGAGAAATACAGGTACAAGTGGTCCACCATCAAGACCAGACACCTCCAGTACAACCCGCCCGTCGCCCCCGGCAAGATGAACCCCCGCCAGAGCCGCCGCTAAATCCATTAAAGGGAGAAAGAGGGGATATAGTTTGTGGCCATAGAAGAGAAAATGTTGATGACGGCGGTGTGGCCAGGGTGGAGAGTGCATGTACAGTCTACCTTAGCGCACTTCCCTTTGTTTGTATCAAATGTGGTAGTATTTGAATTGTATTTCCCAAGTTGCAAGAAACACGGTCCTCTTTCACTTGTGTGTAGACACGACAAGTCATCAGTCGTCTCTAATCGCGATTGGATCTATCTTATCTATTTAGGTTTCCTTATAAGGATCTCACCATGCAAAGTCCCGCAGCAGGCGTCTTCCGTCTCCATCCACCTTTGCCACTCCTCGCCCATGCGATCCAGCTCAGCTTCCGTCGCAATGCCCAGCTCCAATGCCTTCTTCCGCATTTCACCGCCCACAATCCGGTCTCTGAACGAAGTTCCTGCACAAGCGGAGTCAAGTCAGCCATCCGCCTAAACCAGTCCCCACCAATTCCCATCCAAAACTTACCCCAAACCCTCCTCTCCTCCTCCGTAGCATACAACCACGTCCCCATACTAGCCTTCACATCCTCCCTCCTCGCCCCCGCCCTCATCGCCCACGCAACCAACGATGGCCCCGCCTCATTGCTCCCGCCCGCCGCCGCGTGCGTCGCCTTCTGCACCTCCACCCACGCCCGCATCGTCTCGCTAAACGGATGAAACGACCAAACCCGCATATCGATCTCGCGCACCGCCACGACGCCCCCCGGCTTGACGACCGCGAGCATCTGCGCCAGCGCCTGCACGGGCGCGTCCAGGTGGCACAGAACCTGGTGCGCGTGCACGACGTCGAAGGCCGCGGGGCCGAAGGTCTGCGCGAGCTCGTAGACGCTTGCGGGCTGGAAGGTGATGTTGGTTGCGTTGACGGAGGCTGCGTGCGAGGCGGCGCGGGAGAGGATGTCGGGACTGAGGTCGATTGCTGTTATGTGGCCTTGTGGGATGTATTTGGCGAGGGAAGTGGTTATTGTTCCAGAGCCGGCGCCGACGTCTAAGAGGGTGAGGGATGGGTTGGTTTCGGCGAGGCTCTGGAGGGTGGGAAGGAGGTAGGGGGCGCTATTTTCGGCTGTGCGCCATTCGTGATGTCCGACTTCTTTGTAGCCTGGGAGGTAGGTGTTGTGGGGGTTTGGTTGCGCCATTGTGTGGGCGGTTTAGGTGATGGTGTGGTAAAGTGTTGTTATTAGGGTTCGGGTTGGGGTAAGAGCTTATCAGTACGGTGAGATGGAAACTCGGATACAAGGCGTAGTTTCAGGCAGTTGCTGATAAGTCGCTCAGACAATATTATCATGTACTCATAACAGCAGTCTGAAAGAGCTGCTTGTGTTAAACAGGTGACGACGATGTGTAATGTGCAGCCGTGACGATCAAAGCGGATGAAGTGGGGTCGGCCAGCTTCAACTTCACCTCGTTTAAGCCCTTTCATCAGCACGAGATCACTGACACTGTTTACACTCAAAAGTCTATCGATTGAGAGGTCTCGAATGGAAGAACCGATGGAACATCATAATCGAGGCATCCCACAAGTCGGTAGTCCAAAGGTCTCCGATGCATTGACGGCATGCCACACGCCGTAGGAGGATGCATCCAGAATGTAGGGGACGATCCTCCACAGGTTGAAACATGGCAAGCGAGCAACAATGTACATTCGTGAACGATTCGCCGCAGCTCACAGAGGTTGCCTGATCTGAAGAGCGCGCTCTCGTCTCGAGATCCACCGAGGTACGTGATGTTTTCGCTGCCTCTCATCGATTGATTGGCTAAGTGGCTCGGTGAATCGAGTAAAGTGAGAAAGAGATGATGGCATGTGATTTTGATCGGGGATCTACAGTCGAACTTTCCACTTCGCTACTGTCTTTTGAGATAATACCTGCCTCTAAAGTGCCACTCTTGCTTGCAGCATTGCCTCAAAACCCAGCACCAAGCCAAAAGCCACAATGCTGCCGACCGAACTCGATCGACTCATATTGTAGTCAAGGCATCGATTTCTGCTGCTGCTGAGCAGATTTTCACTGCTCAACCTTGCTGCCGAAAAACGTCATTCCCTTGGTGCTTCATCGCTCGGATCTCTTAGGTGTCTCTGAGGCAAATGCGCCGTCACCAGAGCAATACATCATGATCGTTGAGATTACGGCCGTCATGCTGGAGATCAGATAAAATCGCTTGAATCTACGAGTTTGGAAGAATCGACGCTTTCGGCGATTTTAAGCTTGCGGAAAGGGATACTGCAAAAACCCGAACGAAAGTTGCCCAAGAGCAATCTCGACATGAGCAAAGGATCGGATTGACGGAAGCAGTCGCCAACTGCTCAGATACGCAAAGCCTATGAGAAGAATTGAGGCTCGGGCTGGGGACGCGTCCTGCAGTGAGTTCACAAAGCTAGCTCTCGGCGGGTAGCTGAGGCAAGAGCCCCTGTACTCCACTTTAGACCCCAAAGTGTTTCAGACACCATTGAGATACGACTTCCTATTGTCACGCTTGCTGCATATATCTTGGCAAGCCCTCGACAATAGTGAATGCGATTACTACCTCCGCGTGCCAAGATTCTAGTTCCTTCGAGGCACATACATATACAACAGCTTCGGCCGGTCACCGCCCACCACACAACCATCTCCCTCCATCAACGACTTGCGATCAACATCAGCAACTTTACACAATCCTACTCGATCACCTCAACACTTTGACGAGCAAGCTAACAACTCGCACCTTGTGCTTACCTTCCAGCCTACGCAACTCTACATTCACACCCAGCAAAACCAATCACACTCGACATCTAGACAAGATGCCCAGCTTCAACTTCTTAGCAAAGGCCAGCCACTACTGCTACCCTCCCGGTGTCAACGCTGCGAACCTTACCATGAATGACATCAGAGGCGCCAACGCGAAGATTGCGCATCTTCGTCAAGGTCGCATCGACAACGGTTTGCTGAAGGCCACTCGTGACGACCCGGGCTACCAGCCACAGATGCCATACACCAAGAAGCCGCTTTGCAACTATTCCACATGGGACACAGAGAAGCTCGCAAAGTCTTTGCTTGCCAGAGGCATCAAGTCGAGACAGCAAATGAAGTTCATGTACGTCGATATCATCTCGCTCATCGCGCTTCCCGTCTTACAAGTTACCAAGCACTGACAATCTGACAGGGACAAAGAGGACATGGTATCTGCTCTCAAGAACGCAGACAAGCAACCGCGATTCGATCGCTTTACCGAACTACCGGCCGAGTGCCGCAACGAAATCTACCGTCTTGCTCTCGAGGACACCAAGCCGCGTGTACGCCCCGCCCCTCCGGCCATCAGCCAAGTCAGCCGCCAACTCCGCAGCGAAACTCTGCCGCTCTTCTTCCACATGACCACCTTGACCGTCGTCGTCACCGCAGAGCCAGCGAAGCCCATCGCACTGTCGCACTATTTCGGCGACCACAAGACCGAAATTGCCCCGAGGACCAGAAAGTACTTCAACTACGCCCGCAAGGCCGGCTGGACCAAGCACATGCGCAACTTCCAATGGCGCATCATGGGCGCATCGTACAGCGCCAAGGGCAGACTCGAGAAGCCGTGGAACGAGTGCTACCTCGTCCGCTTCTCGACTAACATGAAGAATGTCGAGACTTCTGCTAGGGATCGGCGCAGTCAAGCCCGACTTGATCTCATCCAGGCTGGGATGAAGAAGATCGCTGACACGGAGAACACCAAGCTCACGGATGCCGACTTCAAGAACATGGTGGCATTCTTCCTGGCGACGTTCTGAGGAACTCGAGTCTCTTGATATGAAAGACTCACACTTATCAAGCAATCGCCTCGACTGGCAATCGAACAGCTTCAGTTCCGGAATACGAAATCAATGAAACGACTTACATGACTTATCAAACAACTGCCTCAGCTGGCAACCGAATGACTTCATGTCTGCAAACACCATTACCAAACTCACTGAAAGGCCTATACGACCCATCAAGCAATTGCCTCAGCTGGCAACGAAACAAAGGCAACGAGACAACCTCATCTCTGGTCTCTGAAAACATCAATACCTAATTCATGTACCGTCCAATACCTACTCCACGCACTAGTTGCTGCATGTTGTCTTGAAACGATGACCTGCAGACTCGATGGAATGGCGATTGGACGAAGATTCAACGAGTGCAAAAAAGATCGAATGGCGAAAGAAGGTCGAGGGCAATGCGACATGCATCACACAAATTTCTTTGGCGTTTTGAAGGGAAGCAACCAATGGCACGATGTTGATACTTTTTGATTTTTGATACGAAGAGGTCCACCAATTCATGGTAGTTCACAATGCAATTACCGTTTCCCCACGACATCGCCGAGCAAAGTCCGCTCAACTCTCGTCACCCCGGCCCCCAGAATGTCTCCGCAGCCGAGGTCTGGCGGTATCTCGCCCTGCTCGGTATAAGCATCATGGCTTGTGATCGCCCCGGCTGCCGCCGGCATTCAAAAGTCAGAGATCCAGGTATACCTTTAGTCCATAACACACGCCGAGTATCTTGCTTGGCCAGCCGATTTCTGTCTTTGTGTCATTGTCTCTCTACTTGTTGCCAACACCAAGCTTGCCTTCCTCCTTCCCCACCAAAGACCTCCTCTCTTTTCCACACACACTACATCTAACACAATGGCGCCGCTCGCCCGCACATTGAGGCCACTCGCACGTGCTGCTACCACCACTGCTGTACGACGCGTGCCAGCCGCCCGCTCGCCCTTCGTTCAATCATCCGCTGCGTAAGTCGAACATGGACAGTATCAAGAGGACAGCTCTGACCCTGCTTGTAGATCACGATGCCTCTCCACCACCGCCAGAAGAAGCTACGATACTGATAATGTTACAACCGAGGGCGAGCCTTTCGATCTCTCCTCCATGCTCCCCACGCCCATCACACACTTCAGCGAAGTCGAGCAGGCCATGGCGGACACGGTCGCGAAGTTTGCCAACGAGGACATTCTGCCTAAGGTCCGCGAGATGGACGAGAACGAAAAGATGGACCCCGCGATTATAGAGCAAGCCTTTGAGCAGGGCCTCATGGGCATTGAAATTCCTGAGAAGTATGGCGGTGCGGGCATGAACTTCACAGCGGCTATTGTTGGAATCGAGGAGCTGGCAAAGGTGGACCCTTCGGTCTCTGTCATGGTGGACGTACACAACACGCTTGTCAACACCGCCATCCTGAAGTACGGCTCTGAGCAATCGCGCAAGAAGTGGCTGCCCAAGCTCGCGACCAACACCGTCGGCTCCTTCTGCTTGTCCGAGCCTGCATCCGGTTCCGACGCGTTCGCCCTGAAGACCAAAGCCGAGAAGACCGCCGACGGCTACCGCATCAACGGCAGCAAGATGTGGATCACCAACTCGATGGAAGCCGGCTTCTTCATCGTCTTCGCCAACCTCCACCCGGAGAAGGGCTACAAGGGCATCACCGCGTTCGTCATGGACAAGGAGACGAAGGGCCTCTCGATCGCGAAGAAGGAGAAAAAGCTCGGCATCAAGGCCTCGTCGACCTGCGTGCTCAATTTCGACGACGTCGAGGTGCCCCACGAGAACCTGCTGGGCGAGGAGGGCCAGGGCTACAAGTACGCCATCGGCCTGCTGAACGAGGGCCGCATCGGCATCGCGGCGCAGATGACTGGCCTCGCGCTCGGCGCTTTCAGCAATGCCGCCAACTACGTCTGGAACGACCGCAAGCAGTTCGGCTCGCTGATCGGCGAGTTCCAGGGCATGCAGTTCCAGCTCGCGCAGGCGTTCACAGAGATCAGCGCGGCGCGCGCGCTCGTCTACAACGCTGCTCGCAAGAAGGAGGCGGGCGAGGACTTCGTCAGGGATGCTGCGATGGCTAAGCTTTACGCCAGCCAGGTTGCCGGTAAGGTTAGCGGGCAGGCGATTGAGTGGATGGGTGGCATGGGTTTCGTGAGAGAGGGTCTTGCGGAGAAGTACTGGCGTGACTCCAAGATCGGCCAGATCTATGAGGGTACGAGCAACATCCAGCTGTCGACCATTGCGCGGTTGCTGCAGAAGGAGTACACCAAGTGATCGGATGAACGGATAGAAGGGGTGTTTATGAAGCGATTACTTTATTTTTCATGTATGCTAAGTGAATTCAAGACGTGCGCATGCCATGGTGTATTCCCTGCCATTATGTACTTCCTCTCGCAGTAGCCGCCTGTCTCCGAAAGGCTCCTAGTGAGCTGAAACAAGCTCTTCACATGCGGCGAACCAACCCCGCAGCCCTGTGGAGTCTCAGCCAGGCCTTGATGCAACGCCTTGTCAGGGCCGGCTGTCAGCCCACTGCTGAACAGTCCAGTCCCTGCTGGCTTATCTGGAACTCACACCACCCCTCCTTCTGCGACAAACACCGCACGCTCCAAACAACGAACCCTTCGCCCTTTTCTCGCCGACTCCCCGTTCCCTCCACGCACGACCGCAAACCCAAACGCATCCCCGACTGGAGTCTGAAACGACAAAACCATGGCGCAGCCCCAAGCGCAGGTTCAGCCCTGCCGCTACAAGACGGGCAAGACCCTGGGAGCTGGCTCATATTCCGTGGTGAAAGAGTGTGTGCACATCGATACCGGTCGCTACTATGCGGCCAAGGTCATCAATAAGCGCCTCATGGCTGGCCGTGAGCACATGGTGCGGAACGAGATCGCGGTGTTGAAGCGTGTGTCTATGGGCCACCAGAACATTCTCACGCTCGTCGATTACTTTGAGACCATGAATAACCGTAAGTGTCAGCCTAGTTGACAGACGAGAATCGCATGTACCGATACCTCTGCCTACAGTATACCTCGTCACCGACCTCGCCCTGGGCGGCGAGCTATTCGACCGCATCTGCCGCAAAGGCTCCTACTTCGAATCCGACGCCGCAGACCTGATCCGCGCAACCCTCTCCGCCGTCGCATACCTCCACGACCACGGCATCGTGCACCGCGACCTCAAGCCCGAGAACCTCCTCTTCCGCACGCCCGAAGACAACGCGGACCTCCTCATCGCCGACTTCGGGCTCAGCCGCATCATGGACGAAGAGCAATTCCACGTCCTGACCACAACCTGCGGCACGCCGGGCTACATGGCGCCCGAAATCTTCAAAAAGAGCGGCCACGGCAAGCCCGTCGACGTGTGGGCGATCGGCGTGATCACGTACTTCCTGCTGTGCGGCTACACGCCCTTCGACCGCGACAGCAACCTGGAGGAAATGCAGGCGATCCTGGTCGCGGACTACAGCTTCACGCCGCTGGAGTACTGGCGCGGCGTCAGCGTGCAGGCGCGGCAGTTCATCAAGCGGTGCCTGACGATCGACCCGACGCAGCGCATGACGAGCCACGAGGCGCTGTCGCACGCGTGGATCGCGGGCCCGGAGTCCGACCGCGGCGAGGAGGACCTGCTGCCGACGGTGAAGAAGAACTTCAACGCGCGCCGCACGCTGCACAAGGCGATCGACACCGTGCGGGCCATCAACCAGCTGCGCTCCGGGGGCCTGGGGATGATGGACGGGGCGAGCTCGACGAACCCGAAGAGGGTGCAGGACGAGGACGGGGACTCGAGCATGCAGGATGTGGCGAGCGCGGGGGACGGCAAGGGCCAGACGGAGGCGCAGATCGAGCAGCAGCAGAGGCGGATCGACGAGACGAGTCGCGGGCTGTGGGACAACAGGGCGCAGCAGGCCGGCCAGGCGGCGTAATTTGGGCCAGAGCGTGTGGAGAGACGGGCGTTTTGCGGTGTTCGATCTTCTCCATTGGACATGTCGTTATATAACAGGCGAGACTCACAATCTATGACGCTGGCGTTTTGATTGAGGATTCGGGCGGACGGCCTGTAGCAGACCAAGGAAATATTATTTGAAGCAGAACATTACCAAGGCCGATTCTCGGCGCAATTGGCAATTCAAGCCTCACAGATCGATGAGGTATTGCAATTGAAAAGTGGCATTTCAGCAACACCAACCCAATGTTCCAGGCTCGCTGGATTATCATCACTGTCTCCGTCCGTCTCGTACATGAGTTCCGCCCAATGCTCTATTTCCATTCAAACACCACAACCCTCCAACATCCCTTAATCCTCCTCCTCCGCACTCTCCGTCGCATCCAACTCCCTCAATACATTCTCCACCTCCCTCGGATCACTGATCCCCCAAACCCCACCCCCCTTCACACTCCCCTTCATCCCCACCTCCTTCCCGACCAAATTCCTCCCCACCTTCCCCGGCCCAATCCCAATCCACCGCCGCACCTTGTCCTCCTTGTGCAAATACACAATGCTATCATGCCACAGCACCGTCTCGACCGCCTGCCGCGCGAGCAGATCCTTCAACTGCTCTTTGCTCTCGAACGGCCGCGCCGTCACATTGCTTATCGCGGGGATCCTGCCGGGCCACATAACCACATCCTCGCCCTTCGCCGTCGGCGACTCCTGCGCCAGCGCGCGCCGCATCAGGTCCGCCGCCGGCGCCATCAGCGGCGAGTGGAAGGGGGAATCGCTCTTCAGCCGCACGGCGCGCGGGTCGTGGCCCGCGAACTGCCGCAGGTGCGTCAGCAGCTCGTTGATCCGGCGAATACTCCCCGAGAGGACAATCTGGTTCTTCGCGTTGACGTTGGCCACCATGACCTCTTCGACGGCCGGCGTCGACGCCGCGTCGTCCTGCCCGTGGCCCAGAAACGAGTGGATGGCCGCGACCATAGCGCCCATGTGCTCCGCCTCGCCGACGAGCGCGACCATGCCGACCTCCTCGCCCAGGCCGCGCGAGCAGCGCTCGAAGACCTCGCCGCGGCGGCGCACGAGCTTGAGCGCGTCCGGCTCGCGCAGGTAGCCGCCGGCGACGAGCGCGGCGAACTCGCCGAGGGAGTGGCCGAGGACGACGTCGATGCGGTCCGCGGTGCGGAAGCCGAACTCGCGCTCGAGGACGCGCAGGATGAGGATGCTGGTGGCCATGATGGCGGGCTGGGCGTTTTGGGTCGCGGTCAGGGCGCTGTTGGGGCCGTCGGCGATGATGCGGGTGAGGTTTGTGTTGAGGGTGGCGTCGATTTCGTCGAGGAGGGGCTGCACGGTGCGTGGGAAGGCGGCGAGCCAGTCGGTGGTCATCCCTACGCGCTGCACGCCTTGGCCGGGGAAGAAGAGGGCGGTGCGGGGGCGTTTTTTGGGCGGGGGTGTGGTGGAGGCATGGCGGTGGGGTTGGGTGTGTGGTTGTTGGGGTGTGGTTTTGGCGGTTGTGTATATTGCTGGTCGGAGGGTTGGTGGGAGTGAGAGGAGGGATGTGGAGGGGTGGGTGAGGCGGAGGGCGGAGCGGGACATTGCTCCCGGGGTGGAGGGTGGAGGGCAGTAGTGTTTGGTTTATAGTATGAATATAGGAGGACTGTTTGTTTGTGTTTCAAATGCTGTGCCACCAGCGGCGAGGAGGAGCGTGAATGGCGATTGTATGCGTGAGCGCCAAACACCTGGGGTGCAGGCGATGTCATGGAGCTCGCAGCCCAGAAGCCCAGACGACGTGGAGCTCCCCGCGAAACACCTCGGCTCCTTCGTCGGATGCATCCGGCGGCAACCGGCTGGACGGGACAGGGCAAACATTGCGTGCGGTATGGAGATTTGTACCAGAGCCACGCTATGTTGCTTGAGCAGTAGGAGTTGTAGAACTGTGGAGTGTGTCCTCTAAGCAGAGCGTATATACGTCGGGCTGATGGCGTTGCATATTTCTAAGGTTCGCCATGATCGACCGGTTACCGCCCTACCCTAAGGTGTGCCGGCAAATCCTCAGGCCTCACGTTAAGGCGGGGAGTCTGGGACTACTGACTCATCTGGGTTGCTCTCAAGCAGAGTGGAGTTCAAGGCTACAAGTCAGGCCATCAGTCGGACGTTATAGCGCCGAGCATCTGTATTACATCGATACTCCTTTTAGTCGTTGTCGTGTGTCCCGCAGAGGTTCACAGACGCAGCGGCAAGTATGGAGCGGCTCGAGTGTGGAAGTCGGCTGGGGCTCCCGTCGCTCATCCGGAAGTTTGACGCCTACGAGATTGTGTGGCACAGTGGTCATTCCACATTGTCAGCTCTCCAAATGGGAGAGAAGCCATAACACGCTACCTCTACTCTTAATCAACTACAATCAATTTTTTCCCCAGAGCATCTAGGCCATGTAGTGCACTCGAATACGTAGCAGACCTCTCAAGCCTACAAACTTTCAGACCACAGGTGGGCAAAGCTTATCCGCTAGTTCGTGCGCGCCCGTCCAGCTCGTTTGGCCAAGGCCTCTCTCACAAATTGCTACACCAACCCATCGACACCCTCGCGCCTGCCCCCTCTCCCGCCCATACACATGCCCTTGCCGGGGAGAGGAGGAGGAAACAACTCGGATCCATGGCCGCCCAGGTCACCACGCCCTCGCCCTTCCAGCGGGCTCTCTTCGCCAGCCCCGACCCGAACAGCGCCAACCACAGCCTCTTGCCGCACACCATCTGGGCATCGCGCATCATGTATTCCGCCCAGGCCCTCGCTTTCCCCCTCGCCTTCTGGTTCAAGCCGGTCTGCGTGGCCTTCGCTCTGGTCTGGCTCATCTACCGCGCCTACCAGGTGCTGAACAAGCCATTGGACGAGCTCGCTTCGCTGCTGGGCTTCGACATCCCGTTCACGCCCATCATCGACCTGGCTGGCGTGAAGGCCGACGGCGCGGTCATCCACTGGTCGCTCCCGGAGAAGCAAAAGCACCGCAACACGCTGAAGTACGAGATACACGTGAACGGAAACATCATAGACACCGTGTCACTGCATGAGTCCGCTGTGGTTATCACCGGCCTCCAGCCGGACTCTTTCCACGTCGTGCGCGTGGCGCTCGTCAACAGCTTGGAGTTCAGCTCTAAGAGCGCGCCCATCCGCTTCCGCACCAAGCAAGCCGCTTCAGGAGATTTTTACAGGATCGTGGGCGAAGGACACGATGCCGAGCACGAGACCGCCCAGGAGATCTTGCCGCACGTCAAGCCCTTCCGTGGGCTTAAAGACTTCACGCCTGCGTCGCCGCAAGCGATCGCGCCTCCGATGGCGAGGGAGAACAGCAGCGGCGGTGTGCACAAGCGGAGCAGCACTGGGCGCAGGCCGTCTCCGGCGACTCTGGGCATCGAGAGCAAGCATGAAACAGCGGCTGGAGCAGTGGAAGCTGCCGAAGGCGCGGAGACGATTCAGCAACTGACCCAGAAGCTCGACAAGATCAGATTCGAAACAGACGAGGCGGAGAAGCTGGCGAAAGAAGACGAAGAGGAGGAGTCTCGCATGAAGGAGGATTTGATTAAAGAGAGAGATGCACTGCGGACGGATGCCCAGAAGAAGGATCAGGTCAATCGCAACCTGAAGCGCGAGGTCAATGTCCTGGAGAGGCAAAATACTGCTGCGCAGAACGAGCGGACCAAGCATGAGAAGTTATTGTTGCAGAAGAAACAGGAAAGACAGAAGTTGAAGGATGATATGATCAAATGGGAGCAGGAGACGGAGCAGTTCAAGCTTGAGATGGAGGAGATTAAGAAGCAGAAGATCGAATATCTTGAGCAGATTGCCTCCGAGAAGGAGAAGCTTCGCCAACAGCAGGTGGACGATATGGCATCTTTGAAAGCTCTCGATGAGGAAGTTCGTGAGACTACTGCTGAGATTAAGAAGCTGGAGCGTGCCGCGAAGAACAGCTCTCCGAACGGCGCGGAGCCGGAACCGAGCCTCGTTCAACAACTCCAGCAGGATGCCGACGAAGACCGCGCTCACCAGATCCGGAGGTACGACCTTGGACATCAGTATGCTGTAGTCGCGCAAAATCTCGACAGAGCCAGGAACATGCACGCTCAGCACATGAAATATCTTGAGAATGCGCGAGCAGAACGTAGACGCACTGATGAAGCTGCTGTCGCTTCTGCTGCAGCCACTGCTGCGAGAGAATTTCCAAGCCCACCTCCCGCATCTGACCGTGGCATTAGGAGAGGTGACAGCCAACGCAGTCGCCACACCAGCAACGACAGCCCACGCATGAGCACATTCCCCCCGGTGGCATCGTCTTCTCCATTCGGCAGTGGCTTGACGTCGACTGCTTTCAACGCGGCACCTTTCCTCAACATCCACAATGGAATGACTATTCCGGGCCCATCGGAAAGTTTGAATATCAACGAGGAAGAGAAGGAAAGACTGACCGGCGGTGCGCCAATGAGCCCCGGTGCTGGCGCCGAGCTTCTACCCGCAGATCTGTTCTCCAACGACGACAACCGCCCTTCAGCGGAGAACGTTCAGCCGTTGCCAGGCTTGGGTGCACTACCTGGACTTGGAGGCATGAGTCTGCCCGGATTAGGGACTCAGCCAGGCCCGCAAGAGTTTACGGCACCGGGCCCAGCTTCGCCGACTTCACCACCAAGCCGCACACCCAGCCTGTTCGCATCGCCTCGCGTTTCGCAGAACAACCTGCCAAATTCTCCCGACAATTACATGGATTCCGACCGGCGATCTATTCATTCTACTAGATCGAACCGCGCGAACTCTAGTGCAAACGCCGGAAGCAGATTCAGTAGTATGTTCGGCATCAAACCGCGTCTTAAGAATTCGTCAATGGACGACAGCAGTGCAGGACCGGCTTTGGGTAAAGTCCAGTCCCAGTCCATGCCTCGCCAGGATCAAGGCCTTCCTGGGCTCGACTCTGCCGCTAGGAGACGGAACAGCTCGGTTTCTGGAACGATGTTCGGCGCCGTTCTGAACAAGGATGAGACTACAGATGCGGATGGCGGCGCGGACAGCACCTCCAATGAGCCGAGCTCCCAGCCTAGAAGGCGCCCGTTCACTCTGAACCCGTTTAGTAGAGACAAGGGGCCTGACGGCTGGCCGTCTACTTTTATGGGACGCCGTCCTGCTTCCCCTCGTCCGGGATCAACTCATTCTTCGGAACTTCCTCGCCCGAGCTTTGACAGCAGCCGCTGGGGTGTGGATACATGGCCCTCTAACGATGCTGCCAGCGGCGTCCGAGGTAGTCCGCTCTCATTTGTAGGAGGAGGATGGAATGTGCCGCTTGGCGGCCAGCAGTCGCGTATGCTCGGCTCGCGCCACCCGTCTAGGAGACCTTCAGTGCAGCACGGCGCTTCCGGTCCGCCCGAGGACATCATGGAGGATGAGGACTCCGACGCCCTGGACTCAGACAGGAAGCCTCATCTGGCTCCCATCGGCACCAAGCCCTCGTCCGCCGGCTCCAAGAAAGCAGACCAGCAAGAAACCGAAGACCCAACCGACCCCAAACTCAACCCCAACGCCAAAGACTTCAAGTCCTTCCTCTCATCCATCCGCCTCAGCAGCAAAGACAAAGAAAAGCTCAAGGAAGCCGAAGCCGCCCAGACGCCCCAAGGCACGCCCAACCTCAGCGCCCACAACAACAACGACGACGACTCGCCCCCGCAGTCCCGCAAATCCCGCGACGCCCGCAGCACAACAACCATCGAGTCCTCCGTCGGCGAATCCATGCGCAACTCCACCGACCTCGCGCGCACGCCGTCCTACTCCAACGCCAGCGAAGCCGCCTCCAACGCCTCGCCCATGCTCGGCTCCGGCTCCTTCGGCAAGGAGTCGTTCATGTCGAAGCTCACGCGCAAGAGCAGCAGCGGCAAGTTCTCGCTGCCGACGTTCAAGCGCGACAAGTCCCGCTTGGATCCGGCGGCGAACGAGGACGACGAGGAGGCGCTGAGCGCGAGCGGCCGCGAGAGCAAGGAGGTGCAGAGGGGTGGGCGGAGCTGGAGCAATGCGCTGAAGATTGGGAAGAAGAAGGGGGGCGGCGGTGATGCGCCGAGCGTGAGTGGGTTGAGTGTTGCCAGTGGGGCGGAGGAGGAGGAGGGGAGGGAGAGGTGAGGTGGGGTGAGGTTTGGAGGGGAGGAGGGGGGATATAGAGGGATATATCGAGTATATATAATCATCAGCAGCATCTGAAGGTGCTAGTGAAGGATCACATTGGCTTTCTGTGTTCAAAGTTTGATTTCCATAACGTGATGAGCGGACGTCGCACAACGATCTAATCAGCGCAGAAATCCACCTCGATGGCGTTTGGAGACGTTTTCCGCCATGTCGAAACGCACGCCCGCCACGCATCTGGGAACCTGCGTGACAACAGATGCCTCTCCTCGATCCGAATACGATTGAAGAGATTGCCGTCTCCGACGCCAGCGTATCCCGACCTCGTTTCTGTGTTTTGAGGAACCTGTCTAAGATCCAATCCATGCCACAAGGAATTCGTGATACGCGGGGTACTGACGACAAGCACAATCTTCATGGATAAGCTGGTCCTACGTGATGACCAACAGACAAAACCCACCTTCCGCCATCTCCGGACCGTCGCCCACGTTGCCCTCTGGCGACATCGCGTTCGAAGGCCGTACTTCGGGGAGAAAGGGACGGGCGATAGCTGGCTGGCAGCGCGGGGCCGGCCTATCAGGTTTGTGATGATGTGGCTGTTTGATGTATTTATTTGTATGGCGTTTCTGAGGGAAGTTCAATTGCGTGTTGGGTGAGCTCATGCGGTTGACGGTACTGCATGATAGGCGCTTCATTATTGACCAGCTCGCTGGAAATGCTGCCGCATACTGCAAGGCTGCCAGGCTGAAATGACGATGACTCTTTGGTGGTGGCCGACGACGGCGTGCAGCGTCTGGTTGAGCTCGGCGCTGCGGGGATCTCCCCCTCCATTTTAGCTCCCAACGCAGCTGGCGGGGTGTCAGTGGGAAAAAAATAACAACACCTCGTGTCACTTCCCAGCGTCCTCCTTCCTCCGACAACCACAACACACATACCACAACCACCCGAGAAGCTTCAGGTACGCCTCCACTGCACCATTCGCCCTAGCGCGCTCCCCTTCACGTCGCTGCCCATGGGAGCTCCGCATTTCGCGGGTCAGATCGGGATGCCTGCTCGACCTTGGACCGCAGCAACCCATTTAGGTGCCTCTGCGGCCCTGGTCTGCCCGTCACTTCACTTGCACGTCACTCTCATTGTTCGACACTCCTGCTGACACCTCCTCCTCGCCAGCAGTCCGCCATCATGCCTATCTCCAAGATTCACTCCCGCTACGTCTACGACTCCCGTGGCAACCCCACCGTCGAGGTCGACATTGTCACCGAGACTGGCCTCCACCGCGCCATCGTCCCCTCCGGCGCCTCTACTGGCTCCCACGAGGCCTGCGAGCTCCGTGATGGCGACAAGAGCAAGTGGGGTGGCAAGGGTAAGGATTGACAGAGAAAACACATCATTGCGAGGACACAGAGCTCTGACATGAGGGCAACACAGGTGTGACCAAGGCCGTCGCCAACGTCAACGATGTCATCGCCCCGGCGCTCATCAAGGAGAACCTGGACGTCAAGGACCAGGCCGCCGTCGACGCCTTCCTCAACAAGCTCGATGGCACCACCAACAAGACCAACCTCGGCGCCAACGCCATCCTTGGTGTCTCCATGGCCGTCGCCAAGGCCGCCGCCGCCGAGAAGCGTGTCCCCCTCTACGCTCACATCAGCGACCTCGCCGGCACCAAGAAGCCCTACGTCCTCCCCGTTCCCTTCATGAACGTCGTCAACGGTGGCTCCCACGCCGGTGGCCGTCTCGCCTTCCAGGAGTTCATGATCGTTCCTTCGTGAGTTTTGGCAACGCATACATCTTAGAGCTTCTTTTGCTGACGACATGCAGCGCCGCTCCTTCCTTCTCTGAGGCCATGCGCCAGGGTGCTGAGGTCTACCAGAAGCTGAAGGCCCTCACCAAGAAGAGGTACGGCCAGTCTGCCGGCAACGTCGGCGACGAGGGTGGTGTCGCCCCCGACATTCAGACCGCCGAGGAGGCCCTCGACCTCATCACCGACTCCATCGAGCAGGCCGGCTACACCGGTCAGATCAAGATCGCCATGGACGTCGCCTCGTCCGAGTTCTACAAGGCCGAGGAGAAGAAGTACGACCTGGACTTCAAGAACCCCGACTCCGACAAGAGCAAGTGGATCACCTACGAGCAGCTGGCCGACCAGTACAAGCAGCTCGCCGCCAAGTACCCCATCGTCTCCATCGAGGACCCCTTCGCTGAGGACGACTGGGAGGCCTGGAGCTACTTCTACAAGACCTCCGACTTCCAGATCGTCGGCGACGACCTGACCGTCACCAACCCGGAGTTCATCAAGAAGGCCATCGAGACCAAGGCCTGCAACGCCCTGCTGCTCAAGGTCAACCAGATCGGCACCATCACCGAGGCCATCAACGCCGCCAAGGACTCCTTCTCCGCCGGCTGGGGCGTCATGGTCTCCCACCGCTCCGGCGAGACCGAGGACGTCACCATCTCCGACATCGTCGTCGGCCTCCGCACCGGCCAGATCAAGACTGGTGCCCCCGCCCGCTCTGAGCGTCTCGCCAAGCTCAACCAGATCCTCCGCATCGAGGAGGAGCTCGGCGACAAGGCTGTCTACGCCGGCGAGAAGTTCCGCACTTCCGTCAACCTTTAAGCTGCTGATTAGTAGTGGCTCTGGCTTTCTTCATGAAAGGTTCAATGATATGACGAGGATGACGGCTCGGATGCATGGCTAGGGCTGGTCGAATGAATAGCACAAAAATGAAAAGTAAACGAACGGATTTCTCATCAATCATCGCCCTTGAGGTTCTATTTGATGCCCTTGTCATCCCTCGCTCTCCATGCAGTGAAACGCCGGTATTGCTCGGTCGTCAAAACATACACAAAGTACTTGCCCTGACAATGATAATAATGTGGGTCCGACGACGCGATGGATTTTGCCCGCCCGGCTTGCAGATCAGGGACCGGCCGAGCGACATCACTTCCTCAACTCG
This sequence comes from Cladosporium halotolerans, assembly GCF_011745625.1. NCBI lineage: Eukaryota > Fungi > Ascomycota > Dothideomycetes > Cladosporiales > Cladosporiaceae > Cladosporium > Cladosporium halotolerans. Next base: position 306,893 of record NW_027191458.1, read on the forward strand.
CAGGGAGCGTTTGTTGTCATGTACTACTGCGTGGGTGAACGATCTTCACGTCGAAACAAGAGACTGCCGCGCAGAAAAGGGCATCGCAGTCATCAGCCGCGTGGCTCGCGAATGCGACGCGGTTGCAAGTCCACAGCAGCGATTCCTGGCTCTCGCATTCCGGGCTCGTCGAGAGAGCAACGGACGGAGCGTACGTACGCGCGCGCAGCCCTGGCCCCTGACCATGCTCGAGCGAAAGCCGTGAAGAAACAAGATGTGACAAGTTTGTTTCCGCCAAAAGCCAGACGATCCTGACACCTGAAGCTGCCCGACACGGAAAAAAAGCCAAAAACGCCCCCCTGGACAGCGTGACCGGACGGATCAGGGCAAGCGGGCGTTTTTGGGCGTTTGCGCCGGCCAGCTCTAGACGCGCGCGCCGCGACCCGACACCAATGGCTGCGCAACGCCATTCCAACCGCGAGCGAGGCACAGGGAATGCGGAGCGCAGGGCTGCCCCGTTGGGCTGGTCAATAGAGTGTCGTACGGTTTTTAAAAGAAGGGTCCGCCTCGCTGCTGCTGTGGGAGTGTTTGTGGTTTGTTCTGAGACTCTCGACCTCACCTCACTACCTTGCTACCTACTGACCCACTCCGTTCTGCTCGCCTGCTGTACCTTACCTTACCCTACGCACCTGCAGCAAAACAGCAACATCGTCAAAAGTCTCATCTTGATAACTCAGCAACCATGCACACAACCACTCTGACCGCCCTCACCCTCACCCTCCTCACCTCGCTCGCCTCCGCGCAGATCCCCGGCCTCCCGACCTGCGCCGCCAGCTGCGTAGGCGACAGCTTCGGGTCGTGCAACTCGCTCGACGTCCAGTGCATCTGCAGCAACACCGAGCTGCTCAGCGGCCTCTCGTGCTGCGTTAGCAAGGCTTGCAGCAAGGAGGACCAGGACAGTAAGTTGTCGCCGCTTTCAAACAGAAACGCAATGACCGGACAATGAACGGCGACTGACATTCCCACAGAAACCCTCCAATTCGCCAACTCCCTCTGCGCAGGCCAGGGCGTCAGCAACCTGCCCACGGCCGCGACCTGCGCCGGCGACGCCGCTGCCTCTACTACCGCGGCCTCTTCGCAGGCGCAGAGCAGCGCCGCCAGCACCGAGTCCATCACCTCCTCCGCGTCCGCCGCGAGCGCCAGCGCCAGCGAGGACAGCAGCTCCACGGCTTCGGCGGAGGAGACGTCGTCGAGCACGGAGGAGGCTTCTTCCTCGGCCAGCGAGACGGGGTCGGAGACGGCGAGCAGCACGCCGGCGGCGTCGACGGGCGGCGCGGAGGCGCTGGCTGTGGGGTTGGGGGGTGTGGTTTTCGCGGCGGGGTTGGTGGCCGTTTTGTAGTGAGGGATGGAGAGGGGAAATTGGGGATGGAGATGTTGCGGTACGATACCTTGGGTTTCGGGGCGTTGCTAGCAGTTTACTGAGACCTTTGATCTTTTTTTCTCCTTTCCTTACCTGCCTCTTCGCGTGCGCTGTGCGGACTTTTGCTACGATGTCATGTTCTCGCTTGCTCTCCATGCAAGGGCAGTGCTGCTTGTGCTTGCGCCACGCTGCGTGCAATGCTACATTAATAACACACGCTTTTGGCGGGGAACATCACTGTTTGGATACATATATAGTGTTGTTCCACGCCAAATAACACGAGCTCTTATATCTTATCTGACTTTACCACTCGGGTATAAATCGCGCAAAAGCGCACCACCCACTGCCGTGCTGGCCCATCACCCCCACTCGGCTCTCGGCTCTGCGGCCCTGCAGTCTGGGGCTGCGACATGGTGTTCGTAAAGCTCCAGCTTCAGCTTGCGAGCAGCGGAGTATTTGTCCGTCAAAATCAAGCAATCGATGTAGAGATCGCAGGAATAATCCCTCTCTCGTACGCAATGTAATTCTGCTCCCCTCTCCCCTCTGCAGCTGTCAACCACCACCTGCATATCTCCGCCGTGAGCAACAAATCTGAGGGGACACAGGGCGGTGACGCAAAGCCCTGCAGCCGGCGCATGCAGACGTGCATAGGCAGCTTCCCGCTAGGAACTGGTTCCAAGGACGCTTGCAGAGGCGCTCGATTCGTTTGCGATAAGAGCTTCTTGCTTCGCCGGGGGAGGGACCTGTTCCTTTACCTTCGCGCTCCATGCTCGTACGACTGTTGGAGTTTGTGATCGTGCGTGGTGCGACTTGACAGCTGACGGCCATTGAGCGAGCTGTGAGCTGACATTATTCTCGCGACTTCACTTGACTTGCGACTTGCCCCGCTACAAAGCTACAAACACCAACGCACGGCATATCAGCAGCCACTTGAAGACGTATTCATTACGCTACGCAGCGCCAACATGAAGTACACCGGTCTCAAGCAGATGCTGGCAATCGGCTTCCTCGCCCTCGCGACAGCCTGTAAGTACCAACACCTGCAACCTACCAAACCGCCGCCGCCGCCACCACACCAGCGTCATCTTCGCGAACCAAACGACCAAACAAGAACCCACCGCTAACTAACACCTCCACCAGCACCCCACCCAAACCCGCAAACCCAAGACCCCATCGACCCAAACCCCTCCCTAACCTTCTCCCTCCGCAACCCAACCATCACCAACTTCAGCACGCAAGCCAACAGCACCGCCTTCACCACCCCTCCCCGCACCTCCTCTATCCCAACAACAAGCACCAGCTCCCCAACCCTCACCGCCCTCGCCTCCTTCACAGCCCCGAACGGCGGGCAATACGACGCGACCGCGCTGGACGGCACGCTGCGCATCGCGGGCTACACGCTCACGCCCGGCGGGCCGGACGCGCTGGTCGGCGGCGTGCGAGTCAGCGCGGGGGAGAGCGGGCTGGTGCACGGGGGCACGACGGCGGCGTACCAGACTGTGACTGCGGAGGCTTCGGCGACTTCGGGTCAGGGGAGGAGCACGGTGGAGAGCACGACGGAGGTGCAGGCTTCTGCTACGACGGCGTCGGGGGGTGAGAGTGCGAGTGAGAGTGCGACGGGGTCTGGGTCTGAGAGCGAGAGCGCGAGCGCGGCGGCGACGGGCGGTGCGGCGGTGGCGGTGGCGAGGTCGAGGGGTGCTGTTGTTGCGCTTGGGGGGATTGCGGGGATGTTGTGTGTTTTTGGGTAGGGCAGGGTGTAATGGTTAGGGCGTGAGTGGATGAAGTGAAGAAGCGAAGAATTGAGCGGTTGACGCCGGCAATTCGATTATGGTATTCGATGATGAACAGTTTCTGAGACGATTGACGGGTAGCGAGAAAAGTACAAGAGGGAAAACATTTCCACCTACCCTGATTTCTTTCACGTCCAGGCCCAGCATTCCACCAGACACAGATTGAGATTTTGGAGAGACAAAAGCGTCGAGGCAGCGATCAATGGTTAAGCGGCCAGCTCGCGTCATAAACGAGGCCTCCATTTTTGCGATCTTGCTCAAGCGTAAAGGTAAAGCTCCGATAGGCCCGGATATATCCTCATGCTACGGGAAAATAGCCTCGCTCTTGCGCCGTTGCCGAAACCACATTTGAATTTTGTCATCGAAAACCACAATCCACCTTCCAGCTTTTTACCTGACGATGCCCTCGAAGCGGTTCTTGTACCACTTGATGACCTCGGGGGCGTTGACCTTGTGGGAAGCACCAACGCGGGTCTTCGCGCGCCTGCGGCGGGCGACACGCTCACCGGGACGGGACCTTCAATCTTGTTAGTTACTGGCTCCAACCTCCACAACTCTTTCATGCACTCACATGACAACGTAGAAATCCATGCCGTAGATACCGATCGCAGGGTCGTACTTGATACCCAGGTCGATGTGCTCGGAGATACCGAAACCGAAGTTGCCGGTCTCGGAGAAGTTGCGCTTGCGGAGCTCGTACTCCTTAACCTTGAGGCCACGCTCGAGGATCTCCTCGGCCTTGGCGCCACGGACGGTGACGTGGACGGAGATCTTCTCGTTACGGCGGATACCGAAGGTACGGACGGTGTAGCGGGCCTTGCCTGTCGAGGCGTTAATTTTCCATTTCCCTCATGCCATCTTCGGATATTGCCTCGTTTTTGGGCGGTGATTCGACGTACTGTAGACGGGAGTCTGACCGCTCAGCTGCTCGAGCACCTTGGCGGCACGGGTGAGCCTGTCACCGGACTCGCCGACGGAGATGTTCAGGACGAGCTTCTGGATGCGCAGCTCGCGCATGGGGTTGGCGGCCTTGTCAACGGCACCCTGGGTCTTGACATTCTGGCCGTCGGCCTGCTGCTGCGAGGACTGTCCAATGGCCTATACGTCGAGATGTGTTAGCCCGCAGTTCCTCCTCTGCAGCAATTTTCCGATCGCCAAAGTCCGTCGCATGTCCCAATCTCTTGCGCCGTTCGAGGCCAAATTTCGCTCCAATTCCATATGCTCGAATTGTTCTGGGTGTATAGAGGGCAGTCGTACCATTTTGTTGGATTTGAGTCGTCCCGGTGGTCGTTGTTGTCGGAGTCGCTGGTGTCGAGAAGTCCGCTGGCCTGGAGAGCAAGATTTCGGGAGGAGAGTGCGCTTTGCCAAGTGCCGCTAGCAGCCCGCATGACTCGGGTGCGCGGCCGACTTGCTGCGACGAACTTCACTTTCTTCGCCAGCGGCGCGCGAGCCCATTGCATGTGATTGGCGCAGACCCTCTGCGCGCGACTGCACTTCCCGTCATTGCTACCTCGACGTCCATCAGGTCGCGCGATCAGCACCACGCCTACCTACCAAAACACCCAAGAACCCAAGTCGTGCCCAGGCACGCCCGACACCCAGCATGTCTGCATCAAACAAGCAGGGAAAGATGGTAAGTTGCGCGCGCGCGACCCGCTCCGGCGATGCTCCATATGTTGACGGACGCAGCTGACGATGCGGACTCATAGACAGGTTTCGTAAGTGATCTCTTCATGGAGGTGTAGCCCGCCGCATGCGCTTACAATCGCGATAGATCAACCACAAGATGCGCGTCACGATGAAGGATGGAAGACAGCTCGTTGGTCAGATGCTGGCCTTCGACAAGGTATGTCTGCTCTGCCGTCGCATCTTCTTGCCTACGCTTGGTCACTGACATGATTCAGCACATGAACCTCGTCCTCGCCGACACCGAAGAGTTCCGCAGAGTGAAGCGCAAGTCTAAGGCCTCTGGCGCCCCCGGCGCGGCAGGAAGCAGCGCGCAACAAACCGTTGAAAGCGAAGAGAAGCGCGCCCTCGGTCTGGCCATCATCCGCGGCTCCAACGTAGTCTCTTGCTCCCTTGACGGACCTCCGCCCGCAGACCCCAGCGCAAGACTTGGTACCAGTGCACCTGGCGCAACCGCACCCGCAGCGATGGCAGCAGGCCCAGGTATTAGCAGACCGGCAGGAAGAGGCGCAGGTATCGGATTGCAAGGCCCGGCGGCTGGCGTCGGCGGCCCAGGATTCCCGGGCAGAGGAGGGCCTCCGCCTGGTTTCCCCCCGGGCTTCCCTCCTGGAGGTTTCGCTCCGCCGCCAGGCTTCGCCCCACCTGGAGGTGCTCCTCCCGGTTTCGCGCCCCCTCCCGGTGGCCGTGGCTTTCCTCCGCGGTAATGAGTTGAGATGATGGATAACTTGCGAAGTTACGCTCGAACGGCGATGCAGGCTACCAGTCAAGCGTTTGCGACACATCTCTCTAGAACAGCGATGAGCTGAGTCTGCAACTCAGAGCACGCCATGTACATGGTCGGACAGCGATGTCTCAATGTGGACATTTGAAGGAAGGGAAACGCTGCAATGCGATAGCGAGGCGTTTGGCGAAAACGAAAGAAGACCTCGAAGTCAGGTCGAAGTCATGAGGTTCCACGTGAGATGGGTCACTTCGGTACTATAGCAAATGCGCAAAGTTTCAAGCGCCACAATGAAAACATACCTCGAATTGTCATTTTTATCCTCTCGCGTTTTGTTTCATTAGCTCCGGTCTTATGGAAGTATACATGCGATGTGCCCGTTGTTGCGGCGTCCTGCCCCAAAAGCCAGTCCCCACCCGCGTTTGCCGGCTCCCGCCAGCCGCATCGGAGCTGCTCGCTGCAAAGCCCAAGGTCAGCCAAATCAAACCTCACACGACTCCAGCAACAACTTTGCGCCCGCCCGACATCGCAACCCGAGCAATCGCACGCCGACGTCGACAAAATGGCCGCAGCTATCAAGGCGCTCAACGCGAAGATCCGGTCCAACCCGGTCCTGGACTACTTCTGCTCCACCCGTGAGTCTCGAGCCGATTAAGAAGAGGAGGATTGGTTGCACGCATGCCGGGGCGCATTGCGCTGCTTGGGAAGATATCAAAGCAATTGGAGAAGAGCAGGCATTGGAAGGGATGCGCGAATATTTGGCAGGGCGAATGTAGCTGACGGATGCTCAATCGCGCAGACTTCTGGGGCCCGGCCTCCAACTTCGGTATCCCCATTGCCGCCGTCATGGACACTCAGAAGGACCCCGAGATGTATGTATATCACAGCGCTTACACGACTGCTTCAATTGCGCACGCGCGGCTTGAAATGCTCAATCACAATGGGAACAGAGGCTGACCGAGACCTCAACAACAGCATCTCCGGTCCCATGACCGCCGCCCTTATCGGCTACAGCTCCACCTTCATGCGCTACGCCATGGCCGTCTCGCCCAGAAACTACCTCCTCTTCGGTTGCCACTTGGTCAACTTCGGCGCACAGACGACTCAGGGCTACCGCTACATCAACCACTGGCAGTACGTATACCAACGACGAGTTTGGAGGCTTGTCGAATGCTAGACAACGAAGGCGTCCGGGCACTAACCATTGATAGCATGGGTGGCCGTGAGCAGAGACTCGAGGCCCAGGCCAAGGACGGCCTCGCCGCCGTCGAGGACAAGATCGGCCAAGCCGCAGAGAAGACCAAGGAGGGCGCGAACGCCGCCCTCAACAAGGCCGAGCAGCTCGGCTCGCAGGCCAAGAAGGAGGCCGAGAAGCTCACGAAGTAAACACGTCCGACGACAAAACGTTGGGTAGAGATTTTTGAGAGGCGGATGCAGAGAGGAAGAAAGCTTGCGTGTCTGCATACATTCTCCTGCGTTGATACACCACGAAGACGGCGCCTGTGTACATTCTCAGGGGAGCGTCTGAACTGCAGCTATTGTACAGTGCGAAGCTGCTTATCATTGTGTTCTGAAAGGGCACGATCTTCACTGTTTGCTTGGGTGGGAACAGGTATTTAGGAAATATATCCATACGGTATAGATAATTTCCGTCACCAAAAACGGCAACATGCGGCCAATGATTTCGCAACGAGGCAACGACTAATCATAGCAGACCAGAATCTCCCGTCACCAACAGGGCCCGGTAATGTTGTGCCGTTTATGCTCGACTAGCCTGAGTATTTCCCCGCTGCGGACGCTGCGGACGCTGCAGATCACCGAGGCAATACCTACGCGAGGCAGTCAGCAGGACAACATATAATCCACTTAAAAAGAGCGATGTAATGAAAGAATAATCTTGGGAATGCTCTTCTGATGACCCTGCCGACTTGATTCTCGGTTTACCGCGAGCAGAAACTCGATCGTTACACGACCAATGGCGCGTAAGTGAATCGTCCCGACACGGAATTTACCCACTCTCTGATAGAAGCATCGCAGTACCTGCCGCTGCCGCTATAGCAGGCATTACTGCTACAGCAGCGTACCTGGACGCCAAATATCACATTCGCCACGACCTCCGAGCAGGCAGCCTCAGCAAAGCGGCCGAAGAGTCCTTCAAGTTCATCGCTGCGAGGCAAAGCGAGGACAAGCTTCTAGTCTACCACTTCCTCGAGGAATGGGCGTCGAAGGCGGGGCCTGACAACTTATTCCTGGAATCGATCTTTGAGAATCGCAGATGGACTTACAGAGAGTTCTACGAGGATGTGCAGAGAGTCGGCAACTGGCTTCTGAAGGACATGGGGATCGAAAAGGGCGAAATCGTTGCTCTTGATGGACGGAACAGCTCTAGCTACTTGCTTTTGTGGTTCGCTTTGGAAGGGATTGGAGCTTGCCCGGCTTTCATTAATAGCAATTTGACGGGAGACTCGTTGCAGCACTGCGTCAAGGTAAGTAAGACGAGTCTAGACGAGACTTGCAAAGATCCGAAGCTGAACGTACATTAGCTGGTTGGTGCAAGATACCTGCTTGCGGAGCGAGGCATCGAACATCTCGTCGAGCCATGCAAGGAAACCTTGTCAGAGGTCAACGTGAGCATACAGTACTACGACCTCGAACTCGTCAACTCATGTCACGACCCGACACCATTGCCGGTCAGTCGAAGGTCTGGCATCCAAAACAGATCTCCGACAGCTAATCTACACGTCTGGAACGACTGGCATGCCGAAAGCGACCATGATCACCGCCGGACGCTGGATCAACACTGCTCGCGCCGTCGCGCTCTACCTGAAGCTCAAGCCAGGAGACAAAATGTACACATGTCTGCCGCTGTACCATGGCGCGGGCCAAGGTCTTTGCACGGTGCCTTCGATCTTTGCTGGGTCCGCAATTGCGATCGGAAGAAAGTTCTCTCACAAGACGTTTTGGCCTGGAGTATTCGCCAGCGGAGCCAATAGACTACAGTATGTCGGCGAGCTCTGTCGGTACTTAGTCAACGCTCCGGCTCATCCTTTGGAGAGGGAGCATAGACTTGAGGAGGCCTGGGGTAATGGCATGAGGCCCGACGTCTGGGAAAAATTTCGACAACGGTTCAACATCCCAGTCATTCACGAGCTCTACGCAGCAACCGATGGTACCGGCAGCGCGTACAACAGGAACAGAGGCGAGTTTGGGAGAAACGCCATTACAATTCGCGGGTCACTGTGGAACCACTGGAACGACGGAGGAGAAGTTCGCGCGAGGATCGACCCAGACACCGAGGACATCGTTCGCGGGAGCGACGGATTCGTCCAGAGGAGCGGTGTCGGCGAGCCAGGAGAGGTTCTGCACCGCGTCGATCCTGCTATGAAAGAAGCGGTGTTCCATGGGTACTTCGACAACAGCGCTGCATCCGAGAAGCGATGGATGAACAATGTGTTCAAGCGCGGCGACTTGTACTTCCGCAGCGGCGACGTCATGCGGCAAGATGCAGATGGGCGGGTGTTCTTCGTCGATCGTCTTGGTGACACGTTCAGGTGGCGCTCGGAGAACGTTTCGACGAACGAAGTGGCGGATGTTGTCGGGAACTTCCATCAAATCGACGAATGCAACGTCTACGGCGTAAGCGTGCCCAACGCTGATGGAAGGTGCGGATGTGCTGCTATTGTTCTGTCCGCTGGAGTGACGCCACAGACTCTTGATTTGGCGGGCCTCGCACAATATGCCACCGATCGGCTCCCTCGGTATGCCGTGCCTTTGTTCCTGCGAATAACGCCTGAGCTCTCATACACAGGCACATTCAAGATACAAAAGGGACAAGCGAAGAGGGAGGGTGTGGAGCCAGATGTCATCGCCAAGACTGGCAGCAAAGACGTACTTTACTGGCTACCGTCTGGAGCGACTTCATATCAGCCGTTCACCCAGGAGGACTGGAGGGCACTCAGGGACGGGAGAGAGAAGCTTTGAGTGACAGCTCTTAACAGTGGGTAAACCCGTAGAAAGCTTGAGCGCCACAGGTCATCTTTGCGACTCCGCGGACTGCTAGTCTGCTCATTGCCGCGGACTCCTTCGTGGGCCGTGTCATTTGTAGCTAATGTGCCCAGATTACATGTCTCATTTGCTCTCTCATTTAGGCGGTGAGTTTCTGAGGCACTTTTGAAGGCACTTTCACAAAGACGCCACTCATCTTGGAGACCTCCGTATTACTTGCTCAAAGCGTGAACCAGCTCGTTTAGGGAGACATTCCGGCCACGCTCCGACACTCTCGGTCTGATTCGCCGGCAATCTGACCGCTTGAGCAAGCCAGCTCCCTAAACAAATGCGCCTTTACTGAAGTAGACGTCAACCACTGCCGACAACACCCACGCGCCACCAAGATGACGGTCTCCTGCGGCTACGAGTAGAGGCGGTCAGACTTGTCACATTCCACCAGTAACGGTTGCCAGGTTATTTTGGATGATGCCCTGCCAAGGACTTCATAGTGCTACTTCTCTAAAACCACCCTTCGAAGGTTGATAGTCATGACCGAAGGCCCAGGCTTCAGCACTAAACAATTCGCCTGCTTAGTGCCTTGAAAGATTCATAGCGAAGAAGGCCATAGACCTCGGATACGAGATGCAGCTAGACATATCCTATTGATGACGGTAGGTACTAGGCACATCGCTTCATTGTACTAGTCCGCAGATCACCGTGGTAAAATACCAACTCATTATGTATGCCCAGAATACTAGGTGGGTAATGAGCTGAGGGGTAGTCCTTGTCCGCGATCTTTGGTTCTTGGATTCTTCAAACGTCCTGGTCAGTCCGTAAATTTCCAGGATTCTGGAATGTTGTGATTGGGTTATTACTCGGGAGCAAACAGGAACTAGAGCGCAATATCCAACGCGAAACACCTCGGCCAACGCCACGGTGGAAGCAGAAGCGACTCCGCCTCCAGCGAAGCTTCTTCGGGCCAAGCCACGCTTCACATATTTAGCCGAGACGCCTCTTCAGCCTCCGTGCGTGTTGTTTCTCCTTTCAGACCGGACCTCGACCGAGGCTTGGTCCAGCACCACAACGTTACACTCCTCCCTTAATCTAATGCATCACGAGTCGCCTAAGCCAGGCCGGCGATGGGTAAAGTGCAACTGGCCGCCTTAGAGGTGGATCTGCTACATCCTCACTCCGCAATTTTGTGCATGACCCCTCCAGGGTAATATACTCGTTACGTCCGGTGTGACCAGGTGGTGTGGGTGCAAGAACCATTGATCCATGCTTTACGTGACAGGCGCTCAGGCATTATGGCTTCGACCGTAGTCTTCCATAAGGAGATAAATACCACAAGCAATCCTCCTCCAGGCAGCCCTAATCGCATCTCATCAACCCTAAGTCTTCCTGAGCATAACCCTCTCCTCAAACCCTTGCGATCCAAGTCGGTCGGAAATCTGCAGCCATGCTGATCACCAACGCCCTCGCTTTGTTCTCTGCTCTTTCGCTCGCATCTGCTGCGGCGATTCCCGATGCCAACATCGAGGAGCGTGCAGCCAGCACTGTCAACGCTGGCTTCAAGGCCAAGGGCAAGAAGTTAGTTTCTAACACCTTGTGGTGTCTGACACTCCAAACTGACTGCTTCGAAGGTACTGGGGCACTGCTGGTGACCAGGGCACTCTTTCCAATGGCGTTATCAACAACCTCGCCAAGACCCACTTCGGGCAGATCACGCCTGAGAACTCGATGAAGTTCGATGCCACTGAGCCTTCTCGCGGCAACTTCAACTTCAATGGAGCTGACTACCTTGTCAACTGGGCCACCAGCAACGGCAAGATGATCCGCGGCCATACCCTCGTTTGGCACTCCCAGCTCCCCGGCTGGGTCAGCCAGATCCGTGACAAGAACACCTTGATTTCTGTGATGCAAAATCACATCAGGACCGTCATGGGTCGCTACAAGGGCAAGATCTACGCCTGGGTAAGTACCTTCGACCATTTGCTTCGATTAATACGATACTGAACGACCCAGGACGTCACCAACGAGATCTTCAACGAGGACGGAACCCTCCGCAACTCCCACTGGTATCAGATCATCGGTGAGGACTACGTCCGCATCGCCTTCGAGACTGCTCGCCAGGCCGACCCGAACGCGAAGCTCTACATCAATGACTACAACCTCGACGTTGCCAACTACGGCAAGACCCAGGGTCTCATCAGATATGTCAAGAAGTGGCGTGCGGCCGGTGTCCCGATCGACGGTATTGGCAGCCAGATGGTAAGTCTTGGAGCATTCACACTCTCACGCCTGAATAAAAACTAATTGTCTTCCAGCACCTTCAGAATGGAAACGGCTGGCCTCGTTCCGACGACGTCGAGAACGCCATGAAGGCTCTCTGCGCCGCCGCTCCTGAGTGCGCCGTCACCGAGCTTGACATTGCCGGTGCCTCTGCCTCCGACTACCAGAAGGCCAAGAACTCGTGCCTTAATGTTAGCAACTGTGTCGGTATCACCAGCTGGGGCGTCACTGACAACACCTCTTGGCGCGCCTCCTCCTCCCCTCTGCTCTTCGATGGCAACGGAAACGCGAAGGTCGCGTACACTTCTCTCCTTCAGTCTCTGTAGATTAATTGGCAGAGGAAGTTGGAACCGGGTTGAGGGAACACAGGCAGACCGATAGCTTTCAGAATCAATTGATTTTCGTTCGGGATTCGTTTGACTACTAGTCATCACTTGAAGTTGGCTCAGACAGTTCCATCTCATCGATCGCTGGTACCTTTTGCGAATCTCCTGACCAAAAAGAAGACTCCGACGAACACATCTGATTGATTTTAAATAATAGTCAAGACAATGCCTGATTCTGTGAAAACCGTACGAGCGACGCTCGATGGTACAACAAACGCCGCGCAGCTCTGTTCTTCCGATTGGAAAAGGAACGGCGCGGCTTTTGAGAATGTTCCTCAAATGAAACGGTGATCAGTGGACAGAGATTGAATTCATCGCCCCAGTGAACTGAGGCATTCTTTGATCCCATCCAGGCTGTCAGACTTCAGATGCTCACAAATCCACAATGCTTGTCATCAACAGCAGCTTCCCCACTTGCTGAGTGAGCGGAGCCGACGATTTCCATCGAGCTCATCAACCACCACTCCTCACCATCAAATAAACCAAGAAACTCTCTGTCCACACACCTTGACCAAATCATAGCTACTACCAGGACGAAGAGTCTTTCAATATGCCACCCCCTTCAGCCGCCAAAACGTGAGTCTCCCACCACGCAACAACCCTTCTCTCCAGCCCTTCATCGCCACACCACTAACACCACCCCAAAGCCTCCCCGAACTCGCCCTCAAACTCGCCTCCTCCGGCCCCGTCAAAACCCTCCCAACTCCTCGCCTGATTCGCGTGCTCTTCAACGGCCAATTCATCGCCTCCACAACATCAGCCCTCTTCGTCTGGGAACACCCGTACTACCCGCAATACTACCTGCCCGCCGCCGCGCTCCTCAACTCCCCAACCAAACCCAAAGACTTCTCCGCAACCCAGGGCGAACCCATCAAAGACTCATCCGGCACCACCATCGCGCACACCTACACCCTCGCCGTCGGCACCCGCTCCACATCCGCCTGCTTCATCTTCACCGACAACCTCTCCGGCCCCGCCAAAGAACTCAAAGGCCTCGCGAAAATCGACTTCTCCGCCGCCGACAGGTGGTTCGAGGAAGCCGCGCCCATATCCGTGCACCCGAAAGACCCCTTCAAGCGCGTCGACACGCTGCCCTCGCGCAGACGCATCCAGGTCTTCGTGCACGACGTGAAAGTGGCCGACACGACGGCCTCGGTGCACCTGTTCGAGACGGGCCTGCCGTGCCGGTTCTACATGCCGCTGACGGACGTGGAATTGGGGGTTCTGAGGCGCAGCGAGACCCGGACGCAGTGTCCGTATAAAGGCGAGGCGGAGTATTACTCGGTGGATGTGGGGAAGGGAGAGGGAGGGGTGGCGCGGGATGTGGTTTGGTTTTATGAGAGGCCTACGTTGGAGTGTGCGAAGATTGAAGGTGAGGTCGATCATTGACATTCTCCCATTCATTCACCCGTGAAGGAATGCATGCTGACTAGCTTGCTTGTAGGGCTTGTTTGCTTCTACAACGAGAAAGTGAAGATCAAGGTCGACGACGAGTGGCTGGAGCAGCCAAAGACACCCTTCAGTTGAGCGACGCGCTGCGATCATAACGATGCAATGTAATGCGAGCAATGACTGCGGCCAATAACCAAAATGAATAATAGCCAATACCATACGAGCATCTAATCAGCCCACTAAGCCTGAACACTATTCTCAAAATACCCCTTAAATCGATCGTTCCCCTCCACCCCACAGTCATGAATAGCATCATAGCAAGCCATCAACAACCTCGGGAATCTGACCGTCCAATACCTCAGATACCCACCCGCCAGCGGGCCGACGCGCTTCTTGACGTCCTCGGGCATGTCTTCGTAGTGGTTCTTCTTGTTGCGTAGCGCGCGCAGCAAATCAAGCAAGCGGTCGCCGGAGTACTTGCGCTGCTTGCCTAGCGTCTCAACGAACGAGCGGTCGAGGCGGGCGAGGAAGTTGGGCGCGGGGCCCATGACTTCCGTCGCGTAGTCTTCGAGCCACATCAGGTGCTGGGAGTCGCCGGCGTAGTAGTCCTCGTAGGTCCCGCGAGGCTCGCGCTCGAAGTGGTCGCTGACGTCGCAGAGGAAGGCGAGGCGCTTCTCGGGCGACCAGAAGAAGGGGTGGTTGAGGATTTGGAGGGCGGTGGGGCGGTGCTCGGGCTGGTGGGCCAGCATGGACGTGATGAGTTGCATGGGTTCGTAGGCGTCCGACCAGCGCTCGAGGACTTCCATGTTCTTGCGGTCGCGCTTGATGTTGAGCTCGCGGAGCTGCGTCCAGCCGTTGTCGTCTTCGAAGGGGTGAATGCCGTCCGTGAGCATCCAGAAGAATAGACAGCCGAGTGAGAATACGTCAGCTGCACGCTTGACACCGCTCGCCGTGCCATTTGTAGCGCTCTCGCTACCGTTTACAGAGTTGCTCTGGCTGTGCTTGCTCTCAGTCTCGCGAGGCTGAGAAATGAGCTCGGGAGCCTTCCAGCCTGATGTACCAGCATTGCCAGTAGGATCTATCAGTGTACTGACGTTTTCCGGAAGGTTTTTACCAAGGCCAAAATCGGAAATGACCATACGTGGGCCAGTGTCAACGTATCGCTTGGGGAAAGCAACAAGAATATTCTGAGGTTTGATGTCTCGATGGATGATTCGCAGCTTGTGCAGGTGGTGAAGACCCTTGGCAAGCTGGTAGAGGTTGCGAGGGATGTCGCTTTGAATCTCCAGCTTGAGAGCGGCGAGTTGTTTCTGCCGGTCGTCGTCTCTGTTTCTATCGGCGTCCCAAACTTCGAACAAGCTAGCTTGGCAAAGCTCGACGGCGATGTACAAGAAGTGATCGTCTTTCTGCTGGCAGTAATAACGAATCACGTTCTCATGGTCGTCACTCTGTTGCAGGAAAGAAACTTCCTGAGACGCGAGCTCGTAGTACTGAGACAACATGCGCTTGACGGCAACGGCCCTGCCTTCGAAAGACCCCTCAAAGACGGAAGTACCGCAGCTGCCTTGTCCGATCACTCTGTCGGTGTGAATAATAAGGCTATTGATCTGAAGCGGCCCGGTGACCTGAGGGCTCTCGGAAGCTGCCACAGATATGATCTCAGCCGGCTCAGCAATCTGCACGCCGTTCCGCTTCGCCCTGGCTTCAGCAGCAGCGGCATCCTTCTCTTTCTGCTTTTTGCCACCGCGACGGCCACGAGTGGCTTTTTTCTTCTTGGGAGTCTCCATCGAATCCACGCCATCGATAGCTGGCACCGCGTCCTTTGAGTCGATTTTCTCGTAATCATCATCCTCCTCAACGCGGCCCGGCGGAGTAGCGCCGTTCTGAGATGGCTCCCTCGTATGAGCAAAGATCGTCTCCTGAGCCGGCTCCGAATCACGGACCATGGTCTTGTCATAAGACTCCACGGCATCCACGGAGGGAGTGACCGAAAAGGGTTCATGCTTCGCAGCGGCCTGAGGCTGCGAAGGGATCTTGATGGTAAGGTACCCCTTTCTCTGGCCATACCACCCTATGGAGACCAGGCCGACAAACAGAGATACCATGATGAGTGCGAGAATGTTCGACGCGTTCTGAGCAGCCGACCGAAAGTTCCCCGCAGATGTGAGAGCATCTGTAATAGTCTGCCTCGGCGGTGCGTCAAGGCCTAGATGTTGTGTGCCACCGATCATCGGCATGCTAGGCGCCTCGTCAAGGCCATGTAATGGGTGAACACCAATGAACTTCTTGACCTCTCTCTTCGCCAAAGGTAGCCCGGGCAGTTTAGTCTCGTAGCACTTGGCGAACGGGGCCTCGTAAGTGATTTCCGGGTAATTCTGGTCACTGAGTGCGTACCAACTGCCCGCCGAGGTGCAGTTCACAAAGACGCTCGGCGGGGACTCGTCTTCGATGTATTCGCTGATTCGCGGAGGTACTGGCTGAGGAAGCACGACCAAGGAGATATCGTCACCTAGCTCATCCGCAGGACGGATTATGTCGAAGACTCTCGCAACAGGCGAGGAGAACTTGTGGTGAAGAGAAGCCGGGCGGTTCTCGTTCTTCCGAGCCGGTCGGAAGACAGTGCCGTCATGACGGGTGTAAACGTATTTGTTGTCTAGCGTGTTCTTGTACGTCGTCAAGAGATCTATATCGCGATTGTTCGGTGCCCACTCGAAGTAGCGGAGCGTGGTGATCTGGTCTCCGGTGTTGCGATCCTGCACGCCGATGGTGTATTCTGTGCGTCCTAGAGTGAGAGTGCCAATTTTCTCGCATTCCTCTTCGTCCATAGATTCCAAGGGATTCACTCGGCGGCAGCTCCTGTCACTGTTCGTCAACGAGCCGCTAGAGCTGAACATCTTCATGATGTTGCCCGTCGCTGCGTCGATAGTGTACAGCGTCGTCTTCTTGTCCGCGGTGTAGGCAACAGCCGGTGTCCCCTCCGTCGCGTAGGGAGACATGTCCGCCAGCTCTTTCACAGTGAAGCCCAGCCTCTGCATCCCCTTGATCCCCGAAGCCGGAGCGTACATGTACAGGCTCCCATCTTGACTGGGTTCGACGATCCACAACGGATCCTCGTGGTCCGCACTCTCTCTGCCGACGGACTTGTTGCTCATGCGGTGGTAGAGCGTCTCGACCATAGGCGTGTCGGACTCGAGCTGCCACCTCGGGGCAAAATTGGTGCGGTCTCGCGCATGGATGCTTCCGTCAACTGTCGCCAGGAGTATGATGTCCTCGACTTGCCAGTCCTGCAGGGATCGCGCCGGGTGTCGCGAGGCCAGGCCGACACTGGTGGATGCCGGCGACCTGTGGGCAGGAGGTGCTCGAACGGCCGACTCGGCCGGGGAGAAAGTCGCAAGGGCGCGCTGTGAGGAGGTGCGCGGGTTGTGGTGGTAGGTGTCGCGGTAGCTGGGCTGGCCGCTCAGCTGGGTGTTGTAGGAGGCATCGTCAGGCTGCTGCAGAGCGACTGCGATGGGGACGAGGAGCGTCCACAGCACATCTCGTAGGCGCAATGGTGGACCCGGCGGCATGTCGCCATAGACGTGGTAGGGGAGTGCGGAAGAGATGCTCAGCGGAGGTGGAGGTGGTGGTGGTGGTGGTGGTGATATTGCACGGAGGGATCGAAGGGCGTGGAATACCAGGCGCGCTTCGCTTCAATAAGCGTCGTGTGCCCTTGCGTTGTCAGGCTTGGAGACGCACGGGCGAGGCGATGTGCAGGGTTTCGTGCTCACCCGTGGGGCACCCGCCGCTTCCCGTGCGCCGTTTCGATTCTGGCCCTGCTATTTCTATTGTGCGCAACGGCAATATCGTGAACGATCTGCTGCGTTCCTCGAGTCTTCACGTTCATCCATTGACTGCCACAAAACGCTTCCGTGCACGCTCTTCACGCCCGTCACTGCTTTCTGCAGCCATGCGTTGCCGCTGCACACGCCTCGGATGCACGATCGGCACCCCTGTGTGACGCGTGCGCAGCAAGGACAAAGGAGAAAATATATTGCAGACGGCTGGGCATGGACCACACAGGGTCAAGCCAGCATTGCGGGCGATCGTGGTCTCGTGACAATCGTGAAATAGCCGGTATCTGAATGCACGAAGCTTCCTTAACCAGAGAAATATTTCTATCAAACGAGTGCTGTACTCACGAAACCAATGTGGAACTTGCTGGAAAAGCCTGCATTTGATGCATCATTCATTCATGAGAGAAGGATTTCTACTGTACAGCCGTCTGATCGTCAATGCCCCTCTATAAGCGAAGGGCACACGCGTCAGCTTATGTTCGCACCAGTTCCATCGCAGCATGGTCTGAAACACCTGACGGAGGCGATGACTCCAGCCTGGCACGATGCCGGTCTTCACTTCTTGCTGCCATTGCCCGGAGTGTACTTGCTCCCACCAGAACCGTTGTTGTAGTAAGTGGAGCCTAGTGTCTGTTAGTCACCATCGATAACGCTGCGTGCATTTAGCACCGCGAAAGCTATGGCCGGCATACCATTCGGGTTGGAGTAGTAGTAGCTCCCGTTGGCGTTGGAGTAGTGGTACGAGTTCTGGTTGCTGGCGGAGGCACCGTAGTCGCGAGAGCAGTAGTGATTGCCCTAGGCGCAGAGTCAGGTAAAGAGCTCGAGGTACGATATCTCTGCGATGCTTACCTGGGAGTTGGTACCACTGCTGGTGGTGGAATAGCCCTTGCTAGAAGAGCCGGAGGGAGTAGAAGAGTTCTTGGAAGACATTGTAGTGCGTGGTTTGTGGATGAGAAGAGGTTTGTAGTGGGAGTTGTGGTGGTGGCAGGAGAACGGTCTCGTTGCGTCAATGAGAAGGGGGGTTTTATACGGCCGACCTACCAGCATCATGTTGCGGGGTTGCGTCAAGATTTGTGACATGGTGTGTATTCACTTCGCTTTTGAGAAACTCGAATAAGCCAGATGCCCAGTACGAGTACCAGTGTTTGGGCCACAGGTGCTGCTGTTTGCTCAAGTGAAAGCTGTGAATGATCTGCGTGGTGGCTCATGAATTCTGACACACGGTGAAAGACATGGCATACCGTCGCCCAGGATATCGTGTGTACTGTGGCTTCTTGCAGGACTTGAACTACTAGCATCGTGAATGCAATATCTTGCAAGCGTGTACGATGATGCCTTGAAAAGTCCCAATGTCCAATATCGTTGGTCCACGATGTCCGCAAACTAGTGCAAGACGGTAGTCGTCGTTGAACACGAGGACATCTCGAGGTGATGAGAACAATGTGGGCAGAACTCTTCGAATTTGCTTATCGTGACTGTCCCAGACAAGCTGCGAAGAGAATAACTCACGAAAGACATCACTTCGAGCAAGGAGCCAGCGAGCTCGATACTCGTCGGAGATAAGACTTCGCCGTGGAAAAGTCGTGAGACCGTGTGTGCCTACACTTTCCAGCTCTCGCAAATCCCATCGCAGCCCCAGCAAGCCCCAGCGACAGATGTAACGCTCCCACACGGACTCGTCGGGGCCGTCATGGCAGTACCACAGTATTACTCTCCGAACCCTTCTGAAGTGAAACGTCGAAGAGCGCGAGTTTGGTACGAGCCAAGCATCACGCCACGGCCAAGCGATCGTGGGGTAGAGTTGAAATGGTTCGGAGAGTTTCGAATCATCTATGCGAAGGGATCGAGTAGAAGGGGACGGGAGGGCCAGTCCTTGCGGTAGAGTTGGCTCCGTGGACGCTGGAAGCATAAAGCGCCATGGCCTAAAGCGGCATGCGCAGCATTCATGATTTTGTCTGCTGTGTCTGGCGCTTCTGTCCAGCTACCGGATATGAACGATCTTGTGGAGCTCTTTTCACATGTGCCTCAAGCATGAGCTCTCAAAGATTGTCCAGCTTTGCTCAACGGACTGCTGCATCATGCCAGAAGTGCATTACTGCAGCAAATTATGGCGCGCATGTCTGCGCTGATGCCAAGCTAATGCATACCCAAGGACAAGCGTATGTGAATCCACAGGTGTTATTAGTCAGTGCATCTCCTAGCGAGGTTCTGTGCAAGCCATAGCGTGATGCCTTCGTCGGTAGTTAAGGGATGGAAGGAATGGTGCAAACTGCCCCGTAGTAGGAGCGAGATTGTCAGAGAGAAACGTTCTAGTGCAAACGCCCAAAGAAGCGTTAGTTTGATATCGCCTCAATGGCGTCAGAGGGCTCGCATAGAACACCGAACGTACGAATAGGGCTTATCGTTGCAAGTGCAAGCTGGAGCTAGAAGTGAGCTTTGCGCAAACAAGATACGCACAGGTACAGGATGATGTGCCTTATTACCACCGCATGCGTGATGTCGAACGGCGATCCGGCATCTGGCGGCTGGCTAGGGCTTGCCTGGGTGCCGGAAGTGGCTTTTCGGGTGGAGAACGCCTCGCCGGACAATTTCGTGGGGTGGTCCGATATCTCAGCCAGTGGAAGTCGTTGAATGGACTGGCTGCTGCACCACCCAGACGAACATCCATCAGCTTATGGTATCGTCCACGGTGGCATTACGACGCGAAGCGCAGGGCCGAACGATAATCGTCTTGCACGCATGTGTGCATACGCGGCTCCTCATACACGCTCCATCGCGGGAATCTTGACATGGTGCACCCTTCCGCGGTGAAATCTCACACGCGCCGTGGATGGTGAGAGAAAGGTCCGGGGAATGCAGATGGACTCCACTTAGATCTGCGACACACGTCTTCCAGCGGCTCTGCGCCCGACCACGCCGACCTCGTCAAAAGCCTTTTCGTCGAGGCAGGGACAATACCGCTCGGTGAGGACGGCAGTATCACGATCTTATACTCGCGACGCTCGTGCAGCGTTCGCCGGCAGTTTGGTGCATGGGCGCTCTAAAAGGCCGTGCTGAGACGAGGAGCGTGGACTGAGTCAGCCTAACGCGTCCCGGCAGTCTAAGGCGCGGTCGTGCGGGCAACGTGCAGGCGGCGTGGACGGTGGACGGTGTTTCAGAACCGCCGCGTGTGTGCGTGGGAGCAGGGTTAGCAGTCCAGCGGCCATGCAGCGTGTGTTGCACCCATTGGGACTGATGTCGGAAAGGTTGTGTCAAGTTTGGGCGTGGGGAGTAAAGTCCGTGGCTGGATGACGCCCTCTCTGGGCCAGTTGCAGGGGTTGTCGGAAGTCTAAGCAACATCGACGGCCCAGGGCCGCCGGGTCTGCGAGCGCCACCGATCGTCATTGGCGTCCCAGGCGCTGGCGCGCTGGTATGGACGAAGACGCAGTGCAAACGCTTCCGGCTCGCAAGTTGCGCGCTCCTGGCAGGAGATAGGCTCGAGCCTGCAGAGCTCACCGAGTGGCACCGTCCAACCGGGTGCCGCGGCGAGCACGGCATGCGCATCGCATCGCCGTGCGTTCGCGAGCCGTTGGCGTGAAGAAGGCGGTTGTGACACTAGGCGGCAACGCGTTGTCCGGCGAGGCGCTATGGCCGGTGATGTTACCATACGCCCGTTAAGGTTGGTGTCGTTCTGGAGGAGGTCCCCATCGCCAGCTATCATCCCATGCGAGACCCTTGTCCGAGCCGCTATCTAATTATCATCATACCCACCTCCCGCGGCCCTGGATTCTCACACTACGTTCGACTTTTACTGCGGAGGGGACGGCATCGCGTCTACAGCGTCTTGAATGCACTCCGCCACCTGCCTATTGTCTAATAACATTATCTCGGCCTGGATATCAAAAAGCATTCGTTGGCTGGTCCACACGTGAATGCTGTTGACATCGCCTGGCAATAGGATTTCACGGAGCGACAGGAGGCGATCTCAATCACCTGCGCGATCTTCCACGCCTTGGCTCCTCCAGAGCTATCATGGAGCCGAGATTAAATCGTGACAGAGCACAGTCGAAAACCCGCAGGTTCAACGGGGTTGCAAAGACATCGCCTCGATGGGATTGTCTCCGAAAGGTTGGTGGACAATCAGACTTACGCCTTTCCACGAGCCCAAGCTAACATGATGCAAGGATCACGATCTATGGTACGAGGACGCTAATTGCCTGGTTCACTTTCATGCAGATGGTTCATCAAAACGAGGCCCAAGCCTGAAGATACCTTTTGCCGCCGTCCAACTCTCGAATTGCTCGTATCTCCTCGACCAATGCCTCTCGGTTCGAAGAGAGTCAACGATATCACAGACTTCTGACAGCGGATATGATTCCTGCGGTTCTCCATCGCCACAGCCAAAGATTTATGATCTATTCGTACCTGCACCAGTGGACCTTAGTCGCGAGCAAGCCTACACATACCACGTAACAACTCGGAACTTCTTCGCTTTCCTCTTGAATCAAGCTCTGGTTGGCGAGAAACTCGGACTTGCTTTGATCGAACTCTGGCAACGAGCGCAAGATTGGCAACCACAGGACGATGCAAAAGCTCGATTGTTGAGCTACTGCGACCAGCAAGGCTACCTCTCACTGGCGGAGAACGTACAATATGCGACTGCGATTCTCAATCTCGCGGAGAAGGCTCATTTCCGGGAACTGTGGACAAACTCTTTCGTACACTGTGTGGGCATGCACGACAGCTTTGATTTAGGTCCAGATCATACCGAACTCAGCAACATGACCAAAGCGCTCCTCACAAGGGCTTCTTTGGAGATGGATCTTCACTTGTCACGCGTGATGCGAGCGGTCGGTTCGTTTCTTGAGGAAGAGTTTGGCATCGACCGTCTAGGGCTCTCAAAACCGGCTCGCGCTCACTTGGATCGATTCCGGTGCTTTCTTTCTACTCATTACATGGAACAGCTCGGATACTTCCCGCCCAGTCACAGTGATCCATACGACAACCAGTTATGGCACGATCTCCACAATGATTTCGACAGCCTGTACGAGCTCTTGGCGGACACTAAGTCGGACGATGATATGAACAATGCCTCCAATGCCAGCGGAGGAATCTGCTGTTTGCAGAACACCTACGCTTTCAATGAACGATATGGGTGCGAGCCATTGCCGCATCCGTCTCCGCTCTTACCGGCAGTTTCAGAGGCGAAGCGATCAACTGATACTCAACGATCACTGCGCAGCCTGAGACTCGTGCGCTCAAATTCAAGCTCAGAAGTCCACCTACCGCCTCGAATGGCGCTCGCTCAGGCAACGAACAGCCTGCCTGATCGGACAGCCAACCGAAAAATTGTCGACGCTTACCGCCGTTTCGAGAGATCGCGCCCCGAAGAGAAAATCACTGTGCAGGAAGCCCGAAAGGTCCGCTGGCTGCTCATCTACGGCGTTCTCCAAATGCTCAAGAGCATTACAAACTCACCTGCTGGTGTCGAGGTCGGGTCAGCGTCGTACCCTCTGTGCGTTCTGACAGTGGCCTCACCTGCATGGCAAGACGACCAACCGGATGAGGTAACCAAATCGACATCTTCGAACAGCACTCTCGGTAAAGGAGAGGATTTCCCGTCGACCCCAGATGAGGGCCCACGCCCCAGCACCGAAGGACGCATTTCCATCCACCCAGACTGCGAAGCGGACAACGCCGCCGATTATTTTTCCAACTCTCGACGCAGTTCGGTCAATGCCCAGGATCTCACCCCACCACCGCTCCGCATCCAGCACCCTACACGCACTGCATCCATTCGCATGAGCATGAGCTCCAGCGTCCACTCCCTGCAGCGTTCATTCAGTCTCGCTCGACGGAACAGCTCGCGAAAATCAATGCAAGCTCCCAGGCACCGTAGACAAGGGTCATATGAGATCGTAGGTCAGGGATTTGGAAGTAGCACTCAGCGAAGGGAGGCATCTCACCGCGAGGCCTTAGAGGGATTGGAAGGCGCCTCGCAAGATTCCCCGGCACAGAAGTCTGTTGGCACGACACACAACCCCTGGCAAGAGTTCGATTTCGGCCTCCACAATGTCGCAGAAGAGCCAATCTTAAACGACTGCCATCTCGACTCAATGTTCAGCTTCGAAGAACTGGGCCAACGCGAGCAAACACCCACCGAGCCCGAATACGCCCGCGACCTCGACCGCGTCGACGAATACGACAAAACCGCCCCTGGCAACCGCAACTCCTGGCTCGCCACAGACGCAGACTTCACCACCGCCATCCCGTCGTCCTCCCGGCCCGGCCCCGACGAGCCCATCTCTGCCACAACCTGCTCCACAGACCCGAACTCCTTGCGCTCCTCCTACCTCGCCGAAGACTGCGTCACGCCGGCGACCATGTACTCTTCCCCCGCAGAGAGCCCGCTCTCCTCACCACGCCACAGCTTCAAATCGTCGTCCTACTTCCCCCGGCCAAAACACATCAGCCTCCTCGACTCGCAATCCGAGCCCGAACCCTCGGCCCGACCCAGCCTGAACGCAGGCTGCTACTGCCCGAGCGGGCTCGAGAGGCAGACGTCCGTTACGCCTGCGCTTTCGCGCTTCTCGTCGTACCGCATGGGCAAAGATCCGCGGATCAGTGAGGATGAAGGACACAGTGTGGCCGGAGAAGAGTCGCAGCCGCGATTCAGCGCTGTCTACGAGCTAGAAGCTACGGAGTCGAATGCCTCTGTGTCGGACGAGGTGCGCGGGAGGGTCAGGGCAAGGTCGGACGCGGCTGGGTTTTCTTTTGTTCACTGATCTGATGATACCCCAAACTGGAAGGACTTTCTTTTTTTTTTTTTTTTCGATCGGAAATTTTACAGAGGGAGGATTGCCTGTCGCAAGACAGGCTCGAAAACTTGTTGCGGGCGATGCTATTTCAAGATCCTTCACGGGATAGTGCTAGTGAGACTGGTTGATAGAAAAAGTACGCTCTGCTTACTCGGGGGAAAAGCGATCGTTCGATTCCTTCAAAATATGCGTTCAATTCGACCAACTCATTACGCGAGAATCAGTTTCTGTGATTCAGGATACTCTACCTCACAAGGATCGAAGTCTTGATGTTCCAAGCGAGCCACAGACTTCGCCAAAGTCAGACCCACTTCTCAATCCTCACTGTCCATCAAGGTGACGGATCCTCGTTCTCACCCAGTCTTGGAAGCTTGGCGAGACGAACATGCCACGGACCAGAGCGTGCATGGCGCGAAGGATGCTGCAAAGAGGTTATAAATTTTCGCTGTTGAAAATGCCTGCATCTTCGGTGTCACGTTCGCGATGACAACCAGGCCCCGAAGACCAACGACGGCAGGGCGCAACTACAGCCCTCTGCGGTCGGCTGTGATACTTACGCTTTCTTTTCTGTTGCCTTTGTTATGGCATGCGTATTCAGACAGACTGTCGGAGATTAATGTGCCGGCTCTTTGGCGAAGGAGTGAGGGTGTGGTTGGCGAGAGCTCGCTGAACGCGACTTCCCCGGCGCCGGTTTTTGCCAATCAGCAGACGGTTCGTCCAGAATGAACGCCGAGCGAAATGCTTCGTTCATTAACCTTCATCACAGGAAGATGCAGCTCGTATGCTTCAAGACCTGCGCCGGGATTCTGGCAAGTGGAACAGCAACCATCCTCGGTACCGCCTCTTGAACTCGCTGAAAGCGTATCTCCGCTATGGAGAGGAGCGGACGGCCGACTTGGATACCTGGAGGAAGCGGTATAAGAAGCTGTCGCGGGAACAGCGATCGGTATGCGTTGTCAGAGAATTTCGCAACAAGGCGATACTAACACTTTGAAAGAACCTTGAGCGCACAGTCGGCTATACCAACAAGCTCAACACGGTGGAAGCCCTCATGATTAAGAACTCTGGTCTGGCTGAAGATATCCTCAGCTATGGCCTGAAGTTCTATGGCGTGGCTAGGTTAGAGCTCGACGAATTTGTGGAAGACACGAAGAACGAAACGAACAAGCAAAAGGGCAACACGCTGTATGCCGTGAAGCACTTCGTACGCGATTGGTCCAACGAAGGGTTATACGAGCGGCAAACGACTTATCCGTGTGTTCTGGACGCAGTCAGAAAGGAGTTCCCAGCGACTTCTCCGTCGACGCCTGCAAAAATCCTGGTTCCTGGCTCCGGGCTTGGAAGACTAGGCCACGAGATCGCCGCTCTCGGAGACTTCGAAGTGACGATGAATGAGTTCTCCTACTCGATGAATATCGCCTACCACTACATCACCACGCTCAGCTCCGTCAACGCTAGCGCAATCCACCCCTACATCGACTGGTGGTCTCACCGCGCGACAACAGCCGACTTGACAAGAAGCGTGTCCTTCCCAGATAACATCTCCATCCTCTCTCAGCCATCAATTTCCCTGATCGAAGGCGAATTCACCACAGCCCTCAAACCCCACTTAGGAACCTACGATGCACTCGTCTCGCACTTCTTCATCGACACCGCAACCAACATCCTCACGTACCTGGAGACCATCCACGCCATGCTCAAGCCGGGCGGCGTCTGGATCAATTTCGGGCCTCTGCTATACGGCTCGATGCCGACTCTGCAGCTTTCACTCGACGAGGTGATCGCGATGGCCGAGAGCTTGGGATTCGAGCTCGAGCAGCCGGGCGAGGGATGCGGGCGGGTGATGGGGTTCGATTCGAGGGTGAGAGGGGCGCATGTGCCGTATGCGCATGATGAGGAGAGTTTGAATAGGAATGCGTATTTGGCGCAGCATTGGGTTGCGAGGAAGAAGAAGTAGACGTTATGTGGCTTGCGCTTAGGTTGCCAAATGGCTTTCGTCAGTCTCAAGAATCACATCAAATAGACATTTCACAGGATGCATTGAACCTTGTGCCACCTGAAATGGATTAAATTCCATATTTCTGCTTGTCGAGACGGCTTAGTGTTGTGTTCAAGTGGAGAACATGATTCGCCCTCGCATGCCGATCTGGGACAAAATAGCGCGAGGCAAAAGATGATGGGGTTCCTCGGCTCGAAACCGAGCTCCTCACTTCAGGTTGCTCCATCTTTCAAAATGTACATGGATGACCACGGACCGGCTGCGGTGGTCTATACACGCCATGCACCTTTTGGAAGCAATGTTAGTTCAAAGTTGAATCTGAACGGAGTCAGGGCTCGCTCGTTTCGCCAGGAATTGCATCCAGGCGAGCTTCCGCGACACTCGGTTTTTCTACATTACGTGGATATCGATTACCCAAATACCAACGGGAGCTCTGCGCAGGAGTGCCTCTGAGCAAAATGTCTGCAGAGTCCGACATCAGCTCGCACTTGCTCGAGCCACCCGAGCCCGGCGATGAACGGAACGCTTTCATCAAGCTCGACCCACCTGGCTTCTTCATCAGACATCCGCCCAAGCCTCACTTACTCGAAAGCTTCATCACACCAGACGAGCTGCTTTTTCAGACAATCCACATGGGCGCAGCCGTCGTGGATCAAAGTAAATGGATGTTGGTGGTGGATGGACTGGTGCAGAAGCCATTCGCGATCAATCTCGAAGCGCTCAAGAGGCTACCTTGTCGGACGATAACCTCTCTCCATGAATGCTACGGAAGCCCCCTCAAGCCAGCTACTACTGCACTCTGGCGGATAGGCAACGTTCAGTGGACCGGCGTGCCACTCAATCTATTGTTAGGAATTGCAAGGCCACTATCGGAAGCATCATACGTATGGTCAGAAGGGTTGGATTGCGGCGAGTTCGCCGGCGTTGAATCAGATCGATATCAGAAAGACTTGCCAATGGAGAAAGCGATGAGCGATGAAGTCCTGTTGGCATTCGAGATGAACGGGAAGCCGCTTTCCCAGAAACGAGGAGGGCCGGTGCGTTTAGTGGTGCCCGGATGGTTCGGTACGAATTCCACCAAGTGGATTTCGAGGATCACTTTGCAGGAGCACAGGGCTACTGGACCTTTCACGACGAGGTTCTACAACGAGCCGGATCCCTCTGGTCCAAAAGGCGCGATGCGGCCGGTGTGGAGTGTTGAACCCAACTCGATGATTGTCAAACCCCGACCGGACGAGAAATTGACCAGTCTTGAGGTACGAGTCGAGGGTTGGGCGTGGAGTTCAAGAAACGACAATACTGTTGAGGTTAGTTTTGACGATGGCCAGTCATGGATGGGCGCCAAGGTGGAGCCGCGCGTGGACTTTAGCTGGCAAAAGTTCAGCTTTGTGACAGCTCTCGACTCAGGCAATTATAAAGTGATGGCGAAGGCGACGTCGCGTGATGGCCTTTCGCAACCACTAAGTGGAAGGCGGAATCATTGCCATAGTGTAGCATTTCGTGTTACAGGAGATGCTGTGGATGCTATTCAATGAAGCAAAGACCATTGGAGGCAGGATATTGACCCACACCAATCATGGTGTACATCAACAAAGTGGAAGACTTATGCTGTAATTTTGCCTGTACGTGTAGTATGCAAGCATGCTCCCAATCAGGCAGCTATGCGAAGTGAATCACTCCGGCTTACCTTCCGCTTCCGCTTCAGCCTCCCCTCCGCCGCCAAGCCCAAGATTTCACGCGGCAAGTCACGAATTGTGCGAAGAAGTCAACGGCGAGCATAGGAGCGTCCCTCGCCGCAGTAATTCCCGAGAAACCCGCCAGATCGCGCACGAGGCCGACCCGCGACCGCGAACTTCATCAACACCCTCGACGAATCGACCGCGCGCCGCCCGCATCCTCACACAACCATGCCCGGTCTTCCTAAGCTCTCCCTCGTGGAGGGTTCCTTCGAGGAACTCGCGCTCGAGCTCGCCGTCTACATTGATGGCATGAAGGGCGAGAGCTCGACAATCGCCGCCGACATCACTCCTCTTCTTAAAGACCCGGAGCAGGAGGGAAGGCCACAGGAGTCGAACAAGGATGCCGTGCTTAAGAAGCTCGTGACTTCCAGCGCTATCCTCAACACTGCCGCCGAGAGGGAACTGCAGGCTGCATACAACCTCCTCATTCACCTTGTGTCGCTCTCAGAAGACCCCGAGACCTACCTCCCGCCTATCTGCAAGAACCTCACCCAGCCCATCACCTCCTCCCCCGCGAACGGCACTGGCATCGCTCTCGGCATCTTGGGCTCCATTTTCAACACCATTGACCCCGATGACGAGACGCGCTTCTACGTTCTCCTTGCGATCGTGGACATGATCAAGAAATCTGGCAACTACGACACCCTGGCACCGCAGCTCAAGAGCCTGGATGCGTGGGTAGCGGAGTGGGAGCTGAACCCCGCGGAGCAGAGGAAGCTCTACCTTGCCATTTCCGAGACCGCCGCCGCGTGCAAGAACGCCGAGTCTAGCTACACATACCTTCTGAAGGCACTCAGGACAGTGCAGGACGACGCAACCTCCAAGGAGGCCCACGACCTCTCCCTCAAGGCCCTCAAGGCCGCCCTCCAGAAGGACAAGCAGTTCGACTTCCAGGATCTCACTTCCCTCGACAGCGTCCAGGCCCTCCGCAAGAGCGATCAGACCTGGTCTGAGCTGCTCGAGGTCTTCAGCGCCGAGAACTTCGAGGATTTCTCCGACTTCAAGGAGAGCAACGGCTCTTTCCTTTCCGACAACAACCTGGACGAAGACGCGCTTGACCGCAAGATGCGTCTGCTCACTCTCGCCTCGCTCGCCGCCCAGGCATCACAGACCCGCACCCTTCCCTACGCCCAGATCGCCAAGGCCCTTAACGTGCCTACTGACGACGTTGAGATGTGGGTCATCGACTGCATCCGCTCCGGCCTGGTGGAGGGCAAGCTCAGCCAGCAGAAGCAGGAGTTCCTCATCCACCGCAGCACCTACCGCGTATTCGGCGAGAACCAGTGGCGCGAGGTCGCCAGCAGACTGGAGAACTGGAGGAGCAGCCTGGTCAACGTGCTGTCCGTGATCCGCACGCAGAAGGAGGAGTTCATCCGGGAGAAGGAGGCCGAGCTCAACGCGCCGCAGAACGGCCAGGGCTACAGGCCCAACATGCGCCAGAGGAATGCGCCTGTCGAGGTCGAGTAAGCGTTGTCGGTTTGTTCGGGTTTAATGGAGTCTTTTTTGGGACAGCGGGAAGATGCATTGCAAAGTTTATTACGGTTAGGCAGATGAGACGAGACGTCGGTCGGGATATATCGGATTCTCTCATCGCGCTCGGCATCCGAAAGACATTGATGATTCAATGAAAAGACATTATTCAGCTCTGTAAGATCTTTATTGCATTTTTATTGTTCATTCGTGGGAGAATTGGTCTGAAATGAGTGATACACGGTACATAGAAGATGCAGCCTTCGAGCCACTGACTTGGTAGCAGCGACGAATGTCCATATCCGTCGAAACGCCGCAAAAACTATACTTACTCTCCGAGCAGTTTCTCGTATTCAGCAGCCTGATAAAGTCACCCACGACGCCCATTATCCCAACCAACTCCTTCGACATCCCGTCTCATCCCATCTCAGTCATCAAAACTCACCGCTTCTCCCCAACCTTCCCCCTAATCAAACCCCACCACGCCACCAACATCTCCACGCGACACAGCAGCAGGAACGCCTCGACGCCCACAAACCCCAGCACGAACAGCGTCGCGACCGCCAGGCTCTCCGGCAGGATGAAGGCGCGCGTCAAGCCCAGGCACTTGTTGCGGTCCTGGCTGCTGATCAGGCACACGATCCAGGGGATCAGCTCGTCCGTGTTCGCGAACGCCCGCCGCGTCAGCTCGTCGTCGAACACGATGAAGACCACGCAGACCATCGCCGTCGTCGCGATGGCGACCGCCACGATGGCGAGCGAGCGCCATTGCAGCGCGAGGGCTTCGTAGACGCGGCGGGCCGTGGCGCGGGCGGTGCGCGAGCGCGAGGAGCCGGTTAGGGATTCGGCTTGTGAGCTGTCGGCGGTGGGCGTACCGTGCAGGCGGCTGGTGAGGTAGACTTTGATGCAGTAGGCGAAGGTGGCGGCTTGTAGGAGGCAGGCGAGGGCACCGAAGGCCAGCAGCCAGCCCCAGTAGGTACCGATGGAGCCGACGTTGACGTGGCAGTAGCCGCCGAAGCGGTAGGAGACGCCGGCGTGGGCGAGTGTCGCGGCGGTCAGGGCGACGGTGATGGTCAGGGCCGCAGCGTTGGCGATCCAGTAGCTGATCTTGCCTGGCATCCAGGCCCAGCAGATCTGCAGGTGCATGAAGAGAGCGCGGATGAGCACCCAGGTCACGAGGAACATGCCGCCGAAAGCGGCGAAGGCACCGCTGAAGGCGCAGGTGAGGCTGGAAGATTGACCATGGGGCGTGATGGGATCGAAGCATTGATGAGGTTGGCGGGCGAGGGGGATGAGGAAGCCGAGCTCGAGGAGCATGAGACCGACGAGAAGTATGATGTTGAGATAGGCGCGGCGGCTGACTTCGACGGGTAGGACGATGTAGGATATCATCAGGATGATATTGAGGATGAAGCCGGTTACGTGCACCCAAGCCGCGCCGTCCGTATGTCGTTTGAAGTTGTCGCCATAGACCCAGTCGAAGACAGGGCAGGGAATGCAGCACGAAGACCCGTTATTGCTGATGTCCAATGGGTTTGGAGCACAGTTGCGGCCGGGAAAGACTTGTCGTGCTCTATTAGCTGGGCCGTTGCAATTCCTGGGACCGGAATACCAACATACAGCCTCCTTTGTATGGATGCAGCGATTCGGCGATGAATGGTCTGGGGCAGCCGCCGCCGTCTACGTTTCCCAGGTTTCCTAAGAGGGTCAAAAGATCGTTGTTGGTAGCCATTGATGTTGATCAGACCAATCTGATTCGAAGATGCATAAACTTAGGGCAGGATATTTTGAATCATAACGAGGCGTCGAGGCTTCCAGGATCCCGGATGATCGTCTGTGAACAAAGGACACATGGCGCGGCGCATGTCAATAGAACAGTCGTACCGATCCATTCCTCCGAGATGTACATTCCAGGGCCTTAACCCAGCAACCACAGCCCAGCAAATCCGAGGGACCAGAATGACCGAAGCGTCGATAAAGGAATAAGTCCACGTTTGAAGAGACTCAGTGTTGGTTCAACCGGCGGGTGGCTTGATGAAGCGTGTGTGCTTTGCTACAGGCGGCAAGCTGAAAAGCTGCAACAACTGTTGAGTTGTCCACAACCTCGTGTACGGCAATCTATTGCAGCTTAATGCCGCAGTAGGCAATACCAAAAACCTGAGCGTAATGGCACTATGGTAAACGATTGAAGCGTGCAAGTGGTTGGAATTGTAACATGCAAAGTGGTATCCATTTGAACAATTAAATGACCATTTCTTATAGTCATACAATCAAACGCCGCGATCCAATAAGTTCCCAGTGTCGGTCGTCATCCAATACATTCGTCTTGTCGTCGTAACATCATTACTTGCTGTTGGCAGTGCCCCTGGTGAACCTTTTCCATGTGTTAGTACTCTGATCGCGCAAGTTGAGGTCTCATTTTTATCGTCAATGACGTACTTGTTCCACATGTCACCGATGGGACCAGCTCCTCTGGGGACGGTCTGCTCCTCGAGGCTTGCCCTGCGAGCGGCGGCGTTGTCGTTCTGAGGGTCACGCTTCATGTTGGTGATCTTGTTGAAGAGCTCGCCAGACTGAGAAGAATTGTTAGTCTACATCAAGCGGTGAGTTTGCTTCAGTGAAGACGTACAGAGCGACGGTGGCCGTCAGTGGGGGTCTTGTTGTTCTGAGCGTCCATAATGGCTGGTGTGTTGGACAGAGTGGTTGTTAGGTAGATTGATTCCTTAATGTGTAGAACGGTGGAAGCGTGATAATGGTGCAACAGAGGTAGATGCAAGAGAAATGATCAAAGAAAAGAGCAGTCCATCCCAATTGCTCTATCTATACCACCAGCACCCCAGCCCGTCCCATCGGTCAACCCCTACCAGACGATCGCAAGCCCCTTCCATCATCGGGGTCCACGTACGACTCCTGTAGGTCATTCTTAACGGCTGCGGACCTGGCTCCAAATCAGATGCCCTGCGTAATAATCCGCGCCCCGAGCCACCTCGCGTGCAATGCGGCCATCGACTCCCCGCAGGAAGTGCTGAGGCGGGCCAGATCGCGCCTGCGGATCGTCGCGTGCCTGGATCGAAAGGCCGACCGCACCCCACCGACTCGGCGCCATTGGCTATTTTCGCGGGTAGGATCCAGGGACGATCTGATGTGATGAGATCAACGATCTTTGACAGGAATCTAAGCTTTCTGTTCGAGGCATGTGCTTCAACGCTGACGCTGCACTTGACGTCATGGCCGTTGGCTGCAAGGGAAGTGAAACGCTGATGGTCGTATTTTCTGTACCCTTTGGTGGTGAGCGCATGGAAACCCTGGGGAAAAAGCATTTCCCTGCGTTTGGGAGTGCATGCGTTGCTGCCGATGGGTTCTGGGATCGGCCCGTCGAGACGACTGCGATGACGACTCTACCTCGATCCGGGCCTTCGTGTCTGATAATTCGTGTTCCCAGGGCCTAGGGCGATCGAGCGGCGCAGGTAAACTGTATGCAAACCGATAGAGCTCACGAGGAACCGTACGATGTAAGGGCACCTGTCGATGCTGAGATAGCAGATGTCATTGATCCCTGACAGGTGTCCATCGAGGATCTAGATGTTTCACGCCGGACTTCAGAGTCGCAAGCATAGACAGCAAAGCGGCCGAGGTAATCATTTGTCTACATATTGCAATTCCGGTTTGTATTAATCTGGTAGAGTCTTGACGCTAAAACGATTGACGTACATCATTCGGTCATGCCTTACAACACATTTGTTCTCGGGTTCTTCGCATCAACCTACCCATGTTGGCCTGATGATGATTGCTCGGCCAGAAAGCCATCGAGAAGGGAGAAAAGAGTGGTAGTGAAACATCTCCTTGTTACTTCGACGCAGCGTACGACTAGGCCAGCCGACCGCTCGTCAATAGCGCCGCGTATCCGGCAGCGACATTTTTGCATCAAAGTCTTTCAGATGCCTTTTGCGGATTCCAGTGGGGATGGCAGCACGTCGCTCTCCACCTCGTTGTGGCTCCCACAGATTTTACTTAGCCTGAATGTAGATGGCGTGACGATCTCCCTGGATCAAACTGATTTCTCATCATGTTGAGGCAGAGCATAGCATGTCACATCCTCTAGTATTGCTCAATCATGGATCGTGGGCACGAACTTCCTTTCACCAAAGTCCGGAAGCAATGGCAGCACCCTAGACGCACTCACATGACCCTCATGTCACTCGTCTCCTTCCAAATTCCCGGCTTCGAAGATCTCCGACACAAACTTGTTTCTTCTCAATCTACAGAAGAAGGTAGCACGCTGACACATCTCGAATCATTCAAGAGCCCATTGCCCCCGTAAGAACATATCTCCGAGCCAGAACTGCTTCTCATGAGTCTACAGGAGAGGAAACCACTCGTGTCTCTCTCACATTACACCATTACATCTGGACTACTCACCCGTCCCTAGTGTCAGGGCTCCCCGCGTCACCTGTTTTATCTGTGTTTGATCGAGAGGGGATGGCAGCAGCTCAATACATCCTTCTCAATGCCAAACCAACCGTCGAAGCGCTCTCCGACCTAGAAGCACTTCTTAGTAGTCTGTGGGAGATGGTAGCACGCTCATGTTCATTACCTTTCTTGACACCATTCTCATGGCACAGAGATCTCCTCCCGACAAACTTGCTTCCCGTCGATCTAGAGAGGATAGTAGCACGTCACCTTGGCCCGATTGCGTCGAGAGAACATTTGTGCACACGAAAGATACATGCCAACAAAGAGCCCTTCTCCGCCCCGGCAACGTTCCTTGTCAGAATCCAGCGGCGATGGTAGCACCTCATCTCCCTACGCTCCTCGAGAAACAAACTGTGTCCCGAGAAGTCAGTTTTGGCAGGCTTCTCCGCCCAACAATCGCTTCTCAGTAGTCTAGCATCGATGATAGCACCTCACTAACCCTCACATCCCTTGAGAACGAATCAATTTCAGAAAGTCAAAACATACGGGCTTCTCCGCCCAAAAATAGCTTCTCAATAGTCTAGCATCGATGGTATCACCTCACATTCGCTTAGTTCCCCCTGAAAACGAACAAATCTCAGGAAGTCAAAGCAAACATGCCTCTCCGAGCCAAAATTACCTTTTCTGCAGTCCAGCACCGATGGTAGCACCTCAAATCCCCTTTTCTCACCCGAGAGCCACACAATCCGAACACGTCCAAAACAGCACATCACCAGCGCCAGGCATAACGTTTCAACAGAAAATTCATTACATCGTCCGATACCTATCAAAAAATCGACCCGAAAGGGGCAGAAGCCCAGGATTCCTGAATCCAAACCTGTAGCGCCCAGCGAAGAAAACCCACAAAAAAAAGTTTCCCCTCTACGCGAAGCGTCTACTTGACGATCTTGCAGACCAGGTCCTGGCTGTCGACCGAGTCGCCCTCCTTGACGCCGAGCGAGCCGATCTTGCCGGAGTGCGGGGCGGAGATGACCATTTCCTGCAAATCGTCAGCAAACCTGATATCAGCCACAGGGGGCGTTGTACATGTAAGACTTACCATCTTCATAGCCGAAAGCACCGCAACGGGGTCGCCCTTCTGCACCTCGCTGCCGTCCTTGACGCGGACCTCGACGACGACACCCGACATGGGGGCGCCGACCTGCGAGCTGTCGGAAGTGTCCGCCTTGGGGCGGGACTTGTTCTCGACGGCGGCGTGCTGGTCGTCGACGGTGACCTGGCGGACCTCGCCGTTCATCTCGTAGAAGACCTCGCGCTGGCCGGTCTGGTCGCTGAGCGGACCGATAGCGAGCAACTTGAGGATGAGAACCTTGCCCTTCTCGAGCTCGACCTGGAACTCCTCGCCGATCTCCGGGCGGTTGAGGAAGTACTTGGTCGGGAGGACGGACAGGTCGCCGAACTTGTCGGTGAACTTCTTGTAGTCCTCGAAGACCTTGGGGTACATGGCGTAGGAGGCGACGTCGGTCTCGGAACAGCCGCCGAACTTGTCCTTGAGCTCCTTGCGGATGGCGTCGAAGTTGAAGGGCTCGAGGTAGAGGCCGGGGCGCTTGTCCATCTTGCGGCGGTCGCGGAGGGCCTGGGAGCGGAGGGGCTCTGGGAAGCCGCCGTACGGCTGGCCCATGAGGCCCTCGAAGAACTCGAGGACGGAGGAGGGGAAGTCGAGCTCGGGGGCCTTGCGGAGGAGCTCGTCGGCGGTCAGGTTGTTGGAGACCATGAACTGGG
This sequence comes from Cladosporium halotolerans, assembly GCF_011745625.1. Lineage (NCBI taxonomy): Eukaryota > Fungi > Ascomycota > Dothideomycetes > Cladosporiales > Cladosporiaceae > Cladosporium > Cladosporium halotolerans. The sequence continues at coordinate 342,579 of NW_027191458.1, forward strand.
CGAGGTCGCCAACGACCTTGGAGGTCGGGGTGACCTTGACAATGTCGCCGAGGAGGTCGTTGGCCTGCTCATAGGCCTTCTTGGTCTGGGCCCACTGGGCGCCGAGACCCTGCTGGGAGGCCTGGAAGATCAGGTTGGTGAGCTGGCCACCGGGGATCTCGTGCTCGTAGACCTCGGGGTCGGGGCCAGTGAGACCGGCCTCGAAGGGAGAGTAGACGAGGCGGACCTGGGCCCAGTAGCTGTCGATAGCACGGAGGTGCTGGGCGCTGAGACCGGGGTCAAGGTCGCCGCCCTCCAGGGATGCCGTGATGGCACCGATAGAAGGCTGAGAAGTCATGCCGGACATGCTGTCAGTGGCAGCATCAACGGCGTCCGCGCCGGCCTGGGCGCAGGCGACCATCGAGGCAACACCGGTACCGGCAGAGTCGTGGGTGTGGACGTGGATGGGGAGGTCGGGGTACTTCTTCCTAAGAGCGCCAACCAGGAGAGTTGCCGCACGAGGCTTGAGGACGCCAGCCATGTCCTTAATGCCTAGCACGTGCGCTCCCATCTTGACGATCTTGTCCGCCACGTCGAGGTAGTATTCGAGGGTGTACTTCTTCTCCGGGTTGAGCATGTCACCTACGAATCGTTAGCCGATGGTACTACCACGAGTGTCAGTGAGAAAGGGAGACCAGCCTGAATAACACAATGTTCCTTCAGCGATAGCGCCAGCCTTGAGAACAGCCTTAATGCCAACCTCCAACTGGTTGACATCGTTGAGAGCGTCGAAGACCCTGAAAATGTCCATTCCGTTCTTCTTCGCCTGCTCGCAGAAATGGTAGATAGCATTGTCCGGCAGCGACGAGTACGCGACACCGTTGGCGCCACGCAGCAGACACTGGAAAGGAATGTTGGGCACGAGCTTCCTCATCTTGCGCAGACGGTCCCAGGGGTCCTCGTACAGGAAGCGCATGGCGACGTCGAAGGTCGCGCCGCCCCAGCACTCGAGGGCCCAGGCGTTGCTGAGCGCGTAGGAGGTCTCGCGGGCGATGTTGCAGAAGTCGACGGTGCGGACGCGGGTGGCGAGGAGGGACTGGTGGGCGTCGCGCCAGGTGGTGTCCATGATGAGGCAGCCCTTGTTGGCGCGGACGGCCTTGACGAAGGCCTCGGGCCCCTGCTCGACGATGATGTTGCGCCAGCCCTTGGTGCAGGGGGCGGAGGTGTCGATGGGCTTGCCGTCGGGGCCGGCGATGGTGGGCATGATCACGTCGCCCTTGAACTTGGACTCGCCGATCTGGCCCTTGATCTGGGAGCCGTTGACGGCCAGGTCGCCGAGGTAGGTGAGCAGCTTCTGGGCGCGGTTCTGGCTGCCGATGAGCTTGAAGAGCTCGGGGGTGTCGTCGATGAAGGTGGTCCAGCAGGTGCCGTCGATGAAGGTCGGGTGGGTGAGGAGGGAGGCAAGGAAGGGGATGTTGGTCTTGACGCCGCGGATGCGGAACTCGACCAATGCACGGAGCATCTTTCTGCGGGCGATCTCGTAGGTCGAGCCCTGGCAGGTACACTTGACAAGCATAGAGTCGTAGTGAGGGGTGATGATGGCACCAGCGAAACCGTTGCCACCGTCGAGACGGACACCGTTGCCACCGGCAGAGCGGTAGACCTCGATCTTGCCGGTGTCAGGCTTGAAGCCCTGAGAGGGGTCTTCAGTGGTGATACGGCACTGAATGGCAAAGCCACGAGTGGTGATGCGGTCCTGGGTCAGACCAAGCTGCTCGAGGGAGGCACCGGCAGCGATCTGGATCTGAGCAGCGACAATGTCGATGCCAGTGATCTCCTCAGTAATGGTGTGCTCAACCTGAATACGCGGGTTGATCTCGATGAAGTAGTAGCGGTTCTGTTGGTCAACCAAGAACTCGGCAGTACCGGCGTTGCGGTAGTTGACAGACTTGGCGAGCTTGACAGCATCAGCAAGAATGGCATCCCTGGTCTCAACAGGGAGATCCTTGGCCGGAGCAAGCTCGACGACCTTCTGGTGTCGTCGCTGAACGGAGCAGTCACGCTCGAACAGGTGGACGACGTTGCCGTGGCTGTCACCAAGGAGCTGGACCTCAATGTGCTTGGGCTTGTGGAGGAAACGCTCGACGAAGACAGTGCCGTTGCCGAAAGCAGACTTGGCCTCGGAGGTCGCACGCTCGAAAGAGTCCTTGAGCTCCTCCTGCTTCCAGACGACACGCATACCACGTCCACCGCCACCGAAGGCGGCCTTGATGATGATCGGGAAGCCGTACTCGTCGGTGAATTTCTTGACCTCCTCGTACTTCTCCACGGGGCCGGGTGTACCAGGGACAACAGGGACCTCGCACTTCATAGCGAGCTCACGAGCAGACACCTTGTCGCCAAGGTTCTTGATAGTGTCGGGTGTAGGGCCGACCCAGATAAGGCCAGCATCTTCCACCTTTTGCGCGAATTCGTAGTTCTCACTCAAGAAACCGTAACCGGGGTGGATGAGGTTGACGCCTGTGGACATTGGTTAGAGAATGAGGTTGAAATAGGCAGTGTTCTAAATTTGGCTCTCTGGTCCAGTGCGAAAATCCAAGGAAGGAACGACCAAGCCAACGTCAGATGAGTTGTGTCTGCGGTAATCCAGAGATCTGGATACACCATGGTCTTAGATCACACCTCATCTTTGGAGGTCACATAAAGGAGGCCAATGCCTGTCCCTTCCATGGAAAATTGCATAAACTGGGAAAAACCAAAAATAAAAAGCCAAGTCAACTCACCATGGTCAAGCGCAATCTTAATAATCTCATCACCGGCCAAGTAAGCAGCAACAGGCGTGTACTGGCCACGCTTGCCGATCACGTAGGCCTCGTCGGCCTTCTGTCTGTGCATACCCAGGCGGTCCTCGTAGGAGAAGACGGCGACAGTCTGCAGGGACAGCTCGTGGGCGGTACGGAAGATACGAATGGGGATCTCGCCGCGGTTGGCGACGAGCAGCTTGCTGAGGTGCATGATGCTGCTGTTGGCGCGCAGGCGGTGGTGGACGGTGTTGGCGGTGTGGTGGGTCTCGCCGTGCTCGTCCGGCGTGCCGAACTCGTGGTTGTTGGCGGCGTCGGCCATGATGGTCGCGCGGTTGCTGGCCGCGAGGTCGGAAGACATGGCTGTGTGTGAGAGGGAGGGAGAGAGGGGGAGGTATGGAGGAAGAAATTGGCAGAGACGAGAAGACGTCGGTGGTCGTGTGTAGTGGTCGACGCCGGCTCAATGCCTCGGCTGGTCAACAATAAACCCCAATGGCAGCCGGCTGCTCAATCGCAACGCTTGGAGGATGGAAGCTTGGGTGGGAGGAGGGGTTGCGGTGTGTGTATGGAGGAGGAAGAGGGTGCGAGGAGAGGAACAGGCAGGACGGTGGGCATACGGTATTACTACCACTGACTGGGCAGGGCCAAAAGGTTAAAGCTCGAGCTCCTCAGCGTGGATTGTCGCGTCCCGCCCGAGCTCCCTCCAGAGCCATATGACGAGCGCGCGGCCCGTGCACGCGAGCCCCGCGCCCACGGGGAGCGACAAGGCTGCGCCGAGGGCAGGGCTCGCCGCTTCCGACATCCCCCGTTCGCGCCCACGCGCTCGGAAAGAGTCGCAAAAAAGCACTAGAACCCGCCTTCTTGCTTCCATCAAGCATCGCAGACCTCTCTGACACCTCTTGGGCGCTATACAGCTGCTCTGGCGACGACCGGCTGTCGCTGGCCCTATGCGCTGCCCTGGGCCCGGCGAAATCTGCTGAGCCACCAAGACTGGTTGAGGCCACGCGCGCCCCACCCCAGCACACTCGCGCCGGAAAAAAGACACACACGTTGCCCAGAGAGGGCGCGCGCGCGCTGTGGCAGGCCAGAGCCGCAGAGATAACCACCGCCTCCCACGCTGCACCCGGCCGGCCTTTACGAAACGCTTTTTGCACGAGCTGCCTGGTCTGCCCGTCTTGCCGAGGCCGGACTGTGACTCGACTCTGGTTGCGTGGGTCACTACTATTATCCTCACGGCGGAAGATTTGATGGCCGGCCGTGAAAGAGGCGAGGTGTGGTGACTCTCTTTTTCTGTCCCTCCACGGCGCATTCGGTCCTACCGTCCAGCGCGTCGTAACATTCCAGCTTGGCGATGCGTTCAGCCGCCGCGCTTCCGCGATAGAGCCATGCAAGCGGTGTGTGATCAGCTCACTGCGAGGCACACCTTTGCCAGTCCGTTATCTCAACAACCATCTGAACGTTAGCCGTCGATCACGATCGTCACTTTTTGTTCTTGTCATTTCTTGGTATGGACCAAAGTAGTGACTATGTCGAGGTTCTGCGACGTCCCCTGTGAATATTGTTTTGTGCCATCTTCTGTAGCTTATTATCCGCACATCATCCAAACAAACAATGGCTCAATCGCCTTATCAACCGTCGCACCCGTGTATTTGCTTGCTTCTTCCGCTCCCACCACACAGCCGTATCATCCCATGCCGCCTCGGCCGCTGACATCCCGCGACCAGCGTTACTGCCTGTCGTTGAGGATTACACCGCATATCATCTGTCTGAGACGCATCAATGACCTGATCACCGCAGCCACGGTCCGGAAATAAACATGCAAACCCTGCGATCCTGCTCCTTCACCCAAAGGTACGGGTGCAAGTACATCACCACGCGAGCGAAAACCCCAGATTTCCCCTTTCCCACCTCGGCAAGCGACCCCTCCGCAAAAGTAAAACACCCTCACTTTCACTATGCACCAGAATAATCCCAGAAAAAGAATAATCATTCCCCGTTAGGTCTATCCCACGGACAAACGGCAAATCCCAAAAGCGCCCCAAGTCCAGACCTCTCGCATGCACACCTCACCCCCCGCCTCTCGTCCCGACTTCACGTCGGGCGTAGGGAACCACTTTACTCTCCGACAACACCTCGTAGTCCATCGTCCAATCTTCGACATCTCGATGTAATTGACAGCGACAGCAGGACCGCCCCTCGCGCCACCTCTCCATCTTCCCTCGCGAGCGATTCCTCCGCCCTCCGACGACGCTCCTCGCCCTCGGGTAAGTCGGTCCATAAGGGCACGAGAACGGACTTCAGTCTCAGACGTCGGCTGGGGACGGCCTAGAGTCGCGTGTGCTCTAGTAAAGCCGGGCACGGGTGTGTTTACCTAAGGTAGGGCGTGGTTACTTCTCGCGATGAAATGATTCGGAACCGCTATAGCCAAAGTGAGTTCGTGGACGGGCGGGTTTTACGTGATCGGGCGAAGGATCGATCGGGATCAGGACGCGCGTGAAAGTCGCGCACTTGGGTTAGGAGTTTCCCTATTCTCATCTTCCTGGTTGAGTCCTCGATGATGGGGTCTAATAAGGTAGGGTGCTGCCTTCTCCCCCAGCTCTCTGAAAACACACATTTCCTCGATGAGCAAAACAGCGGTACTTCACGTAAAGTAACCCTTGAACCCAAACAATCAAGATAAAAAAAAAGGAGTAAGCTACGGGTAATGTACTGTACAGCGCTCCGCCCGCAAAAGAAGAAAAAGAAACCAAGCCAAACCACATCCCACACTCACAAACCGTCCCACAATGCAACAACTTTCACCATCCACGCCCCTCTCTCTCCCTACCTAACATACACTCTCCCCCTTCTCTCCCTCACCTAAACCCCCCAAACCCCGTCGCCTGCGGCACCATCCCATTAGCACCCCCACCATACATCCCGCCCGCCATGGGCGGCGCAGCAGTCTGCTGCTGCTGGATGGGGCCCTGGGTGAGCAGCAGCCTGCTCTGGCCCAGGATGGGCCCGTCGTCCTCGGGCTTCGTCTGCGAGGCCTCGCGGGCCTTGCGCTCGTCGTTGTCGCGGCGCAGGGAGTCGATGGCGGCGGCCTGCTGGGACATGTAGTTGATCATGAAGGGCATGGAGAAGTCGGTGAGGCCGTGGCGCCAGGTGAGCTCCATGACGGTGTGCAGCGGGAGGAGGTCGTAGCAGGCGTAGAGCATGCCGACGAAGCATTCTTTGCTGCCGATGTCGACGAACTGGGATGCGATTGTTAGTTGTTGGTTCTGAGTGATTGGTGGCTTGATGACAAGGAAAACTTACGTAGTTGATGAGCTCGTCGACGACCTCGGTCTTGCCCGAGATGGCGGCAGTCTCGATGGCGTCCTTGTACAGCTTGTCCTGCTTCGACAGGGCGATGGATTTGTCCCAGCGCTTGTTCTTGCGGTAAATGCTGGCGGCGATCTGGCGGAAGAAGACGAGGTCGTGCTTCTCGAGGCGTTGCGCGAGCGCGACGGCCTCGTAGTTGTCGTAGCTCTCCACGCTGTCGCGGAGGGTCTTGTAGTCTTCCTCCTCGATGAGCAGGTCGTTGATGGCATCGTTGACCGCGCGCTTGTTCTGGGTCTGCACGTTGAGCAGGAAGGGCTTGATGAGCGGAATGTTGTCGGACTTCTCAAACATGCGCACAACACGGTTGGTATCGATGCGAGGAGTGAGGACCTGAAGAAGGTCTGTGATGAGGGAAGGCTGCTCCTGCAGGTAGAAGTTTAGAGCCTTGTAGTAGATCTCCAAGTTGGCGACCTTGACGATCGTCTCCTTGAAGCTGTGGTGCTCCCAGGCGTCGGCTGCACGCTCCATCATAGCCAGAGCAGCGTTGTCGTACTCGTCGTAGTGAGTGTACACGAAAACAAGCTCAGGCCAGAGGTGAGCCACCTCGCAAGCTGTGATCACCTTCGGAAGGTTCATCCTGCCCCAGAAGAGACGCAGATGCTCCATGACGCGCTCAGGATGGTACTTGGAGAGCACCACGCCAAGGGAAGTGAAAACACCCATGTGCGCTTTCTCCAGGCCGAGGCCAGCTTCGAGAAGAGCAATGAGCTCGTCGAAGTAGCCATTGCGCTCGTACTGCTCGACGAGGACTTGGAGCTCCTCGGCATCGACGATGAGGTGGAGACCACAGATCTGGGCAAGACGGAATTCCTTTTTGGCAACGCAAGCCTCGTTGACCTGTCTCCAGACCTTGACCTTGTTTGCTTTGCGGGCGCATTCGACAGCAGCTTGATAATCCTCGAGATGCACGAGAGTGGTGGCAAGCTTGGCCCAGTGAGAGATGGAAGTGAAGAAGATCTTGGCGGCCTCGTGGTAACCCTCTTCGTAAGCCTTGTCACCAGACTCCTCGACGTTAGCGACGTTAGTGCCGCGGAGGAAGTCCTCGAGCTCGGGAAGCTGGTTGGTGCGAGCGAAGGAGAATGCGAGAGCAGTATCGATAGGCGGCTCGCGGAGAGTCTTGCGCGCCATGCGGAGGTACTTGATGAGATCCTCGTCTTTGCCGGCGTGGGTGGCAGTCTCAATAACCTCGTTGTAGTTCGAGGGATCCTGGGCCTTGATGTACGACTCAACGGAGTCAGTGACACGCAGACCGTCGAGCTGTGCCTTGGCCACCTTGCTCCACACTTCGGGAATGTCGACTTGGTCGGCATACTCCTGGGCACGATCAATGCTGACGACGTGGTCGACAAGGACGTTGGTAGCGGAAGAGTGGTTCTTGTCCTTCTTGTAAATGAGGAAAGCCTCCTCGTACATGCCAACTTCGATACACTGTTGAGCAATGTCCTCGGGGCTGTAAGCATCGAGCTGCTGGATGTAGTTGGCAACGCGTCCACGGTCAGACTTGGCAGCAGTGAGCATAAGAAGGTTCTGAAGGTTGGCGTTGTCGCTGAAGGTGGTCGGCTCAAGGATGATCTTCTCAAGCAGCTCGATCAGCTCAACGGGCATGTCGGCATCAATGAAAGACTTGACGGCGATAGAGACGCGCTCAGGGTCAGTGCTCTCCGGGACAGCAGTCGAGATGACCTGGTCGACAAGCGAACGCCTGTGGATGTTGTTCTCAGAGAGAACGTAAGACCAGACCTCCGGGTCGGCGCGCTCGATGAGGTAGCGAGCCTGAGCACGGAACATGGAGTTCTCGTTGGTGATGCTGATGAGCTCAAGGTCGTTGTTGCCCTTACTGTAGGCAATGAAGGCCAGGTTGGGATCACGCTTCTCGCAGTACTTGCCAACGGTGAGCGTGTCATACATGTTGTTCTCCTTGAGGAACTTCTCGGGGTCGTTGTTGGAGTCAATGTAGATCTTCGCAAGCGCGTTGAAGACAGCCTGCTGTTGGTTACCGGACGCCAATGTAGCCTCGAGGAAAGGCAGAAGCAGCTTCAGGCGGTTGCGAGACTCGACCTCCTGGACAAGCTCATCGATTGGGATGCTCATTGGAGACACGGAGCTGAGCAAACCCTTGATGATGTTCTCATCGCAGTCAACATCGAGGAGACCACCAACAACGCCAGGAGTGCGAGCTGGGTTGACGCGCTGGACGTAAACCTCGATGGACTTGAACTGCTGGTTCTTGTAAAGGTACAGCACCAAATCGTGGACGAAGTTGAAGCGGTCGCAGATGATGATCAAAGGCAGCTGCTCGGTCAGGTTGGCCTCCTTGAGGAAGTTCTTTACCTTCTCGGCATTCAGGGAATTGGACTCGCGGCAGATACGCTCAACCTCCTGGAGCTGGCCCATCTTGGTCGCAGCCTCGATGTACTTGAAAGTGACATCCTCATCCTCGGTAATGTTGACAATGCCACCAAGGTAGAAGTAGAGACCCTCAGCGGTGCGGTACTTCTCAAGTAAATCAATGATTCTGGTAGGACCAAATAGATCAGAGTACTTCTTGGAGATGTTGATAACTGCCTGCAGGTTCTGGCGGATGTTGACCTTGAGCATCTCGTCGAGGCACTCAAGAGCCAGCTCGACGGTGAGACGACCGAAGTAGTTCATCAGGAACTCTTCAGGAATCTTGTCCGTCTGAACGATGCAACGCTTGATAGAAGCGGGATCCTCGTAGTGCTCAAGCGCACGGGTCAGGAGGCCGGCATTCTCGCAGAGCTGTGCAACGCGGGGCCTATCGTAGTGAGAGAACATCTCGTTGCCGAGGATGGCGTCTGCGACTTGGGGAGCGTTCATGAGGTTCATCTCGAGGAGTCTGGTCTGGAGGTGGCCCTGCTCAGGCTGGTTGGCGGACAGAACGTCGAGGAGGAACGCAGTTGCCTGCTGAACCATGCCCTGAGACTGGAAGATGTCGACGGTGCGCTCCACATCAATAAGGTTGATGTTCTCCTTCGCGATGGCAGTGGCAAACTCGGCGCCCTTCTCCGGGTTTACACGGACAATGTGCTGCAAAAGACCGTTGAAATCCGGAGTGTAGCCAACCGATTGCGAGTAAGGCAGGATTTGCTCGAAGTTGCCGGACTCGGCCATGGCGGCAATGACCTTCTGGGAAGCTCCGGCCTCCTGGTAGATCTGCTGCGCGAGGTTGGCGTCGTGAACACGGACAAGATCACCAAGCTGCTCGGAGCAGGCGAGCTTGGACTCCTTCATCCACTTCTCAAGCAGGTGCTTGCGGCCCTGCTGCAGGACGGGCCTCGCAAGCTCAAGAGTCTCATGCTCGTTAAGCTTGCCCTTGTCGAGAAGCATGCCGAAGTACTGCAGGATGACAGAGAGCTGGCCCTGCTGCTGCGGTACAGACTTGAACTTCTCGATTGTCTGAGGTGTGCGGAGGAAGCCTTGAGGTGAATTCGCGGCCGTCTTCGCTGCTGATTGGTAGTCGCCGGAGGAGAGAAGTTGATCGAAGCGCTGCTGATAGAGAGAGTCCGCGCCGGGCAGTCCAGCTCTTGATGCCAGCTTGTACGCAAGCTCCGCATTCTCGGGGTTCTGGAGGAGGTAGGGGATGAGGGTAGTATCGTCAACGGACACCGCGAGCACTTGACCCTTGCGGTTAACGCCAACAATGCCGGATGAATCGCTGTCGGGAGCGGTTGTGAAGATAGTGTCGCTGGAGATCCGGTTCATGAAGATGGTGGTGCCGGTCTCGAGATCGTAGAGGTGGATAAAGCCGTACTTGGTCACCAAGTAGATCACCTTGTACTTGCTCGACACCTGCATGGCAACCGGGAAGTCGTTGGCGGCCTCCTGAGGGAAGTAGATGTCCACCGCGCGCTTCTGGAAAACCGGGTTCGGCGCCTGGTGGTCCACTTCGACAATGTGAAGCTTCGCGCCAGTCGCTGTACGGTTCGCAAAAGTGAAGAGCTTGGAGTCTGCGGGTGCGTCTTCCAAGCGCAGAGTGCCGAAAGCTGCAGCATGACCCTCGATAGACTGGCTAATGCCGCGATCTCTCGAGTAAAGCTGCATGCTTCCCACCACGCGGTTGTTCTGCTGTGAGATGCCAACCACCACCATCCACTTCTCGTCATCGGCCACGCGGTAGTTGATGATCTGGCAGCCCGACAGGTTCTGGTTGCGGTCGAAAACCTTGGCCGGGCTAGCTTGCGCCGGGTCGAAGATGTTCCAGTGGTAGACGCTGGTGTCCGTGATCAGGCCAAGCGAGGTCTCGCTGAACCACTTCCAGTAAACCACATCCTCCGCCATTGTAGCACTCTTCAGCTTGCTCTTTTGCGCCAGATCAAAGATCTGCAGCGTCTTGCCGCCGGCCTTGAGCGCGATGACCTGCTTTGACCAGTGCATGATGGCGCTATCGGCCTTGATGGGCCGCTTCATTACGTTGTTGCCATTCTTCAGGTCGACGATCAGAACTTCGGGAGAGGCGCTTCCCTCGGCCTGTTGCCGCACGCAGACAAAGGAATCGGATTCTAATGTACATGAGTTGAAACCTATCGACGCCGGCTGCTCCAGGCGTCAGTATGTGTTTGTGTTTGGGGCATTGTCGCTTGCAACCGCAACGCTCTGAGCTAGAAAATTACTCACCTGGACGCCACAGGAGGTCAAAGAAACCAGTTCCGTGAACTTGATGGGGAGTTGGGAAGCCATGTTGTTGTCGTGGTAGCGCAGCGCGCGTGTTTGGCCTCAATGCAACGTTTCCCCTTTAGGACGAGTCGCCCGTAGCAGAAGTGAGGCGGCACAAACCCTTCAGTCGCGGTACCAAAGGATCAAAGGAGCGAACGGGATTCGTGACGGCGTGTAAGGAGCAGTGTGGGTAGATGTGAGGTTGTGCAGGCGGAAAGGAGTCGTAGCTTGTATGCCATCAGCGAGCTGCAAGCTTGCGTTGCGTCGACAGCCGACGACGCTGCCAAGCGGGCCGTGCGCTCAATGATGGAGGCTGTGATCTTCAACTTCGTCAAACTCCTGGGCAGTGAAACTTGTGGTGGAATCACATGCAGTATTTGGATGGACGAGCAACAACCTATGCTCAGCTGTCGCCCGAGGATTATCGTGCGGTAATGCTACCTTATTAGTAGGATGCACTTGCATAATGGCACTGACTTGAGACATGTATTATTTGACGAACGTTCATTGCTTCAATCCACACGTGACGATGGCAATGTATTGTTTGGGGGCCCTGTATGATTCTTCCTTTCGACAAGTGTTCGATGACAGCTCATTCACGGTGTCAGAGCAACCTATTCACGGCGATTCAATGTTGCATGCGATGTGTAGGTGGGATGCCTCCAAATGCGCAGAGGATGGTCACCCGGACGATCAGACCTCCGGCGCCGACTTTCATGTCCAGGTCAATGTCCAGCACATGGGCACACCCACGCATATTTACCACTTCAAACCCACACAAAGATTACAATGGCAATCAACAATAATCATATAGGGATGGTGCAACTACGTTCGTCTTAGCAAGGCGATTGCACAGGCGCAGACCCAAAAGCCCGAGTGTTTAATAGGGTTAGGGTTGGGGTTAGAGCTTGCTGCCCAAACACAGGCCCCGACCTGTAGCAACGCTGCACGGAGGAAGGATCGATTACTGCCCAACCAGATAGCCATGAGGACACATGAGGCTCCATGCATCCTTGCACATGGGTTGTTGACTGAGACTAAAACTCTCGAGCTCAAGGCAAGGCCGTATTAAAACGAGTTGATTTGCGCATCACGAGGCGGCGCGAAGAGTGCGAATGCAAGGTCACGTGGGCATATATCGACGCGTCAAAGCCCGGTCGACAAACGGTTATGAACCTCAAATCCGATGGCAACCAAGGTTGGCTTGAAGCCTCAAAATCCCCCTCCAGGGGCTGTTATATGTAAAGTGTAAAACAGTATAGGGAGTTCATTGGGTGTCGCACCATCGCGGCAGGACGCTAACGCGCCCGAGGACGCTAAGAATTATTTGCAGCCAGCCTTGCACGATGACACAACGCTCGCTCGCCCCCACCAACCATTTGAAGGCCGCACTCCCTTTCTCTCCCCTCCTTCCGATCCCCTACTTTTAATACAGCCGTCGCGCACTCGCAAACAGGGTCTTGTGACTTCCCTTCTACTCTCTACCCTTTAACAAAGAGACCGGCACCCTTTCCTCCCAAGCGCACACGACTATATCAGCCCCGCTGTGACTCAGCGCGACCGGCTTCGCATTCAAAACAACCACCCGCACACGCACAAAATCGCAAACATGGCGCCATCCGCTTGGGACGACGAGGAGTCCGAGAGCACTCCCCCGTCCTCGCCTCCTGTTGTTGCCGCCCGCCGTGGTAAGTTTGACGATGAGGAGGATGACGACGATGTTCTTGAGTCCTGGGACGCTGCGGAGGACAGCGAGGTTGAGCGCGAGAAGGAAAAGAAGGCTGCTGAGGCCAAGGCCAAGGCCGAGGCCGAGGCTAAGGCGAACCACAAGAGCAAGAGCCAGCGCATAGAAGAGAAGCGCCAGGCGAACATGCGCAAGAAGATGGAGGAGGACATGGAGGCTGAGAGCGACGATGAGACCGAGGCCGAGAAGCGCGCCCGCCTGCGCGAGGAGGAGAAGGCGAGTGATCTGGCCAACGCAGAGGACATGTTCGGCAACATCGGCATCTCCAACAACCGCGGCGCGAACAAGGCCGTCACGGTGCAGGAGTCCGAGGACCCCGCTTCCGCCGTCGACCTCTCCAGCATGAAGCTCTTCAAGCCGTCGACACCCGCTGAGTTCAGGAAGCTCAACGAGGTGCTCACCGGCCTTCTCACCCAGAACTCCAAGAAGCCGCAATACGCAATCTTCATGCAGGACTTCGCCAAGCAGCTCGTCAAGGACCTCAACAGCGACCAGATCCGCAAGATCTCTACTGGTCTGTCCACCATGAGCAACGAGAAGATGAAGGAGGAGAAGGCTGCCGAGAAGGGCGGTAAGAAGACCAAGGCTGCGAAGACCAAGCCCTCGGTTGTTGCATCCAAGGATGTCAGCACCAGGGCCGACACCATGGCCTACGATGACGGACTCGATGAGTAAGTTCCCGGCGCTTGAGACTGCATGTTTGATATTTCTAAGCACAAAACAGTGACGACTTCATGTGAGCAACCCGCTCCTCCCCACGACGGCTACTACATTTCCTCTCGCCCCAGCGTCAATTCTTCGACGATATCCCAACTCGCCCGAGGCTTCCGCTTCGCGACCGCGCCGAACGACCGAAAAGGCCTTCCGCCGCGCATGGCAATAAGTTCATTTCCTATAGGCGTTTCTTCTCGATCGCATGGGTTACAAGAGCGCTCTCCTCACGGTATTTTAATAATCTGGTAGAAAAAGGGGTCTCTTTTTTTTTGTCTCATCCGGCAAGCCTTTCACTTTCTGGTAGAAAGCACGGTAGTTTTTCTGAGAAAACGAATTTCCAAGGTTCATCGAGTCCATTTCCTATTTCCATTTCAGTGGTAAAACTTAGCACCACGGCTGTTTCCCGTCGAAAGCCTCTGACCGCTCCCTTCAGCGCCTGGAAGGTATTTATAAACACTCACACTCAGTTCAAGAGACACTCTACTTCTGTGCATGGTGCCACCCGACCAGAAGCCTGCTGTTGATCTCACAACAATCTCAGGCTAATGCCAGGTACATTGTTCACAGACACGGTAGGCTAAGACGCCAGCGTAAGGTGCAGACGGGACTGCTATCAAGCGAGGGCAGTGGTAATGCATCCAACAAGGGACAGGGTCCTTGGCAATACATGCTGTGTAACACTCGCAATCAGTCTCCTTCACTGGTCCTCTGTTGACTACTCTGCGTCTGCCCGAGTAACAACTCTTCCGACAGACATCACACTCGAACACACAATGCCGATATTCTTCATGAATCGTTTCTGCAGACCATCAGCCCTCACCACCGCCCACCAGATCAACAGACGGCTCACGCAGCACCTCCAGCTCGAAAAATAGAGTTGTGGAGCGGCCATTGACGTTGCTTATTATTCGTTCGCTTCCCATGGTGAAGATGATGGGCGTTAGGCTTCGCGTTGCGTAATGTTGCCAGGCAGCGACGTTCTTACTTATCAGCCCATTGATTGAGAATTCTCAGAACATCGTGTAAGGATGCCACAGGAGCGAGCACCGAGAGAATAACTAGGCACTCCATAGCACGCAGTGTCCGCTCCAGGACGTCGACATCAGACCATGGGGCGAAAACGGTGCTTACGGTTGCGGCGTGCAGTAACTCCATCAACTCCCAAAAATCAACGCCGTCGTCATCACAATCTTCCGGAACAGTTTCTTCATCCTCGGTTTCCTCCATTACTTCTTCCATCACTTTGTCAATTCGCATGGCGCATTCCAAGGCATCGATGTCTTTGTAAACCCGGATGGCATTCCGCATTTTGGCGACATCTGTTAGTTGTTGATTTGCGTTGATGGTTCGCAGCCGATTTCTTCTATGGGAAATTTGAAGGCGCAACCAAACTTGCGATTCCGAGGGCTTCCCCGATGAATAGTGCCGCCCAGTGAACCTAGACACAAGACTCGCGGCCGATGCGTGATTTCCAAGAAAGCATGGACCGCGAATGCCACGCATAGCGATCGTCACCGACATGATAAGGTATTTGTGCGCAGAAGCGGAACAACCAATGATGGTGAAAGAGTAGGAGGAAAGGAGGCGTCAGGTAGGCCCAGGCATGCAAGGTACGATCATTCCTCCGCCAAGGATGCCGAGGTTTCGCTTAAACCAGCTGGCGGCTGCGAAAAAGGAGCGAGCCACTGAGGGAGAAGATTGCTGCGGCAGCGTGCAGAGCAGCGCTTTTCAAAGTGTTGGTGACACCTTAAGGTATCTGCAAGAGTTGTCGGGAGACAGCAGCGATCATGGCAGGAGGAATGGGGGGCCAAATGCGATGCGGGGCGAGCTAGCGCCTTTTGGGAAGCTGAAGTGAGGTTTAATGTTGAAACCAGCTGGAGTAATGTGAGAGCCTTCACAGCGCCACAGCACTCACAATATTCAATGCCGACCACATATACTTTGAAATCAAGATCACCAAGCTTGATACGAACGAGCGGTCATCGACTTCCATGACCAAGGGATCTCGCGGCTTGTCAATGCATACATCTAGCCTCGCTACGCCAAGAAGCTCCTATGATCAACTCGGATGCGTTTGCGGTGAGTCCATGAAACTCATCGCAAAGACCATAACGCCCCGCCATGCATATAGCGAAAACCGAGCCCAGCAAACGTTACTTTTGGGTCATGCAAAAGCCTTCCGAAAAGGCAAATCACACGCTCGCATCACTTTTAATGACCTGGTACATGGCCACCGGAAACCCCAACGCCGCCCAAGAAAGACCAAGTAATCGCGATATCCTAGGCATCAATCCCGCGTCGCTCAACGGTGCCGAGACCGCCAGCTTAGAGGCCGTCCATTGCGTGTCGGCAATTCTCGCGCCTTTGAGGTAGTAGGTTTGGCTGAAGCTGTACTCGCTGTCGAGGGGTATTCGGCCGCCCAGACTTTCGCGCATCATGTTGTCGAAATCTGACCATGCCTCGGCGCACTCAAGTTCTGCGAAGATTCGTGTGGAGTTGCGGAGCTTGTCCGCTGCGTTCATGTGAGGATTGTTCTCGATGTCTCGGAGTTGTGAGAATAGATGTTCTGATCGGGAGGTGGCGTTGCGCGGTTGCTGGATTCCATGCCGTGTTGAGTTGTGTCGATTGGTCTGCACTGGTGAGCCAAGGATGGTGCGTCGATGTGCCGATATAATCCGGCAATTGGACGCGACCACAGAAGCAGCTCTGGTGGGATTTGATCTGGAAGTCAACATGGTGAAGGTGCCCGGTGATGTTCTGCCGGTCACGGTGAGTCGGCTATTGCGCTGGCGATACAGCTTCGAGAATGAATGTGGCGCACGGAGAAACGCGTGGTCGGGTAGAGACTGGTTCCACGAAGCGCCGCAGGGTCTACAAACGAAGACCTCGATGCTGCTAGGCGGAATCGGTGTGAGGAGAAACAGAGTTGGGTGTACCGAGGGCTAAGTTGTCCCGCATGCTGTACCTTGTCGGCTATATGCAAGATAAGGGTCCTGCCGCCCTGCCATTACCCAACAGGGCAGCCTGCCTCATTGCTGCTTCTTGCATAATAAGTCACACGCGTTATGCCTGGAATCATAGACGTCATGTCAGGGTCAGCTGTTACTTGTCACATCGCACGTGAATGGAGGAGAATGTGATCAATTCACAATCGCACTCATGTGCGTGCATGTGTCCCCTGATGCCTGCCTTGAGGTCACGAAACAGGTGGCCGAAGCGTCAACGGCTCGCGCCGACGCCCGCTCTCCGAACCGGGAATCTGGGGTTCGAGAGATTCTCGATTGATCACTTTTGCCCATGTGAAACTCTTACATTCGCCGTTTGTCAAACACACGCTCGTTTCACCCCGCCAGCTTTTTCTTCTGCATAGCGACATACTTGCATATTGACTTCTCTATTGATCGTGGCAAATTTCTCAGCACTCCTTGATTAGCACGCATTTATCGGCGGGCTTCGCCTTGTGTTTCACGCAGCGTCACAGTGAAGATAATAAAATGGCCAAACGCAAGCGTGGCCAGCCTTTAGTTTCGGGAGATGCTACACAAACGCCATCGCAACCCGATTCGAAAAAGCAAAAGACTGACGGCAAATCTCTTGGAACACCAAAACCGATCAAAGTGAAGGATGGTTCCAATCCACTTGATAGAGCGCCGAAAGTCAAGAACCAAAGGCAGAAGGCTCAGCTTCGGCCGGAAGCTTCTCAAACAGAGGCGCAGTCACAAGTCAGTAGATCTGCCTTGAAGCGGAAACGGCAGAGGCAGAAAGTCCGCAAAGAGAGCAAGAACCCATCTGCCAGCAACGAACCAAAGGCGAAGCGTGAAGAATCCAAATCCGAGGCGCTCGGAAGGACGAATGAGAAACCACATCCTCTCGCGCCATTGTCTCAGCCGCCACCTTCAAAAAGCAAAATTAAACAGCCCAAAACACAGACTATTATTCCGACAGTGCCGCCACCCAAGGCGAAGCGTCAACCTTTAGACGACAAGAGCACCAAAGACTCGCCAGCTGTTACTTCGTTCACTCAAGTTTCGAGCGAGCTACCAAAAGAAGCGGAGAGTAAGCTTTCGAAACGGCAACGGCGCAGACAGAAGTTGAAAGCTGCGAAACACAGCGAGTCTGCCAACTTTGGCCATAGCAAAGGGCAATCGGCTGAGGCTGCTGTTCAAGACGCTTCAATTTCCGCTCCTGCGAATCCATTCAAACCTTCCAGTGATGTAAAGGAAAGGGATCCCATCAATGCATCGTTATTGCAACGGACGACGCAAACGAACCTGCTTCCGCGACCGACGAAACATTGGGTACATGATGCTGAATCTGATGTTGAGCAGCCGTCAATTAGGGAAGTGGCTCAAACCAATCTCCTGGCAAGGCCACATAAGGAGTGGCTACAGCAGGATGAGCTTGACATTCCCGATACTGGAAATGATATGAGCCAGGCCGAGGTTCCAGAGCACCAAAGCGAGGCCCAGGCTCCATCAAAACACGTACAAACCAACAATGGATCTGTCGCCTCTCCTCCGCAAAATGAGCGCAAGGTCAGCTCGCCACGTCCAAATTCCCAGCACGCAGCACCCTCCTCGCCGGAACAGTCAGACTCAGAGTGTTCAAGCGAAGCGGAGACTTCCGCGAAATTAAGCGTCTCTACAAAGCCCACGCAACAGACTACGAAGCCAGTCGTAAAGACAGTCACATCGCTTTCATTCCCGATGACACCACAGCCCGCTAGCGTTCCCTCGAACCAGAAGCGCGCATCAGGCCTCAGCGGTCTCCGAATGGACACGGGCTCTTTTGGGGGCTCTGTCAAACCCATGAGTGCATTGAAGGCTACCAGTGTGCCGTCATACTCGAGCAGAGGTGATGCTAAAGCTGCCTTTGCACGTTTCAATAATTTCGCGCACAATCGGGATGAATCCGATAGCGACGAAGGTAGCGAGAGTAGTGATGACAGCAGCGATAGCGAGAGCGAACGTGAGGCAGAAGTGAAGAATGCCGAAGTCCAGAAATCCTCTGCCAAGTGTGATGCAAGTCCCACGGGGAAAAGCCGCCCTCATATGAGTTCTCAGGACATGCCTGAAGAAGATGGCAAAGGGAAGTTTGAACAAGAAAGAAAGAACGAGCATGACGGGGCGCTTGCGCAAGACCATGTAACAGAAACTTCGTCCGAGGAGAATGAGAGCGAGGTCGACGATGAGCAAGCTGTGGAGGAGGGCAACCACGATATTACAACGCAGCGGCCTGAACCACCCCTGGTCGAAAGCAGCCAGGCTCCCACCAACGAAAGCTCCGATCACCCAGGTATCATACATGAAAGTCGTTCGAACGGAGCTGCTCAGCCAGGATCGCGAATGGAACGCGCCAGCGACCTCCCATTGTTTAGTGACTTTTATACCAGGGATCCGAACCAACCCGCCAATACCAACCTTCCAAACTCGAGCTCTTTTTTAGGCGCAGGTCTTGGTGGCGATCCCTCTGGACATGGCCAGAGCGATGATCACTCTGCGGGCACGAAGGCTCGGCCTTTCTCATCACAACTTGCCAGCGGCGAGCTCACCTCGACACAAGATACAGACGATCTGTACCGATCGATTGAAGATGTGTCTCGCGAGGTCTTTGGATCCACACGCGCACTGCCTGACTGTAAGCTACCACAAAATCTCATGGACGTCATAACAGAGCACCCTGTAACGGAATCTCTCAGCAATCATGGTTTAAAGAAGACATTGACTGGCGATAGGACGCCGGACAAGGCCATACCTCTCAGCTATGTCCCGCGCGGATCTTCACCAATGGTGTGGATAGTGAATGATATTGAAGTTGGAAGCGATAGAGCACCAGACAATGCCATCGAGACTGCCAACGAGGAGAGCGAGCAAGAAGCTGAGCGGCCATTGTTGCATTTGCCGGGGAATTCGAAGACGAGACGTTACAGCAGTCCGCTCAGCAGCGTAAGCTCACTGACCCCATCGCCACCACCGCTTGACGATTTGGGCCGACTGGCACATGTAATCGAAGGCAACAAAGACGAGCACGTCGATGAGCATACTAGTCAGACCATCGAAGACGGCAGATATGCCGAATCCTCCGAAGAGAAGAAGCGCAGGATGACAGGTACTACCAGCAAGCACTTCTCCCCACAAAAGTCACTACCCAAGCAAGAAGCCAAAGAGCCAGCACCCTCCCAAGAAGACTCATCCCCACTCAGCTCTCCCACCCCCTCACCCCCACCCCCCAAACCCAAAAGAAAACAAACCGGCAAAACAAGCACCTTCTTCTCCCCCTCCCCGACCAAACCCCTCCCCCGCCCCCCAAAAGGCACATCCACCTCCCCCGTCCCCCCCATCACCGCGCCCCACTTCGGCCTCATCCAAGAAAAACTCGCCCACGAGCCCTTCTGGCTCCTCATCGCCGTCACCTTCCTCAACAAAACCGCCGGCCGCTCCGCAGCGCCCATCTTCTGGTCCCTCAAAGCCCTCTACCCGACGCCCCTCGCTCTCTCGCAAGCCAGCGAAGCAGACCTCGTGGAGATGATCGCCTCGCTGGGCTTGCAGAACCAGCGCGCGAAGCGGCTCGTCGCGATCGCGAGGGCGTGGTTCGCGGGTCCGCCGGTGAGGGGCGTGCGGTATCGGACGCTGCATTATCCTGCTAAGGGCGATGGGAAGGGGATCAAGAGGGACGAGCTTCTGGAGCAGGATGAGCAGAGTTGTGCCGGCGCGCTGGAGATCGGGCATATCCCCGGCTGTGGGCCGTACGCGTGGGACAGCTGGCGAATTTTCTGCCGGGATGTTGTGCGTGGGGTTGCGGAGGACTATAATGGCAAGGGAGCGGTGGAGGGGGCCGAGTTCGAGCCGGAGTGGAAGAGGGTTCTGCCGCTGGATAAGGAGCTCAGGGCTTGTTTGAGGTGGATGTGGTTGAGGGAGGGGTGGGTTTGGGACCCGGTGGGTGGGGGAAGGAGGGAGGCGACGGCGGAGGAGATGGAGGGTGCGAAGAGGGGGAGGATGGGGTTTGGGGATGAGGGGGAGGAGAAGTTTGCGAGGAAGGCTGCTGGGAAGGGAGATGGAGAAGATGAGGCTGGCGAGGTGGCGCCGGCAAAGAAGTCGCGGAGGAGATCGATTTCACGGCGAGGAATCGACGTTGAGAGTGAATATGAAGAGGAACCTGCTCGCAAACGTTCGCGGAGGTCGAAGGTTGGATAGGTCACCCAATATCATAATGTAATAGTACCATGTAACAGCACATATGATATCGGATTCACGCCAATGAAATATCACAGACAGTGACGAAGATTATCCAGCATTTTCATCCGGCCTCTACGCCGTTTCCCGCTGGATGCTTCATTGTATAGTATACATAAGCCAGCCTCCTCTCGGCCAACAGATCATAACTGGTGCTCTCCCATCGTAGAATCTTTCCACAATTCGTTCACCGCTTACACGGTCTGCGTGCCATATCCGCGAATCTGCTCCGCAAACGCCCAGCTCTGGTTCTCCAGCTTCTCATCCTCCTTCAAGTCCACGCCCTTGCCGTCAATCACCGCGATCGAGTAGACCGGCATACTCCTCGCATCGCGGTAGAACAGCACCTTCATGCACTCCTTGATACACTCCACCGCCTGCTCCTTGCTCAGCTCACGGCTAGCCGCCTCATTCGGCACCGCGCGCCGCATGATCGGCTGCGCCAGGTGGGCACCGAAGCCCGTCGCCAAGCTGGGGCTGGAGTACGTCGTGCCGAGCAGATCCGCGTACGCCAGGAAGGGCTTGTCGCTCTCGTCGAGGCCGGCGACCAGCATCGCGTTCCACAGCGGGTTGAAGTCGCTGCGCCGCTTGTACATGACCTTGCTGAGGTAGGCGTGCAGGTTCTTGGCGGACATGTGCGGGCCAGACTCGGCGGGCGCGTCGCCGCCGTAGTTCTCCTCGACGTCGAGCGAGTTCAGCAGGCGGTCCAGGTACTGCATGTCGGAGACGTCGCCGCCGAAGCCCACGACGGCTTTGCGGTTGAACTGCTTCAGGCGCTTGACGTCGGTGAAGCGCGCGAGCGAGCCGTAGGAGGCGAGGTTGTCGGCGGCGATGACGACGCCGTCTTTGTATTTGATTGCTAGCACGGAGGTACCGGTTACGATGGGCGACTGGGTGTGCGTGATCGGGTTGGCTTGGGTGCCGCCGTGGGATTGGGGGAGGTAGGAGGGGTTGTATGCGCCGTAGACATCATCTCTGGGCTGGAGAGGAGGTTAGCGATGTATTGTTGTAACGGTTGGATGTACGTGGGTAGCCTACCCTGCCCCAGCCGACGGGGAAGTGGTTCATGTTTGCGGTATGGAGTAAAGTGGCGGAGAGGTGGGCGCCGATGCGATAGTCTGGATGTGTTCGGCAGGTATGCGAGGTCAAATGCTGGTGCAAGAGTCGATGGGTGGGTTTGGGCAGGTGTTGTTGGTATAGCGTGGATTGGTGATGGGTGCAGTGGTGGTGACCGTAGCTGGCTGCTGGCTCTAGGCCGACCACTGACTGACGCGTGAAGCTGTCGGGCAAGCCTCCGACGGCTGCTCCCGTCCAGACATCAGTTGTCACATGCTGACTCGTTGTTTCTGTTGTCTACGCCACCAACAGAAACATATCTTTTTAACTATTCGATGCACGTGTGAGGATGAAAACAATCTATCGATCGTTACAATCACAAATAGCGACTCTTACCCTCGCCGACCGAGAATATGCATAGAATTCCTCACAAATGGGGAGAATCGACGTCATTCGACTTGACATCACCATGAACGAGTGATCGATCCATCATGATGCTTTCCGCCCACCAATGTAAATAACAAAATAAAAGCCCCTCCTCCCTCTATGCTACAATGCCAGATTCCAGACTCGAAGCCTTCCTCGCTGGCGAAAAAGCACTCTCCTCCAAACCACCACCTCAAGAATCCTCCTCCACCATGGCTCCCCTAACCAACACCCAAGTCCCCCTCGCCTTCGCCTCCTGCTCCATCGGCTGCAAACCCTCGCACACGCTGCCCAAAAAACTCCAAGCCATCGCCTCCGCCGGCTTCACCGCCATCGAGCTCTCGATGCCCGACATCGTCGCCTTCGCCAACCTGCACCTCCGCCCGCACAAGCAAGGCGACACGGCCTCGGACTCCTTCGGGCCCCGCGACTACGACGACCTCGCCGAAGCAGCCAAAGTCATCAAAACCCAATGCGACGCGCAGGGCCTCAAGATCCTCATCCTGCAGCCCTTCGCGAACTTCGAGGGCTGGCCGGCCGACTCGCCGGAGCGCAAGGACGCTTTCGAGCGCCTGGCGGGCTGGATGCGCATCATGGAGGCGGCGGGCACGGACATGCTGCAGGTGGGCTCGTCGGACTCGCCGGCGGAGAAGATCGGGACGGACCGCGAGCGGTTCGTGAGCGATTTGAGAGAGCTCGCGGACCGGTTGGCCACCAAGGGGTTCCGGTGCGCGTACGAGAACTGGTGCTGGTCGACGCACGCGCCGGACTGGAAGGACGTGTGGGATATTTGTCAGAAGGTCGACAGGGAGAATTTCGGGCTGTGCTTGGACACCTTCCAGTATGCGTCTATCCCCCCTCCCCCCCCCACATGAATCCAAACCAAACCCAAACTAACACCACCCCCTCCCAGATCCGCCGGCGGCGAATACGCCGACCCCACGACGCCCTCGGGCCTCCTCTCCGACGGCCGCGACGCCTCCCAGCTCCAAGCCGACTGGCGCGCCTCCTGCCAAACCCTCGCGTCCAGCATCCCCGCCTCGAAAATCTTCTTCCTGCAAATCTCCGACGCCTACCGCATGGACCCGCCGCTGGAAGACAAAGCCGACTCGAATGGGATGCGGCCGCGCGCGCGCTGGAGTTCGGCGTACCGCCCCGTGCCCTACCAGGGGTACTTGCCGTGCGCGGACTTTGCGCGCGCGGTGCTGCAGACGGGGTTCCGGGGGTATTTTAGCTACGAGGTGTTTGATCAGGGGCCGGATGGGAAGGGGAAGGACTACGAGATGGGGGAGTTTGCGAGGGAGGCGATGGGGACGCAGGAGAGGTTGTTGAGGGAGTGTGAGGAGGGGTCTTGAGTGGGGTGGAGGGATGTTATGACATGGAATGAAACGATATGATACGTGAAACGACATGATTTGGTGGGTGGATAGAGGGCCAGCAATGAAGTCTTACGTGGCCAGAAGTGCTCTAAAATGTATTTTGCATTGTGTATGGCTCGTTTATCGCGGATGACTTGCGTGGCTCTCTCCCCCTTTTTGTCCGTCTTGATCTAGGTATCGTCTTCACTCCGCCTCCCCCTCCTCCATCCTCCGCAGCAAATTCTCAATCTTCCTCCTCTCAAACGGGAACCAAACGGGGTACAAAAACGGCCTCAGATCGTACCGATTGTCGTCCGGCGTGTAACTCTCCAAGTACAAGCCCGGCGTCATCGTCGTCATCTTATGCCTATTGATCGCGTAAAACTTCATGAAATCCGCGACCTTCTGATAAACCTGCCGCGGGCGCATGTGGTCGCTCCAGTCGACAGCCAGCCGCTCGAACATGCCGACCATGCCCAGTTTAAACGTTTTGCGCAGGCGGCCGAGCGTCGAGAGCTCGTCGTAGGTGAAGCCCATGTCGGCTTCGTCGGACTGGACGTAGGAGGCGGTGATGGGCTCGAGTTCGGCGGTCGGGACGGCGGTGATGAAGGAGTGCAGGATGGGGAGGGCGAAGTGGGTTTCGGCCCAGGCGATGAAGGACTTCAAGTCGGTTTTTGAGATGCCGCCGATGGGGTTGATGTCGGCGGAGGAGCAGTCGTATTTGGTCAGGTAGCCGCGCAGGCACTCGTCGACATTGGCGGAGCCGAGGACGAGGAGGTTGCCGGCGCTGCCGCGGGAGGAGGGGAGGAGCTGGGCGAGGCCGTAGGCGAGGACCATGCGGGAGCGGGATTGGAAGTTTTGGAGGGCGAGGTTTTCGGTGGGCTGGCCGCCGTCGGTTTTGAATTTGGGTTGGAAAGAGAGGGTGGAGGAGACGACTTCGAAGAGGGCGTTGAACATTGGGTCGATGTTGGTGTCGACGTGGTGGGCGCCGATGGCGGATGCGAGGTCGCGGGCGCGGTCGCGGGTTTCTTTGGACGATTGCTTTTGCATGCCCATGTAGACGGTTGTGAAGATGTGGTTGCAGAATTGCTGAGGAGTTAGCTGGGAGACGTCTTCGGTGCCGCCGCAGAGGCGTTTGGCGTCGGTGATGACTGCCTCGTTGCCCTCTTTGATTTCTTTGATGACCAGGCGACACATGCTGAAGACGATGGTTGCGGTCGCGCAACTGTCGATGCCGCCGCTGAGCGGGACGAGATAGCCAGCTGTCCTGCTTCGACGAAGGTAGTCCCACAGCCAACATGCCGGACCCAAAGCGATTTCTTCTTCGGGGACATGGTAGAATGGGTTGATAGCTGGAGAGAGTCGTTGGCGCGGATCAAGCGCTTTCGCAGATTTGCAGAGCTTGTAGTCAACTTGTATCCGCTCGAGCTTGTGAACATTCGGATCGTTCGCCTGCATGCCACGACTACGTGAAGTCCTCCATGCCCAGATCTCGTCCAAGTCTACGGTGGCGGTCTGCACCTCCACATCGCGGAGGGAGAACTGCGAGCCTTGAGCAAGCACATGGCCGGAGTTGAGGATGAGCGAGCAGCCGTCGTAGTACAGACGATCACCATCACAACCTCTCTGGTTGGAGTACATGTAAACACCGCCAGTCTTGGCAGTGGCTTCTTTGATCAGGTTGATGCGGGTGTCAAGCTTACGCAGCTCATGGTGACTACCACTGGAGTTCATGACAATCTCGATACCAGCCAGACTGTAGAGAGAGTGCGGTGAGTTTGGCGTCCAGAGCTCCTCACACGTCTCGGACGCAAACGATCCATCAAGGGCTTCGAAGGCGACTTCACCGATACGGCAGCGTTTCTGCTTAGCCGCAAGGTCCTGGATTACAGGAGGCAAAGCATAGTCGTCCACCCTTCCTCGAGGCCACGGGGTGAAGTACCTCATCTCCCTGAAGTTGCCATCGTTGCAGAGATCCAACTTGGGTCTGATGGCCAGCACCTCGCCGTTGAGAGCGATGAGTCTTGCATTGTAGCTGCATCCTCGGTGCTGGATGGGCAGACCAAGGTCGACGATGATGTCCTGACACTCCGGACGCGAAATGATGTCCGCGGCGACGTCCCAGGAGTTGGCGTACACATCGTTCTCCAGCCAGTGGTCCAGCAGGCCATACCCAGGGATGCAGAGCTCGGGCGTGAGGATGATTGAAGCGCCCTTGGCCTTGGCTTGGGTGATTGCTTCGACAATGCGGTCCCTGTTTCCGTCGTAGTCGAGCACCCACTGGTTCAGCTGGGAGGTGGCCAGCACGCACTTTCGAGTCATTGTGTCGATGGTTGATTAAATTGCTTGGTCGGTGTTGCGGCAAAGCTGGGCCGACGTTGGACTCCCGCGGTCTGACGTTCCGCTGGCCGTGGCCGTTGGAGGCGGCAGCTCGCGAAAGGTTCGGCTAGCACGGAGAGTTCGGGACTAAGATCACGTGGACCGTGGGCAGCGGCCGCTGCAAAAAAGTCGGTGGCGATGGGATGGTGGTATGTCACTGCCGAGGAGCCGTCACGACAGCGGCGACATTGGATTGTCGTACATGAAAGTAGGGATCATCGGTGTTGCTGTTACATTGGTACCATGCCCAGTAGCTGCAGGTTCACGCTCGCTCCAGCCACTCGTGCGGGCGTGATGCAGCCTGCTTCGGCACTCCATCTCTTCACCTGCAGCGAACGCTATCAAGCTGTGGCGAGGCGAGCCAATCACCGGACCGGAGAGATGCACTTCCGGCGCAAACTAGGCGATGCAGATGGGGCGCCGTGAACGCTACGTGCGGGTTTTTGTGGGCAGGCCGTTGGAGCCGCTTGCCGTGCATGTGCACAAGAGCGTGCACCACGGACGATCTGGCCGAGAGCGGCATGGATGCGCGGCGATGGGCAGCGACCGAGGCATTGCGTTTGCGGAGGAGCAGCGTCGGTGTTGGGCACTGCGACGAATAAACCAGCGACGTGCTGGCACACGGGCGGGCGCACAGCGGCCGTGCAGCAGCTCAATCAACGCTGACACCGCAATCTCGCTCTACCTGAGGCAGGCGTGAGGCCAACAATCTCGCGGGCGCCAAGCACGATCTTAGTGTGTTGCCGGGAGACGCTGGCACGGTGGCTCTCTGCCAGGCATGGCCAGAGCTTTCCCTAGCTCGCTATCGAGCCCTCGCCGTGCCTCACTGCCAGAGCGCCTGCTGCTGCCGCTGCCACCGCTACAAATACCCGCGAGCCCGCCCGCCACCGCTGCGCCGCCGCTCTTCTGCTCGTCAGACACACAGCTCCATCTTCACCGCACCGCTCAGCCTCCGCGCCTCTGCCATTGATACGCCATCGTCCCTCCATCGCCGCCGACACCCAGGTACGTATTGCCCCAACAGCGCCGCCCCAGCGCTCGCCCAGCCCAGCGCCAGCCCGTCCAAACGCACGGCCGGCCTGTTCACGCAGACGATCATCTTGCTGACGCGGTGTGCGCCACCTCCAGATCTCCATCTCCACGTCTCAAACCCCTCTCCTCCGCAAGCATGCGTTACTCCGCCGTCTTCCTCGCCGCCACGGCATTCTCCAGCCTGGGCCTCGCCCAGAGCGGCACCAACGAGACCGGCACTGGCCCCACCATTGATGCCAACAGCGTTCCCTACCAGGAGCGCCAGAACTGGTGCCGTTCCCAGACACAGACCTGCCCTCAGATCTGCGATGGCCGCTTCGACTCCAACACTTGCGACCCGGTAAGCGCTGTCTTTATGCCATCAATCGCACGACCAATCGCTGACTTCCCACAGAACACCCTGACCTACGGCTGCGTCTGCGCCGACGGCACCACCCCCAACACCTCCGACTACGAGCAGACTCTGCCCAGCTTCGTCTGCCGCAAGTACAGGGACCAGTGCGTCGCCAACAACCCTACGGACAAGGACGCCCAGGACGCCTGCCTGGCCATCGAGTGCGGCACCAAGCTCCCGACCGAAGACTCCGCCAGCAGCACCGTCTCCTCCGCTTCCAGCGCCACCGAGTCCGCCAGCAGCACCGGCTCCGGCTCCTCCGAGGCCTCCGAGACCGCCAGCTCGACGTCCGGCAGCGAGGAGGCCGCCTCGCAGACTGCCTCCGACGGCGCGGCTTCCGCCACCGCCGACTCCGCCGCCGTCGCCCTCAACCTCGCCAGCACCTACGGCACCGGCCTGCTCGCCGCCGGCATCCTCGGCGCCTTCGGCCTCGCTTTGTAAATCGAATCGATCGTCGATTGATTGATGCTCGGCAACAGCGTTGGCGTAGGCGTCGGCGCGGACAAAAGCCACATGTAAAGAGCTCGCAAGGGCAAGGGCAGCGTGCGGACACCGGGCTATCCTCGAGCTCGGTCTAGTTCGGTCGGTGGCCCTGCGCTTCTTCATCTTCACCATTCACGACTTTCGAAACCAAAAAAACCTTTTCACGACTTTCCAACGAACGAAATCCCACCACCTCCGAGACGCGCAGCAAAAGAAGAGGGAGAGAGAGAGAGAGAGAGGAGGAAGTCGACGCGGTAATGTTTGTTTGCTTGCTTGTTGGATGCGATCTCCGGCATTGCAGGGGCGAGAGGAGCAGGGTGGCTTTCAGTATAATCATTGTTCCTCTTTCTTCTTACTTCTCGTACCAGCCAATGTCCGCTCGGACTGCGGCGGCTTTAGCACTGTAATGAACAGGAACGAATTCATTTACAACATCTCTTCATTTATCATTTCGGACGTGACGTCTAGGTTCACCAATCGACATTGCATCGATCAAGCTTAATCACCCAACCTTCTTCCTCACCAGACCTATAAACACGGCCAAAGCAAAGGTCAGCATGCCCCATCCCTTCACCTCACGCACAAAGCAACCTCAATCCGCAACTCCGACGCAACGAACATGTACCCGACCTGCAAACACCTCGCGAATCCGGCTGCTTCGGGCGTGGTCCCACGAAGGACATACTGTCACAGGCTTCCTCTCGTCGCGGCTACCTTATGGCAGTCGGAGAATCAGGGCACGTCTGTCTGGGTGCATTGTATGTTTTGAATTCTGAAGCAACAAGCGGGCGCGGAAGGATTGGCAATGCGTTTCATGCCGACGGGTGGGTTTCAAGATGATTTGCCCCGAGAGGTTTGGAAAGATACGTACGTGATGTTCAGGGTCCTGGTTGGAGCTGTTTCACCATCGTGAGGTGCCTATCACACCACACCCCACGCCGTTTCATCAGCCGTCGAACTTCGGAGGGCGTGAGAGGACGTGACAGCGCGTTTGAGGATCGCAGCCCCTACCTAGGGCTTCGGAGCATGTATCGCATCTCATCTCATCTCATCACATCGGATTCCGCGCCGCGCCGCGCAGTGAGTTTGAGTTTGGGAACCATCAGTGAATCTTCTTCACAATCGTCCGGCCGGAGCCGTTCTGTGGTTCTAAAAGCTTACCTACCCATACATATGTAGGTACCTGACCCCAAGCTCCATCGACCGTACCTAGGCCGAACCGTGGATGCCCCGTTCTCTAATTCTCCTTCCTACTAGCCTTTTTTTTTTTCGCCGATTCGCTACGATTGGACACCGCTTCGCTCCTCATCAATTGGCCCTGTAAATATGTACCTCACCTGCGCACTCGCAACGCCCACGCCCCCAAACACCCAACCCCCACCGCCCGTTTCACCCACCTCCAATCCTCATTCCCCCCCGACTCGAGCGCCGACAGCCGGCATCGAGTCATGAACCGAGCATGATTTGCACCTCACGCGCCAACACCTCCTACTCGCCGCAGCCGTGCACTGCGCGGAAAGGGAGGGAGTCCCCTGTGTGCAGCAATGCGGCTGCAGTGCCGGCCGCCGCCGCCGCCGCATCACCCCACGAGCGCATGGGTGTCACCGCTCAGAGCGCCACGTGATGTGAGGCGGTGATGTGAGGCTCTGCTGCGGTGCGCTTGCCTACCTTATCTATCGTGCTGCAGCGCAGATTGTTGCGCCTTGCGGTTTCCTTTGGTGGGTAGTTCGATGGGTGCGGTGTGGTGGCACGCGGCGCAGGAACAGCGCATAGGTGCAGGTACGGTGCGTAGGTAGCTGGGGTGGGTTGGTGCTGGCTGGCTGGGAGGTGGGTGACGTGACGTGACAGGGTGTAGGTACTACTACTGCTACTGCACACTGGCAGAGCACTGTGTTGTACTGTCCTGTCGAGTCCCCCTTTCACTTCCTCAGTCCGCCCATCTTCACCATTCTCACGCTCACAGCGGCGTGCATTCCGTCCGCCGCGCCAGAACGCACGTGGTGCAGCGAGCGCTGGCGTCCTAGCAGCACGCACGGAGTCGCGGGTGTTCCGGGCGCGAACCGGGCCGGCAGTGGCCGGGGCCGGGCAGCGGGGCGGGCTTTGAGAGCCAGTCCAGGTTCCTGCAGATCGAGGCGGCGCAGGAGCCAGTGGGCGGCTTGGGCGCTGGGTTGGTCTGTTACGTCGGTCGAGAGACGAGTGCTGGTGTGCCTGGCCTGGTCGGCGGGATGGCGGCTCTGGGCGGGGAAACGTCTACGGTAGGTGTTGCAAGGTGCAAGGGTTGGGATGATGGCAAGAGGGTGGGTGATAGGTCGTTTTTTGGCTCCGGAGTAATGGGGAGAAGGTTGGTTGTCAGACGGGGATGGCGGCTTGCGGTGCCTGCCGGCTGGCTGGGGGGTGTGGGAGTTGGAGTGGGAGTGGGTTGTGAGGTGCAGTGTGTGATGATGAGCAGATGGGAGGGCACACCTGTTTCCTCCAACGACGACGCCGCGGAGTGCGGTCTATGAGTAGTGAATCTCGTGAGTGTAGACGGACGCACTCTCTCAGGCGGATCCCCGCTCGACGGGCTCGCGCAGGCTGCGGTGAAGGGCTGTCTGCGCCGTGAGTCGTGACAAGCTGACAGCGGAGACGGCGTTCCTGGCTGCAGCGCCCGTTGGAGGACTCGGAGGATCAGTGTGCATGCTGCCGCTGTAGGCGTCGCCGTGGCCGTGGCCGTTCGAGAGTTGCGGCGTGGCACGTGCAGCGGCGTCCGGGCCTCTGGCCTGTCTGCCCTGCCCTGCTGCCCTGCTCTGATCCCGCCCGGCACTCCTGCCTGCCTGCCTGACACGGCACTCTGTCGCACACCTCACACCTCGCCCTTCGCGCTCGCCTTGCCTCATACCTCCAGACACCTCACCTGCCTCACTGCCTCACTTCTCTCCCCGCGAACATCCCATTCGCGCCTCGCCCCGCCAGCGACCAGCCGCGTTTGCACCCAAAGCAAGCTGCCTGCCAAGCCCCGACCTGCTCCCCCAGTCCAGCCCGATCCGCCGGCAGACGTTGGCCGCGCGAGACATCATCCAAGACCTGACATACCACCTCGACCCCGACCGCGTCCTCTCCCCATACTCCCCCCTCGACACGCCGCCTCCGCCGCCGTGAGACATCGGCTGTGCTCCTGGAGCCCGACTCCGCGATCCGATTGCCGCACGCTCTCCCTCACCACGCCGTTGCACCCGTCCACGTCGCCCGGCTAAACGCTTGCTCGCTCGCACCTCAATTACATCCGCATCAGCATGCGATGAGCCTACCGCGAATGCATCCGCCGCCATGCAAGCCCCAGGCCACCACCAGTGGGCGCAGCAGGAACAGCAGTTCGACGTGATGCGCTCCCAGCACACCCGCGACAACACGTCTCCGCCGCCCTTTGTGGGCGCTAACGTCAATGGCCCTGTCGATCCCTCGGACTTCTACCAGACTTCGTTCACACCCACGCCCCCGCCGTTGGAGCAGCAATCTGCCTCCATGGAACACTCTCTACCTGCTGCCGTGCAGACCGTCAGTGCGGGCGCGTCTACTACACAAGCAGCGCACAGGGCTGTCTCACGGTCACCCTCGAGGAACAAACTCCGCAGCGCTTCTGGCTCTGCAAATTCCGGCGTACCCTCCGCTGGGAAATCACTGAACAACGCGAGGTCGCAGCCGGTGCTGCTGCCATCCTCGCGCGCTCCGGGTACCGTCAAGGACATCGCCAACAGGTTCAATCGCAACGCAGCACCGGGCGTCGCTCAGCCTGACCTAGCGGTACGGACGAGTAATGAGAGATATCGACGCGACATTTCCAAGAACAGATCTCCGACCAGTCCAACTAAGAGCGGGACTGGGGTTACGAAGCTACAGAAGAGGAGGCCTGGACAGCCGAGATCGCCGCACAAGAGCCCGTCCACATCGTTTGACACCGGCAGTTCTTTCGGTTCTGGCACTTTAAGCACGAAGAGTCAGCCGCATGCCGCTTTCAGTCCGCGACAGGCGAGACAGAAGGAGCAGAAGGACAGCCGGCCTCTTTTTGGCGAGATAACAGCGGACGGCCAGTGGAACGGCAACTTCATGTTGGACAAATACGGGCCACTGCCCACTTTCCATTCTGCAGCGCGTCGAGAAAGCGATGGCAGCATTGCGCTGAGCCATGGGAGAAGCCAGTCGCATCACGAGATCTATCAGCCTTCATTTCCTCGTGAGAACCACAGGCTTCACCATCAGCGCAGCAGGAGTGAAATGGATGCTTACATGCCGGCGCAACCACCTAGTATGCCAAACCTCCAAACAGCGAATATTCCGATCCTCAGCCCCTCGGGAACGTATTCTGCGAAATCGACCTTACGCAAGGATTCACCGACTTCGCGCATACCCATTAAAAACGCACATAAGTCCCGCGATTCTTCTACCTCAGCACCTCAATCGCGAGCCAGCTCTTCATTGTCGAACTACGGCGGACGAAATAGGCTTTCGAAATCGCCAACTCGCGTGAAACAGCACTTGAACAAGGAGAACGAGAAGCCCGCGACAATACACAGCCGAAGATACAACCCACCACCTTTGACGACGAGCAACAACAACCAGCTACTTTCAGCGAAGATCGTAGCTCCTCCGCCGAAAACTTCGCCGCCCTTGCGCTCCTCCAGACCCCGACAGCCGGTCAGCGCCGCGACAACGGCAGCGAGCCGAGCACGTGCAGCAGGCGATCGCGCGCACAATAGCACAGCCAAAGGACGACCCAGTGAACAGTGGCTCGGGAAGCCGTACGACGCATCTCGGGAGCACACAAAGCGGAGGATTCCAGAGCTCGGCAAGGTCGATTTCGCGGAACGCCGCGCGCGAATACAGCAGGCGATATCGCAGAATCTTGAGGAAAGCAAATCGCAGGACGATCTGAAGAATAGATCGAGGAGCCGATCGCGTCAGCCTTCGGTCGAGGAGTCCCCGGAAGCAGTTGCTGGTGCTCTGGCTGACGACGGAGTTAACGAGGTCGATCAGCACCAGGCGTCTGAGCTTAATCAGGAGACTCAAGAAATGGCCCTGCAGCCAAGGAGTGAAACGATGCTGGAGAGGCCGAGAGGCCTGAGTCTGGACACTAACTCGCTAGGTCTGCCGAGAGGACTGCTTGATCCAGCAGAACCCTTGACAGCCGGTACTGACCACACTGATTTTGAGCTTGACGACGAGAGCCCCGTCCTTGGTCATGCTTCTCATCAACGCAACCAGTCTCGTGAGATGCAAGAGGTGCAGCCTCAGCTTTTGACTTCGGCAACATACCAATCAGCGCCGAGCCATTCAGCACATCTTGAAGCGGATCAAAACAACGTTCAAGGGACATATTCAAATCCCGTCCGAAATAGTATCCTGGACAATGTCATGCTCATGCGGCAACAGAGCGGGTCTTCCTCGAACAAATCCTCAGCCGACGATGGCTATGAGGCCAGCGGACCTTCGGCGGAAGAATCTTCCTCAATTGATGCAGATGACGGCTGGGGAATCGGGACTGCCTTGACTGCCGACCAAGGTTCAATAAGAATAATGTTCGACAATGAACCTGCCCCGGCACAAAATGGTCTGCAACATGAGCACCAGCCGAACGAGTTCCATGCAATCGGACACGACCATGGTAACGGCGCTCTTCAGGATGAAGCCGCGAACAGTCAAGCGCAGAGCCATGACGCTTTCACGGCCAATGGCTGGACCGAGTCCCCTGATCGCGAGGAGTTCCAAAACAGCGAACTTCAGGAAACACCTCGAAAGAACGACAACCGACAGGATACGCTCAAACCGGCGGCTTTCCAGCCTGCGACCGCCATAGCCGTTACTAGCGACGATGTCGTACCCAACACTGCCATTTCCCGGGCATTGGACGAGTACAACACCACTGGCGTCATCGCACCCGATTTGTTGCGCGAGATGGAGAAGCACTCAGTCGACCTCGAGAGGCTGTCTCACAACGGCGGTTCGGACGCGATCATGATCCAGAACTTGTTGGATAGCATCGCGAGCCAGCGATCAATGACACCGCCTCCCTTGGACGAACCGTCTCGAAGCAATTCTCAGTATGATCTGCCGGCTGTCACGCCTGATACACCACCGGACGCGGATATCACGATGGGCACGGCTGTCGTGTTTGGTCGCGAGGATGACGGGTTCCGCAATTTCGGCCGCACCGAGGATGTGGACAATCAAGGTGAAGACGGTCTTCAACCTCCACCTGAGGTGCATGTGCAGGAGGACGAAGATGATTTCGCAACCCAGATCAGGAAGGCGAACGAGCAGTGGGAGAGGAAGCAACGCGGTGAGGAGGACACGGAGGATGCGCAGGACGAATTCAGGCCGCCGACTCCCCCTCCCAAGGACTTGGGCTACACTCCAAGGTCCAGCACCGGCCCTACGAACGAGTCAATCTCTGCCAATCTCATGACTGAAGGCTTGCGCATATCGACCTCCGGCCAACTCGATCTGTCGCAAATCCACGCCGCAGGGGACAGCGCGAAGAACAGTGTCACCGACTCTGCTCCGCCGTCTCAGCTGCCGTCGCCAGGCTTTGCGCCTCCGCTGCCGAACCATGCCCCGCCGCCACCTCCGCCTGTTCCAGCACTTCCCAATGGCATGTCTGAAGCGCCGCATATCCCTGCTCCGCCCATGGAGAGAGCTTCTAGTGAGGCGTCACCGCGTCTTCTCAAGAATCTGTGGGGCCCCAGTCCTGGCTCGTCTCGCCCCTCTGTCGACAGCCAGCGTCACCCGCCGCCTCTTCCGAGCTCTGTGTCCATGTCATCGTTTGGTGCTGATTCTACCCGTGTTCCCTCCCTGGATGTGGGACGCGACAGTAACGGCAAGCCCGTGAAGACAGCCTCGCCCGGCCCTGAGCAGAAGCGGCTGCAGAAGCGCCGGCACGTCATCATGGAGCTGCTGAACACCGAGAACAGCTATCATCAGGACTTGAAGATCATAGAAGACATCTACAAGGCTACTGTCGACGACTTCGTCAGCGCCGAGGACAAGAAGACGCTGTTCGGCAACTGCGACGAGATCGAGCGTTTCTCGCTGAAGTTCTACGACGAGCTGCGGAAGGCTGTGACGTCGATCTATCAGCCTTCGAAGAGCACGCGCTGGCACGGCAAGCGCGGGAGTATTTCTACGACTCAGAGCGACGGCACGAATTCGAGCTCTGAGTCTGTTGACGAGGAGAAGGACCGTGGCACGACGATCGGCAAGTGCTTCTTGGAGAACCTCAATTACATGGAGTTGATCTACGGCAACTACCTCAAGAACCACGACGCCGCCAACCAGAGGCTCTCGGCTCTCCAGAGCAATCCTACAGTCAAATGCTGGCTGGATGAGTGCCACAACAACGCAAGCGATATCACCTCGGCGTGGGACTTGGATTCTCTCCTTGTCAAGCCTACGCAGCGCGTTTCCAAGTATCCTCTCATGCTGCAGCAACTTCTCGACTCTACACCGAGCGATCACCCGGATCACGATGCGCTCAAAGCCGCATCGAAGGATTCCATCGCCATGCTCACTCGAATCAACGAGGCGAAGAAGCGGGCGGATCTCGTCGAGCAGATGATCGGTCGCAACAAGGGCAAGGAGTCCGACGTCCGCACTGGCCTAGCCAAAGCCTTCGGCCGCCGGACGGAGAAGCTGAGGGAACGTGTCGGCATCAACGAGGCTTTCCAAGACGCGGACTTCGACGCCCTCGCGCACAAGTTCGGCGGACACTACATCCGGCTGCAGATCTGCATGCGCGACGTCCAAGACTACGTCAACCAGGCCAGCAGGGCGGTCGAGCAGATCAATGCATTCGCCACCGCGCTCGAGGCCTACGGTGACGTCTCGCACGGCAGCCTGCCTGAGGTTTCGAGCAAGTGGCGTCGCTACGGGCATGCCATTCGCGATCTGACCGCAGTCGCTCTGGCGGAGCACAAGGCGACCCTGCACAAACGCGTCGTCGCGCCTATGATCGCCTGCATCAAGCTGCACGAGAACCCCCAGGCCGCCATCGCCAAGCGCAAGAAGCGGATCGTCGACTACGCGCGGTGCAAGTCGATCGAGAAGCGCGGCGAGAAGCCCGACAAGAAGACTGCTGAGGCCGCCGATATGTACGTCGCGCTGAACGACCAGCTCAAGCTCGACCTGCCGAAGCTCTATGAGCTGACTGGCTCGCTGGTCCGCGCGTGTCTCAATTGCTTCCTGGACATCCAGCTCACGTGGCAGGATACGTGGCAGAAGAAGCTGCGGCCTTTGATCGAGGAGGCCGACATTCCTCTCAGCCTCCAAGATATTGGTCCTGCTTTCCACGCGGACTATGAGATCGTGAGGTCGAAGATCATGGAGCTGAACATCGTCAATGGCTCGGCTATTGCGAATGCGGACAACTTCTTGTCGCCTACGAACACTATTATTGGCGACTCTGACTCTGGCTATAACAAGCGGCCCTCGACTTTGAGCAGCTCTAAGCGAACACTGTCAATGGGCAGCGAGGGCTCACCCAATTTGCACACGCCCAGCTCGAGCCAGAGGCAGAGCGGCATCAACACCCCCGACACCGCCGCCATGGAAGCCGCACTGCTACCAGGTGGGGGCCGCATGCGCTCCAGTTCCTCTGTCTCAACCCGCGGCTTCTCAGCAGCCAACTCCAGCTCCTCCTCCACCGCCAGGCAATGGTCCAACTCTATCAACACCTCCGGCCTCTACCCCTCAACCTCCACCACAACCTCCGGCCGCCCCTCAACAGCCAACCAGCCCAGCCCCACAACCGCCTTCCTCTCCCCGCGCCCAAGCGTCGACAACCCGCGCTCACCGCGCCCCTCCAGCAGCCAAACCTACTTCACCGCCCGCGGCATGGACGACATCCCCTCCCACCGCTTCAGCGGCATCTTCTCCTCCGCCATGCCCCCCTCCGACACCAGCCCCGACCTAACCCTCGTCCCCACCTCCTCGACCATCACGCCCTCCGCCCCGCAACAGCAAACCTCAAGCAACCCCCGCCCCGCCTCCTCGACTTCCACCCTCTCCACCTCCCGCTTGCCCGCCACAGACAGCACCTCCGTGCTCTTCGTCTGCGCCTCGCTCTTCGAGTTCAACATCGACAAGGCGCGCAAGGAAGGGGGATACCCGTACCTGACGTACGTGCAGGGCGAGGTCTTCGACGTCGTCGCGCAGAAGGGCGAACTTTGGCTGGCGAAGAACCAGGACGACGCGGGGAATAGTCTCGGCTGGATCTGGGAGCAGCACTTTGTGATTTTGTCGCAGGATTAGGTTTGGGGAGGGGTTTGATGGCGATGCGTTGAGGGAGGAGGGAGGAGGGAGGAGGGAGGAGACGGGGGTTGACGACGAGGGGTCTTGGGGGTTTTTTGTTTTTTTTTGGGCTCTGGTTTCGGGCTTTGCGTTTCGAGCGCGGGTTTTCCCTTTCTGCTTTTTTTTCCCCCTGGCTTTTGTTCGCGTTTTGGAGCGAGAACCCTAAGCGTGCGGACCTGCCCCTAGCGCGAGGGAGGAGGCGTGACCCGATGCGGCACTCTTCTCTCTTTCTTCTTTTGCCGATGCTTTCCTACCGAAGGGTTTCTTTACTACGCACGCAGGATACGAGCATCAGTCGTCACACATGGGCCAATCGACACACACACCCACACATACAGAGACCGCGAGGCGACCGGGAAGGCGAACAAAGGGTAATGCTTTTTTTTTTCTTTTTTTTTTTCTCTTTTCTGTGCTTTGATTTGGTTTGGCTTTGGGGTTTGGCGTTGCAAGGGGGGTTTGTGCACAGATGCGAATGGAATCGGGAATCGGGGCTTGGAATTGATCGAGAGGGTTCACTGGTGGGATGGGACGGAAAGTCCAGGCGTGGATCGTGTACATTATTTGGCCCGGCGAAAGGCAGGAAGGAGAGGAGAGGAGCGGAGTGGGTTGGGAAGGAAAGGATGAATGGCGGGCAGAGTATACATACATGTGAATGGGCCCCTGTGTATCGGAACCGGGAATGGCACTTTTTTTCGGGACTTGTGAACTCCTCCATCTGATCTTCAAACCCATCGCGCTAATGCTGTTGCCGCACCGTCGACGGATGCCCTGGTTTCCCGCTCAAGCACACCCGCCCGGGTCTTCGCTCCGTGAGTGGGGATGTCGAGGGGCCAAGTGAACGCCGAATTTGTGCACTCCTCAGACCAAATGGATGTGCCCATCGGCCGGCAGGTCGTCGGGGAACATGCGGACGCCCCGATCTCGTCCGCGACGACGGCGTTAGCTGGCTCGCTGCGCTCTTCGTTCTTGGGGTTTTGAGGCGGAAGGGCGCTGTTGTGCGTTGGTCGGATGCGGAGGCGGGCTGCCGGTCTGAGTTGCACGTGATGAGGGCGGGATCTGTGTTGGGATGGAGATGTGGATGTGAGTTCAACTACGGACGGGAGAAGGAATGGATGAGAGGGGGAGGTGCTGGGGGTTGGGCCGGAGGAGAGGGGATGCTCCAGAGCGGTGCAGATGAAGACCAAGATGAGGGCGGCCAATCGTTTGAACTTGGAAGATGTACAGTATCGAGGCATCTACATGATCTTACTGAGCCGCACCGGTGCGGTTGAGATAAGACAGTGCAGTGAAATGCAGGAAGAATAGACGGGACTGCCTCTATATGTGCTTGTGCTTGTTGAACAGACTGCGAGAGTACAAGAAACACGGCCGAACCCCCTGAGAGCGCATTCTGGGGCAACATCTACAAAGGGACTCGAAAACGCCTCTGGGTGATTTGAGATTCTTCCAATTCGAGCCTCCTCCAATTCTCACACTGCAGCCTTCCGTCCGCGCCTGAACGCCTCCCCTAGCCCCACCTGCACGAGGGCCCAAGACTCGGTGAAGCTCTGCTTGCAGCGCTGGTGGCGGCACGCTCAGCCCTGCCTAGTCGCTGTCGCTATCGCTGTCGCTGTCGGACTCTGGCGCACGAGAAATGTGCAGACCGACGAGCCGCGCGGTCTGCGGCGTCATGGCTCGCAGGTTATCTCGAGCGACGGCGGCAGCGTTCTTCGAAGCCGGCAGCGTCTGGCGCGAGCTGTAAGCTGCCGGTTTCCCGTGGTGCGGCGAGCGCTGGGCGGCAGGGCTGGACGAGCGAGTGGCTGCGGCGCTGCTGGCGGGCTTCGCGGTGTGCGACGAGCCCTTTTGGTGATGCTTGTCTGACGACTTGTGGCTCGGGGGGTTACTGGGCTTCTTAGAAGGAGCGTGGTGGCGTGAAGTGGCGCTGCTCGTGCCGCGGCCGGAAGAGAGGGCGTCCGGGTCTGGCGTTTTCGTTAGCGGGGGGAGTACAATTGTGGTATTCGCCCTATAGGCGAGACGGGAGGCTTACTGTTGCGCAGGAATGATTCGTAATCTGTGGACTCGTTGCGGCCGTTGCTGGAGCCCCTGGCCCACGTGCCGACATGCTGCAGATCATTCCGTTCGCGCTCGCGGCGACAAGGTGTGCAGAATGTCGTTGGGTCGTGTCTGCAGTGCATTGATTTGCTGGGACGGGAAGACATTGTGTTGTAGCTGGCGGATGTTGATATAGGCTTGGTAGATCGTGGTGTGTTGGTGATTGTGATGTCTCGTCGTAGTATTGCTAACAATCAGAGTTGTTCGGTTGAGTGATGAAAGTCGAGAGGGTTTTCTCGAGGACCAAG
This sequence comes from Cladosporium halotolerans, assembly GCF_011745625.1. Classification (NCBI taxonomy): domain Eukaryota; kingdom Fungi; phylum Ascomycota; class Dothideomycetes; order Cladosporiales; family Cladosporiaceae; genus Cladosporium; species Cladosporium halotolerans. The sequence continues at coordinate 381,874 of NW_027191458.1, forward strand.
TCATTCTTATACCTGCGACCCGGGCGGTCGCCCGGATGAGAGGGCGCATTTTAGGAAGGGCGACTCGCGAGGGCGTTGTGCCCAAGCAGGGCGTTGTCACAAGCGCGCTCTTCGACTAGATCCAGGGCGTGGAGCACAAGCTTGAAATGAACATCGAACCATCGTCACATCATTGTGATAGTATCCAGCCTCATGTAACGACAACTCTCCGGATACACCGCACATGGCATCCACTTTTTCGCGTTGCGCGTGATTATATCAAAGGAGATCACCGTGGGAGGGTCGGTGTGCTCCGGACAATCCGGTCCTGGTGAGGCGTTGTTGCTGCACGCTGCGGAATCAGTCGTAAAGTGCATGCCCAATCGTGAACGACCAGCTGCTCTAGCTCTGGCGAGGGAACGAAAGAAAGACGAGCTTGTTTTCGTGGCACGCGGAACTGAAAGCAGAGGAAGGGGAGCGTTGGTGTCACAACATTGTTCGACGATAGTTCAGCAGGATTTCGCCAGGGGTCCGTCCGAGATGCTGCAGGCTGCGTTGAGCAAGCTGTTTGCGATAGCACAGATCATGCGAAACAGGCCTAATCAGAGTGAGATCGACAGCATTGGCGAGCCATTACGAAGCGCACGTGCAGTTGCTCTGCTGACGAGCATCTTCTGACTGATTCCTTCGATTGCTTCTCGAGGATCCGTCCCATGGGAGCAAGGATAGCCTGGGCTTCCACGCGGGTACAAGCATCGGGTCGGGAAGTCGCCGAATGGGCGTGCATGCGCGCACGACCTTAACTCAACTTCGCGGAGGCGCTCAATTTCGCCAGTCGGCGACGGATTGAGTCTTCCAGAAGCACGCAGAATGCGCGTAATTAAGCCTCTTCGCGCACGTGTGCGCCTCAACCAAGCGGCGAGAGTGGCAAAACAGCCAATGTCCACATGGCCTCGTGCTCGGAAGTCGGATGGGCATTGCCAAGGTCTTGTTAACGATGTTACCTACTTCACTCGTCAAAACAGACCCTGCATCAGACCATGTGGTGTGGCCACACGAAGCAAGAAATCCTGCGGCTGTGTGCAGGCCCCAGATGCTCATTTGACGCCACGGTCCAGGAACATGCCCTACTGACTGCCATGCTGGTCTCAGAGTCTGACATTTTGCCATGTGTGGGCGTCGTCCATGGCGCCGGTGGCGGCCATTGATCTCCTAGGATAGGACGAGGTAACGAGGTAAGCGAGCCGGCTCGCGAAGTATGGGTCGGCTATCAACGTGGGCGCCGGCTTTTTGACAGACGCTGACACTGCCTCCATGCAGCCACTGCCCTGAATGGCAGTCACGATAGCAGTCCGCGTCGGGGAACGTTCAGTTCGACGCGAGTGGAACGCGCCTGATCCACTCTTGTGGCTTGGGACTCTCAATCAAGCGATTTTCGTGCTACCTGCTCGGTTAATCGAGCCCGGGCATGAATGTTGCGAAGTATGTTTTGCTCACGCTTGCCAGAAGCGTAGGGAGTTGCATTCTGACAGCTGCTGCTCGGCTGCTTCGTGTGACAGTCTAGAAGGATGGCTAATGCCCAACAATGCGGCACTGCTCGTTCCAAGGACGTAATGAGACTGGGCTTGACCTAGCGCAAAGGACAGTCGTTGCGGCCTGAAGGTTTCCCGTGTTCCACGAGTGGACTCTGCAAGGCTTCAATAGCCGACGAAAGTCGATGTATGAGCCAGATGACGCGCGTAGGGGCAGTGCTGATGCCTTGTGTTGCTCTTGGGCTTGGACGATGTTTAGTAGGATCAAGAGTCTATGCAAGTGCGGTTTTTGATTTGAAGACATGTTGAGATTGGCGGCTTTGGCGGAACAATGGCCGATGATTTGCATTCTTTCGAGCTAGGGATTGGAGCAAACATACCCTAGTCTACTCACCTGCTTTGCAAGCACATCAATGCAAGAAGCTGTTTTAACGCAATAGCTCCAGCACGAAAAGTGTTAGTCGCTTGGAACCTTATGCAGTCCGGCCAAGAGCAGTGCAAGCCCAATGGTGGCTTGTCGTTGGGTCAGGCGAATACGAAGGTGGATGTTGTGAAGCCAGCGACCTCACCTCATCCCTTTGCCAAGAAAGCGGACGGCCCCGGTGCAAATGGGACCTGAGGCACCCACATCAACATCTCCGAGACACCAACACTATAACGATTTAGCGAGAGTCAGTATCTGCAGAGTGATCAGTAAACAGATGTCATGCTCGATTGACCCTTCAATTGGCATCCTCCGTGCTCGAATCAATGCTTCAGACACCTCAATTATGACTATCTCCAGGACATAGTGGGCCTTACACTGGACTTAACGAATGGTCCACATCACGAAGCGAATGTGCAACAGTGTGCTCGAGAGACACGAGGCGGACGTCTGTCGATCGGTGCATCATTCTGCTTCGTCGTGGCATTGCCTGGTGTAGCATAGAACCATCGGTCGCTCCGACACCGCATACCTGCATGAGAACGGAGCCCGGCCCGGCCGCAACACACCTCACGGCGTGCGCGAAGTTTGATCCGAGCGAGACGGGATGGCTTGGGTGGCGGCACGCGTGGGTGTGGAGGACTTTCTTTGGAGCATCCCTTTCGCGGTAGAGCACGCGACGCAGGCTTCATAGCAGGCATCAGAGCTAATCAGATTGCACGAGGTAGTCGGTGCGCTCGTCCGAATGTTCCTCATCTTCGAGACCGTAGAAGGGCGGTCACTAGAAGCTGGCTGAGAGGTAAATGGGTCAGGCAAAGCTCATTGTGATTCCCAGGCGAGGAAGACACTTGAATCGCTAGACGTTGGCCGATCTTCGCAATCCTCGTCAGATACTACTCTGCAGTGAGCCATCGATCAATCGGGCATTTCTGTAGTAGCCTTGCAAACAATCCCCTGAGGGAGAGCCTCAGCTTGTACAACATCCTCCGACGCACTAAGGTAAGCAGCAGCACCAATAGTGAATGAAGACGAGTTCGTGAAGCAGGCTGTCCGCTCTGAAGAGATCAATTGACTTTTCATACCTATGCATCCAGTGGTATATCCGTACAAACAGCAACGCCAGGCCAACTCGCAACCAACACACGCCTTAGGCTCCACTATTTGCTGCCGTTAGCGCCCTCGTGCTTCTCCATATTGTGGCCCAGCTTCTCCCTGCGCGCCGCAACAGCAGCCGCCAGCTCCGCGAGCACCTTCTCGGTGTCCTCCCAGCCGATGCAAGCATCAGTGATCGAGACGCCGTACTTGAGGCCCGCCTTGCCCTCGGCGGGGACCTTCTGCGCGCCCTCGTTGATGTTCGACTCGATCATGACGCCCATGATGGCGGTCTCGCCGGCGCGCATCTGCGCGGCCAGGTCCGCGGCGACCTTGGGCTGGTTCTTGTGGTCCTTGAGCGAGTTGCCGTGCGAGCAGTCGACCATGAGGCGCGGGCGCAGGCCCTTGGCCTCGAGGTCGGCCTTGGCCTCGCCGATGGACTTGGCGTCGTAGTTGGTGCCCTTCTTGCCGCCGCGCATGATCACGAAGCAGTCGTTGTTGCCCGCCGTGCCGACGATGGCGACGTTGCCGGGCTTCGTGACGGAGAGGAAGTGGTGCGGGTGCTTGACGGAGCCGATCGCGTCGACAGCTACGCCGAGCGTGCCGTCGGTGCCGTTCTTGAAGCCGACGGGGAAGGAGAGGCCGGATGCCAGCTCGCGGTGGACTTGGGACTCGGTAGTGCGGGCGCCGACGGCGCCGACGGACAGCAGGTCGGCGGTGTACTGCGGGCTGATGGTGTCGAGCATCTCGCTGGCTAGGGGCATGCCCTTGGTCGTCAGGTCGAGGAACATCTGCCTGGCCGTGCGGAGACCCTTGTTGATGTTGAAGGTGTTGTCGATGTCCGGGTCGTTGATCAGGCCCTTCCAGCCGACGGTGGTTCTGGGCTTCTCGAGGTAGCTCCTCATGACGATGAGCAAGTCATCCTCGTATTTCTTCTTGAGCTCGAGCAGACGATCGCAGTATTCCAAGGCCATGGCGGGGTCGTGGATCGAGCAGGGGCCGATCACGACCATCAGCCTTCTCTTCTCATCCACGCCGTGTACGACCTCCACCGCCTCTTTGCGAGACTGAACGACGACTTCCCGCGACTTGGGCGTCTGGCGGATCTCATGCTGAAGAAGATCAGGCGGGGTCAGAGGGGTCATGCCCCGGATGCGCCAGTCCTCCACGCTATCCTGGTCGCCGACCGACTTGTTTGGGAAGAAGAACTGCGTGCATGGTCAGTCTCTTGGTGTTCTGCACAAGCGACATTATTTGCAATGCTGATACCCCACTTGATGGAGCGGCAGCTGGATGTGATCGTACCTCAGCCATGGTGGAACAGACGGTCTACTGTTACAAACAAGCAGTGAGATTTAGATGATTGATGAGTAGTTCACGAAGCAAAAACAGTCTCAGCAGCAGAGAGCTGGAATGCGGCTCAAAATATAGCCCAGGTCTGACTCCAATGGGCGCTGGATGACTCCGCCGCGAATCGAAGGGCCCTCAATGGCTGCAGCAGCCAGGGCCAGGCGCGCCATGACGTGCGCCTGGTGAGGAACGCGCCGACAGAAACGCCGTCTCGTACCTTATCCCATGTGACAGCGGCCCTGCAGATTGGGCGGACACCAAACACCGCGTGCAACAACACAATGAACGGCCTCGTGGGATATGGCAGCAGCGACGAAGAGGAAGACGACGTCCTCCCAGAGAGACCGGCAAAGGTAGGCCACTGCTAAGAAATCTCGACTGCGAAGACGCGGATACCTACTAACGATGCGCGCATGCTAGGTAGCGAAGACGAGCGACAATGCGCCAGACCGCCTGACCGCACCTCTAAAGAGTACAATCGAACCAAAATCATCCCACCATTGCGACCTACTAACCACTCACCCAGCACCCACCGCCCACCCCAAAGCTTCAATCGAAACGCAACCCCTCCAAGCGTCAACAATCAACCCATCCGCCGAACCTCAAAACACACCACCGCTACAACAACCCACCGCTCCCACCCAAGAACTAGCCCCAGGCGCAGCCCCCGGCCCCTCCGCCCTCCCCACCACCTCACACTCCCCAACCGACCCCGCTTTCTCCCCCTACACCTTCACGCGCCAACGCCTACGCGACCTCACAATGCCGCCCGTCCCCAACTTCTCCCTCCCCTCCCCGCCCTCCCCACCGCCCCCAAACTCCGAACCCGCCGCCCTCCTCTCGCAAACGACGAAACAATTCGAGCGCTTCCTCGCCCTCAAAGCGCAGCACACGCACTTCAACTCCCGGCTCGCGGCCTCTGCCTCGCTGCGGAATCCGAGCTTGCTGCCGAAGCTGCTGGAATTCGCGGGGATAGAGGGGCTGGAAGCGTGCGAGAGTTCGCTGGCGGAGGGGCTGGGGGTGCCGGTTGAGTGGCCCGGGGCTTGCTTTGTGGAGGGGTTGGTGGGGGGGAATGAGAGGAGGGAGGGGAGGAGGAGGGAAAGGGAGAGGGGGAGGGGGGTGGAGTTTGTTGCTGCGAAAACGGAGGGGAAAGATGGGGTGGCGGGTGGGGGGAGGAGGAGCAAGTTTGACACGTGAAGCGAAGGAAGGGAAGGGGGGAGAAGGGACGGCGAGGGAGAGGAATATGTACGTGCGCATGGTTGGTTGGACCGCATGGGCCGGAGAGATAACAATGTATCATTCACAAAGTTACGGACGCACAATGGCCCGTTCTCGTTCGAAACGTAGCTCAAGCGCCTACGACTGCTTGGCGAGCAGCTCCGTCTTGCCGTCCACCGCGCCCTCGGGCAGCGTCGCGACCTTGTCCTTGAACAGCTTCTCCGCCTGCTGCCAGACGCGGACGTTCTTCCAGTCCTTCAAGCCCATCAAGCTAGGCAGCAGCGCAGCGCTGAAAGCCTCGGAGGCCTCGCGGGGCAGCAGGCTGGGCAGGTGGTCGATGCTGATGACGCTGAGGGGCAGGCCGTTGCTGCCCTCGGGCAGCGGGACGGGCACGGTGGGCTCGCTGAAGGTGGTGTTGATGTCGTAGATGGGGATGGGGTTGTGCGGGTTGGTGGTGTCGCAGGAGACGTCGCAGACGACGCTGAGGCGGCGGGAGGCGGCGGAGAGGGACTTGGCGTCGATGAAGGGCGGGATCTTGGCGGAGAGGTAGATGCAGTTGACGAAGACGTCGGACTCGATGATCTCCTGGTAAGGGCCGGGCTTGGCGGAGGTTTCGGGGAGGTCCCACTTCTGAGGATAGGGTTAGTCTGTAGAGAGTGCAGGAGTGAAGCCGAATTGACTTACGATGATGTCCTCGAGGCCAGCGCGGACACAGAGGTCGACGGCACCACGACCGCAACGACCGAGAGCACCAATTACAAGAATACGAGGGTAGTGGCCGGCCTTGGCCTTACCCTCCTCGACGGCCTTCTTAACGTCGGCGATCAGAAGGTCCTCGTTCTCATAGCTGGAGACGCCAGGAAGAGGCTCGTCCTTGCCGTGGGTGAGCTGCCAGGCCCAAGTGCGGAGAGCCAGGGCAGCACCAGCGAAACCGGCGTGCTGTAGTGTTGTTAGATTCGTTCGGTGGCGTTGTCGATTGAGAGACTTACGTAGCCAAAGGCAGCAACACGGCGGCCATTCTCTGTGACATTATTAGTATCAAGGCTCTTGGCCATCTTTACAGAAATACGTACCGTCCTCAAGGAACTCGAGATCCAGGAGAGTGCCGTTGCCCCTGGGGAAACGGCCAAGGACGGTGTCCCAGCCGCCCTGGCCCTTGTAGCCTACGACTTGTTAGATTCGTTTGTGGAAAGATGCAATGGCTCCGGAAAAATGCGGAATAGTCACTCACAGTGTGCGAATTGAACGTGCTGGTATGAGTGTCAGCCAATTGTCTAACGTAACTTATTTATTGATCACTAACAGTGTGCTTGAGAGGGAAATCCTCCTCAGGAAGCTCCTTAAGACCAATGATAATATGGTCGCTAGGAACATCCGTCCACGAGCCGGTAGGAACAAGAGAAGCACCAGTGCCCTCGTACTCCGAGTCCGGGAAGATGCTCAGAGGCGACCTCTCGACGTTGACAGTGTAACCGGCATCGACGAGCTTCTTAGCGATCGTAGGCGTGATAGCCGTACGGTGCTCGAGGGGCTTGGTCTCGGCTCTGACGTGGAGGATTGTTGACGACATTGTGGAAGTGTGGATGTGGGTAGTATTGGAGATCAATCGAACGACTCCAATGGCAGTTGTACAAGTAGTTAACTAGCTTACGTCCCGCCCACCGCGATGCGTCACTCACGCGCGGGCCAAAAAATGTGAGGTGACTGGTCCCTATATCGGCCGCTCGTTGGCTCGCTTGCCGCGGCCGGCCCGCCGCGTTCCCTCCTCCGCCCGCAGGCGCTCAGGCCCGCGCGCAAGAAAATAAAACTCGCGCGCGGCCGCGCCCTTCTCTTCCCTTTTCCTTTCTCCATGAACAACGCAAATAACAACACTGCCTTTAAAAGCATTTTCGACTCGAGAGCCGCCTAACAGGTGATGCTCCATGACGACGAAAACCGTCTGTGCTAGTGGAGAACGACTTTTCAGAGGATCTTGGGTGCCGTCCGCTCCTCGTCTTTTTCGACAATGGAGTGGAGGGCAATGATCAGCTGTACAGTCCCTTTTTGTAGCAGCTTTGCTATGTAGTTTTGGCGTCTTGATGATGCTGTGCGTGTACTCCCTGCTTTCGCCGGCGGCGCACGCTTGGCAAATGTCGCTGGGCAACCGAGTGTCCCGAGCCGTCGAGCGAGCACTTACGAGAAGCTTGTTCTCGACGGCTCGATCTTGTCGTTTGCGGCCCCACGTGGCCAGAAACTCAATGCATGTGCTTGAGCAGTGCAGAGGAGAGCCACGCAGAAGTACCGTACTGCGCCATGGGGTCAGGTGTGCAGCCGTGCTGCTTCAAAATACCATGGCGCGAAGACAGGAGAAAACGAGCCTGAGGATCACCTTGTACGGGTGTAGGCTATGGACTCTGCAGAGCAGCAGAGTGCACGAGCTGCGTATGCTATTTGCAAGACATCGTCGAATGGATAAGTGCGTGCATTCACATCGCGCTGTCCGTCACCTCATGTATAGCAGTCACTTGGCATATGACAGCTTCCATGACGATGTTTTAATCTATGTCTGATTGCGCAGGACGTTTCCTTGTTCTTGAAGAAATGACAAGGACCAGGTCAAGGGACTGCAAGTCGCAAAAGCCGGGTATTTGGTAGGGCTAGGAGGATTCAGCAGGATCGCAGGCAAGCCTCGAAAGGGAAACAGCCGCGAGCCAGCCATTGGCTCGACTGCTGAGCTCTAGAATTTGAGAAGCTTCTTCTGAGAGGGATTGACTTTTTGGAAAAACATGGGAATGTGTGTGCCACTGCGAGGCGTCCAGAGCGAGCTTGAAGGCCGGAGAACCGTGAGGCTGAATGTCTCAAGCCACCGAACCTTTGGTTAGGCGAAAAAGCGTGAAGATCAAGCAATCCAGCTTCACGCCCATGCTGAAGGCGCTGCTGGGGCGTCTCGCTGTAGAACACGGACCATTTCAACCAAAAACAGTACAGAAGTAAACAGAAGGAGATCTCCACACCCCGTCGCCACTATTGCTACGCTATGCCGTGGGCTAGTCCAACAATAGCGGCGCTCAGCCGAGGTGTTCTGGAAGCAGACGCTTGAAGCAAAAGTTCGGCAGCGCCGTTGGGCACCAGACGACGTCTTCGCAGCGCCGGGAGAGGACGTCACATGGAACGGGAGCGCGCTGTTGCCAGGAATAGGGTGGAGCATGGACATCGATGCTAGTATAACGAACAGAACAACGGTGCAGTCGTATTCGGATGCCGGCAGGCGGTGCTCTGGGAGGGCAAACACGAGTCGACTGCGATCGCGGTGACGAAGGTGTTGTGGCTGTTCAGGGCTTGGCGGGCCTGAGAATAGAATGGCGTGGATGGCTCCGTCGGTTCCTGGCGCTAGGCCGACGGCACGGTTGTCGCCAGCGACGCGCGAGTGGCGCGCTTAGAGGGGTCTGGTCTCTGTTTGCGGGTGGACGCCCTGCGGTTGACAGCAGGGCGTGCGATGGCTCTGGCTCTGCGGTATGCAAACCGGGCACGCACCCGCAGCCTGCAGGCCCCAGCGCGGCCGTGGCGAGCGGCGGAAATAGACACGGTGGGCGAATGCCAGGTACTGCACCGTAGGGAGTGGACGACGGGGCGATCAAGAGGCTGCGGACAGCAGGGATGGCGGGTGCGTCGGCGGCGATCGCTCAGGGCAGCGCCAGCAGTCTCGTGTCGACGTGCGCAGTACTAGGAGTGAATGCTCGGCGGGCTCGCATGGTGAAACGCGCATGGTTTCGAGGGCGCGGCGGGTCACGTGGATGGCGTCGCGGTAGCTTGGGACAACGGGCGGCGCGGTGGAGTGGCTCGAGTGGACAGGCTGTTGTTTTGCTGTGGTCTGCGGGCTGCCGCCGGCCGGACCCTGCGTCGTAGCAGCTGCACCACCCTCTGCCCGCGCCGCCAGACACCACCCGACGACTACAAGACGAGCCCGCCCGCACCGCTCGCACCCAGCCTTCCTCCCCCATCTGCCCTCCATCCCGCCCGTTCGCTTCCCTTCGCCGTTGCTTGTCTTTCTGCCAGCGCTCACGACCGCTTACGAATCTTCTATCTGCCGCAAGCCACTCGCTGAGCCTCATCCCACCCACCCCACTCCCCACCGCCGCCCTCCGCCGGGCCTGCTCCAGACCGCTTGGACCGCCCTGCCGCGCCATTGACCTGCTTCTCCCGCGCCCACCACCCTCTCTCCCTCCCACAAACACACACCACAACCAGCCAACATGTGCGGCATCTTCGGCTACATCAACTACCTGGTGGAGAAGGACAGGAAGTTCATCCTCGACACCCTCGTCAATGGTACGTGGCTCCAATCGCCGGACCCGAGCCCGCAATCCCAGCTGACCTTTCCTCTCTGCAGGCCTCTCCCGTCTCGAGTACCGCGGCTACGACTCTGCAGGTGTCGCTGTCGATGGCGACAAGAAGAACGAGGTCTTCGCGTACAAGGAGGTTGGCAAGGTTGCCAAGCTGAAGAAGCTCATTGAGGAGGAGAAGCCCGACCTGACCAAGGTCTTCGACAACCACGCCGGTATCGCACACACCAGATGGGCCACCCACGGCCCGCCCAGCAGGGTCAACTGCCACCCCCACCGCTCCGACCCCAAGTGGCAGTTCGCCATTGTCCACAATGGTATCATCACCAACTACAAGGAGCTGAGGGCTCTCCTCGAGTCCAAGGGCATGCGCTTTGAGACCGAGACCGACACCGAGGCCATTGCCAAGCTGGCCAAGTACATCTTCGACGAGCACCCCAGCCTCGACTTCACCAGCCTTGTCAAGGCCGTCGTCAAGGAGTTGGAGGGCGCTTTCGGTCTGCTCATGAAGAGCGTCCACTTCCCTGGCGAGGTTGTCGCTGCCCGCAAGGGTTCTCCTCTCGTCATCGGTGTCAAGACCCAGAAGAAGATGAAGGTCGACTTTGTTGACGTCGAGTTCGCCGAGGACGGCCAGGCTCTCCCCGCCGAGCGTGCCAGCCAGAACGTCGCTCTTAAGAAGGGCAACGACCTCCTGTCTGTGCCTGGTCTCTCCGCCGACAAGTCCCTCCTCCACCGCTCCCAGTCTCGCGCTTTCCTGTCTGACGACGGAATGCCCCAGCCGACCGAGTTCTTCCTTTCCTCTGACCCCTCCGCCATCATTGAGCACACCAAGAAGGTGCTCTACCTCGAGGACGACGACATTGCGCACATCCACGAGGGCCAGCTGAACATTCACCGTCTGTCCAAGACTGACGGCACCAGCAACGTCCGTGCCATCCAGACCATCGAGATCGAGCTCCAGGAAATCATGAAGGGCCGCTTCGACCACTTCATGCAGAAGGAGATCTTCGAGCAGCCCGAGTCCGTCGTCAACGCCATGCGTGGTCGTCTGAACGCTGAGGAGAAGACCGTCACACTTGGTGGCCTTAGGCAGTACATTAGCACCATCAGGCGCTGCAGGCGTCTGATCTTCATTGCTTGCGGTACTTCCTACCACTCCTGCATGGCTGTCCGTGGTGCTTTCGAGGAGCTGACTGAGATCCCCATCTCGGTCGAGCTTGCCTCTGACTTCCTCGACCGTCAAGCTCCCGTCTTCCGTGACGACACCTGCGTTTTCGTCTCGCAGTCTGGTGAGACCGCCGACTCTCTCATGGCCCTCCGTTACTGTCTCGAGCGCGGCGCCCTGACCGTTGGTATCGTCAACGTCGTCGGCTCCAGCATCTCTCTCATGACCCACTGCGGTGTCCACATCAACGCCGGTCCCGAGATCGGTGTCGCTTCCACCAAGGCCTACACCTCTCAGTTCGTCTGCATGATCATGTTCGCTCTTTCTCTGTCTGAGGACCGCGCGAGCAAGCACCAGAGGCGTCTGGACATCATGGAGGGCCTCAGCAAGCTCCCTGACCAGTTCAAGGAGATCCTCAAGCTCGACCAGAGCATCAAGGAGATGTGCCTCAAGTTCAAGGACCAGAAGTCTCTCCTCCTCCTCGGCCGTGGCTCCCAGCACGCCACTGCTCTCGAGGGTAAGCTCCCATCATACCCCGTCACCCATCCCCCGAAACCACTAACGCACCCTCCCAGGCGCCCTCAAAATCAAGGAAATCTCCTACCTCCACTGCGAAGCCGTCATGTCCGGCGAGCTCAAGCACGGCGTCCTCGCGCTCGTCGACGAGAACCTGCCCATCGTCATGATCCTCACTCGCGACAGCATCTTCGCCAAGTCCCTCAACGCCTACCAGCAGGTCATCGCGCGCAAGGGCCGCCCCATCGTCATCTGCAACACCGACGACGAGGAGTTCCCCGGCGAGAAGACGGACAAGATCGAGGTCCCGCACACCCACGATTTGCTCCAGGGCCTGCTGAACGTCATCCCGCTGCAGCTCATGGCGTACTGGCTTGCGGTCGCCGAGGGGCTGAACGTCGATTTCCCGAGGAACTTGGCGAAGTCGGTCACGGTTGAGTAAGATAATGGAGGACGATGGCGGCCGGGCTCAGCTGGTTCTGTGCTGCGGGTAGAAGGGAGAAAAAAGAATCAAAAATTGGGGGAGCGAGATGGTTCGTGCCACGAATACAGCCTACAGCGAGGGGAGTTGCTTCTGCTTTTTGCTTTTCTGATCTTGTCCTTTTTTTCTTTTTTGGAAAGTAATTGGACACCAACTACAACAGCAGAACGTGTTGGTGGGTCCGAGGGGCGTTGATGAAGGCGCTACGCTACGATTGTTCCGGCCAGCTGCGAGCGAGACTACCTTACTACAGCGAGATACAGAATGGTTGTCTTTGTCTTTGTCTGTTGTCTTGTATGCGAAATGTGTTCCATTTGGGCTGCTTCTTTTTCATGGTCTTCTCTTTCATCCATCGCGCTTGACTCGCGTCCAGACCCAGAGCGACCACCCTTCCCGAATCCCCAACCCCGCCGGACGACAGTCATCCTGCTGCAAACGTACATAAGCAGGCAAAATCACCCGCCTACCTACCCTCCTCCTACCTTCTTAGCGACCCAACCTCTCCCCAAAACCCACAACCACATCAGCCCAAAGCCGCATGTGCAATAATCCAAGTCCCACGCCGCCGTCCCAAAGCCCCCTCCGCCCCAGCAGTCCCCTCAATGCCCGCCCCCCACCACACCCTCCGCCCCGCCACGACCGCCTCCGCCGACCACCTCCGCCTCCTCTCCTTCACCGACAGCCAGCTCCCCCACCTCCCCCCAGCCCAATGGGGCACCGAGCCGCAACTCCCCTCCCCCGCCCAGCGCGCCAAATACGCCGCCCTCGTCGCCCGCGCCGAGCGCTCCCTCGCCTGGGGCGCGCCGGGCTGGGCGCGCGCGTACGTGCTCGAAGCAGCGAGCGGCCGCGCGGTCGCGATGATGGTGCTTGAGGCGCGGGGGGCGGAGTACGCGGAGGGAGTGCTGGGGCGCGAGGGGTTCGTTTATGTCAGGCTGGTGGTGAGGGATCGCGGGGCGGGGGAGGAGGGGAGGGGGAGTGGGAGGGTGCTGGTGGGGGTTGCGGAGGGGGTTGCGAGGGAGGTGGGGGTGCGGAGGGTTTGTTTGGATGCGTGGAGGGGTGGTGGGGGTGGGCTTGTTGGGTGAGTTTTTGTTTTTTGGGGGGAAGGGGGGTGATGTTGTTGTTGCTGTGCTGATGTTGTTCACGCAGGTATTATGAGGGGCTGGGGTTCAGGTCGCTGGGGGACGTGGAGGATGAGAGTGGGTGGGCGGCGACGGTGTTGGAGAAGCGTGTGGATTGAGATCATCTGAGGTATGGGCCTTGGGCTTTGCACCACGATAGATGGATGGTCGTGAGGGCGGAGCGCCCGTTCACCCTGTCCGTGGGAAAGCCGGCAATGATGATATCCATACTGGCACCCGTGCAGGAAATGCAGTCTGATCTTTCTCAACCCGAAAGGACACACATTGCTCTTGGTAGAGCCCTTTCATTAAGTGCAACGCGTATGAGCTCTACGACGAACGGGCAGACTACAGTACGACGCGTCAGAGCTCGTGTCGATGCAAGGAGCTATGGCGACTCCGCAGATTAAGTACCATACGACCCTGTGATCTTGTCGCTCTCTGGTATATCTGTCCTTGAATAAAGGGTGCTCTTGGCCGTTGGCACATCTTGCGGCCCGAGGCGCCACCTCCCCGTTGTCACCAAGAACATGCCGGCAGACGAGGTGCCGACAGGCGCGACGCCGTCGTTCTTCATCCTTCACTGCCGCCCGTACATTGACACAGAGCAGGCAAATATACAGAGTGATCTCTCTAACAGCGACTCACGATGCCACTGTGAGATGCACTCGTATGGAAAACACGATTCCTAATGAACCGTTGAATGACAACCGCCTTCACTTCGCGCGTCTCCGCGAGAAAGCGCTATAGCGAACCACTGTTAAGAGCCCAGAGTCAACGTACCCCGTGGACACGGTACTCAGAGCATCAAGGGTCCCAACCCGCATCCGACCCTCATCTTGTTCTTCATAATGTGGCGCCGTTATGCTCACCGACCGCACCCCACGCGTCTACTGGATCGCAGGCGAGGTATAAGGTGGGCCATCATGTAACGCCCCCGGGGGCATTATCCACACCCTTCTTTTCCGCTGCACCAGGTGCGTCTCGTTGTAGAGCTCTGATCACTCGTTCGCATCCTCAGTCAACGCAATGGCAGAAATGGATATCGAAGCTATCGCCGCCCAGCGCTCGACCATCTCTGGCCACGCTTCTCAGACCTCACTCTACGTGGTGACTGTGATCTTCACCGCCGTCGCGTGCCTGGCCATCCTTGCACGTGTCTTCGCCCGCACCGTCGTCGCTAAGCAGGCTGGAACCGACGATGGCTTCATCTTCATCTCTGGTATCTTCTCGGTCGCCTTCTGCATCACCACCTACAAACAGACCGAATATGGCATGGGAAAGCACGCTTGGGAGTTCCCGCAACATGACAAGGCGGTTATCGCCATGTGGTTCTGGGCTTCGGTCTGGACGTACTATGCTGCGTTGGGTTTCACGAAGCTCTCGATTCTGTTGCAGTATCTCCGCATCTTCCCTCAGATCAACTTCAGGAGACTTTGCTTCGCCATGATCGGGTTCATCGTCTTGTGGAGTTTGTGGACTGTCGTCAGCGCGTTGGTCATGTGCGTTCCGATACATGCTTTCTGGACCGCGGAGGACTTCTTCAATGATCCGCGCTGCTTGCCGCGTTTGGAGGTGTGGTAAGTTGATTGCTGTGTCGATTGCGGTTCAAGGCCAACCAACTGACCTACGCAGGTACGCTAACGCCGCCATAAACATCGTGACAGACTGCATGACGGCGCTCCTCCCCGTCGGTGTAATCAACAGTCTCGACATGCCGCGGCGTCAGAAGAACCTGCTCCTCGGTGTTTTCGGCATCGGTCTCATGTACGTCCTTGCCGTCTCACGGCTATCGTCACACCTGTTTTCAGACGCTAACACCGCCCAGCACCTGCTTCATCTCCATCCTCCGCCTAGTCTACATCTACCCCATGGCCGTCAACCCCGACCAAACCTGGCACTCGCCCCTCCTCTGCATCTGGTCCGCCGTCGAAATGAACGTCGCCATCCTGTGCTCCTGCGCCCCGACCCTGCGCTGCCTCGTCCAGCGCTTCTGGCCCAAATTCCTCGACTCCCTCGCATCGTCCGGGCGCCGCTCCGCCCGCGACGACTCTGCCGCCACGGCCGTCGGCTCGGCTTCGAGCCTCTCGAAGACGTCATCCGATAAGTCGGTGGATGTGGCGCGGGTCGAGGCCGCGCGGGTCGAGGAGCAGCCGGCTGTCGGGATGCTTTCGTTTAGGAGGAGTTTGTTCAAGCCGTTTTCGGGTGGGGCGGTGCTCAGCTTGGCGACTTGCTATGGCGGTAAGCCGGATCTTGAGGAGATGGGGGCTCAGAAGAAGGATGATGTTGAGTTGGGCAATGGAATTAAGCCCGAGGGCATTACGAAGACGACTGAGTTGGAAATGCACTAGCTGGGGTTGAGGGGGCATGAGAGGAGTTTGGTTTGCTGTTTTGGATTGGTCGTTCATGAGATGAATGATGTTTCTTGGTGCGCCTGCAGATCTATGTGGTCGGCCATAGAAAACAAAGGCCAAATTTGGGGAGCAATCATCCACGTTGCTTGATGTGTTGATGTTGCATTGCGATATAGATTTAGAGTAATGTTTATCGTGTTAAGTGGAAGAAACCTGGAGATAGTAATTGCCCGCTGGGTCGTGCTTCAAAGCAACAATTGAGTGTTAGATCCGATCTTACCAGCCAGGAAACATGACGCCTCATCGATGCGACATGGCTGTCGTCGAAGTGTGCGAGTCAGCTGGTGACACCGCAGTCACGGCAGTGTAGTTGCTGGCGGCGTGGTCGATCAGCTCGGCGCACCTGCCCCGTTGACGCCAGGCTGCTGTTGCAAGACGTCGAGTGACGACGGCGCCACGGGACAAGCTCGCTCGCCCAAGCGGCTTCAATCACCAGCCTACCAAACCAACTGTCCCCGTCACACGTTCACCTTCTCATCAAATCTCAACGCCATCCCGATTGCATCCACTGCCTGCCAGAGATTGTAGCGATCAGCCAAAAGTCAGCGCGCGCCATCGATCGCGTGTGGAAACACATCCCCCAACAGCTACACACTGAAAGACATCGCGGACGAGATGGCTAGCGACCCGGAGAGAGATCACGCGCTGGAGGAGTACAAAAAGACGCTGCTCGAGTCGAGAGAGTGGGAGGCAAAGCTCAAGGCGCTGCGATTAGAGATCAAGGGCCTGCAGCATGACTTCGACGTTTCAGAGGACAACATCAAGGCGCTGCAGAGCGTGGGACAGATCATCGGCGAGGTGCTGAAGCAGCTGGATGAAGAGCGATGTAAGTTTTGGATACTACATGGGTAAAGATAGGATACATGGATGGAGGCTGACTGTCGTTTAGTCATTGTCAAGGCATCGTCAGGACCGCGCTATGTCGTCGGCTGCCGCTCGAAGGTCGACAAGGCGAAGCTGAAGCAGGGCACAAGAGTGGCGCTGGACATGACAACGCTCACCATTATGCGCATGCTGCCTCGTGAGGTCGACCCGCTGGTGTACAACATGTCGCTGGAGGACCCTGGGCAGGTCTCGTTTGGTGGGATTGGTGGCTTGAACGATCAGATCAGAGAGCTTCGAGAGGTCATCGAGCTGCCTCTGAAGAACCCCGAGCTGTTTATGCGTGTCGGTATCAAGCCTCCAAAGGGTGTACTGCTCTACGGTCCTCCTGGTACCGGCAAGACCTTGCTCGCAAGAGCGGTTGCCAGCGGTCTGGAGACGAACTTCCTGAAGGGTAAGCCATACTTTGATTTGTTCCTGGAAGTACGTTCCCCTTTTGCTAACACAACATAGTCGTCTCCTCCGCCATCGTAGACAAATACATCGGCGAGTCCGCCCGTCTCATCCGCGAAATGTTCGGCTACGCCAAAGAGCACGAGCCCTGCATCATCTTCATGGACGAAATCGACGCCATCGGTGGCCGCCGTTTCTCCGAAGGCACATCCGCCGACCGCGAAATCCAGCGTACGCTCATGGAGCTCCTCAACCAGCTCGACGGTTTCGACTACCTGGGCAAGACAAAGATTATCATGGCAACCAACCGCCCCGATACCCTCGATCCAGCCCTTCTCAGAGCCGGTCGCCTGGACAGGAAGATTGAGATCCCGCTGCCTAATGAGGCTGGTAGATTGGAGGTGCTGAAGATCCATGCCGCGAGTGTGCAGAAGGACGGCGAGATCGACTACGAGTCTGTGGTGAAGATGAGCGATGGCCTGAACGGTGCGGACCTGCGGAACGTCGTCACCGAGGCGGGTCTTTTCGCCATCAAGGACTACAGGGACGTTGTCAACCAGGACGACTTCAACAAGGCGGTACGAAAGGTTGCTGAGAGCAAGAAGCTTGAGGGCAAGCTCGAGGTAAGTGGGGTCGCTTGTGATTGTCCCCGAATGTTGAGGATATTTGCTGACTTGTATTTTGCAGTACGAGAAGTTGTAAGGTTGACTCTTGTGTTGCGCTATGGTGTGGAAGAGCGTTATACATCGGCGGAAGTGAAAATGTATCATAGAAGCCAACATCAGCTTAATCATGAATGGCGGATTGGCGCCGCCGTACTGATATTGAACGTCATACCACGCACGTCTTCGTCTCATAATTAAGCGTGGCTTGAAGCCTAAAGACGTGATATTACAGTCCATTCTATCGTTGCTCTGAAGGCCGTCGAATATTAGACCATCATCTTCCCGCTCTCCCCTCGTCGTCCTTGTCATCCTGATATTTCCAACCAAAGCCCCCAATACCTTGCTTCCTCGTTAGAGCATACACACAAGCAAAGCACGCCGCCTCCACCCCAAGATTCACCGCCATCGCAAGCCCAAGCTGACTCAAATGCCCACCCAGCCCCTCCCACCCTCCTTGCCCCGGCCTCATACCCCAAACCCTCTCCCCAACACCCGACCCCGCCACAGCCCCCGTCAGCGGCATCTCCGACGCCAAATACTCCCTCGCCACCTTCCGCATCACCGCCACCTCAACCGGCAGCAGCAGCACTTTCACGAGGAACATATCGACCCGCATCCCCAGCCACGTCGCCGGCAAGCGCGCCAGCGCCGTGCTCCGGTGGCTGACAACGCCGAGATCGTAGGATTCCCGCGCCGCCGAGCCGTAGTGCACGTCGGTCTCGAAGCCGTGCGTCGCGCCCGCGCGGTGCGTCTCGTACATGCGCCAGCCGGCGAGGTGCAGGAATTTCTGTCTGATGGTCCAGGTGTAGTGCAGGATGGTGCCGAAGGGGTCGAGGAGGGGCGAGGTGGGCGGGAGGGTGCTGGCGCTGATGGGTTCGCTGATGGCGGGGAGGCGGTGCGAGGTCAGGTCGCTGAAGGCGGGGGCTTCGGGGCTGGGGTCGCGGGTTAAGAGACTGTAGCCTATGAGGTAGGGGGCGGAGGTTGTAAGGAAGGAGGCGGGGCTGGCGAAGGTGGTTTTGTAGGAGGCGCGGGTGAAGGAGGGGAGGTGGGCTGTGAAGAGGGGGCGCCAAGGGGTGGGCGCTGCGAGGTTGAGTTGGCGGGCGAGCGCGTAGGTTTCGAGGGGGAGGAGGAGCACGTCGATGGCGACGAGGAGGACGTCGACCAAAATAGTGAGCGAGCGGATGAGGCGTCGCGCTTGGCGGCGGGGCGTGTTGGAGGCGACGATGCGGTTTTGGATCGCACCGATGCTTTCTTCCGCCGTTAAGGCGAGGACTTGCCAGGTGACTTTGTGGAGGATGGCGATGCCCGCACCTGGCAAGAGGCCCAAGAGGATTCCACGCCAGCCGTGCCCAAAAACCATGTTTGCTTCTATTCGTAGAATGGTCAGGAAAGGCAAATTTGTTGAGTAAAGGCCAATTTGGATTCTCCTAATGAGTGTAGTGGGCCACCAAAGAGCGAACCACCCCACCACCTCGGCGAGCGCTCCCCATTCTTGGCCTCTGCCATCCTCCTGGGTCAAAAGCACTTCTCGCATTGAGCGTTTGAGGGTCATGTCCACCTGGAGTTTGGCATCGGCGGATTCTTTTCGTTCAACAACGCCAACGAGGGCCAGCACGGAATTCGAGGCGTGTCGAAGTTGAGCCTTCTGGGCATCTATCTCTGGACATGTCGGTCGACCTTTGGAATCGTATTGCTGCCTGTAGATATTTGTCGCGTTGTCGTCAGAGTCAGGGCGGTGATCATCCTCTTCAGGTTCTGGTGTCTCCGGTAATGGTTGGAAAGCCGATCGGCCTAGGGCCATTCTTTCGAGATGCTGCAGGCGACCCATAGCTCTTATGACAATGGAAGAATCCCGAGTCACCCATCGACTGAGGAACTTTGGGTACCAGAGATTCTAAGTCGTCCAGATGATTGTGGTGATCTACTCGAACGAACGTATTCACGCGGTTACATGCACGGACAAAGTCTGGCGGGGGTCTTTTGTGCCCCTGAGTCGATGGCTTGGGGTTGAACTGACGTAGTGAAAGATATGCAGGTGTCGAGATCAGCTAGAGAGGAAATGACCAAAAAATGTAGGTTATGAGAATACCTAGGTAGTGAGGGAAGACGAGGAACATGGACTTCCAATTCATCAGGCCAATGACAGGCACTCTGTAAGGTTGCTAGCGTCCCTCGGCACGCGGGCCGGCGCGCATCCTGGGGTACGTCGAGAAGCTTGCCGATAATATTTTCCAGCGGCGTCTGAAGCCCGAGATCAAATTCTAAAAACGAAAGGGCTCGCCGCAGCACTCCAGCCCGCCACCAGCCATGTCGTCGTTCTTCACGCTGCCCGCCTCGCAGAAGAAGCGCAAGAGGCCTCAAGCAGCTGGAGACGCCACCGAAAAGCGCGGTGCGTCCTCGCGACGCCAGGAAAGCCGCGACGAATCCATCTCCGGCAGCGACGTCTCGGACGACGATGCGCCTGCAGACGACTACTCTGGCTCGGAGTCGGAGGATGAGGAGTTCAAGAATGAGGACCCCGCTGCGAAGAGGATACGGCTGGCCGAGCAGTACCTTGCGAACACGCAAAAGGAGGTTCTTGAGCTGGGAGGATTCGATGCGGCGGAAATCGATCAGGAAATTCTGCGGAGCCGCATGGGCGAGCGGCTGAAGGAGGACACAGCAGAGGGCAAGGGAAAGCTCTATCGGTTTATCGCGGACGAGCTGGACTGGACTGGAGCACAGCACGATCATTTCAGGGCGGACACAAAAGGCGTCAACGGCGTGGCTATTGCTGGAAGGCATGTCTATTTCGTTACACAAGATCGCGCGTTAGTGAAGTGGGAACTGCCGGAACTCGAGACCTCTTCGGAAGACGGCGTCTCTAAGAAAAAGACCTCAAGAAAACCAAAGAAGGTGGGCTTCACCCGTGGTAGCAAGACGGCAACACAACACCATCAGAAACAAATTCTTTGCGTCGCAGCATCGCAGGATGGCAAGTTCGTTGCGACTGGTGGCGCGGATAACAGGCTGATCATTTGGGACGCAAACACACTGAAGCCTTTAAAGATCTTCAGCGGGCTTCTTCGCGACAACGGACACAGAGACAGTGTGGTATCTGTTGTTTTCCGAAGAGGAACAAACCAATTGTTCAGCTCAAGTAAGGATAGAACGGTCAAGATCTGGAGCCTGGACGAGCTGGCATATGTGGAGACATTATTCGGTCATCAGGACGAGATCCTCGATGTGAGCGCTCTGGCGAACGAGACTTGCGTCACGGTGGGTGCACGCGACAGGACCGCACGCTTCTGGAAAGTCGTGGAGGAGAGCCAGCTTGTCTTCCGTGGCGGCGGACCTGATCGCAAGATAAAGAAGGGAGAAGATGATGAAGGCATCAAACCACACTACGAGGGAAGCATGGAGCGCGTAACATGCATAGACGACGACACTTTCATCACAGGCTCTGACAACGGCTCGCTGTCACTCTGGAACATCCACAAGAAGAAGCCGGTGTTCACTTACCCTCTGGCGCATGGTCTCGAGCCTCCTGCGCCGATCGAGCAGAGGAGCGCAGAGATGGACCCCACACAATCATTGGATGCTGAAGGTCCAATGTTGCTCGATCCGCAGCCTCGTTGGATTACCGCCCTGAAAGCCATTCCCTTCTCAGATGTCTTCGTAACTGGAAGCTGGGACGGGTACGTCAGAGCCTGGCGTCTTTCTTCGGACAAACGCCGAATTGAACCCCTTGATCCTCTCGCAACGCCCGAAATCGATGTTATCGCTGCGCTGGAGGACGCAGGAATCTCATCCGCTGGTCTGGGAGCGGATGCAATGGACGCCATCTCAAGAGGAGCGCAAGCTCCGTCTCTCGTGAGGGGAGTCGTCAATGATCTGGCCATCGTGGACAAGGACGAGCGCGGCAAGAGCGGCTGCTACGTCCTTGCAGCTATCGGCCGAGAGCACAAGCTCGGGCGATGGGAGAGCTTCGATGGAAGGAACTGCGCGGTGCTCTTCAACGTGCCGCGAAGAGCGGGCGCCGACGAGTCGAACGCGGCAGATGGTGCTCAGGACAGCGATGCAGGCGACTTCGCGGGCTTCGACTGATCTGGCCTGGCGTGTATATCATAATGTATCAAATGCAGTCAATCAGCTGCCGCACCGATCCTGCGAGGATTCTGTTTCCAACCATTCCCATTTCAACTTGACGGTCAGGGATCTCTTGCGAGCCTGGAGATTGCTCCGACCCTCCCGAGATGCGCACAGGAACTCTATAGGCGAAAAAAGCAAGGCTGCAGGGGCGAGTGCAAGGGTGTAGTGCGCAAGAATGATGCCCACATTCTTGCGAGCGACTTTGAGGGACAGTGCGTAATGATCACGGCGCAGACCCCCGCGACTGTACATGTGCTGGTACGCTGTGTGATCGGGTGCCGTGATCCGCGCGGTGTCCTGAGCGTTTCCACTGGAAACACTCGAAAGCAGCCTAGCCTAGTCGACAAGCGAATTGTGCCACGCAGATGCCTGTCAGCCTGCCCTTTGACATGCAGAAGTCAATTTTGAGCACCTGGCGGAATGTGCCATCGAAAGTCTGATTGAGAATCCCGATGTTCGCAAGTCTGGTAGCGTGATTCAGCCGTGAGTACCTTACAACTCTGTTTGTTGCAACCTCTAAACGACACGATACGAGACCTCGGGACGTCCTGCTATGAGATGCCGCGTAGCTCGCGATGTTTGTCGAATCACAGTTATTCAACTAATGGTCTATGATTGTTCGAACCACATACTTGCCATCGAGACCCAGCCCATCATGCGACCGTCGACGGCCAACGGCCGTATCGCCACTCGGATGTCATCTCAGCTCAGCCTCACCAAGTCGTTGCCGCGTGCGCATTCACGCGTGAGACCGCGCGAGACCAATTAATCCCACTTTAATCAACAAGGGAGCGGACCTCGGCCCGGTGGTGATAGCGTGCGTTGTGTGCCGGGGACCAGAGGCAGGAGTCCCACTCCCCCATGTGTGCCAGCGTTCACGCTTTTGCCCTACACGTCATGCCGATTGCACGCGCAGGTTTCGATCGCGAGCGCTGGCCTGCAGATCATGTCGAGTGGCTTCCCTTGGCTGTTGCTGCACCGGCGGACCTACGTCCGACCATTCCCGCCTTTGTCTCTCGAGAGTGCGCGTGGGGTGGGGAGAGCTGTGCGCTGTACCTGTACCGGTGGTGCCTAGATGCACTGGTGTTGATGCGATGTGCTTCGCGAGGCATATGCTATGCTACGTAGGGCTGTACGGAAAAGGCCTTACTGGTAGATACGCACCCGGTGAGGATCCACGCGCTACGCGTCAGGTTTTAGCCTCGTGCTCTGTACGTACTGCTACTGCAAACCTTGATTTTAGCGGTTGCGGAAGCTCCTGTTCATCAGGCACACCTGGCGATCGCAACTACGCACAGATCGCTGTGGTCTATCCGGACCAAATCTGAACAGAAAATTACAAGACATGGCGAAACACGATACGCATTTCAGAAGACGCATCCAATACAGATGTGCCGGTTTGCGTTTCTTCACGCTATTATCGAAGTGAGGTAAAGTCAGTGGCCTGAAGTATTCATGAGACTCGTGCGCGGAAATTCGACACACTTACCCACTCAATCGTAGGCAGGCAAGAAAGGAACGATTGAACGGCAGCCTCAAACCCTTGCTATGCCCGCTCGCGACATTTGAAGTGTGAAGGACCAATGCAATAGCACTTGGCCCATATGCCGTATCAGCCTGCTCATCATCGATGCCTGCCCTCGATACAGCGATTCTGGCGATTCAATCGCCGATCATGTCGAAGCCGCAAAGCATGCGAACTTTCCAGGCCAGTATGTACAGTATACGGGTTACCTTTGTCAAAGAAGAAAGACACACGACTCCTGCGATTACGCCTTAAGTCGCTTATGTCGCGTGGTGCGACGATCCTATTGGGAGTGTAATGTACCGTACCAAGGCGGCGGATGTGAGCCTCCAGCCACAAGCCATGGGAAAGCGCAGAAATCAGCCGAAGATGCAGAAGTCAAAACGGGAGCCAGGAATCACATTCGATCTGGCGATTCCAAGTGCGGGAAACCGAAATAGCACCCTTGCCCGAATTGGCATCGGCGATGCTCGGCAAGCCTGCCCGTCACACGGTCAATACTCCCTGAGACCGCTGGCCTTGTACAGACTCGCGCAGGCGGTTCGAGCCAGTATGTCGAGTTCGTAGAGCAGGAATGCAACAACAAATAGCTCGGGCCTTTCTCAAGAGCGTCAGGCACCTGTGATCGGAATCTGATCCTTCTCTCGTCGAAGACGCACCGACGATTGCCGGTGGCTGCAGCCTGCGACCCTTCTGCACGGCTCGCGCGGACTCGAGTCCGTGTCTGAATGCCAATGAGAACGCAGGGCGCTCGTTGGGAGAAGAGGCGTTGCAGCTCCCGCGTGTCAGGCTGCACTGTGCCGTACCGCCTGTCTCTCGTGACTTCCAGCGTTTTCTCGCGGAAGGTTTGCTCTTGGGCTCTGGCACGCCAACGGACGGGGTGCCGAAACGCTACAGACACCGGCATGGCCGGCTTGCGATATTTCTCGGCCCAATGAATGCGGGCGCAGCCGCGAGAGCGCCCGGCGCTGCAGGAGCAAAGCATGCTAGGGCGGACGTCTCCCATTAGGCGCGATGCGGAGGGGAGGCTCGGTACGGACGCGGAGAACCCTCCGTCGACGCAATAACAGCGGGCGCACAGGACTGGCTTCCACGCTGGTCATAGGACGGGCCAGGGCGTGGCCGACAATGCGCAGCGACCTGCTTCACTCTTCGTCCCATGAATCATCGCAACCCTTGCTGCCAACCCGCGTTGGCCTACTGGAAGCGCTAGCCGTCCCAGGCTCCTCGCAAATCTCCTGCATCGTCGAGATCTCAGAGAGAAACGCATCTGCCACTCCAATCGGCTCGATCGCGAGCCACAGGGCCCCAATTACCGCGCAGATCGGGAGGACGACAGCATCGAGAACCCACCTTCGCCGCTCCCTGGCCATGACATCGTGCTTCTGCTCAACACCCTGAAGCAGCGCTTGGAAGTGACCTGACGCGATTTCGCACTCAAGCGCTGTGCGCTTTTGTTCCAGCTCTGGTGTTCGAACGTGGGCAGACTCAATTTCGCCCCACCACTGCGCATTACGATGGCCTCATCCGAATTTCGTGAGGCTCTGGATCGCTTGGGCCTTGCGCAATATCACGACGGCCTTGTTCAGGAAGCTTTCGATTCCTGGGAAGTCCTTGCCGACATAACGGAAGAAGATCTGTGCGTCATTAACAACCATCTACCTTGACAACATCTCCATACTAACAGCCCTTTCAGAGACGCCCTCGGGGTAAAATTGGGCCATCGCAGGGTGTGTTACCGCCTGGCAAGACGGCAAGAGTCGCGTTGCCTCTCGCATCCGCCCGCCTACACGGCTCAAATTCTAACATATTCGTGCAGATCCTACAGCGAGCAATTGCCGACTATCGCCAAAATGAACCTCAGTCGATGCCTGCCATTGATCAATCGAGCGCACCCAAGCACAAGACTACGAAATCAAACGGATCTGTCGGCATACCAGATCACCAGACCGAAGCGAGCGGACCCCCTCGTGTGCAAACAGGTGGCAAACGAAAATACAGACGTCATCCAAAGGTATATGCAGCGGTCTTCTCAGCTCGAGTTGCATGACTGACCAATTTCCAGCCTGACGATAATGCGCCCGACCGGCCGCCGTCCGCTTATGTTCTGTTCTCCAACCGTATGTAATTGCGTTCGCAACCCTCGTCTCCACCAAGAAATCTGTCAGCTAACCGCCATCGCAGAAGTGAGAGAAAGCCTGAAAGGGCAGGAGTATAGTTTCACTGAGATCGCCAAGACAGTGGGTGAAAAATGGCAGGTCCTCCCACCTGACGAGAAGGCGGGTTTCGAGAGCAGAAGTCAAGCTATGAAAGATCATTACTATACTCAGCTTGCCGAGTATAAGAAGACGCAAGACTATGCCGACTACCAACGATATCTCGTCGATTTCAAGGCCAAACATGAGCCGAGGAGTATGTTCGATCCCCAACAACCATTACCGATTTTCTCTAACATATCACAGCCGGAAAAAGAGTGAAAGAAGACTCGCCGGCAAGTCCAGGCCGACGAGACAGCGGCGATAGGTTCATGAGCAGCCCCGATACCAGAGACAGCAGCAACAACGGCAGCGAATATTCTCGCGGTGAAAAACGTCGTTCGGGCTTTGGTTCGCCGCGGATGCTCGGCCGTGGGGACTGGCGTCCCGCGATGCCGCAAGAGAGCAGCACAGAATCATCGTCTAGCAGGCTAGCCATGGAACCGCACCACTCACCCCTACCCGCCAAACCGACTTTCGCCAGCGTCAACGGATCCCAGCCTCACAACACGTCCCATCTGAATTCCCATCGTCACATGAGCCAGAGCGCGACGCCGATGGGTGACCACCCTATGGCCGTAAGCACTAGCATTGCGTACGGGTTTCATCCAATGCTAACCACGAATGGATCTGACTCGCCTGTGCCCTCGTTGGCGTCGCGGAGATCCACGCTGGCAAGCGAACACTCTCTGCCTTCATTGAGACATTCGGAATCGTTGAGCTCTGGCAATTCGGCGGGCTCCCCCTTGAATACTTCCAACGGATCTCTGCCTCCCTTCAATCGCGCGCTTCCGAGCAGGGAGCTGCCTCCTCCGTTTCTTACCAAAACTTCGTCCGGGACTCCATCGCTCCCTCCCATCAAGGCCCCCGGCTCCCCCGGGATCTATTCGCCGCAGGTTTCTGGACTCGCGACCCTCTTGCGCGCAGGGGAGCATCTGGCCTCCAATGGATCTAGAGACGACGCCCGTCCAGAGATCTATGACCCGGAGTCGAGGGCTTAAGCGACCTCTCAACAGCGGCGGATCTTATTCTTCGCTTGCCAAAAACCTTCTCAGGACAATCACGCAGGAGTCTGGTGCTTAGGCAGGAATGGAATGGTGCCCGAAGATCTGGTCCGGGGGCAACAATGAACACGGAACGCGCACATTTTGGTTTTGGCTTCTTTCAGCGTGATACCATTTCTTTAAATTTGGACATGGCGAGATTGAGACCGGTGGCCTATGGGTGGCACCGGTTGAGCTATGCACGCATGCACATACGCGATCACGACCTTCGCGAGCAAAGCAATATGGGACAGATGGCAGGACAGATGGCACGAATATATACACACACCGCTCGGTAATAAACTTCGATAATATTCTGGAGAGACTGTATTACTTCTCGTGATCGATTATGCGGTTGCTTTCAGCATCAGAATTTCGGCCATGGCTTGCGGGTTCATGCCTGCCTGGCGTTTTTGTTGGATGTACCGTTGCCGCACGGCGTGCCTTGTGCCGCCGAATGACATCGCTGCGGGTTGTGGGTTTGGCGTCGGTGCTGTTGAGGATCTCTCGTCTTCGTCGGAGGAAGAGTCTGAAGACTGGTCTCGTGACGGTTGTGATGATGTCTTGCCCTTGGCCTCTTTCCGTAGTCGCTTCTCCTCCTTTCGCTTCCTGCGTTCTTCTTTGCGGGCGCGCTTCTCTTGCTTGGCCAATGCCTTCTCGTCAGAATCTCCTGACTTGCCGTCCTTTTTGCGCTTTTCCTTGCGCTCTTTCTTGGACACGCGCTCCGAGGCCTCTTCCGTGTTCTCCGTTGCGGCCTCTTTCTTACTCTTTTTCTTCTGCTTCTTCTCCTTGACCGGCACCGGCACCGGCTCTGCCTCGCTCTCGTCACTGTTTGATGAAGACGCAGACTCAGCCTCGGACGTGTGCTTTCTCTTCTTCGACGACGCAGCCTCCACGGCCGGCGCCTCGTCCTCCGCCTTGCGCTTGTTCCCGTTCGCCTCCGCCTGCAACTGCTCCAGCTTCTTCTTCTCCTCCATCTTATCGCCAACCAGCAGCCCTCCATACACAAAGTTCAGCGTCCCCCACTTCCTCGACTGATAAGTCTGGAGCTCCAAATCGCGCTGCAAGTCCGACTGCTTCTGCACCTCCGCCTCGCTCTTCCCGTTCAATCTGCCAAAGATACCCGACAGCGTGCTCAGCCCAAACGTCTCCGCGTTGCTCTTCCCCCTCTGCATCCCCAGGCCGGCATTGTCCTCGCGCAGCACGACGCGGATGTGCGATGCGTTCGCGGCGGTGTAGTGGTCTGAATGGTTTGCGTTTTCGGCGCCGAGGAACTGGCCGGGCTGCCAGCCGGATTTGGCCAGGAGCCTGTGGCCGTAGTTGTCCTTCGACTTCGCCCAGGCGGTATTGTTGGGGTCGGCGCCGATTTTGTTGCGTCTGGCGGGGCGGTTAGTCTCCGAAATAAGAGGGAGTTGGCACAACTGGGTTACCTTTTCTGCCCGGCGAGTCCCATCGTGAACAGATCTAGTGTCGGAGGGTTGCGTATGCGGGAATCTTGGTGAGAATGCGGCCTCGAGAAATCAGGCGCTGATATTGCGCCCGGGCCCGAATTCTTCGCAGTCTCGGCTTTTGCGCTGCAGGGTGCGGTTTGGCGCTAGGCGAATGCATGAGTGCCTCAGGCTGCAATATACAACAGCGTGCCTTCCAAGAGAAGACGAAGTTAAACTCGACTTCGCTCCTCAAAGACCTCATGCACCTAACGAACTACGCGAAAGGAGAACGCTCGAAAATGGCGAATATACCATTAAAAGCTAGTTCAAGCGAGGAAAACGACTTAAACAGAGAGTCTCCAGGCGGCTCGCAAGCCCTGGACTTCAGCATCATGCAGGCGCAGCACACGGCTACGGTTAGCATTCAATTCCAACGAATGGACGCTTTATCATCTTGGAATAATTTGCCAAAGGCCTCGAATAGGTGAAAGCAAGGCGCCGCAACGTCGAGTCACAGCTTCGCCAATCGCACGCGGAGGGTTTTGGGAACTTGAAGCGCCGACATGACGAGGACAAGGCTTCCTATGAGGAGAATCTGTGAGTGGCATCTACCGGCCACGATCCTTTCGATTCCCTCGATGTATTGATTGAGCCAAGCAAACAGGCGCAGCGTCCGCATCTCGACCGCCTCGCCCAGCTTCTTGAGAGGAAGCAGAAACTTGAGATCGAGATCGAAAGGCTCTGCGAGAATCTAGAGCGCGCCGATTCGGCTGTGGCAGAACAGCTGAGCGCGTGCATCAGAAACCGTGTGGATGCCTTGCGTGCTTGAATTTGTGTGATAGCATGCGTCGAAGATGCCTCTGACCTACCCGCAAACGAACACAATCTCTCGCTCCTTCTGCTACTGCCCAGCAAGTTTAAAGGATTCGGTGAGACGTCTATGGCTGATATGTGATTACATGGATGAGAGTATGTCCGTATTGGCAGATGTTGTTTCATCAGCCTGGCCTGGATCGAGGTGGCAAAAAAGCTTTCTTTGATACAGGGTACACTGGTCCGACTGGAGGTCCAAAGTGACGTTGCTTTAGCTCAAATAGAATGTCGGAGGACTGAGCGACTCAGCGAAGATCTTACCTCAATATGAAGATGCGGCAACAGATTCTTCATCCAAGCCTGTGACGTTGTTCGCCCGATGCAAGTTTCAGGTGCCTTACCTACTCACCCTGTGGATAGACGGAGAGAGCACCATGTTGTGGCGAGACCTCCTCGCGCTTTTGAGTTTGTATGCGAAACCGAGGAAAATCCATCGAGCCTACTCACCACAACGCCTAGAGCCTTTGACGATTGGCTGCGTGCATGAACCCAGGCCTAGACGCCACACAGGACTGCCTTCCCCGATGATTCGGCACGTGCTCCGCCGCTTCGTGAAGCAACACTTCCTGCCCTGAACCACAAGTCGTCCCAAAAAGGCAACCGCTCGATCAGAGCTTCTTCCTGCAAACATAGACAGCTTCGATACAGGTGAATAATGGAAATAAAGCTCGATGACGATTCCACGACGTCGTGGGCCTATCATATGTGGTTGGTCTTGACTGCGAGATCGAGATCGCCCATCTTCACGGTCGATCACGCCAAGATCATGTTTGAATGATTGCCCCTCTCGACAGCAGCACGAATGTTAGTGATGATCTTTCAGGGCTCTTGGGGCCAAAACATGAAGCACTGATTTGACTTTGCCAACTTCGTTTGTGCGATGAGCACAGGTGGCATTGATGGCTCGGCGGCTGCTCACCGGTACCTGGCTCCGGTACCTGCTGTAACCTTTCCGTCTCATGAGCCATGCCTGTTTTTCGGACGTGGGAAGGTCCTCAAAGATGCGAGCTATGTTTGACTGGGTCAATATTGGCCTTGCAAATGCTAATTTTCAAATCTGTTCAAAACGCCTGGCCTATGCTGCCTGTGTATTCCCATGGTATATTGCTTGTTTCATATCCCCAGCCGTGTACGCCTCGTGCAGAAGTATCCGTTCGCACCTCCGACCATGAAATGACCTCGTCTTTATCTCTCTCGCCACGGCTCTTGATGTTAGGGCTATACGTACGGCATACCACCCGGTTGCATCGGAGCCGGCGGACCAACCATCTGCGCCGGACGGTGGAACATCTGCACCAGCCTCTTGCCAATCGATGGCTCCAGCTCTGTTCCATCCCTCGCTATTTTGACCTCCCTGTTCGCATTCCACGGGTTGCGCAAGCCTCGGGTTCGGTAGAACGGCAATCTCGCGGTGGAAATCCATTCAATCTTGAAGGGCCGTCCCAGATCCTGACCACCGCTTCCCTCGTCCACTTCCTTATCCGGCGACGCGCTGCCCTCCTCATCCGACAACTCTGCCTCCCAGAAAATCGTGCCGCGCGCCGAATCGTCGATGATCCGGCCGCGGGGCGCGGTCGCAGTCGCAGGCGTAGGAATGGACTTGGGCCCGTCGCTCGTTGCTGGAGTTTCGCGGGGAGTCGGCGTGGTACCAATGGGGACTGACTCGCCCTTGATTGAGGAGCCCATTCGCGCGTAGCCGAAGTATTCTCCGGACTTGTTGGCCGAGAAGATCAAGTAAACATTATCCGCTTCGTTGTATGCCTGGTTCAGCGTCGCTTCGTTATGCGACTGCGTTGCCCAAATTCCATTCCGCACGCTC
The DNA here is from genome assembly GCF_011745625.1 of Cladosporium halotolerans. NCBI lineage: Eukaryota > Fungi > Ascomycota > Dothideomycetes > Cladosporiales > Cladosporiaceae > Cladosporium > Cladosporium halotolerans. Next base: position 412,501 of record NW_027191458.1, read on the forward strand.
GCCTCGAGGTCCTGCAAGGTGAGACTTTTAACGATGAAAAATTTCTCGGGAACCTTGGTAGCTGTTGACTGCGAGGGTGTCGCCGTCTGAGCGTCTAAGCTTGGGGTGTTTCCGGAGCTGCCTCCTACAATGACAGGATCCTCGGAAGAGTCCTCGGCTTTGATTTCAGCGTTGCCGTCAGGTATGGTAGCAGTGCTGGGCCTCGATGTCTCTGCCGCCGCGGATGCGTTGCTGGTGCTTGTGGATCCTCTGCGTAAACGGCATACTAGTCGGACACCGTGGAATCTCGAATCGTGGAATCGGTTCATTGCAGCGACGCAGGCAGCTTCAGTTCGGTAGTTGACAAAAGCGCAGTTGCTCTTCGAGATCAAAAAGAGACTCTGGATGTCCGTAGTTGCGTCTCGGGAAAAATGATCCTTCAGATCGGTGACGGTTGCGGCCGGAGGGAGATTGCCGACCCAGAGCGCATGTCCGGATTGTTTTGGTTTTCGCGGAGGGCCTCGAGGGAAAGACGGAATAGCCGCTGTTTCTGATTCGCGCCGGGGAAAATGGCCTTGAGATAACAGATCAGTCAATGCTTCACCAACCGGCTTGGGTGTCGACAAACTCATGTCCGCGTAACCGCCAGGCGCACCGTAGCCTACCGGAAGCTGCGGTTGCGGGAATCGCATATCCACGGGTGAGTAGGTGGGCTGAGCCATGCCATACCCATAAGGATCCATTCGCGCAAATTGCGGGTTCGTTTGAAGTTGCGGCGCTTGAGGCCTGTTCGCCATCTGGTACTGCGCATTTTGTGCGGGATAATAGTACTGTGGCTGCGGCTGGTGGTGTTGTTGTTGTTGCTGTTGGTGCTGGTGCTGGTGCTGGTGCTGCGGTGCGCCGGCGAATGCCCTCGAGTCTTGACGTGGCTGACCATACTGGTGAGTGTGCGGCATGTAGGGGAAAGAGCCAGGCCCCATCATTCCACTTGACATGGGAGCGTTGAACTGGCCGGAAGGACGTCTTGCTTCCATGGGCGCCTGGGAGGAATTTGGGGGGAGAGCGTTTGCCATTGAGCGGAGGTCGAAGGGTCGAGGTCCGTCGCCATCTGTGCGAGGCTGAGCGACACCGTCTAACTGTGCATGGAATGGATATCTAGAACAGTCAGTGCGCGCACACGAGAATGAACAAGGTGAATCATACTGCTCTGTTTTGCTTTGCCCAGGAGACAAACTGCTCAGATCCGGGGGCGCATAGCCGGAAGCCGCAGATTGGTCGCCCATCGTGGGTTGTGCTGCGGTACTGCCAAAAATCCAAGAGCGCTTGAATGCAGAGCGCGGAAAACGGGACAAAAGGTTATGTATACGGCGAGGAGGAATGCGTGTTGGGGCGCAAGAAGCGTGATTGTAGAGTCTTGGGCGATGCAGAGCGCGCCGACGCACTTGAAAGAGTAATCTGGACTAATGTCGGAGAAGGAGAGCTGCCCGAATGCAAATGTCAGGATTACGACGTGTATTCGAGTGGATGCAAGCCGATTAGCGGGTCATTGTGAAGGCGCCAAGGAAGAGGTTCAAGGCAGGCACGGCAATGAGTACCTTTGACTTCATCGGCAGTAACGTACCTTGGTGGGCGGGCACAAACTCAAGCAGCGCTGATGGCATTCGCAGGGCAAATCAGAGCTCGCCCCGGGGTCTAGCACATCAACGGTGAATGAAAGGAGTGCCAGGTGGGAGATAACTCCGGGGCTGAGGCGTGGGCACGCGGATTTCCCTGAACGTTGATTCTAGATGCCGCGAGACCGAGTGTCTGACGGGAGCAGTGGCAGGGCGTAGCGTATGCGGGAGCAGGCGGGCGTACATGGGCAGACAGAAAAGGGCGGAAGTGAAAAGCGACACGTGCACAAGGAAGCAATCGTGGAGCAGGTTGCCCCGGATGCCAGTCTCCGGCGGTAGGCTGGCCGAAGCTTTCTACGTGTGGCGACTCGCAGCACGAAAAGATGAACCAGTGGCCTCTACGCGCGGACCCTGCGGTGCCAACGTTAGCGGACAGTCGGGCCAGCCCTTCAGAAACCAGCATTTACAAATCGAAGCGTGTGCCGGAGCAGGATGAGAGATCGCTTCCCGTTTGAAGACTGTTTCTAGCGGATCAAGAGGGCCCAGAAATGAGCTTCGGAGTCTGCTCCTAGAGCACCGTCCGGCTGGCAACCTCAAGGCCTCGATCCAGCTCCCTGCTGTGATCTGTCTGTTGGTGGTGCCTTCGCCGCCCAGCTGCGCCACTGCTCAGCTGTCAATTATTGTCCGCTCCGCGGCTACGCGGTAAAGGCTCATCGGCTCGAGATACAGCGCTTTTGGAATAGCTCTGTGGGTCGGCGGCTCGAGCCTCTTGGGCCGTCACCGTGACGACAAGATTGAGTCTATCGCTCGAAGCATCGTCGGGCGACTGAGTGGAGGCTTGTCCAGAGCCCCATTGGTGGCAGCCGCCTGGATCGCGTGGCAGAGGTGCGGGTCGCCACCTGCGTCGTCGCATCGAGCGCCGTCGGGGACCGCAGGACGACACCATGCGCAGATAGTTCAGGCGATGAATCGCCTTTGAGCGTCTTGCGCGTCCAGCAACATGTTCAATGCGTAGACCTCCATTTGTGGCAAGCGTGCGGACTGTTGGCGGCATGACGGGCGCGGAGCCCAAGCCTAATGTCAAACCCATCCGCGCGCTCGGAGGGTCCACCTGAAGTTGAGTCGTCGGAGGCATGTCCGAAGCCGACGAGCCAATGACTCGCGAGGCTGCGCGGCTCCCATGTGGAGATGGCGTAACGCCACACAAGCGGCCCCCGACAACTGCTCTAGCTGTTCCGGGTCGTTTCCACGAGGTCAAGTCGCCACTCACCCTGGCATCAGTTGGCAGTCGCGCCGATTCGGCTGAGGGCGCTCCTAGATCACGAGCGTTTTCCTTCTCGAGAAGGTAGAACCAAGATTAAGATCTATTAGATGAACATTGCAGCCACCCTTGCTGAGGAGACTGTGGGACTTCAAGCAATAGGCACATTCGCATCGGTTTCGAATAAGATACGGGGCTCTTCATTTATGTACAAGTTACACATATTCCTACGAGCGGCTCAAGTCACGGAAACTTGTCCGATAATCGATATCAGTCAAATCCATAGCTCCCGGCTCGAAGGCTCGGCAATTTCGACCTCACCGTGAACCGTCGTGCCTTTGCTTTTCCTTGTCCTCGGCCAATATTCGAGACGAACCGCTCGCGGAGCCGAGGTGCTACATACCGAGAACCCCTCGGTACCGAGCTCAGTACGGGATTCCATTGGTCAGCAACTGGAAATAGTCATAGACTGCCGTGGAGTAGCTTCTCTCGCTCCAGTGAACCAGCTTGCGGACAAAATCCGCTGCCTCACGGTCCGACTTCTCCAGGACGAACCTATCTTTGAAGTTCTGGATAGTTTGCGGTTTGAAGCATGGGAGGCCGGAATCCAGCATGGTCAGAACGATGTGACTGAGTTGCTCCACGTGCTGCCGTGCCGCTAGGAAGACCTTGATGCAAAGCTCTTCGAACATACGGAAAGGAGCGGAATTGGAGCCGCCCATGACAGCGACCATTTCGGGCGTGAGCTTGAATGGTGCACGTTCAAACTTGACTCCACCAGGAGCGATGTCGAAGCAAAAGCCGAAATCAATGTGCAGAATGTGTCCTGCGTCGTCCACCATGATGTTGCCGTTGTGACGATCTTTGAACTGCAGCAGGTACGAGATGATAGAGTAAGCAGCCATAGACTTGATGAAGTTGCTGCGGGCCTCTTGGTAGCGTATCGAGTCCTCGTATCCGTACTTCGAAATGAAGTAGTCGTAGAGGCCGTTGACTGCCTCACGGCCAAGCATATCACGGGAGATCGAGTTAGGGAGCACGTCGATCACACCGCAACCAGGCGCTGTGGCGGTGACGCGGTATGGGAAGACGAAGACGTCCAGGCCAGCGCTGTTGAAAATGCCCCGGAATGCTGCAATCATTTGCAATGCCAGCACATCTTGTCTGCAGTCGTCTCCGACCTTGAAAATGGCGGATTGCCATACCTCATACGATTTGCGGGTCGTTTCGAGGGCATCCTGGGAGTCCGAATCGTTGACACCTGGCATTTCGTCTTCCTCCTTACGGATGCGGAAAGTAGCCATGTATGGCGCCTTCGCGTGACTCTGGAGCGGTTTGCCGGACTTCCTGTCGATGCCAATGACCACGCCGTCAGGGTTACTCGGAAGGTAGACTCCAGACTCCACTTGAATCTTCCGGAGTTCCTCCTCAATCTTCTGCTTCTTCTCCGGTTTCGGACTCTTGATGAAAGGCTTGAGGGTTCCCGAGATGCCAGTAACCCTTCCGAAAAAGTCAAACTCGCGCTCGTAGAAAGCCTTGTCCTCCTTCGAGAAGCTAGAGACCAATCCGGTGGTTACCTTGTCCAAAGTCGGCTTGACGGGGTCTGGCTCTTGCGAGTCTTCGTCTTTGAAGGAGTTTGCCTTCATGTTCCAGATGATCTGATGAGCAAACAGCTGCGAGAACATGCCTGTCTCGACGATGTACCTCTCGACGTACCCCAGAGCGTCGTAGCGGAGGGTCTGCACAATCTGAGGAACATAGAAGAAGGTGATGTCAATGGAATGGCTCTCCAACGCACGGACAGCATACTGTATTATGGTCGGATGGTTGCCATAATCCGGCAAGAAATAGGTGACAGCTGCCATTGGATTGACCGGTGCCCAGTAGAGCAGATACTTCAGCTGTGACTTGACATCTTTCGGCAGAGACTGACCCAGCAATTGGTACAGTGCCTCCGGCTCTGTTATGGCTTTCTCCGGGTTCAGCAGTATAAGAGCCCTGATCTCGGTGGCTAGAATCGCCGATCGCGGGAATCGTGTCGTGAGATGGATAGCGATACTCGGGTTTTCGAGCCACGCAGTTTTGACGAAAGGTAAGAACGTGGTTTCTTTGACGGGCTGATTCTGCAAGCCTGGGCCTGCGGTAGCGCGGGAGTCTGGAGTCAGAGGATGAATCCAAACGTTGAGGCGTTGTGATTCGTGAGCCAGCAGATGCTGCAACAGCTCTTGCTTGTTCTGAAGCGATGCTTGAGCTCCACTTGGCCGAGCACTGACACCAGCAATACGCTGCAGGGCGTATGTCACGTCAGACAGCAGTTTGACTTCAGCCTTCAATTGCAGCTTGTTACTTCCATAAGACCACAACGGAGGGTTCGCGAACCAAGCAAGGCCGGCCGACAGAATGGAATCTTTTAGGCGCCACTGTGCTGCTGAGGTGAGGTTCGTGCTGAGCTTGAGGAAATCAAGCGCCAGTGAGACGATGTGAAAATGAACTTCTCGGGCCAGAGGGTGGCCTATCGCATTCTTCATAGCCGCTGCTGTGATTCGGATGAGGCGCGCGTAAATGCGCTCCACGGAAGGAGCGGTCAATCGAGAGGAGTTGAAATGGCTCGAGAGGAACTGAGTCAGGCGGAGATGCGGCGCGATCAGATCGCTGACCATGTGACGATACTTCGCGATAGCCTCCCAATTGGTGGGCGCGAACTCTTCTTTGACGTAGAACGGGTCAACGTGCGTATTGCCTGCGCTGAAGAATCCCTTGCGCAGACGAACTGAAGATTCCCACCCAGCAGCGACCTCGGCAAGGATCCTCGCTTCGAGGCTCGGATTCTCTTTCGCGACACCCAACCACAAAGAAATACCGAGTTTGATCGAATCTTTCGTGAAGAGCATGAACGGAATGTGTACAAGTCCACGGATCAATGGGGCGGTGTCGGTGGTGATCCGGCTGAGCATACCCGCCGCATTGCGTAAAGTCTCCCGCACCGCCGAAAACGGCACCGTCTCGTGATGCTTCAACCGCTGTTCAAGAAGTGCAAGCTCTCTCCGATCATTTGTCATTTCGGCATCGAGACCAGCAGGCATTGGCCGCGATGTTCCATTGTGCTCTACCAAGGTCCAGTCATCCATGTCGATTAGCTTGCTATCAACATGGCGATATTCTTGCCTTGTAGTATACTGCGCAATGAAGTCAGATGCGGTGTTAATGCCAACGTCTCGTTGCGGTTCGAGGGAAGTCAGCCTTTGATCCGTGTTTGGAATTATAGTGCCCATCTCAACTGCAAACGACCTTCCGAGACCAACATGACCATATGCGCCATCATCAGCGTAATCTTCAAGGTAGGCCTGCAGTAGGCCCTTGGTATCCAACGGAGCGACATCAATTGCTTGAGTCACCCACACACGGCAGCGCTTGTGGAAGTTCGATAGAGTCGTCTGGCGGTAGTGGACGTCGTCGGGAAGCTGCACTGATACGTTCCCTTTGTCGGACGTGTATTGAGATTTGAGATCATACTCGTCAGTCTCAGCGTCCAGGCAACTTCTCCACATAAGTGTCAGCAACTCAAGGAGTGCAAACAGCGAAGTCTTCTGACATAAAGCCGAAGGTATGGCATTGACAATTCTGTCCGCAGCCGATACAGCAGCCTGCTGTACTTTGGAAATGCGATGGCAGCATCCCTCAAAGAATGCAGCGAGTTGCAAGGCGACCTGAGGCGCGGCAAAGTTCTGCTGCTTGCCAGAGATCGCACGTTGCAGATAGATGTCGACAGCATTAAGCGCTATGGCAAGCATGCAATTGCCCATGTTTGTCGTTTTGACTTTGTTTTCCAGGAAGTAAGGCAGGACAGCAGTACAATCACCCGCACGCGCTCTCAAAGTTGAAACAAGCACAGCGGTATTGAGATAAACGCAGTCGGGGTAACTAAGAGCCTTGATATCGTTTTCGCGAGTCGGAATGGAAGCGACGAGGGCTGACTTCTGGTCGATAGTTGTCTGAGGATTAGATCCACGACGCAAGACCGTGTTGAGTTCGATGCCACTTTCTGGCATATCCACGCGTTGCTCATCGACGAGCGGCAGGCTGAACTGAGCCAGGATTTCCAAGTCTGCAGCGTGCTCCTTCCCGCCGACGGAATGAATAGTAAACCCGTGAGCGACGATGTTGAACCACGCATCACGTCCAAGCTGACGGATTTCATCTTCGTTCTCGAAGACTGGTGTCACGTGCAAATCTCTAGAGACCAATGCGGCGAGTGGCCTAAAGAGTTGGGAGATCGTTCGAGCCTCCAATGCAGCATCCACTACACCGTCTCCAGCCGCATCGCCACTACCGACAATGAGACCTAGAAGTTGAGCGAGGAAAACCTCGTAATGCGGTGAGTCTTTCCGAATAGCAGAGGCTATGCGTACACGTGCTTCGGTGACAGCGTTAATCATCGTCGTATTGCCATTCACGTTTGCCTGAGAGGCGACGCGGGGGTAGAGCCTGAGCAGCATCTTCAGCTCGTTCAAGCTTCCAGTAGATCCTAATGAGGCGGTCTCGGTGATGATCTTGGCATCAACGATTTGGTTCACGCGGCCAATCTTCTGTACCAGCATTGAAATCACGAGCGCCGTAATCTTCTCATCGCTGCGCGCATCAGCGACAGCGACAATGGCATGGACGATGGCTGCATATACAACTGCAGACTCTTCCTCATCGCTAAGCACCAGTGACAAGTTGCTGCCCAACGCATGGTGGTTGCCGTATGAACTGTGGGCAATCATACTATTCGAACTCCCATCAAGGAAGGGCGAGAATCCGTTAGGATGTTCTGAAGAGCCTGCACTTAGCACGTTGCCTAGCGAGTAGAGCGTGCTGATCACGATGTCTTGCGAGAGAAGCTTCAGCACCTGGGCAAGACACAGGCCTGCGACCACAGATGTTTGAGGCGTCATCTTGCCTTGAACGATGAGGCGTGGCAAAGCACGACTCAGGTTTGTGGCTATTGTAGGCGACGTTCTTGCTAGGACGGCCATGGATTTGAGTACTGTCTGTGCGGTCTGATCGTCGCTCATCTGCACCGGGTCAGCGGTGATAGCATCCAACCACGCCATTAGGATATCGTCGTCGGCAATATCTCTGTCGAGGAGTGTGCAACAAAGGAAGCTACGCAGATTACTGGCTTTGACTTCCAGTGCCAGTCGCTGTTGCCAGGCCGAACTGACTTGGAGATAGTCAGCGTCAGCTTCGAGAAGATCCATCTCAGCGGCGATGAGGCCAGCAAATCCTTCAAGCATCGTATCACTGGCCACAAGACCCGAGCGATTGATCAGTGGAGACCGATGCAGCAAAGTATCGAGCACACTGGCATCCGTGAGGCGTTCGTAGGGAGAGACAAGAACAAGGACGCTCTCTTCCACGAGAGCAGAGAACGCGCGTTGGAGAAGCATTGCTCCTAAGGGTCTTGATTGAAGGGCATACTGGCGAAGCCAGCGCTTCCACTCCCTCACAGATCTGTTACCAGAACGAATATTCCGAATCGCAGAAAGTGAGCCCTCCAATGATACCATGAACTTCTCTGATAGTATCTCACGGGCTTTTTGAACGATGTCCAGCCGCTGCTCTGGAGACCACGCTCGCACATGTGTTGCCGCAGCATCCAGTAGCCCGAGAAGAGATACAGCAAGTTGAATGGAACGGAGTGTTTGATCGAGATAGCGTTCGGCAGTTTCGTCCGGCTGCGACTGCAACCAAGCGGCACTCTCGGCGCTCTTGCTGAGCACCTGAATAGTCTCATCTAAGCACCCAAAGGCGCGTGAGGCCAATGAGGGGTGATTGGTTGCTAGAATGAGCACAGCAGACGTCAGTTCGAAAGCCAATGTCTCCCATGGCGGCAGGTGCATGGTCAACGAGGTCGATCTGATTGACTGTCGATGCGCCTCAGGCATGTACGGCGCCAGCTGGAGCAAAAGCTTTTCCGCATCTTCGACATTCTGGAGCAACGGAGCTGCTTTGCAAAGCGCAAGGAGCACATCCAGTTCGCGTGTGCTCATTGGTATCGCAACTGCGCCTTCGCCATTACCAGCAAGCCCATGGCTGCCTGACTTTGCCTTCGGGGATCCAAGTCTGCACAGCTCTTGAAAGTCCTGCCTGCCACCTTGATCTCCTGCCGTTTGCGCCGAAAGACAAGCAAGCCTGTCCAAGGCGTTGCGCCGCGTCGCGCCGGCAGTGCTAGGGGATGCCTGTCAGCTGGCTCAGGACGTACGCGTGTTATTCACCTACAATCTCATGGCTTGTGTCTATCGATATCAAAAGCCGGTATTCGTGTCCAACGCCAACAGCAGTTTGGCGCGAGGACGCGGCGGTCTGAGGGTCTGAGATGTGAAGGCCGTGTTGCTTCCAGGAGAAGCTTGGTAGGTAGTGACGTCGCGTTTGAGATGCGACTATCAGGTAACCTGAACCCTAACCCTAAATGCACTCGCTGCGGCCAAAGCCAGGTTACAGCTTTGAAGACAAGGCGCAGCTGGTTGCACCTCCGCAGGGTCTCCGTACCTTACTTGTAAACGCAGCGCTACCGTCGCCGACGCCTGGTCCTTACGCAGCTCCTTCCACGCCCGAATACGACACTTCATTTCCCTTTGCCGATACATACGCAAATGCCCCCTTAGGCGCATTTACGCGACTACGCCCATACTCAGCAATCCAAGTCGCGCTCGTCCGCAGTTGCAATCACCTCTCGCTACCCCTAAACCTTGCACAGGCTCTCTAGCACGCACGGGACCAACAACAATCATGTCGACCTTTGCCAGCTCGTTCTGGTCGACCGACTATGCAGCCGGGCTTGGAGTGCTATTTGGAAAGCTCCAGCAAGGCGTGCAGGAAAACTCCCAGCTTATCACCGTCGCGCGCATGCGCGCCGAAGCTGAGGATGCGTATGGAATGAAGCTGGGTGACATCGAAGCAGCCACGAACAGAATTACCGGCGGCTTCCAGAAGGACGATGGAGCAAGTGTCAAGAAGGTATGCAAGCAGGAAGCCTTTGACTGTGAATACTAGCTGAGCAGCACAGGCATACGAGGGCGTGCGCACCGAGATGTCCGAAGCCTCGCGCAACCACCGCAAGATCGCATCCAACATACGGGAGTTGGTTGTCAATCCCTTCAGCAGGTGGTGCGATCAGCACGCTGCACGGGTCCAAAATAGTCAGGACGACTTGCACAACCGGGTGAAGGCTCACGACCGCCAAGCGGAGACCGTTAGGCAATACCGTAGCGCCTACTTCAATAAATGCAGGAGAGTCGAGGACCTTGACGAGGAGGAAAAGCTTGCTTTCCAGGATCCCAATTCTGCGGCAGCCACAGGATCTCCCAAACCCGGTCCTCAATCTGTGCCGAGCATCAAGGTGGAGGAAGAAGAGTCGGAGGAAGAGCCTGAACCCATCGATATTGGAGACGAGACATATCAGCCTGAGCAAGTCAAGAAGATTCTGACCCATATGCTGGACCACATCAAGCTCGGCGAGACCAAGGTCCCCATTCTCGGCACGTATCAAAATGTCTCGACTGGCGCCGACATTGTGGAATACATCCAGAGGCACATGGGCACGACATCGCTTCCTTACGCTGAGCGAATTGGTCAAGACCTGGTCAACAATGGCTTTCTGCGGCTGGTTGGCAACATGGGAAATACTTTTGCGAACAGCAGCAGGATGAATTACCAATGGCGTCCGAAGGTCTTTCAAATTACTGGCATCCCGGAGAAGAAATCAAAGCCTCTCAGCCGAACATCGACCATGGCTAGTCAAGACTCCAGCCCGGACAGCCCTTCGATAGCTGCTATGGGCGACTACCTTGGCGGCTGGAACCCGCTCAACAACGCGCACCCTAACGAGACGCCAGCCGAAAAGCTCCGACGGGAAGCCCGTGAAGCCGACGAGCGGTACAAGGCTGCTGTCAGGAAACTGGACGGTTTACGTTGCAATCTTGAAGAGGCTATCATTGACCATCTGAAGTTCATGGAGCGCTGTGAGCTCGATCGCCTGAAAGCCATTAAGGCTGTAATCCTGGACTTTAGCGGCGCGATCAGCAATGTGATCCCCAGTCTGCAGAGCACTGTTGATAATATGATGCTGTACCAAGAAACTGTGCAGCCTCTAGGAGACGTCCGTTATTTGCTGGAAAATTACCGGACAGGAAGCTACATTCCCAAAGTGACGATCTACGAAAACTATTATAACACGGTCGACGAGCAGACATTTGGTGTTGACATTGAGGCTCGAGCACGGAGCGACAGGAAGCGCGTTCCGCTGCTTGTGACCACGATCCTGACATTTTTGGACAACCAATACCCGGAACTGGAAGGCGATGAAGCTCGCCGCAGGATTTGGGTGATCGATGTGCCTCTGGGAGCAACTCATCATTTGCGCAGTCTACTCAACACCGGAAAGCCCGTGTCGCCTGCACTTCTCGAAAAGTACGAAGTGCCCATCATAGCTGCTGTGCTCAAACTCTATCTCCTGGAGCTCCCGGATTCTTTGGTCAGCAGCCATGTGTATGAGATCGTGAAGACGATTTACGCTTCTACTGCGCAGACTGCCAGCGACAGTGCACGAGTGCAGGTCATTCAGTCCACTCTTGGCCAGCTCAGGCTTGCGAATATCGCGACACTCGATGCCATTGTGAGCCATTTTGCTCGCTTGATCGAGCTAACCAACGCCGACGAGGCCTACGTGACTCAATTGGCCAGTACTCTAGCTCCTTGTATCCTCAGACCGAAGCAGGAGACTGGTCTGAGCATGACCGAGAAGTACAACGTGAGACTGCTTCGCGACTTGCTTACACACAAAGATGAGATCTTTGGCGAGCTCAAGAGGCAATCCAGTCTGGCACATTCCAGCTCGGGCGCCACCCGACCCAATCGTGCCATCAGCACCGACGAGTCCAGCAGGCGCGAAAACATGATTGAGCGTCAGCGTGCTATCGCGGCTGCGCAGCAAGCACAAGGCCTTCAACGCAGTAACAGCAACAGGTCGCGACAACCGAGTCCAGGCCCTACAGGCCGCGTCCCTCTGCCTGAAGGACACGGACACCGCCGCGATCGTAGTAGAGGCCCCGAAACCAGGTTTCCAATCTCCACCGGCAACGTTACCAGCCCTACAGAGAAGCGCATAATGTCTCCAAACTCAGGATCGACAAGGCTGAGCCTTGAGGTTCCATTGAGTCCGCCGCAGACTCGCCAGGTTCAGCCAATGACTTTGCCCGCCTCGCCACCTTCCCAGAGCGGCGCCAATGTTTCAGACGAAGCGCCTGAGACGCCTCCGAAAACGAACGGGTCTCTGCACCAGCCTCCACCTGCCGAGCCGAGTAGCAACGAGACCGATAAGGTTCGTGAGCGCAGTGACACTGGCTCATCCCTCAGAAGCTCTACTCCATTAGGAATTTCTCATGCCGACGGAGACACCTCATCTCCTGCCACGACGGTGTCCGACGGCCCGTCCAACCGCGACAGCGTCCCTGCGAAGCGCGATAGTCTCACTCGCTCTGGCGCTGCCCGCGGCCAATTCACAAGAAAGGGCACCGGCAGCCTGCAACGCCAGAGTGTCATCTCGAAGCGCGACAGCATCGCCACCGAGAGCCTGGTTCAAAGCCCCGTGGAGGCGCAGAATGCAGAGCCTGAGCCAGTCTCCAAGGGCGTGCAGCTCGAAGACAAGCCCATGGATTTTGACTGAGCCAGGCTTGCCTCGATCTGCTGCGAAAAGTTTTACCCGTGTCTCCTAGCTGGTCCTGGGAGGCATTCGTGCTGCGGTTAGCGAAATTGGCCCAGATTGCAGTGGTCTAGTCTTTTATGTAGCCTACGAGTATCTGTATCATGCGAATATCAGAATATTTCATGCCCTAGGGCTCGACATACGCCTGTGGTTTAACTTCTTCCCAGCCTTTCCAGTCCCGAAGTTCTGACTGCTTGGGCTGCCATCGCAGCTCGACCTCGCCAAAATAGTTGGCTCCAGCAGCTGTTTGTTTGAAGCCAACGCTTTCGAACAGAGCAATGCTGCGTGCGTTGGACTGGTTGATCTTCACTCGCAGATACCCCAATGCCCTGGGCGAGGCGTTTCTAGCGTCGTACTCGGCGGCGATCTGCGCCCAAGAGCCAAGGACATAGCTGGTGAACGAGACTAATGCGGCGCGACCATAACCCTTCCGATGCAAATCTGTGCGAGCGATCATGAGCTCGATCTCACCCACGATAGCAGTCGACGGCTTTGTGGCACTGGGAGCCGGCGAAGTCCCGTCATCGTCCTCATCTTCGTCTTCAGGCTCGAAAAGAAAAAGATTGATGTCGCCGATCATTTGTTCTGGGCTATCTTCGATGCCGCCTTTCACGTGTGAGTCATCCGAATTACGCGGAAGGCAGACGATGAAAGTCAATTTGTCGTTGTCGGTTCGCCAGCTTCGTTGCATATCGTACTCCTCTGTGAGAGAAAGAGGCTCTGATGCTGTGGCGGCTTGGAGCTCGGGGTCTTGCATCCACTCGTGGTAGGTTGGAACATGGTGAGCTGAATAGGGCACGAGAAGAGCTTTGCTCGTAGAGAGAGCTGAGTGGAAGATTCAGTCATTCGGCGTCTCATTAGTTTCGAAGTCTTGAGTGGATGATGACTGACCGATGCGCTCGTTGAGACGCATTTTGAAATGTTCAGTCTTCCTGGACGTTCTGAGTTTTCAAAGGCGCATTTCCTTTCTTATAGTGACTGATCTGTTTAATAGTTCCAATGTGATTTCTGAAAACGATCGCGAGTCGGTCTCGTTGAACGACGCATCGGTTTTTGCATTTGACGTCCCAAAGAGGCAATCCCATTCGCGGCTGCTTTCCGTCGCCGAGGCAGCTTCATCCACCAAGACGTCGCCCTGCGTCGCGACAAGCTTGGGCGCATTCGAGACAATCCTCTTGACGTGCGCATCAAAAGCCTCACCAAAATGTTTCGCACCACACGACTAGTTGGAACGGCTACGCGCCGCATGCCTGTTTTCCAACGCCGCCTACAGTCAACACAGCAGCCTCCAGAGCCGCCCAAATCCGAGGAGCCCAAGAGCAACCCTCACGTAAGCGGTCCACGAAGACATTCCAAATGCAAGAAACGATACTGACATTCAATAGCGCGATTTTTACAAGTACCGAAGCCGACCAGTATTCAAGAGCGTTCTGGTCGCCATCTTCACATACCAGGTCTTGTATTGGGGCTGGCTTAAACTGGAGAGCATGGAGACCAAGCATAACAAGGAGGGTACGCAAGAGCATGAATGAGCGCGACGCGACACATTGGCGGACACTGGCTGATCTTGGATGGAAGGCGAACTCAGGTCTATTGAATCCGAGATTCGGCGTCATGCCCAAGGCAGAAAGAGCGGCTCGACCTAGCGTACACGACGACGATTGAGAAGAAGACATGCCGCCATCCTTCATGTCTGGTGGTGGGTCACATTACCTACTAGACCAGGCAGTGCAAGTTCGATTCGAGTGGCCGACTATGAATGTATGCCCGCGCGTGCGCGAAAAGCTGCTGCGGCCAGCCCCTGCACCTAGATTCACCTAGGTTCGCACAAGATGCTGGCACATTGCTCCAACAGGAGACTCCGGAGGATTGTGGGCGAGAGCGCCGAAATGCTCGGAACTTTGCGGCAGCCTGCTACCGACTCACGATCACCAATCTGAGACCGAACTTCGGAATAAGATGTTGGGTTTTGCCCTCAACTTCAGATTAGCAGGCTATTGAGCACCGCTGCCCGGATGAAGGGTCCTCGCGAGGATTACTCAAACCTGTATAGCAACTGTTATACTAAAAAGGAAGAATACTTGTACCATCACTCCATGTCACTTGACATTTTCCATGAGTTCATAAAAGCGAAACGCTGGGAGATCGCCATGTTCCTAGACAGTGAACTTTCACCGACGTCTCACCTACATGCCAATCCGCGCTCGAAAATATATGACGAGGATAGGATTTGATGGAGCATTATGATTGCAGCCGTATTATAATTCTCGTGTATCACTGCCGGAGATGTGGACGTCTTGATGTGCTTGCATTACTCCGTTTGTTCAGACACTATGCTACGCTATGCTACGCTAAGTTATGCTACGTGTATACCTGTGTCAACCAGTGACAACAGAAAAGAACCCAACTCTGCGTCTCCTACCCATTGAAACTCCTATTCCATCCGAGCATTGCATGACAAGCTCCCCAGTGCCCCCCAAAGTTCTCATCCACCAAGCAAGAGACCATCTAGCTAATCAGTCATCACCGCCCAAAGTACCCCTGCCTCTGCTGCTGCGCCGGCGCCAGGCCGTCCGGGCTCTGACACAAGAAAATCGGCACATCCCCGAGATCCACGCCAAAGCTCTCCGCAAGTCTCTGGCCCTTGCGGCGCGTGCCGGTCTCGCCAGTGAGCCTAGTGCCAGCAGAGCCTCCAAAACCGCTCTCCCGGTTCCACTCCCAAGCCAAGCCGCCTGAGTAGCGGTCGGCGAGATTGCTCGAGTGGCTGCTGACGGGTCGAGGGCGGCGGGGCTGGGATTTGGAGCGGGAGCGCTGCCCGTACTGCTGCTGCTGTTGCTGCTGGCGGAAGTTTTGCGGCTGGGGGTCGGGGAAGCGGTGGCGTTGGTGAGGGTTCTTGGGCTTTGCGCGCACGGTGCCGCCGCAGGAGGAGACGGTTAGGGTGTCGGAGAAGATGGTCGAGAGGCCGTCGGTGCTGCTAGCGGGGCTAAGGGTGCCGTTGGGGCCCTGTTTAAGGCCGCCGGGGTGGAGTTTGCCCAGGCTGGCGGCGCGAGACTGCTCAGCTTGGAGGGAATGGGCGGTGGGTTCGTAGGCGTAGAAGTTGCCAGAAGGCGTGCGGACGCGGCCACCAGGGCTACGGGTGCGAGGTAGAGGGGTGTATTGTGAGCTGTAGGCCGAAGAAGCTGCGGTCAAGCCGGAGACTGTGCGAGACTGGACAGGTCTCACAGGGCGGGAAGCAAACGCAGTGGGCAAGTCCTGGTATTTCGGCACGGTGCCGTTCGAGGACGCGCTCGAGTAGGCGCTGTCTGTTCTTGGGATATCAAAGCCCGACGGACAGGCTCCATCGTCGTCGAGCAGACTGCGGTAAAGGTCGGCATGACGGGCGGCCTCGCTTGTAGGGTCGGGGGTGGTGTATGAGCGGGCTGCCACGTTGCCCATTGGCGTGATGTAGCGTGAGACGACGATATCCGGCGACGCGAGTGGAGGCGCAGCGCAGACTTCTGAACCATCATCACTGAAGGCGTACGAGGAGTTTGGAAGATATGTTCCAAGTGACTTTCTGCGCTCACGCCAGAGCTCTGATTGACTTTCGCGGCTCGGCTGCTCTGCTTCCTGCTCTTGCGTCGGCGATGCTGCTTGTTGAATATTTCCGCGGCCTGCAGTGCTGGGCCGGGAGTCTGTGCCTGTCATGCTGGACTGCTCGGAACCCAAGCCCTGTAGTTCGCGAAGGGCGTTCTGCCTCCCCTCCGACTTCGATGTTCGAGCGGCATGTTGACCAGTTTCGGCTTCACGATCGATTGCCATTCTCTCCTCGAGCCTCCTTTCCTGTTCTTCGCGCTCCATCACAGCTCTCTTGACTCTACCGATGTTTGGTGAGGAAGCAGCAGAATTCTGAGCCGACTGCACAGCAGATTCATTCGACAAGTCAACCGACTGCTGGACACCGTCCTTTTTCTTTTTCTGCATCATCTTGTTGGCTTTCGCAGCCTTTGCCGCAACGTCGACGGGAATGTCGGGCATCGGCGGGATGCTGTCAGCATACATGCTGAACGGTCTACGTGCAAGATCGGGACGCGGAAGGGCGGAGGCAGGTTCGGGAGAGCTTTCTTTGCTGTGCCAGCCAGGAACAAAGTCTTCCACCGATCTGCCAGACTTCGGCGGACCGACACTTGGACTTCGGCTGTGACTCTGTGCATTCGATTTCTTGGGCGTCGCCATGCGAGGTCGATCATGGCTTGCAGCGCGCTCGTGGCCAGCCACGTCACGACTCTTTGAGCGGGCGAGTTCGGAAGCCATGGCCTCCGTCATTCCCATTGATTTCGACTTTTGTTTGAGGGGAGGGCCAGTCCGCCAGGTCTCGGTACCTCGTTCCCTGCTACCGCCACGGTCAGGCTGAGCTCTGGGAGTGTCGTATCCTGAGGGTGCGTTGCTGCTTGTCACCGAAGCAAAGTCATTGCGTGTCGGTGTATTGCAATCGGCGGAGTCGATGCTCGCCCGCCGTCTTCGACTGCGACTGCGGCTCAGACTTCGCAAAAACTGGAACCGGCCGCCTCTTTCTGTACCTTCCTGGTCATCAGTCGTTTCGCGGCCGCGAGCATTCGCCGTGCGGCCTCGGCTAGCACTGCGATTGCGCTGGAAAGGATTTTTGCGGGCTCCGGACGGAGCGTTAACCTTCACGTTGCGTCCGGATTCCCGAGAGCCGTCATCCCAATAATTCTGGGTCTCGGACGCGCTGCGGTTGATCTCCTGGTCTTCGGATGGTTGGAAGTATCGTTGGTCCAGTGACTTGTTCATGTCGTCTGACACAAGTGGGCACTCGTTCACGAAAATCTCACTAGTAGGCCTCACGCGGAAGCTCTTCTCTCTCCTGATGCGCTCCGGCTCTGGCATAGGTTTGCGCAGTTTTCGTTTTGGCTTTGATGACTTTCCGGAGCCGTTGGTCGACGTCAAAGAGGTCAAAGAATCATTTGACGCAAGGTTCCCTGCTGGAAGACTCATGCGCTTGCTAGGGGCCTTGTCCCGAAGTCCCAGGAAGGCTGGCAAATCCTTCTTTGGAATGTCTGCTGCAGCGCCTGAAGAGTTTGCAGGGTTGGCAGTCGAGAAGATCTCTTCTGAGGGTGTCTTCGCTGACGAGATGAATTCCGAAAAGGTGTACAAACTACCAGCGTCTCCGTCGGCCTTAGCTGCAAGACCATCCTGTCTCGAAGTAAGATCGTCCCGAGGTACCATGTCGTGCGCGCGCGGGGTCTCTTGTGAAAGTTTCGGAGAAGAGTCTTGATTTTGAGAGGACGCATCAGAAGATCCGTATCCACTGTCGACATTTGAAGCCGAGTCAGGTCTTTGGCTGTTCAAGGATTTTGCAGATTTGATCGATCGGGGCTCTCGTGGGCCTAGAGGCCGTGGTTCGCCAGTCAATTTTGCCCACGCGTGATTTGGTGTTCCAGGCGAGTCTTCGCCCGATTCAGGCTCGCCAAATACCGTACTTAGCCTTGAGGCGAACTGGGCAACGGTTGTCTTTGATCCGTTGAGGCTGCTGCTATCTTCGCTCAGGGAAGCTCGGTTTGACGAAGGTGGCGTATCCGTGTTGTTTGTATGTTGCCGGGGAAATGGCGGTCGTGCGAGCACGAAAGCAGGAGATTCATTGGATGCGCGGTCATTGCTCTCCGGCTCCTGGGGTTCTGCGGGAGTGGCTTCCAACACCAGCGAATCAAGATTCGGAACTTGGTTGACCGAGGCATCCGAACTTCTGCGCGAATCAGATGGAGGTGGTGGCAAAGGGCGGCTTGGTTTCCTTTGTTCGCTGTGGAGTAGGCGATGCACACCGGGAAAAGACTCGGTCAAGGCGGGTTTCGTGCCGTTTGGTGTGAAATGAGGATCAATCGGGCTATCAGAGAAATTGTCGTAAGTTGAAATTGGTTCCAGCTGAGTGGCCTGTCGAAACATCTGTGTCGGATCTGGGGAGGCAGCACCATTGGTAACACGCAGAGTGCCCGTCCGGTAAGCTCCGGTCTGCGAATATTCCTGGTCGCTTGGCGTCGTGGAACGATTGGCCGTGTCATCATGAAAATTGTGTACTACTTCAGGAACAGTTGCGTTGCCAACGGATGCCGATCGTCTCGCAGACGACTGTCGTACTCCTGAATCTTGACGTCGTACCGACTCTGGCTGCCGGACCTCATCGCCCAGTCTCTTAAGCAGATCATCTCCAGGTTCTCCGCGTGTGTTCAACCCTGGAGGCAACTTCGAGTTTCGCTGTGACGGGTACTGAACAGCGCGGTGCTCGTCTCGCGGCAGCGAGCCGTCAATGCCGCTGTCCCCTTGTCTTGCTTGAGGCAGCAACGCCCGATGCAAAGCGACCAGCTCTTCCGGCGTCGCCGTCTTCTTCAGCTCTTGCAGAAGGTTGATCGCAGACGCAATGTCCATGCCTGGAGCTTCGTGGACGACTGAGAGTTGTCGAGCCAGCGGGCTGGGGCTGTTCAGCGATGATGATGCCGATTTCGTGCTTGCGCTGGAGTTGGCAGCGGCAGTGGTAATCGCCTTGGGGTAGCGATCCTTGACACCCATATCTGCGGAGTCGCTAGATGATCGACGGAAGGTTTCGAGTGAGAGCCTCCTTGTGGCTTCCGGAATCTGTTGCAGCTGTTGTTTCAAGTTCTTGGGGCCATTTTTGTTAGTTTCTCGCTGCGAGGGCCTCTTGGAAGACGACGACGAAGACGAAGACGAAGACGACCGGCCAGGTCGGGAGAAGTTTGTCGAGGTATGATCATGTGTCTTCGGTTTCGAAAGCAGTGTCTTCGCCTTTGGTGGCGAGGGAACATAGCCCATCGTGAGACAATACCGCCGTTGGTTGGTTGCTAGGGCGTCGCTGCTAGGGCGGAACTTTATTATCGCTAGCCGTTGGTAGAGAGGTGCAGTGAGGCGCTCAAGGTGACATTGCAGCGACGGTCGGACACCCAGATACAGGTCTCGGTCTCACAGTGTCGAGGAGTGAAGGGTGCCAGGTTGGCGATGTTCCTGCTGCGAGGTTTGCGGATTGCAAGGCCGAAGTATTGACTGACGACTTCCTTGGACGGGCCAGCGATGATGCCAGCGGCCCGGCGCTTCGCCCGCGTTTCAGCTAGAGCTCTGGTAAACCTCCAGAGCAAATGCACCCAAGTGGGGCTCAGCCTCTCCAATTTCGAGGTGTCGCGTTGCCGTGGTCGGTCGTTTCACCAAGAGCGTTCACGAAGTTGGTGATACGCCCGTCCTGTCGACCTGTGTCCGGTGGCCGACCAGTATATACATGTATGTGCAGACCATACGCTTACTTGCATGTTGAAAACTCGTTCACCACTCCGCCGTCCCTCCGAGATCAGCGGTTAGGATGCTGACGGCGCACTGTAAACACAATCCTTGTAGCTTCGGCCGCTATCCACGTACCCTGGCCAACCGCTTGCTCCCAGCCACAGTGTTGCGCCACCCGCGCTATCGATGCTGCGGTGCATGCACAGGAGCTATGAACTCCTCGCGCCAGATCGCCTCGGTCGCTGGCTTCTAACGCTGCAGATCTCGATGCCAATCGCATGCAGCACTGCCCAGTGCATGCTGCTATGCGGATTTCCCACTTCGTGCCCCGGCGTGTCGGCTTTCCGGCCGCTTCCCGGTTCCCAAAGCAGGCTTGCCCGGTTACCAGCAGGTACCCACTGCGCCTGGCCAAGCTTCAGAGTCCACACATGTGCTGCCGCGAGCCCCGAAGTTGGCAGGACTCTCGCGCTAGCACATGAGGTGAGCAGCCGCGTACCGCTGCTGTCTTCTGGATCATGACGACGCCTTGTTGGCCTGACCCCGACTCTCAACCGTCGTTCGCCATTATATTCGGGGTCTGCTATTGTTGACTGGCATGGCCACATGGCGTAATTGTCCGCGGGCATCCGGGCGTCCAGAGTTCCATGGCGAAGTTTGACCTGTCGAGCCTGTGTGTTGGCTTGCCCTGATTGCCTAGCCCTGCTTTGATTGCATTTGATCATACTGATGCGATAACGAGCATCTACACGCGGCGGATGAAATTGAAGGGCTGATCTCAGGAGTGTCCACCGGGATTCATATCTGCTTCCTGCATAGGTCAATATCGCACAATCTGCGATGTCCTTGTTGACACATGTGCGCGCAGATTGCGCTTCCCTATTGTGCGCTCCTTAGGCGCGAGGAGTGTCGTGGTCGCTTCATGCCGATGGCGGTGATGGTGTTCTTTTTCTTTTCTAGCATGCCAACAATGGCTATGGAAAGTATCCGCGGCAGCACTGCTAAGAACTACAGAGGACTCGACATGCCGAAAGCTGTAGCTGCTGCTTATGCTCCTGCTCATATGTGTTGACGCTCCCTTATTTTCCACAGCAGCTCCAGTGGGCTAGCCTGTTCTGGACCCGATATGAACCTCTTATCCTGACGAAGGCGTCATGGTTGACACAAGATGCTGCATCGACCCAGGGACGGAACAAGCAGCCGCTGCCATCGAGGACGGCTCTGCTCAGTGACAAGACTTATCTTTTGGAATTGGGCCCCTCGTTCATGGAAACCGGAAAGGATTGCCGACTTTGTGGATAACGCAATGAGCGCCCTCTCGTACGATGCGAGACTCATACCGGCCTTTGGAATGACGAGTGGTTTGAAGTTGTCAAGAGAGCTTCTCTCCCGGATGTATCGATGGTGTAGTTCTTCGCTGACTTTCCACGGACCTATCACGACGGTCGATCCTGGCCAACCCGTTTGAAGTTGATTTGCTAGCTTGTCAAGTGAGGGCTTGTCGAGTTTCGCTGGCGGCTGTCTGTTTTCCGGACGAGCTGCCAATGTCGGCGACAGCATCGTAATCGGCGTCGACGCCGACTTCCTACCGCGTTTGCTGCGAAGCAACCGATGGGGAGGAGAATGCGTAATGCCATCGAAGTCTCGCCCAATGGATCGAGCGATTTCCGCCTTCCAGTCCGCGGACCACCAGGCCAGGCGGACCGACGGCTTTGCCAGTGCCATTGCCTTCGTTGGAAGATTACTACACGTCGCAAGACATATGTCTGATGTATTGACAAGGGTCTGACAAAGACCAGACCCGGTCACATGCACTCAATGAAGAGGCAAGTGGGGGGAAGTATTAAAAGGGGGCCGGCAAATGCCAGGTCCCAGGAGGCCGCAACACCGACAGGCTCGAGTGAGCAAGTCGGGTGCTGGCATGCCGCAACACCAGCAAGCCCAAATGAGCGAGCCGGGTGCAGGCAGACTGCGCGCACCTCTCACGCTCTGGGGAGACGCTCGAGGGCGCAGTCAGGGGGTGAGCGCGGCACGTTTACTTCAGGATTGTGTGAGCATGGGAGGTCACACTGCTGAAAACCGCGCTGGAGAGAGAAGGAGGAGAAGAGAGGCGGCGTCGAAAAGCTGCGACTTCTCTATGGCAGTCTCGCGCGCGCGCGCGCGCTCTTGGCGGGTCGCGAGAGTGAACAAGACAAAAGCTGTGGGACGGCGGCTCACGCTACAGCGCAGCAACTGGCACAGCCTCTTGTGAAATCTCAATGGCGATTTTACTCAATAGTCAGACGCTTTATGTCTTGATGGCACGGTCTGGGAGATTGGATTGAAAAAAGGAAGCAGCGCCCGTGGCACCGATAGTTGGCATGAGGGTTGCGCTCACACGAGGCTGGGTCTAATAGGTGCAATGTGAAGGGTCACGACCACGAGATAAGGATTCTTTCGTAGGATATCAGCATGCGGCCAAGGCTGTCGACAACGCCGGGTGATCTGGGTTCTATGAGAGAGCGTCGTGGACGACCGCTCTGGACCGCAAGTATCTAGGATCACACTTGTGTCTGTTTCAACTGCTGGTTTTCACGCTGGTGGATTGTCATCACCCTCTCAAGTTTGCGATACGTATCTTCCCTCTCGATTTTGATGGTATAGCTCGTCTTTCTGTCTCCCGAAAAGTCTTCTCTTGTCCCAATGGGGATGACGTGAGATCAGAGCGACTGAGTTGGCGATGTTGTCTTCTAGCCCAAAGTTTGGCCTCATGCGACGACGCTCCTTGAGCGGCAGCATAGGCTCTTTCACTTTGTGGACAGTTACTGGAACGGGCACTTGACAGGTTTTCGGCGAGGATGCTGCGCGAATGCTTCAACAACGCCGATTGCGGATTCAGAGACACAGTCAGGGGTATCAAAAGCAAGTGATTCGAGTATGTGCAATGTGGCCAGACCGATACAACCCATAGTCTATAGAAGCTTCTCGCGTGCGAGCCTCGGGCTTCATAAAATCACTCAACTCTGCCGTGAAGACGAATTGGTGGATGAAAGATCGAGGGAATACCTGTCTTGGGTACTCCTTTCGGCTGTGAAAGGTAGCTGAAATCCCGTGACATTGTCGCTGTCATGGTGTGTTTGGTACCGTATCACAGACTGTTTGAAAAGAATCTTGTCTGCCGAACCAAGGGTTAGATGGCAATCCTATGAAAGATACGACGCTGGATCTGACTCACCAGCTGCACTTCGGAATTGTATTGTGATCACTTTCTCTCGAGATCCCTTCGGACTGTGATGTGCGCCTGAAATTTGGGTGCGCTCTGGTGATGACGCTTGCATCGAGTTGAGGTGCAGCATCCCCCCTTCCTGGTAGGAAATCAATTTGACACTCGCTTTGCTGTCTCCATAACTCTCGGAAGGGTCTTCTCTTGGGACTAAAGGTGTAGTCAGCAGGTGTAAACGTCCTCAACGATGTCTAAAGGGGAGGCTTACGTCGACCAGTGATCCAACAAGGCTTCTGTGGCCTTGGGTTTCTCATTCTAAAAGTCAGTGCAGCAGTTCCACTGCCTTCATGAACCCAGAAAAACAGATCAGCCATGCCGTGGCGATGCGGGAAGGGCTTTCTCTTTACAGAGAGGTCACTCGTGGTTACACAGTACCACAAAGCCCAGGAGCCGATGCTGTTGAGGAGCTTATACCTGTCTATCTGTCGGTCAATCACACACCCTGCACTGGCGACCGCATCTTGAAAGATGCTCATGGGGCGTACGATACCTTCCAGAGAAGTGAAGGTCCAAATCGTATGACATTTCGAGTACTCAGCTGATACGCAACTGCCGTGTCTAGGTGCTTGGTAGCCGCGAACACCTTGAACGTCGGACTTATAGTCTGCCGCAAGTAGTCCAATCAGATTTAAGCCAGGCTCGAATCTAGAGAATGATCCCTCGACCTCGGTTCCTAACATCATGTCAATCATCTCAGGTAGCCAGTATATCCGTGAAGTAGAAGCTGCTGCGTCGTCACGTCCTCTAACGAGTAGCCCACGTTTCGCGCTACGGTTGTCGATATCCGGGCAATCAAAAGCCTGTACAGTATGGGTCACTCTATCAGGCATGGAATGTCTCATAGCTTCATCGTTCCCTGTCAATGTCCACGCACTTTGGGCAGGGTACGGAGAAAGATCAATCGGACTGTCCCGGAGGGAGAGCATCCCGTCGCATGGCTGGTTCATCTTCATGGTAAATTCCCGAGCATTCTCTACCGACCAGAAATGGATGAGAACAGTATTGTTGGGGTGCGTGCGGGAATACACCCGGGAGTGTAAGGTCGTACCGTCCGCCTTCTCTTGACTATCGTGGTCACAATCCGACCACGACAGTAGTACGTGAGTGTCTCGTCGTTCTATGGTGATATCGGCAAGAGGTAACCAGAAGTCCAATCCAACATAATCGCTGCCAGAGAGCAAAAAGACCAGTCGCCGTGTGGAAAGATAGAGATCGGCTTTTCGAGACTCGTAGAGGTGTAGCACAGAAGTGGCAGCAGCAAAGGTCCCTTCGGACGGGTTGCCTTGCAGGATTTGCAATGGATTTTCATTGAGCATTGCTTCAAACACTAGTGTGTCTGCAGCGGAGACTCGCCTGTTCAATGTTGACTCTGATCTTCTGTGAGCAGATTGCACTTGGGATGACGAAGAATCTGTACGTGGCTTCGTCACATAGCCCGAGTCGAGCGAGCCACCAGCTTTCCGCCACATTTGCGGATGATCCCCTACAGATGGGCCATTGGTAGCAGTACTGTGCTCAGACTTCCATAGTAGATGTGGCTGTCGCTGCTCGCTAATAGGGAGGCTAAATTGCTGACGCTCTGGTATGGCGGGAGCGGGAGCCTCAATGCAGCACGGTCCAATATGGCCAGATTCTGGATTGACGGCAGCATGGTCTTGGAAATGCCTCATCAGAGCTTCCGCAGTAGGTCGGCTGCGAGGGTCTCTTTTCATCTGAGGCAGAATTAGAACTGGGCTCACCAGCGGGTCGTCAGCGTGATGCAGCATTATAGTTACCATTTGGACCGTCCATTTAGCGGCCTCTGGCAAGCTAGCGTCTTGTGCTATTTGCCCGAGTCGGCTCTGAAATACATCTGAATCCGCGGCCATCCAGTAGCATATATCTTGCGTGGAACCAGTATTGTTGATTTTCCGACGAACATACTCGAGGAGCTCGTCCACGCTGATGTCAATGAGTACCGTCAGCATTTCTAAGAACACACAGCCGAGCGACCATACGTCGCATGCTTCGTTTCTTGGTTTCTGGCTGTGGGCCTCTGGCGAGAGGTATCGTGGCGTTCGGTTGCGTGCTATGCCTTCGGTTTCGGTTGTGTCTTTGAACTCTGCATCCCTAGCAGACCCAAAGTCACAAAACAGTAAGGAGGTTCCGCTGACGATGATATTTTTGGGTTTGACATCTTTGTGCCGAATCAGTACCGAATGTAGCGATGCGAGTCCAGATACCAGACAGCCAAAGGATAGCCGCAGAATCGCTTTGTCCTCGCTAGAGATTGGCGCGGGCTGAGCCAGCAAGTCATGAAGATTGCGCTCGGCAACGGGCAATAACAACAGGGCAAAGTATATGGAATCGGTGTAACTTGCCACCAGTTGCACAACATGCGGATTTCCAATTTGCTGAGCCTTCCTTGTCACCTCCACCTCGTTCTTGAAGAGGGCTAAGCGCTGAGTCTGGGACATCGTGCCTTCGCACGAACGCCGCATGGTCTTGCGCGCGAAAACGCGGCCGGTTTCACTGTCTTGTACACTCTCTACACTCCCAAATGTGCCTCGAGATATCTCTTTGATGGTCGTGAACGAAGCCTCCACCGAGTTGAAATGCCTCGGAAGCACTTTGTTTGCATGTGTGCCCCCAAAGGGTATCAAATCCGCGCAGTCTTTGACGGCCTCCTGGAGCTGGAGAAGGCGTCGGGAAAAGACGCTTTGCTTCCTGATGATCGGTGGGAGAAGCTCGTGAGTGTATGGAATAGCATAGTCGCTTAGGCCCGCAGCAAGTAGCTCATCGTGCGCGTATCGTCTGTCGGTCAGGTCTTCTTCACCGCTGCCCGTCGTGATGCGAAGCAACACATATAGCCGGACGTTCTCGCTCCATGGCTCCGTTCTTTCATCCGATCGTAGTATCCCTTCCAACTTTTCCCAGTCTTTCTCTGAAAGCACGTCGCTCCTGCTGGCATAGTCTTTCTCAAAAGGCAAGGAGGGCAGTAAGACGCAGATCTTCGCCTCCAAGTGTTCGGCTAGACGCTTTTTGTCTATGTCAGATTAGCACAATGCGCGGCAAAAATATCGACGAGTGCGCAATGCCTTGTTGCAGCAAAGAGAGTGCATACCGACCCATCTTATGGATGATGCACTGTCGGAGTATGTGCTGGAGGCCCGCGGGGGCATGTTGCGCCGATGAAAAGTTCAAAGGCCTATACTTGTTCGCATGTTCAAAGCGAAAGTGAAATGGACATAGCTAAGCCCTCAAAGCCGCACAAGGTTGTCAGTGAAGTTCTACCAGTGATCCGGGTGGCGTGAAATACGAGGCAGCAACACCGCCCCCGATGCCGTGATCTCTCGCATCTGCAGTACCCGGCTCAAGGCAATCCCCCACGGCGGGAAGAGCATACAGTGCATCTAAGCGAGTCCCGTGAATGATCTTGACACACATGCCGCGTGACCTTACTGGATGCCAATTCCAGGCTGAGCCGACCAGGCGACCGGTGTGGATGAGGGGTGCATATGGAGTGCATGAACACTCCGAGCATCGCCACGATGGTCTGCATCTGCGGGTTCAGCCTCGTACACATAACTATAAGTACGGCGGGCGGGCTGCTTGCGCCTAAGGCTTGTCTTCGGAGTACAAAGGCACCATGGTCTCTCAGAATACGGATCAGTTTTTCGAGTTTCAGAACCCGTTCGATGAATGGGACGAGGAGGAGGTCAAGGAGAAGGCTCGGGAATTCGCGCGGGGCAACGGGCTTCACAGCTACGAAGATTTCTTCGTGCGTGGTGGACTACTCAATCTGAACCCGGAGGCATTTCAGAGTATCCGTCAGGATGGCCACAGGCTTTCTCAAGAGGAATGCAATGCTTTGAATGTCGAGCAATGCCCCAAAAGTGGGTTTGACAGATTTCGCCAGACCAGAGGCCTCTATCTTCTGGTCGCTCTCTGTTCAGCCGCAGCAGCGGGTACGAATCGTGAATCACGACCGCATCTGCACTGGATTCGCTGACCTGCAGTTTTCAGTCCAAGGATGGGATGAATCAGCTGTCAACGGTGGTGAGTAAGGCCCTCGGTGAAGCGAAGAACGAGGAGGCTAAGAGACTGACAATACTGTAGCCCAGATATACTATTCGCAGGCTCTATCGATAGGTCCGGATGATGTCAAATTCGGACTCGTCAACAGCGCCCCATACTTGTTTTGTACTTTTTCTTGTCTACTAACATACCCATTGAACTATCGACTAGGGCGGCGGGGCGCTATTTTCGTCACGTGCTTGCTCTCTTTCGCATCCTGCCTTGGACAGGCTTTCGTACAATCATGGCAACAGCTGTTTATTGCCCGTCTACTACTTGGCCTCGGAATTGGCCCCAAGAGCGCGACGGTTCCCATATATTCCGCAGAATGTGCGCCAGCGAAGGTCCGTGGTGCTCTAGTGATGATGTGGCAGGTATGTTCCACCGCAGCTTGGATGGCATTCAACCAGGGTTACTTATTTTTCCGCCGTAGATGTGGACAGCGTTCGGAATCATGCTTGGATACGCTGCAGGGGCGGTGCTACACGATGTTGCTGGCAGTGGATCTGAGTTCCAGCCTAAAGATTCAGAAGGCAACCTTAGTCTTAGCCACAGCTGCCCTGACGACTCTGGGGAGTCCAATTTACTTCGTCTGGCTTGTGTGAGTGAGCTTCTGCTTTGTGTGCCTCACTAATGCTATGATAACTGACAGCAGGTAGAGCTGGAACTGGAGGCTCATGCTGGCTAGTCCGTAAGTTCCATTCGGAAGCTTAGTCTGGGATATATCTGACTCTTGTCACTTCAGCATGGTATTGCCTTTGATAGTCGCAGCATACGTCTACACTCTCCCGGAAAGTCCAAGATGGCTGCTGAATCGTGCCCACAATCACCCTAATGAGCGAAGACGTTACGAGGAAGCCTTCGACTCACTGGTTCGACTCCGTCCCACACGGCTACAAGCCGCGAGAGACCTTTTTCTCATACATCATGAGCTCCAACAAATTGACTACATTGCCGAATCTTCCAAGAGACCGCTGGCAACACTCTTCACCAATGGCCGGAGCGCTCGCGCACTGTTTGCCAGCGTAACATGCATGTTCTTCCAGCAGGTAAGTCCTCGCAGGCAAACGAAAACTACCGAAACCGAATCCTCAACCGCTCGATCTGTTGGACATGCCTTATGCTCATTGAGTTTGTAGTTCTGCGGTGTCAACGTGATTGCCTATTATAGCACGATAATTCTTCTTCGCGCTGGTTCTCAGCCTACACCGGCTTTGCTTGGATCTCTCGGATTCGGCGTCATCAATTTCGTTTTTGCGTTTCCGGCTTTTTGGACGATTGACACCTTTGGCAGACGAAGTCTACTATTAGCGACTTTCCCTCTAATGGCACTGTGTCATGCCCTGATTGCCATCGCATTTGGGGTCACAAAATCGAACGAGGATAGTCCTCTCAGGATTGGGCTCACTATTGCGAGCATGTACCTCTTCGGCATCGCGTACAGTCCAGGAGAAGGACCGGTTCCGTTTGTATGACTGGTCCCTCAAAATAGCGGATTCTCGTTCATCGTCTGACCCGGCTCTCAGGTGTATGCTGCTGAGAGCATGCCGTTATATAATCGTGACATTGGTACGTGTCTGCTCGACTCCAGCTGCATCATGGAAGTGCTGACAATTCGATGCGCAGGCATGGGCATAGGTGAGTCTTGTCGACCTGAGTACATGAATGACGCGAAAGGCTGAAGCGTTGGCGCCAGTGACATCCATCAATTGGTTTCTAAATTTCGTGATTGCGATATCTTGGCCACCACTCTTCAAAGCTTTCGATCAGTATGGAGCTTTCATATGGTACGCCGGGTGGTGCATTGCTGGCGAGGTGATTATACTCCTGTAAGTACCGTCAAGGCTTTTCGAGCGTGGATTCCTGCTGACCAAAAATAAGCACTGTGCCAGAGACAAAGGGCTTGACACTCGAGGAGCTCTCGTATGTCTTCCGTGTTTCAACGGCCAGGCATGCTAGACTCGGCATACAGCAAGCCAGAGCTGTAATGCGATGGTGCCTATCGCCCAAAAAGAAGCTGAGTGTTCCAGTGTTGGAGAAGCGAGCACCGGGTCCTGATATGGAGATGATGAGACATGGTTAGGTCCATCTGATCAGTTTCATTCGTTGTCAAGCTGCCCAAAGATGGGATTTGTGTTGTTGTGGCTTTGACCAGCGTATTGCAGCGTCCTTCACTTCTCAGAGAATGAAAGATTCTGCACCGAATGAGCCAGTGGAATCGTCTGGTGATTGTTGGCTGTGCGTAATTGGTTGCCAGGACTTGGTATATTGGAGCAACCCTAATCTCGCATGCAGGGTACGTCCGCAGTGGTTAGCTGGGTGAAACTGAAACGAACTGCGTCCACGGTATTTCGTCATCGTATCTTCTGAATATTCGCCGCAGCAGCAGCTGAGAAGATGGACCGGTGAATCCTAGACCACTATAGACTAGCCCGTGCTGATCATGCAGACTGCTTGGGCGCAGCCAAGTGGCGCAGCCAGCACTGCCAACTCAGTCATCTGCAAGTCCTACAAACTGCAGGTACATATTGAGGGTCGTGCTCGGACGGGTAATCAATTCCTCCATCGTAACATTGCGTGTTCATAAATTAGTGCTCTTCCACAAGCTCTGATAGCAGCATTACACCTTCCGAAAATGGTGACAGGTCTCGAAACCGCGGCTTCGGCTCTTAGCGTCGTCTCTCTTGCTGCCCAATTGTTCAATGGGTGTGTGGAAGGGTACAAGTTGTGCCACAGTGCTCAGAATATAGGCAAAGACGGCGGCAGACTGCACACGAAGCTCCAAGTACAATGGAGTAGGCTCGTAGCTTGGGCTCGCAAGGCTGGCCTCCCCAACGGTCCATTCAAGCGGCTTCAATGGGACTCAATCATACTTATCCTGGGCCAACAACAAGAGCTCCTCCGCTCTGCCAAGGCGCTGCATGAGCGGTATCGGCTGAGTATTGGCGATGAGCAGCCGCTGTTGCACAACATTGCTGAGCATCCCTTTTCAGTCGAACCAGAGGGCTCCAGATATGAGACACCAGACATAGTCGAGAGATTGAAACCACTCTTTCTCAGCACACACAGTATGCGGCAGGATGCAGCCAACAGTATCCGCGAGCATAACGGCATACTTCGGAGAATGACATGGGCTATTAAAGACAAGGAGAAGCTGGAAAATATCATCTCGGAAATCACAGGTCTGAACAGCCAACTGGTCGAGTTCCTGAACGACTCCGACAAAGAGGTATTCAGTCATGAGATTAGCACTCTCTACCGAGCCTTAGTCTCGGAGTGTAAGGCCACCGACGAGCTTGATGTGGTCCGTCAATCGATGCCGCCAGATGCTCCCTCGGCGATACTCGCCGCTGCACATGTTAAAAAGCTACGCCTCGCCCTCAAATTTGCCAGAAGTAGTAGCGGGCTCTCCATCATGACGGACGGTTCTTCGACTCACGTAGAAGGCTGCAAACATTTTAGAGCGCAAAAGCTGATGGCCAACCTGGAAGAAGAGTCCTACGGAACGCGAATCACGACTTACAATCAAAGTGTGGTGATGGTGGAGTGGCGGACGATCACGGCCAATTGGGAGGCTGTGAGGGAATCCCTCCGTGATCTCGCGATGCTTCTTCAGCAAGCGGACGACTCGTCGTTCCACAGCTTGCCCTGTGCAGGATATGTGGATATCCAGGAGTCTGGTCGCTTCGGCTTCGTATACGATGTCACGGAGCTGGCCTCGGGTGCTGACGCAACATCTATCTGGAGTCGATCACTGTTTGACCTCATGCCAGGCTGTCGATTCGTCTCTATGGTAGATCGAGTGCGTATCGCATGTGACATTGCAGAGGCAGTGTTGCAGCTTCACACTGCCGGCTGGCTTCACAAGGGAATTTGCTCAGAGAACGTGGTGTTTGTCGCAGCTGCAAGGTCGAGCCAAAGGGAGATCCTCACAGGGAGACCGTATCTATTCGGGTACGGGTATGCGAGGCCAGACACAGTCAGCGCCGCAGTCATGACCGAGATGCCTGTGACTGCCACCAACCGAGACCTCTACCGACACCCCAATGCCCGCGGCGAAGCGAGGCATTCCTTCCAGACACGCTTTGACATGTACGGTCTCGCGTGCGTGCTCACCGAATTAGCTCTCTGGAGACGTTTGGAGGAAATCTTGGTCAACTATCGCGCGTCGACGCTACAGCAAAGGCTTCCGTCCTTGAACGAGCTTTCCAGGGATACCGGTTTCCAGGAGGAGCTCTCATTCCATGTCGGGCCAAAATTTGTAGAAGCTATCGCGTTGTGTCTTGATCACAAGCAAGATGAATTAGTGGAGATGCGTGTCCTAGACGCATTGAGATCATGCAGAGAGTCGTGACGCTGACATCTATTCCATGTATTTCGGTATCTATAGATCGCTCAGTCAATAATGCGAGTTTCGAACGCCCGCCTGACGTGTCCACCGTTCTTCATAGAATGCGTACGTTTGACGCCAATGACATCAGCGGATGATCGACTGAGGGTGGTTTGACGTCGCATTGCTGTCTGGTGACGAATATTGTTGTTTGTTCATCAAAGGCAAAGCGGTCGCGGTGTTTACATTCCGCGCACACTGAGGTCCATGCTTTGCCCACTTTTCATTGGTCAAAAAATGTCCGATCTGGGGCCGAGCTTGTCTCAATTTAGCGTTTCAAGGGTCTACGCGTGGCTCGTCCCAAGCTGCCTGTTGATTCCAGATGCCCCTTGGCACAGCGTTCCTTTGTGCTTCGTAACACAGCATCGCCGCCGTCATGGCTTCGACAATCCATCCGTATCTCACAGAGCCGGATATCATAGTCCTACGGAATCTGTTCAACGATGTCAGTCGAGCAGATGATCAGAAAAAGACGGGTGAATCGAAGACAGACCCTAAGAGCGACAAGACCTTAGGAGAAGACATCGACCATCTCAAGACCGACAGAGGCGCACTGGACCGTCTGAAAGCTTTGAACGATCCGGAGAATTCGCAGTTTCAGCCTACAGTGCTGGTCACCTGGGACGAAAAAGACATCCATCCTATTATCAATGAGTACCTCATCCGGCCATATGCAAAGGTCGCTTCACGCATTGTCCGCCATCCAGCAGATGTTGTCTTTTTGACGCATGTTCTTCTCTACACATTTGTCAATCTACCCAGTGCGATCTATCTTTTCTACAATTTTTCGTACCTCCACGGAATTATTCACACCGCCTTTACCTTTTGGTGCGCCGGATCTTTCACATTATTAATGCACAACCACATCCACAACAATGGTATCCTGGCAAGAGAATGGGCAATATTTGACTTTTGCTTTCCTTACGTCCTAGAGCCACTGATGGGCCACACATGGGACTCTTACTATTACCACCACGTAAAGCACCATCACGTCGAAGGCAACGGACCCAACGACCTGTCTTCAACGCTTCGATACCAACGTGACGACATCTGGCACTTCCTGCATTACGTCGGCCGATTCCTCTTCCTCATCTGGCTCGATCTCCCGCTGTACTTTGTTCGCAAAGGTAACTACAAGCTTGCTCTGCAGTCCGGAGGCTCAGAGTACGCTGCCTACGCCTTCCTCTACTACATGACATTCCACGTCAACGCCCGTGCATCGACCTCCGTCCTCATCATCCCCTTCATGCTCCTGCGCTTGGGTCTCATGATCGGGAACTGGGGCCAGCACGCCCTCGTTGACGAGTTGGAGCCGGATTCAGACTACCGGTCCAGCATCACTCTGGTAGACGTACCTGTAAGCTCAATAAGGCCTTAAGAAAACACGCAAAGCCACTAATAGCGTTCACAGAGTAACCGCTTCTGCTTCAATGACGGCTACCACACCGGCCACCACCTGAACCCGCGCAGACACTGGCGCGATCAGCCCGTGCACTTCATCGAATCCAAGGCCGCCTACCGCGACGGCCGAGCGCTTGTCTTCCACAATATCGACTACCTGATGATGACATTTAAGCTGATGCAGAAGGACTATATGTACCTTGCTAACTGCCTCGTGCCCATGGGCGACCAGATTGGCATGTCGCAGCGGGAGCTCGCGGACATGCTGCGCACCAAGACGAGGCGATTCACGGAGGAGGAAATCGAGGCCAAATTCAAGAAGCCTGTCTCTGCTGCTGAGCGCAAGAAGGCCGGTGTGCAGAAGCCGCTTGTCGATGAGAAGAAGACCGATGTGGTGACGGAATGCAGGAACCGCAAGTAGGAGGGATGTATGGACACTTATAGGCCCTTCAAACAGCACAGACCGGTAGAGACAAAATATAGATACATAGATGCTGCATTTAGGAGTCAAAACCTTTGTTGACATTGCGTCTTGTTGCCAGTGAATTGGTCCGCTCCGCCCGAGATGATACTCTAAATACTTAGACCAATGCAAAGGCAGAGGAGTTGACCACCCTCCTCTTGCCATGACCGTAGGGGAGGTCAGGAAGCATGCCTGTATCAGGGCTTTCAGAAAGGTCGTGCTGAACACTCTCGAATGCCGAGAACATCGGATCCTGATCGTGGCCTGGCGCCATCGGCACACATTCGTGTCTGTCTTGGAAGCTCTCCTTAACGTCGCCGCCGCTCTCGATCTGTTTGCGAAGCGCATCCGCTTGCTGCTTGAAAGCTCGCCACAACACGTACTGGTCCAGGCCGTTTCTGCCGTCATGCAATCTCAGCTGTGCGATCTGCAACACGCAGGTGTCATCCTCGCCGCGAGCCAGCGTGAGCAAAGTCGCTACAAAACACTCCTGCAAGAATGCAAACGAGAAGCCATTGGTGATATGTGCCATAGCCGGACAGAGCTTGTGCGGGAATTCAATGCTAGGCTTGCCCTTCAGCTTCCTCCGCCAGAACTCGCAGTAGAGCGTGCGCTCGTGCTCGTTGGGGATTGGGAAGATGTACTTCCTGTCGAACCTGCTGGGCCGCTTGGAGAGGCCAGGATCCAAGCGGTCAAGGAAGTTGGTGGAGGCAACTACGAAAAGACCATCGTTGTTCTCCAGCCCATCCATCTCGTTGAAGAAGTAGCTCCGTGTCTGTGGCGTAACGATGGTCTCGATATCCTCAAGCACGAGCATGCACGGCGCCAGCCGGCGGGCCATGGTGAAGACGTTGCGGATGTGGTAGTTGGCCGGCGCGTCGCGGACGTACAGCGTCGGGATGGGTTCTTTGCGGTCGAAAAGCAGGGTGTGCATGAGGGCTTTGATGGAGATGGTCTTTCCGTTGCCTGGCTCGCCGCCAAAGATCAAGCCGCGCTTCCAGGGCACGCCGAGCTCCTCGTAGACGTCTTTCGAGTCGAAGAACTTATCGACGACTGAGGTCAGCTCGCTCTTCATTTTCTCGTCCAGGATGACTTTGTCCCAGTTCGCTTTCTGGACGGCAAGCCATAGGTCCCGGCTTCGCTGCCAGTAGCCGTCGTAGACAAGGACGGTCTCGCTCAGGCCGGAGTTTTGCCACTCCCCAGCGGTCATGATGAGTATGTCTGTGGTCTTTGACGGTCCCAGCGTTGGTTCTGATGGGTTTCGTTCCTTGAGTACATATTGCACATTACCGACTGTGTACAAGATGAAGTCCTCATTATTCCACTTGTAATGATATTTGGCAAAATGAATTTGCTCGCCGAGCTGACCCTTCTTAGATCGAACGACGGGTGCGAGATAGCCCCTCCAGCTTGCGAAGGAGTCGGTCTTTGTGTCCAATTCGCATGTGGCATTACCAGAAGCTGCGAAAGCACGGAGGTTGACGTTGTTCGCGGGTATAGAAGTCACTATCATGTCCGGATTGGCATCTCGCAATGCAGATACGTATTGCAGGTCCTGGTCGGCAGTTTTTGCAGAAGACTGATCGACGACATTGTTGAACAGGTGATGCGGGCCTGCATGGCTGTTCTCTTCGATCAAGGTGAAAGGCTCCTCCTCAGCCATGCTTGCACGGTGATCTTGAGGAATGAATACCTCGGTATGGACAGTAAGTGATTGTTGACAAAAGGGCTTATCTGAGCAAGGAATGGTGTCAATTTTCCGCGTTAAATTGTAAGGTAGTGAGCAGAAAAGTGGTAGAAACGAGTGAGGGGCGGTGTTGCCGCCTAGAAGCTAGTGCATCAGTTGTGCAGATCAGCTACGTAGCTACGCAGTGCTTTGGACTCGGCAGGATTCCCGTCCCGCGAACTATTGATACATACCGTACTATTCATTAAGTCCGCGGAACACATGTTGAACATGTAGAAGATGGCGCCTATCGCAGTATTGGTTGAAGGAAGCTTGAACTGTTGAGATGTGAAATTGACTCTTTGATTGCATTGCCATTGTACGCATAAATGTTATTTACATCCACAGAAATCACTTTCAGGTGGAGCTCATCACAGACTCCGCGGCTTCTTCCAGATAGGTACTTCCTCGAAATTCCTCGCATACCGAAGCTTTCCATTCTCATCGAAATCAGCCGCCTCATCCGTAGACTGAATGCCAACTTCCTCATTCTCCCTAATCTCCTCCTTGGAGACGCCAGCCCTATCCCTAGGGAACCAAAGCTTCGGCATCTTGGACGTAAAGACAGGGTTCTCGTATGCGCTAGCCAGCTCTTCCTCGGTAGGAGCCGGAGTGTCGTCTTCGCGATCCGGCGTCGCGAGCCAGCCTTTGACTTGGTCGCGAGAGGACGTGATGAAGGTGTCGAAGAACTCTGACAGACGAGTCGCAGGGCCCTTTCCAAGACGCTCCAGTCCGAGCCGGCGGTTGTGAGCTGACATGTGGAGGGCTACCTCGTCGTCTGCGGGGACGCCGTCTTCCTCCGCGAGCAACGGCACTTCGGCATCTTGCAGGGTGTCGAGACCTAGGTAGAGCTCCAGAGGGCGCAGTATGCGATCCAAGACAAGGTTGATCAATGCTGTCAAGACCAGCAAGACCACCATCAAAATAGTCTGGATCAGAGCTTTGCGTGCGCTGAACAATCCGATGAGAGCAAGTTCCGCCAAGTAGATGCCTGTGGGAATCTGCTGCAGAGCGCGCTTGTAGGCTTCTCCTCGGGTATCAATCTTGCTCAGGCAAACATAAAGCAGGTTGTACCGGTAGCTGAAGTAGTAAAAGGTCAGACCAATAGAGGCAAAAGCAAGCACTAATGGCGCAATGCACGAGTAGGCGACCGCGATCACTAGCAGGTTCGTGAACTTGGGATAAAGACTGCCGTAAGAGATACCCTTCATCTGCGAGTAGGATGCGAACTTCTCGCGCGGCGTCTTGTCCCAAAAATACTGGTAAAACAGGTACTCAAAGAGGTCTGAGTAGTTCAAAACGTTGCTTGCTGCACTCGTGAGACCCTGGATCAGGAAGTACGTCAAATAGAAGTTTGACGCTTTGGGTAGGCTCTCCGCCAACAAGCTCGGAGCCGAGTGTGGTTCTCTCATGATTTTGGAGGCCACTGCTGCGGCGCCAGAAGAGAAGGTAGTCACAAGAAAGACCTGAGAAACTTGGAAGAAGAACACCCAAGCTTGCGTTTTTAGTTCAGCCTGCGGAGTAGTCGGTTCGCCAGAGAGTTTCGCAATGTCTACAAACTGATCAGTATTCGCGTGAAAAAAGAAGCCAAATTGCTACTTACGTCGGAAAAGCTTGGGTACGTATGATACGAACCAGCTGACCAGAAATGGCGGCAAGAGACCGGACACCAGGCCCAGCAGCCAGTCAGGCAAATCTTGGAGGAAGTGAAGCCATTCGTATTGCTCCGAAAGGTAGCTGATGTTACTGATCGAGCCAATGATTCCGACCGGAATTGAGAAAAATATGGTGAACGCAATCACGAAGATCAAGCCGAGAGATGCTTTCGATAGTCGCTTTTCCATAGGCAAAGAGAGACTATCCCAGAGGACTTCCTTCGGCAGCACTTCCAAGTATCGGTCTTCGAGCGGTATAGCCGGAGTCTTGAAGCTCAAGTTCTCGAAAGCTCTGTGCGCTGCTGCTTGGTTAGAGAATGCCACGAACACAGCTGACTGTCCAGGTAGCTTCGAACTAGGCGCAGCACGAAGAGCATCAGTTCGCTTGGCGAAATCAACAACAGAGGCTCGGGACTTTTCGATCAAGTCGGATTTCTTCCCAAATAGAGGAGGCTGTCGTGTTGTTGGTCTCTGCACGCCTGCTGAGGGATGGCCGTTCTCAACTGTCGATGAAGTATTTGACTTTTTACGGGACTGCTTCTCCGCGCGAGCAACGAAGTCGTACTCTGCAGACTCCAGTAGCATCGCAGCATCGTTGCGCTGCGAGACCACCTTTGATATCTCACTGGTATCCTTCACAGGCCAAGAGCGTTCAGCTTGTCCGCCGAAGTAGCCTTTCAAGTTCTCAGGAAGAAGTGCTTCAAGAGGCACGTTGAGAAACAGTACGGTTCGCGATGAGAGCTTTTTGGCACGAGATTCCGCCAACAAGTATGCCTGCCGCGTGCCAATCAAAAGCAGTCGCTCTCTGGCGATCAAGAGTAGTATACCCACGAAGAACACCCATGCAATGACTGTGTGTGCCCATAGATGACTGTTCTTGTCGATGTTGCTGAAAGTGATCTTATCCAGCTGCGAAGCATGGCCGCCACCGGTTGCATTGACCGGAATCAGGACGGGAAGTGCGATGCAGCATCCAAAAATGCAGATGGCAATGGTGAATTTTAGGAACCTCAGGTAGAGGTACGCATCCAGCGAGCTGTGGTTCAACACAAAGCGGGTGGGAAGTTTGCGGAAATCGTGGAACCATCCTGCGCCTGAAGAATGATGTGCCGGAGTTCGGTCTTTTTCAGGAACTGTGCCTAAGAACGTTCTAGGGGCATAGTGCTTTTGAAATTTGTTTCTGATCGCCACGAAGATTGCCAGGTATACTAGGGCAGAGACGAGGGTCGGCACAAATGCAGCGAGGATGGCGGCCCCCGAGGTTGATCCTGAGGAACGGTGACCACCATATCCCCCTCCCCTAGTTTCCAAGATGCTCATTGTGATGCTGTCAAGAAGCCTTGATAAATAGCAGCTTCAAGCTTAGCAATGTGCTGTCGACGCGCTTCGGGATGCAGTGAAGGTTCAGAGATACATGCTGGTCCGGGAGGGTGCTTCTTCCTCGGGTTTTTGAGAAGACTGCTAATCCGAACGTAGTAAACACAGAGACGGAAGACCGATGGTGTGCTGCTGCAAATATCAAGGTATCAGAAGAAGGCAGACTCGTTGGACACGCGTGCAGACGTGTGGATTGTATAAACAGGCTCCTGTCCTGCGATTTGAGCTGGCGCTGGCGCTGGCGCAAGGACGACGTCACTGCCCGCGCTTGCCTCGTCGCCTTCCCCGCGAGATCGCGCGTCAGCCTGTGAGCAAAGCGACAGTCTGGAGTCTGGAGTTGCGCCCAACTTTGTTTCACTCCATCCTCCGACATCTGAACCCTCGAGTGGTCCCTGCAGAGATCACAACACCAGCCGAGCAACCTTCACCTACCCCTCCACCTCTACCTTTGCCAGCTCACAGCAAAGAGTCTCTCGGACTCCTCCCGCCGCACTGTCCGACAGCTTCTATCACAGCTTTTTTCAACACGCCGCAACCAGCCCACATGCCGCTTACCAAACCCGGATCGTCGTCTGGACGCAACTCGCCCGCACACTCGGGAAAAGGCTCGCATTCAGGCTTCCACCCCTTCGGTGGTCGCGTAAGCAAACACTTTGGCGATATGGTGCGTCTGATGTAGTAATCCGCAAGTGAAGATTGTCCGGCTGACGCGCGTGAGCAGCTGTCTCCAGACGACGCCTACCTATCTTACCACGATGTGCGCCTGACCCGTGAGGATGTCCAGTGCATCAAGGACGACTGGCTCACCGACAACGTAATCGCTTTCTGGCAAGAATACCTCGAGCACGAGAAGCTTCGCGACTACCCCAGAGCGAACATTGTTCTCCTCCGGCCTTCGATGGCTTTCCTCCTCCTCAACACCAAGGACCCGCTCAGCCTGAAGTCTGCCCTACCGAACTTCGAAAAGACCACACATATCTTTCTTCCAATCAACGACTGTCGTAGCGTCGATGTCGCTGAAGGCGGTTCCCACTGGAGCTTGCTGCTCGTTTCGGTGATTGATGGCGTTGCGTTTCACTACGATTCGCTCACGCCCGCGAACATTCAGGAGGCCAAGCTTGTAGCCCATAGGATCAGCCAGCTTCTCGGCAAGCCTCTCAAGTTCATCAACCTCGACGACTCCCCTCAGCAAGAGAACAGCTCGGATTGCGGCGTGTACGTCTGCCTTCTGATGCAGCATCTACTCATGTCGCGACTACTCAAGGCCCATGCACAGGACAAGATCAGCATGAGTATGCGCGGAAAAGAAGTCGATGCGTACAACGGACGTAAGGAGATGCTGCGAGTGATTGAGGCCCGGCGCAAGGAAGGCGAGCGGAGGAGGAGCCGAAGCCATTCGCCTTACACGAAAGGCAATTCGAAAAGCAGGAGCCCACCGCGTATCGGTGACGAGAACGAGAACGAAAAATAGAAGCACCATTGCTATGAATACATTTGGGAATGGGCGCAGGTTACGATTCGAGATATTAGCGCTGGCGTTTGGAAGGACAGTCCGCGTCGGGAGGGCTGGATCGTGTGCTCCTTACATGAATCATGATCGATTTGAGGACGAGGAATGGCATTTTCTGAGACTGCAGAACAACTCCGGGATTCAGGGATCGGATATTCGTAACGTCGTATGTCATTAGAATTTTCACGGATCCATCGTAAAACCTAATGCTTCCTTAGTAGTTCCTGACCATTGACTAAGTCGTCGAGACAGCTTCTCTGACCGCTTGCAGATTTAGCATCCCCTTCCTACCCCATCCTTTTTGTCCCTGCGCCACGGTTGGCCGGAAGTCCTCGTAATGGTGAAACGCCTGCGCGTTCAAATCCTCTTCTTTGCCTTTCCAATCCTTCAGAGCATCTTGGAACACACCCTTCGCCCTTGCGTACTCGCTCTCACCAAACTTCTTCATCAGCGTAGCCTCGTTAGCCTTCTTCGGCTTATCGCCGACCATCGCGAACCCATCCTTCAGCTTTAAATGGAAACCCATGACCTCGAGCTCCTCGAGCTCTTCGTTTTCAGCGCGCCGCCGCCTCTCCTCGCGCTTCTTCTCCGCGGCGGCAGGGTCCGGCTGGTCTATGGTGCCGATGGCACGCCCTTTGGATACCGCGCAGAGCGTCGAGATGGCACTTCCGGCGCTGAGACACGTCTCCCAGGAAAGGGCAGGATACATGAATGAGGTCACAGTCGCTGCCCATAGCTCCAGGACTGGTGCGCGATTGATGAGGATGCTATCGTTCGAATCTTCGGCTTGGTCGTCTTGTGGACTGTCCTTGCGGGATGCTTTCTGGGGTTTCTCGTTCGAGGGGGATGTTTTGCGCTTCTTTGATGAGCTATCGCTAGTTTTGGCCTTGTCTTTGGTGCCTGTAACTGCTGCTTTGGTCTCTTTTGGGTTGTCGATGTGCGCTTGTTTGTTGCCTCCGCTTCGCGTGGTTGGCGGCATGCTGCCTGAGAGGGGTGGCAACGGAGTGGTGGAAATAGTTGTGACACAGATTGAGAGTCAAGCTCACTAGTGACGTGTTATTGCTACATTTCGAGTCCTCTCATTGATATATATACTCGCGCGCATTCACTCGTAAGCACTACAGGTCGTGGTTCCGTCGTGGTGATCTCATGCCTCCAACATTCACATGTCGATCGCCCATGCAAGTGCGGAGACGCGCTAGCCAGGGTTGGTTGGCCGGCTGGCCGGCTCCCGCGCAGCTGGAAAGCTTAGCTTCTGCTTTGGTCAGCGCCCTCTTCCTCGCCCTTCGCAACATTCGTGTTGTGAGTTTGACAGTTGCTGCTACAGCGCCGTCGCACGCAAGCGGAAAGACAACACTGCACAAGATGATCGACTTCAGCTTCAGCGATGACGCTGAGCTCCAAAAGCTCAGCGCCCAAGTGGTAAAGAGCCTCAACTGATGGCCGGCCGGCGCATTGTGTCGCAAACAACGTACGGTCCACGAGAGGCATGAGCTAACAATATCGGCACAGGCTTCTGATCCCGAAGAGTTCGAGCACTGGGAAAAACTCGTTCGCGCCGCCGAAGCACAAGAAGGTGGCCTCAACCGCAACTCGAGCCCCCAAGCAATCGCGTCCACCCGAGAAGCATATGACCGATTCCTCGCTCGTTACCCGTTGTTCTACGGTTTCTGGAAGAGATATGCCGATATGGAGTTTGCGATCGCAGGAACCGAGGCGGCTGAGATGGTAAGTGAGCTTGGAATATGGATAAATGACTTGCGCTGACAAGTGCAGGTCTACGAACGCGGCGTCGCGAGCATTGGCATTTCAGTCGACCTCTGGACGAACTACTGTGGCTTCAAAGTCGAGACAAACCACGAATCCGACCTGATCAGAGAGTAAGTTCAAGGGCATTCCCTCTTCCCCCATTGCCCATGACCACAGCACGGAAGGCCGAAGGCATCCTGGCATATTTTGCACGTGTAACGCAGTCGCGACACGCATGGTGAGCATTCCAGCCCTGCGACAGGTTGCGATTATGTCTCACGTCTGCTTCATCAGCACTCATACGCCACGCTTGATTTCTTGCACTCGAGCCTGCCCTTCATCTCACGTCCACGATCCGCATGCTGAATGCGTGCAATTAAGATTGCTCCACGAGCACAAGTGCTCTTTTCCGCATCATGTTCGCCTCCACCTTCCTT
This sequence comes from Cladosporium halotolerans, assembly GCF_011745625.1. NCBI lineage: Eukaryota > Fungi > Ascomycota > Dothideomycetes > Cladosporiales > Cladosporiaceae > Cladosporium > Cladosporium halotolerans. The sequence goes on from NW_027191458.1 coordinate 454,406, forward strand.
TGCCCCAGAACCCACCCCTCCCGCCACATAGCCTCTAGCGACTAACGTTAAGTGATCTAGACTGTTCGAGAGAGGTGCAGAGAGCTGCGGTCAAGACTTTCTGGCACACCCCTTTTGGGACAAGTACATTGAATTCGAGGAAAGACTCGAGGAGCAGAACCGCATCTTCGATATCCTGAGCAGAGTAATCCATCTACCTCTGCATCAGTACTCCCGCTACTTTGAACGTTACAACTCTATAAGCAAGCAGCAACCCATCGGGAAGCTCGCAGCTCCGGAAGTACTTGCTCAGCTACAGGGCGAAGCCCAGCAGATTTCAGGCAATCCAGCGGACGTGGAACGAGAAGTCCGCACCAAAATAGAAGCTATCCATTGGGAAATCTTCAGTCAGACCCAGGCCGAAGTGACGAAGCGCTGGACCTATGAGCAGGGCATCAAGCGTCCCTACTACCACGTCACCGAGCTGGACGAAGAACAGCTGACGAATTGGGGTAAATATCTGGATTCTGAAGAAGCCGAAGGAGATTACAGCCGCATCAAATTCCTCTATGAGCGCTGCTTAGTCACTGCAGCGAACTACGATGAGCTTTGGTTCCGATACGCGAGATGGCTGGCGGCGCAGAAGGGAAAGCAGGAAGAAGTGCGCAATGCGTACGAACGCGCGAGCTGTATCTACATCCCCATCGCGCAGCCTGCCATTCGCCTTGCGTACGCCAACTTCGAAGAGTCGCAAGGTCGGCCCGACGTCGCAAACGATATCCACGAGGCCATCCTCATGCACATCCCTAGCCACCTGGAAACAATCAGATCGCTGGTAAACCTCCACAGGCGCCAATACGGCGTGGACGCTGCCGTGGAGGTGCTGAGAAGATACACCGAGGACGGAAACTGCACGCCTCAGACACGCGGCGCTCTGGTGGCAGAGTGGGCTCGTATCCTCTGGCGCTGCCGAAACGACACCGCGGGAGCCCGCAAACTCTTCCAGAGCGCGCAGAACCAGTTCCTGGACTCGCAGCCGTTCTGGAGCAGCTGGCTGATGTTCGAGATCGAGCAGCCGTCGAACGAGGCGGAGGAGTCGGCGGCGCACGAACGCATCAGGGCTGTGCATCAGGCGATCCGCTCGAAATCTACGCTCCCGCCGGAGCTTATCAAGAGCTTGAGCTCACAGTACACGAGGTACCTGGAGGAGCGTGGAGGAAAGGATGCAATCGCGGAGCTTCTGAAGCTCGATCTGGAGCTCAATGGTCCGGCGAGCATTCAGAAGGTTTCCGGTGCCTAAGTGCACTGGCAGTGAAACGGCCGAGACGGATCCGATACCCCTGTAAACTTTTGACGATGGGCTAGGTATGGGTCAATGGGCGGATTTGCTTCAGTGGGGGCCTATTGCGTGAAGGCCTGTGAGGACCTTGACACGGACTGGGTGGTCGTGTGTATTATACCGAATGTGGCGTGCGAAGACCGCAGCGCTCAAGTCAGCACTCCCAAGGAGAGTTGCGTCTAGCTATTGGAGAGTAGTTTTGATTCAGAAAATACTTTCGGTAAAGATCTGCGAGCAACGTTTACGTGTTTCATCGTCGATGCCGGTCGTGCGTAGATTCTGTTGATGTTTTAATTGTCAGGGTTGAGTATGAATACATTGTCCTGCTGAATGTACAACTTGCACTCGAGAAACGTGGGCGCGCTTTCCCAGCTCGAAACTTTCCCAGAGCCCTCGTAGGAGCAGTCACTTCTCGTATCTTACATGCGCACTGTTCTGATGCGCTCGCTCCCAAGGTTACTCTTCTTCTGCTCGCCTCGCCACCTGTATTTCCTAACTTCAGGACCCAAACCAGGGCTTGGCATTCTTGCGTTTCTCTTCCTTCATTTCCTCCATCTGGGAAGTGTTAGCCAGGAGATGCAAAAGAATTGAAGGAGATGACATCGTGCTTACCCAGTTCTTCTTGCATTCTTTGTATGCCCTGCAAGAATATGTCAGCGTGTGGCGAATCTAGATGAAGTCGCAAAAGGCCCGGGCTTACTCGAAGTAGTCCTGGCACATCTCCCTATCACCGCCGTTCCTTCGTAGACATTTGAGACTCTTGTTCGCCGCGTCTTGACAGGGGTCGAAGTATTCGCTGTAGCGTTTGCTGGTGCCGTGTTAGTGAACGATCTGAATGCATGGAGCTGGAGTTGCATACTTGCTGAATTGCGATGAGCCTTTCTTCCAATTCGAGTCTTCTTCGGGGGCTTTGGGAGCGTCTGCCATGTTGTTCAGATTCTTTGACCACTTACACGCCGGTCACCGCGTCTCGATTGATGTCTGTCGCAGTCGATGGATTAGGCAGTTAGGGTTGCGGGGTCAGCCGCGCGCTAGTGCGAGCCCGCCTTCCCTGCAGAGCGGAAACCGTGCACAATTATTGACGAGCGGGCGATCACGACACACGCGACATCCCAGGCAATATCTGCTACTTCATCTTATAGCGGAAGCAGGAGAATGCAACACCTTCACTCCAACCTCACGTGATCCTCCGACCCCCAGCGAGGACAGAGAACGACAAACACACACCGGCCGCCCGGCTGCCGCTTACTGCAAGCCCGCAGCCCACCTTACCCATCGCGCGTATTGGTTGGGCACATTCTTTCGAACTCGTGACACGCAGGCTGCGCACCTCCCAACTTCTACACCGGCGTCCTCGAGCGGCTCGCCCAGGACTCCCGACACTCGACCATGTTCTCCCGCGTTCAGCCGACTGCCAAAAGCAATCCACGAAAGAGACAGAAACGCCACCACAGCTCCGACGACAGCGACGCAGGCTCCCCTCTCACCGACATGCCGTCCGCTACAAGCCTCGCGCCAGGCGGCGGCGAGCACAGCTGCCACTACGAGCAGGCGCTCAAGCGCCTCGAACCCGACCTGGACTCCATGCGCGGCCTGATCACCTGCAAGGTCTGCCAGCGCTTCCTCTCCGAACCCTACGGCCTCGCCTGCGGCCACACATACTGCTACGTCTGCCTCGACGCCTGGCTCGTGATGCAGAAGAAGCGCACATGTCCCGATTGCCGCGCCGTGATCAGACAGCAGCCTGTGCCTTCGTTCTTGATCCGCGAGATGACGAGGGTGTTTGCATACCGCGCCGAGCTGCTACCCGATGGAGAGACAGTGGAAGAGCACGACGAGTACATCAAAGAGGCTGTGGCGAAGGTGGCGCAGGACAAGGAGGGAAGGGGGTTGTTCAACGGGATGTTCAAGCACGGAGAGCGCACACAGTGGCAGCCGCTACATGATCCCGGTGATGATGTCGAGAGGTGTCCGAACTGTCACTGGGAGCTGGAGGAAGATGGCGTGTGCAACAGCTGCGGTCTTCAGGTCGGAGACGGGGACGGGTTTGGCTACGATGAGGTGGACGACGACGAGGATCTCAGCGACCAGGGCATTCCAGGCGATGGGTCAGGGGATTTCGACGGGCTGGATGAGGACGAATACTGGGAGGACGCACACCGCGAATGGAGTCCAGATCCTGACAGCCCGCATCCACGTCCTCGCATCGACATTAACATTTTCGGCGCGATGCCGATTCCTGCCCCGGCTTTGAGACAATCCAGGAATCACCCGCGCCGGCTGAGCGTTGATAGCGAATCAGATTCGGAAGATTCAGAAGATCCAGATAATGATCCCGAAATGGATGGGTTCCTCGTTGATGACGACGAGGGCGAGCCCGAAGGTTCGGATAGCGAATCCGGCGACGAGCAGGACGACAGTGAGGAGGAAGCGGAAGAAACGCCACGTCACCGGCGTAGAATGCCGGCACGTCCCATCACCATCGACTCGGACGACGATGACGAGCCGCCGCGACCAGCGCGCCGAGACGTCGTTGCACTGCCTGAGTCCGACACAGACGAGGATGCACCGGCCGCTACTACATTTCAGCGCGAGCTCCAGCGCCGGCCCAAGCCCAACCGCCGCCCACCGCAAATCGTCGAGCTCTCCTCGAGCGACGACGAAGAGTCCTCAGGCGACGGCCAAGACAACGAGAACAACGACAACTCCAACGCCTCCATCCACGAGTTCTCCTCCCCCGACTCTTCCAACGGCGGCGTCGCCGCCGCCAGCGGCTCCGCCTCCCCTCCCAGCGGCCACGAAGGCACCTACGGCGCCTACGAATCCTACTACCCAGGCGACAGCGACGGCGACGACGACGGCCCCGGCCACGCCATCTTCGACGCCGACTACCACAACACGTACGGCGTGGACGACGGCGAAGACGCCTGGGACCCCTACGGCGGCGCCGACGACGACGCAAGAAGTATGACTGCTGGGTCCGCTCCCTCTGATCGCTCGCCTGCCAGCAGTGGCTGCAGCTGCTAACGTGCGCGGCGCAGGTACTCGGACGACGCGCAATGAGGCCGCCACGACGCCTGAAGACCACAGGACCGTGCAGGGGGCGCAGACGCATCGGTTGGCGAAAAGGCAGAAGCGGAGGCGGCGGAATGCGAATAGAGATGCGGGTGTGGAGTCTTCTGCGGAGAGGAACGAGCAGGCGACGGCGTTGCGTCGGTTGCGGTTGAGCGATTCGCAGGCGGAGGAAGGCAATAGCACTAGCGAGCAGGAGAGGCTGCGCAGAGCGCGGATGCGCAGGGTGCGAGGGAGGCATAGTCTCCGTTCGTCGGGTGACTGAGCGGACGCGCGCTTCGATTGGTATTATGAAAGCGCATAATAGATATCCGCACAGCCTGCGCCAGCCCCTGGTAGAAGCTGCAAGAGGCCTATGAAAATCGCCATAGCAATGAAGTTGTGGCGCAAACATGACACAGTGACAATTTTGCAGTGGAAGTCTCCCAAGATAATCTCTCGGTGAGCACGATGTGACTCTTGACATGGAGAATCTTAGGGAGCTAAGATCAACGCTTACGAGACCCGCCGATATTGACACCAGAGGATGTCGTGTGAAAAGAAACGATGTCCATGCTCATGAATGCCATTAATGCGACTACCGAAAGCCAAATATTCACAAGGATAATCCGAAGCGACAGGCAAAGATGCAACAGACTTTTTTCCGCAAACAGCCGCGAGACGTCAAACAAACAATCAATCAAAAAGTCAAACGCACCGTCCTCCTCCTCTCCCTCCCAGTGATGGTTCCCAATCTATATTTCAACGACGACACAACATCCCCTCAAGCAGCGAACCCCAACAGCGCGCTCGCACCCGGCTCGCTGCAGACATACTTCGTCTCGTGCCTGTCCGTGAAGCCATTGAAGCGAGTCGCCGAGCACTTGGTGTAAGCGCCCATGTCCTCGAAGTACAGCCAGTCGCCGACGTCGACGGTCTCGCGGGCGAGCCACTTCTCAGCAATGCAGTCGATGCCGTCGCAGGTGGGGCCCCAGATGGAGTACTCGACGGTCTTGGCGGGGCCGCTGCCGCCGTCGCTCTCCTCGGCGGAGGCGTAGCCGGAGTCCGCGAGCGAGTCCGTGCTGTAGTTGAAGCCGTCCGGGCGGCGGCGGGTGGACAGGATCTGCGGGACCGGGTGCTGGTGGTCGAACATGATGCTGCTGAAGTTGCCGTAGACGCCGTCGTTGAGGTACAGCATGTAGCTCTTGGTGGCGAGCGCGGCGTCCTCGACCGTGCGGCGCGCGATCACGTTGCAGGCGATCGTGAAGGCCGAGGACGTGTAGTAGCGGCCGGGCTCGGCGATGATGCGGACGGAGGGAGGGAAGTGTTCGTCCAGGGCGGCGGAGAGGACGCCGGCCATGTCGTCGAAGGTCTCGGAGACGAAGCCGCCGCCGACATCGAGGGTGTGCGGGTTGAAGCCGAGGGCGATGGCCTGGTCGAAAATGCTGCGTGCGTCGGTGACGGCCTTCAGGAAGGCGCTTGGGTCGGATGCACCGGAGCCGACGTGGAACGCAACACCGGCGATGTTGAGGTCGAGCTTCTTAGCGAGGACCAGAAGTTCCGGAGCGGTGTCCATGTGGGCACCAAACTTCTGGCTCAAGCGGCAGAGACTCTGGGAGTCGTCCGTGAAGATACGGAGGTAGAGCTCTGCGTCCGGGAAAAGCTCCTTGATCTTGTACAACTCGTCGCTGTTGTCGAAAGTCATCTGCTTGACCCTCTCCTTGGCGGTGTAACGCAGGTAGCTCTTGGTCTTGCAGGGCTGTGCATAGATAATGCGCGACGGGTCAACGCCGGCATTCAAGACCTGCTCGATCTCAGACTTGCTGGCGCAATCGAAGCCAGTCCCAAGGGCAGCCAACAGGCGGATGACCATGGGATCCGGGTTGCATTTGACCGCAAAGTGCGGGATGACGCGGTTAAGGTGCTTCTTCCAGCGCAGGTGCTGGCGGTAGACATCTCCAAGGTCTGCCACGAAGAAAGCGTCCTCGTCTCCCGGCTCGCAGTCATCGGTGTCCACGGCCTGTACGTGCTTCTGCAGCGCCGCACCAATCATCTCTTTCGCTAGTTTGACGCCATCCTGCTTGTTCTTCGACCCAGTGTCGCTAGAGACTGGATTGTCCAAATGATTGGTCTTCACAGACCAGGGCGCATTGTCAGGGAGGATGTCGATCGCGATAGGTGCCATTCCCTTAGTACAGGTAATGGGTAAAATTATAGTCCGGATGATTGTGTAGGGACGTTAGGGAGGTTTGAAGATCGTAAAGCCCAATGCAAGTAGACTCGATCGGCGAGGCCTCGCAGAGTCTTCCCCGGCGAAGGGAAGAGCTCCAGAGATACTCTTATGCGGCAGCTGAGAGGGAGGCGAAGATGGCGACGGGTCTGGTGAAGACTCGAAAAGCACGCGTTCAAGATCCTGAGGCGAATCCAAAAGGGGGAGGCTTGCTGTTGAGAGTGTCCTTGTTCTTGCGAATGGATGCAATTTGGCTGATTACTCGGTCGCTGGCCGACGGGGCCGTGGTGCGAAGGGAGCCTTTGAGAGGACCAAAGGCGGGTCTACGGTGTAGAAGGAGCCAGTTTGCTGTCCTGGCGACGTTAGCGAGGCGTGTGGATGGGAGCGTGCTGGTGCAGTGCAGGGAGTGCAGTGGTGAAAAGGATTTCGGGCAGGTGGTGGGCTAGGCTGCTGACGCCGGGCCAGGTTTGGCGTTTTGGCCTCGGCAGCCGCTCCCGAATGTTGGGGGAAACGGGCAACTCACGCTGCGGTGCGGGACAAAACGCTGGGGCGGATGGGAGTGGCAGTGGCAGCGGGAGGCGAGCAGTGAAGTGAAGTTGATTTTAAGTAGGGGAATAATACGGTGTGCTCGCCCGGGCGCAGGGGTGTTTTGGGTGCAGCGGTGCGTGAGGTGTTTTCATCCGCTCGCTTAGGCTGCGTGATTATTTCCACGGCGAGGCTGCGCAGACGGGCGCGGCGATGTCATGGCCGTCGGGCCCTCGGGCGCGTGGCCAACCACCGCCGCCCTCGTGGCTTGGGGGCCCACTCTGGCGCGTGAAGAGGCTCTGATGCTGCTGTGGCGTCTGGTAGCGGAACGGGCGGGCCTCATGCGAACACGGCTCAGGCACAGGCGCAGGCACAGGCGCAGGCACATCGCTGCAGATGTCCCGCGCCATCAACGGCCGTCTGCCGTCGCGTGAACCGGTGCCTGATGTCGTCACTTCTGGATGTCTCAGCATAGGCGTCTTGTATCATGGCCATGGCTAATTGGCATGAGGTGTTCTCGATATTGTCTTCGCAGATATATAACGATGTATAACCCTCTTTTCGTCGACGATTCGCGCGTGTGACGTTCGATGAAACGCCATCCCTGCGCGATTCGGCGCTCTCCAATTCGACGACTTGGCTCTTTGGCGCTCAATTGATTCGGGCTCCCCAATACAGTGTCACATGCCGCGATCAAAATGGCTCTATGGTTTTTGGTCGATGTTCCGTGCGCTCGAGGAAGAAGTCGCTCATACCACAGCGATTGCCGATTCAAAAAATCTCTCACCGTTTTCTATGGTCGATCATGGTGAGATGTTTAAGAAAATCCCGCCGTTGGCTCTCAGCGCTTCCAGAATCTGTGAGCTTCTAATTCCTTCAGAGAAATTGTCGCCCAGATGACATGAGGGAACCGCTCGTCCGCGGCCACTGAATTCGGCGATCCGGCCGGCGCCAGGCACACCAGCTCCTCGATGCCAGCCTTCTTGATCGATTCCAAAACGCGCGAGAAATTCAGTCCCACCTGATCCACGCCATGGCTGTCGTCAGATAGCGTAAAACGGCCGTTCAGTTCGATGAATCTCTGGTTCAGGGTCAGCACCTTCCGGACGTGTAAATATCTGAGCGTGCGAGAAATACTCACCTTGCAAATCTCGACCTGCGGATACGGCTCAGTCATGCCTTTCCGCAAGCTGCTCGAATTGAGCTCCAACACGCCGCCGTATGCGGCGATGTATTTCAGATTTCGCTCAATTTTGTCCCAGACTTGAGGCCATGTCTTGAAGCTTCGTTCCGGGTCATCGCTTTTGAGTCTGATCAGATCAAAATGCGCCACGACAGGCGGCTTCAACGCCTGCAGCATCTCATATTGTGACTCGAAGTAATCCGCGAAAATTCCCTCATCCGTTCCATTGCTAAGACTCCGCGCTTTGTGATACATCGGCGTGTCAAAGTCGATAGGCACAGTGTGAACATGGTGCACGCTTCCAACGAACATGTCGACATCATGCTTCTCCAAGATCGTCTGGCAGAGTTTCAACGACCCAGGCCTGATCCATTCGCCTTCGAACCCAACGAAGAGCTGGATCTGCGACGCGTAAGCTTTCTGCAGCCGCCGCGCTTCCACGTAGAAATCATCGTAGAGTTTTGCGAGACTGGCTTCGTCGTGGTGGTCGACCTCCTCGGGGTAGAAGTCCGCTGCCTCGCGCGGCATGTGCTCCGTTAGGCAGAAGGTTGACATGCCCTTTGAGAGGGCGGATTGCACCACTTCTTCGAGCGTGTTGGCTGCATGGCCGCAGAATTGGCCCGAGTGCGAATGGTGCGAGAACGGCATGGTTGGGTGCGTGCCGGGATGCACCGGATGTCGTTCTTTTCAGCTCTGTAGGCGCAAAGAGACTTGGAAGCCAAAGTCACAGTCGTTTGCTCAGAGATGCCGAAGCTCCACACCTAACCTCAAGAGCGATGCTACTACTAGTATGGATGTTGCTACGACAAGGTCTTGGATTTTCGTATTTGGCATGAAACAGAATTTCGCAGTCACTGAATCTGTTGGCCAATCAACGAACAGTTCGCTGGGTGTGTCAAGTGAAAGTGCAGGATGTTCGTCTAAAAATGGCTGACTGATCTGCCGATTGACATTTCGCCCGTCCCCAGCTTTTGGGATCGCGCATCGACCACGCGCGAACTCGGGGTACAGCACCGGTGAAGGCTCGCCCTTCGACACTTCACCTCACCACTGCCTCTTCGCACACCCTCGTTCGGACCAAGACTACACTTTCGCTCGCAGCGCAGCACGGTCAAGCCTACAACTTTGCGGCACGCCGAAGATATCAAGCGAAGATGCCGCCTCGGAGCGACAAGAGTGCGCTCAAGCGCTCAAGGGTCCGTACTTCGCGATGTACCGTTTTAGGACCGCTCAACTGATACCCATGCCAGGTCTCGATCGACGATGATACAGACGTCAAGAAACCACGCAGATCAGCGCGCAATGCGCCACAGGAAGAGGAGAACCGTCAGCCAGAACCGCAACCGCAGCAGGACGATGCGAAAGTGAAGCGCAACGGCGCTCTGCCCTCGCCAGTAACCAAAGGCTCCACGGACACCACGGAAGGAGCCCACGCGCCTTCTTCGCCGGCCGCTAAACCAGCGGTAGAGAGGAAGTCCGACTCACGCACAACTCCTGCCACGAGCCCGCCTCCTTCATCGTTACGAGCTAGCGGTCTCTCTTCCCCGCCTTCAGACACGCAACCTTTTTCTCAACTCCTTGCACCACCACCATACTCGTACGAAGTCGAAGACGAAGAAGGAGAAGGCGTTTGGGGATACCTTATACCAATCGATGGCGTATCGGATGCCCTTGTTCTGCGCAAGCGGGCGGCGTGCCCAATACCAGGTAAGGGCATAGGCAGGCCATACGGACAGAAGGAAGTTTCTAAATCGACGTATCTGAACGAAGAAAACGAATACGAGAACAAGAAAGCGAGCTCCGGCGTTCCTTCCGGCGGGTACTTGATCGGACGTCACCCGGAATGCGATCGCATCATAAACATCGCTACAGTGAGCAATAGACATTGCCTGTTATTCGCGGAGAACAAGGACGGCAACGCGCTGGCTATGGTTGAGGACTTGAGTGGGAACGGGACATACGTGAACAATGCCTTCATTGGGCGCAACAAGCGGCGAGAGCTGCACGACGGAGACGAGGTTTCGATTCTTGACAAGGCGCGCTTTATTTTTCGCTACCCTCGAAGTCGCGATGGCACTGCCTTTCACAAGCAGTACGAAGTGCAAGGCCAGCTTGGCAAAGGTCACTTCGCTACCGTGTATCTTGCCACTGAGAAGTCTTCCGGCATTCGTTACGCGGTGAAGAAATTCGAGAAGAGAAGCGGGCCCGGAGAGAGGAGCAAGGTAGAAGGCTTGCAGCAAGAAATTGCGGTGCTCATGGGCGTCAGCCATCCGAACATGCTGTGTCTTAAGGACACCTTCGATGAGCCTGACGGTGTTTACCTCGTTTTGGAGTTGGCGCCTGAAGGAGAGCTGTTCAACTGGATTGTCATGAAGCAGAAGCTGACGGAAAGCGAGACGCGGAAGGTCTTTGTCCAGCTCTTCCAGGGCATCAAGTATCTGGTAAGTCATGATCGTCTCGAGTCGACTTAACATTCTATGATACTGACTATCTCCAGCATGAGCGCAATATCGTGCATCGCGACATCAAGCCCGAAAACATCCTTGTCATCGACAAAGAGCTGAACGTCAAGCTTGCCGACTTCGGTCTGGCCAAGATCATCGGCGAAGAGTCTTTCACCACAACCCTCTGCGGGACACCCTCATACGTTGCCCCCGAAATCCTCGAACAGTCAAATCGCCGCCGATACACCCGTGCCGTCGACATCTGGAGTCTCGGTGTCGTCCTCTACATCTGCCTCTGCGGCTTCCCTCCCTTCTCCGACGAGCTCTACTCACCCGAGAACCCCTACACCCTCAGCCAGCAGATCAAAATGGGCCGTTTCGATTACCCCTCACCCTACTGGGACTCAGTCGACGACCCCGCCCTCGACCTCATCGACCGCATGCTGACCGTCGACGTCGAGAAGCGCATCACGGTCGAAGAATGTCTCCAGCACCCCTGGGTCACGCAGTCCAATATCAGCGTCACCGATAGCACCGATGGCCTGACCGGCGCGCTCGCGGGCCTCGACTTCACGCGCCGCAAGCCGCAGCGCGAGCGCACCCTGCTCTCTTCCATCAACGACGTCAAGATCGAGAAGGTCATCACCACCCAGCCGGACAAGCCGCCCGTCAAGGTCTTCGACAAGCAGGCCGGCCCGCAGTTCCGCCTTCAGCGTGGACCGGGCGAGAAAGCCAGCAAGAACGGCGACAACAGCAAGACCGTCACCGGTCGTGTCGAGATGACCGTTGAGCCCGACCCGGACGCCGCCAGGGATCCGCAGGAGTTCATGGAGATGGGCGGCAAAGGCGACGAGGTGCTGTTCGAGAAGAGTGGTAGCGGCAGCGGCAGCATCTACCCGAACGAGACCATCAAGGCCGCGGCGCCCGAGGACGGCGGGCAGAAGTAGGCGTGGCGGCTGGCGTTCCGGCGATCAGGCAACGAGTCTTTAAGACAGGCGGGCGTTTGGGTTTTACTGTGGCTCAATGCGGGGCTTTGAGCGCGGGCGTTGATATGACAGGAAACTTTTCTGATCGGCAGCAATGGGAAAACGGAATTGCTGGCATTGGGTTCTCGGTCGGCTGCGGTGGAATCGCACAGTACATGGCGCGACGGTCCCGGTGTACATCAGCTTGTCTCGCTACAGACTAAAAGTCCGATTATTTCATGAAACATTGATTCGATTCGCAGTCCAGTCTGGATTGACTAATCTTTCTTTCAGATAAAGAGAGGTACTGATCTGTCGCACCATGATCAACCAATCGAGATGGAACTCGGGCATGGAGTACAGCAGCGTGTAAGAGAGACAGACATTTGCCCTAATCACATCTAGAGGTTGCCGTTTACATCCAAGGAAATTATCATTATTGTTTTTGTCGTAAAGGCAGGCCCGGCCTGTACGCAGGACCCGGAAGTTAAGCGAGCCTGCGCCCAGACCAGGGCATTGCAAAAGTAGGCGGCTGGCAAAACGCCGCTCGCCCCGTGAATCTTCAACCAACCCCATACCAACATGATAAACTCGGCGTGACTCCACGCATCCAACACAACATGTTGCGGATTTCTGCTCCTGGCAATGTCAGTCGTCCTTTGCGCGTCTCGAGTGCGTCTGCAGCAGCGACCGGTACCATAAGCGCCCAGATGTCTCGCAACCTTCGTTGCATTGCCAGGCCAGCAGTCGCACTCCAGGGCGGGAACTTCAATCCTACAACTACTCCCAATTGCAGTTTCGTCCCGCTGGTTCAATGCAGGCTCAGGTCATCTGCCGCGGCCAAAGCTTACAGGCTCGTCAAAGCCCGGAAACGGTTTGACGCAGAGGCTGAGCGAGGGACAGCTTCCATTGATCAAGCATTATTGCTGTTGGCGGAAGTAAAACCCCAAGGCAGGGAACGGAAGCTCGTGGAAAGGAAGCGCAACTTGGCAATGGAGGCCCAACCAGGTTGCTCTGTATTGGCTTGGCTACTTTGCAATATGCATTTGAGGTTCACGAAACCCCAAAACAAAGTTCTGGTTCTGGCCTTGTCTAGAGCTCTGCACTTAGAGGGCAGGCAAGACCTAGCATGGACCTGGATTGACGAAGAGATAACAGCGCTGCACGCTCGTTACCAAGACACAGGGGGTCCACATGCTCCTCCTCTTGTAGAACATCGCATATATCATTTGCTTTCTGCATTCGCAAGTCGGATTCTCGAACTCGACAACGACCCCGAGGGTGCCATCGAAATGTTCCTCATGACCGTAGAGAGGTCCCGGTCTCTTGAAGATCACACTGTCGGCTTTTTACCCGCAATCAGGAAAATCGAAGCCTATCTGAGGGACGAATCCGCTCGCCCATGTAACGAAGAACTATACACTCGGTATCTGGAGAAGAAGCGCCTCGTTTACATCAGCATTCCCTTCGAAGTCAAGATGAGTGATCCGTTCTATCCTGGAAGACAAGACCCATGGGCCTGCTACGCAATGTTCGCCAACCCAGGCCAAATTCCCACCGAGTCGCTTTCTTTGAAAGGCCGCAATCGATTGGGTAAAATGGCCATGCGAGCGTCTTACATGTTCCGGCTCATAGGAAATAATCTAGAAGCAGATATCCTTGCGTCCGAGGTCAGCAGGAACTTTCAGAGAGTTCTGGTCGCAACGCCCGAAGATCATGCAGAAACTTGCGACGGACTCAGAATTGGAGAACCTGCGCATCCTTGCCGCACCATTTCCATCAATAAGGCGAGTCGTATCAAGCACAAGAACGGATGAAGTGAGGCGCAAATTGTCTAGCTTCAGGAGATCACGGGTTGCAGCATGAACGACAGCCACGACGCGCGGCTCAACCTCATAAGGAAATTGCGACATCGAAGCATTTGGCCTGAAAAGGCATGTCCATTGAAAGCACGACAAGCGATGCAAATGACCCCATGACACCCCCGGGCAGAATGCTGCATTGCCGAGAGAGGGGTGTTACACAGAATAGGCTGCAGTGCATAAGCGAGTACACCGGTCAGCCTCGCTCTGGCTTTATCAATACGCCGTGCCTGAAGGGAGTCCTGTTTGTTTCAGCTCTAAGTTCCTTTCTGGCCATGTTACGGGTCGTCGTTACGCCGCTCGCACGAAAACGAACGCTCTCGGCAGCAGCTCAGATTTTGCATCATAGGTTTCCAGCTGTCAGTCATGACGGCTCTCGACCAGCACCGTCTCAAAACTTTCCTTCCAGGGCTAGAGGTTGCGCTCGATACTCATCGGTCGTGAGTAAGGGCGCTTCTGCTAAAGAAGTGGCAGACTTGCTTGCAGTGACGCGTCGAGCGATTGTTCTGTCACAACACAATGCCGCAGGTTGGCAGATGGAACCTGGCGAGGAGCGTGTAGGCGTACAAGCTCTGGACTGGCTGAAACAATGTGATTCTAACGATCAGACTCACGTCCCATCGGTCCAGCTCCTGCGAGATCTCTCTTGGCTCCTCGTGGCGGAAGGGAATTCAAAGTCGATGATCGACTTCTTATTGGCGGAAGGGAGAAGATGGCAGGCCGTTGACTTTCATGACGCCGCGACTCGAAAAGACAATATCGGTCGCTCCTACCAAAGAAGACATGAGCTTTTCACCGCAGTGATCCAAGCACACTTACAGCTCTCTCCCAATGCTGACAGTGCGATCGAGTGCTTCCGTACTATCTTAAACAACGCCACGTGGGACCGGATATTGCATGGTGCCAAATCCCAGCTCGGGAAGGCACTGAGGACAGCGAGCTGCTCTCCGTGTAACGAAGAGCTGTTTGACTGGTTAGTTGCAGCGCATGACCTTATTGAGCTACCCGAGGACGCATCCGCGTCTATGGCGTGGCTGAAGCTGTTCCATCCGACCTCACCGGACCCGTGGCCAGCTTTCGCATGGTCGACGGAGAAAGTGAACAGAAGTGCAATGAACAGGCTTAAGCGCCGATCCAGGAAATTTCATGCGCGCATGCTTGGAAGAGCCATTTTCTTGCTTCGTCTCCAGGGTGCCTCGGAGCAAGCCAGCCTGCTAGAGGCTACGTTGGAATCGCAATTCAATATACGGCCGCGCCGTCGGGAAGAGTGGGATAAGTCATGTGAGCGAGATCCAAAGCTCCGGCACTTGCTACAAAAAGGAACACGATAGACCAACTCAGCTGCTGTCAGCATGCGGCGCGAGGGATAGGGGCAAGAGAGACTGTAGGAAAGACTTCATCTGCCGAGTCCTCCATGCCTTCTTTTAGCAAAGCCTCGATGCCTTAGATGGGAATCAAATCCTTTCAGCGCTGCAGTGTCGACCTACGGGCTCAACCTATCAATCTTCCAGCTTCCATCCTGCTCCTTGGTGTACCTAAATCGATCGTGAAGCCTGCTCTCCCTGCCCTGCCAGAACTCAATCATCTCCGGCTTCACCCTCAGCCCACCCCAGAACTCAGGGACAGGGATCTTCTCCTGCCCCTCAAACTTCTGCTCCACCTCCTTCACCTGGCCCTCCAGCTCCTCCCGATCCTTCAGCACCTTGCTCTGCCGCGACGCCCAAGCGCCGAGCCTCGACCCCCGAATGCGCGTGTCGTAATACACCTGCGACTCCTCCGACGTAAGCCTCTCACACGGCCCCTCGACTCTCACCTGCCTCTCGAGCTCATGCCACCAGAACGTCAGCGCCGCGTGAGGGTTCGATTCCACGTCCTTCGCTTTGCGCGACGTGCCCCAATTGCTATAGATGACAAAACCCTTGTCGTCCATTTCCTTCAGATAGACCATGCGCGCGCTCACGCGGCCCGACGGCAGCTCGGCTGTCGAGAGCGTGACGGTCTCGGGCTGGTGCACTTTCTCCTCCGTGGCGTGCTTGAACCAGGTGTCGAATTGCGTGAAGGGGCTGGCGTCGAGCTGCGAGGCGTCGAGCGAGCCTTTGGTGTATTGCTGCGCTTGCAGGGAGTCATTGGTTCCGCCTGGGGCGAAGATGTGCTTGGAGGACATGGTCCGTTTAGGAATGAGCTGGAGGGTGGCGAGGCGGGCTGGTTGTAGGAGGGGTCGGATGCGGTTCATGTGATGTTGCTATTGAGAATGGTCGTGATGTATTTCTCTTGTAACTGAACCAAAGGTCTGTTGATTAGCAGTGGAATTATTTGATTTATATATGCATTGCTGCACGCAACGAGTGGTTCGATGAAAGCAGGTCCTGTGAGGTCGAACCGCCCAATCAATGACTGGACGGAGGGCTCCGAGCTTGACTTCCGGCCCGCGACTTCACATGTCATTCTCGACCGGGCTCTTTCAAGCTTCAGTAACCACAATTCGAGATGTTACAATTATAGCCTCGCCAGCATGGCTACGCAGCCGAAAGAACACATTGCAGAGTCGCTGCTTCAGCGAGCGCACTCACCCGAGACTGCCGATACGATCTTCCGTGAGCGCGTGAAGCAACGACCTCTACTCCTCCGCCCGACTTCTCCAGACCCGGCGCAAAATGCGCGAGCGAAGCGCCAGTACGAGCGCATGAAGAAGCAAAGAGCACAGCAGAAGTCGAAGAAAGCGAAACCTCTCTCCGCAAAGCAAAAGCGGGCTTTGAACGTCTACGAGATCCCGAAAGAGCAGCAGAAATATGCGATCTACGAGCCGCTGCACAAGATGTGGTGTGGGTACATGCGCGAGGTTCTGGGTCTGGCGGACGGTAAGCGAACGCATGTGGATGCGCAAGATGCCGGCCCGTTCCTTGCCTCTGCCGACTATCATGGTGCCTTAATGGAGGTTGTGCGAAGCAGATGTTCGAGCAGGGTGGGGTTGATGGGGATCGTGGTCAAGGATACGAAATTTACGTTTGAGCTCGTGACGAAAGAGAACGTGGTCAAAACATGTCCGAAAGAGCATACTGTGTTCCGGTTTCAGGTGCCACTGGAGGACGAGGCGAAGAGACCGCTTGAGTTCGAGATTTTAGGGAGCATGTTTGAGCAGAGGGCGCCCGACCGAGCGAACAAGAAGTTCAGGTTGCATCTTGTGGGAGACTTATGATAGGATCTATTTACGGATTCAACCCGCGACGAGACTTAGGATGCATAATCGAATGGAAAGGTGACCGCCGCCAATGGTGCAACCCTGACTGTTTACAGCAAGGCAGCTGCCCGCCTTCGATTTATGCCGAGTGCTCCGAGGGGAGAATCGGCTCATCTACCGCTGATTGGGAAGTCTCTGGCATTCTACTTGTCCGAGGCTTTCCGCCCAAAATCAAATTGGCACAATTCATAGGCGATGGCAACGCCTTATCTTGTGCGAAGAGGCATCTTCGACACCTACATGTTGCGACACCTACATGTTGATCTCGGAATCTGGCAGGAGAAATGCTGCCGCCACTTCCCATCGAACCATCCAGAGATCAGATCGATCCGGAGAACCTGCTAGCTGGCACGCCACAAGCTTCCGGACAAACGGTGGAAGTGAACGCGATTATCCGGGGAGCAAACGTGGGGCTCCGCTCTGCTTTGGGTAGGATGGAGCGGTCATGCCTGCCTCTACTGATGACCTGGCGCGTCAACTATAAGAGCGAAAATCCGTCTTCGTGACACAACAACACAACACTCACAACACTCACGACACCCACAACATACGACAACCCTCCTCATCATCGTCGCAAATGGTAACACCTCAGAACCAGCGCAACCTCATTGGCTACTTCTATGCGGCGTGATGGTGAAATCTGGACGCTCAGGCGACAGCTTAGGTCCGATCGCAGCACCCTTGGACCCTCTGTTCGCTGTTGGATGGCCTGTCCTTGGACTACTGATTGTTCGGGTGTGTGGGAAGAAGTGAAATGGTTTTTGCACGAAAGACAGTATTTGTTGCACGAAAGTGAGCGAATGTTTGTACGAAAAGGATTGCATAGTACGGGATTGGTGGGGAACAATGATCGTCAGCCTTCAGATGCTTGGTTTTCGATAGCCATAGCCCACAATCACACTGAGTTGACTGGTCCTCGCTATTCATGACCATCGTTGAGCTGCTAGCCGTCTCAACCGCCCGCGCCATTGTGCTCGCGCGAACGTCGAACACCATCGACCGCGTTGTGTATTTCAAAGAGCAAACGCAGCCAGCCTACTCGCACAGTGCTGAAGGCTACATCCTGCAACACCAGAGACCGTCATACCTACCCCCGTCACCTTCACATGCCACTTAACTCGTCACATGCTATGCGGCTGGCACGCGCGATATCGCAAGCCTTACTTATAACTTCATTTGCCGCCAGGAGACTTGCAACCAACATCAACCTCCTCGACCACGTCTCTCGACACGATCATCACGTATCTCAACTAACGTTGGCATTGAAGACGACTACTTTAAATTATTATTCATTCATCTTACTAATTATCTGCAGCACACCAACTGGCAGACTCCCCGACTCCAGCGACGATGGGTTCGTTTGTAGACCGGCTGGCAGACTTGAAGGATGAAGCACACACAGACAACGCTACCACCAGCGTTGGTGCAATGAAGAACGGAGCAGAGGACAGTGCTGATCCGACCATTCTTGCTGAACCCGGATTCAAAGATCATGAAAACGATCATGGCCACAAAGGTACTCGCCACCAGTACGAAGAAGTCCTTCATCACTATGACAACCATCAATATGACCAAGATCATATCAACGAACTAGGAAAGCCGCAAGCTGCTCCCTGTTCCTCAATGCCCGTCGATCCCAGACCCAAGGACGAACTCAATATGTCAGCAAATTGCCAAATATCGGGAGCATACACCAAACGCGCGGGTTCTGCGCCTCCAGCGATCGATCTCGAGTCTCAGGAGCCCAAGCTAGTCATTGAGAGATTTCGAACCGCTCAAGCTGTTACTTCACCAGCGCTCAAAGCCAAACGCCATACCTCGAACTCGACGCCTCAACCCGAGAACACCGGCTCAGCACCTGAAAAGGCACCTGAAGACATTGCTGCTGTTACTCCTGCTCCAGCAAATGCCGTCGAGGAGGATAGCGACGAGCCGACCATCCTCTCGGTCAAAAAAGTAACTCCAGAGCTCAAGCGCAAGGCGTCGAACGCAAGCAGCTCGGGACCGATGCAAAAGCGTTCGAAACAGGCCAAGGAGGCAGAGATGGATGATGAAGAGGCGAGCCCAGTTCCCAAGCGTAAGATATCAATTAATAGCAATGCAGCCTCGACAGAGAAGGCTTCGAGTCGTGGTAAGACAGCGGACACAGGAGATGAGCCGGAAACACCATGCCCCAAGCGTCCAACTGCAAAGCAAAGCACTGCGATCAATAAGACCGCAAAGATTACTGGAAGGAAGAGAGCAAGCACGTTCAAAAGGTCTGACGAAGACAAGGAGGAGTCTGAGCAGAGTGAGAACGAAGATGCTATCGATGACGAAGATGCTGAACATGCCAGCGAAGACGAAGACGACGAAGAACAAAATCTTCAAGTGGTCAGAGATCTTGCAAGAGCCAACAAAGACTTCGGAAAGGCTTGCAAAATTTGCAAGATCAATGCAAACAAGGTATTGAAGGCCAAGCATGACGCAGAGGTCTCGCAGCTGAAGAAGCAGAGAAGGGACGAGCTACGACAGGCGAAAGCTGAAGCGGACCGAGTCCTGAAAGCAGCCAAGTTGAAAGCTGAGAGGACTAAAAGTGCGCTGCAACAGAAGTACGAAGTTCAGTCTCAGGAGCTCAAGGACCAGCGCGATACCAAGATCGCGAAGTTAAAAGAGAGTTACAAGGAAGCCATCGAGGATTCTGATGAGAAATACGGAGATATGAAGGGCAAGCTCGAGACGAAGATCAGAAAGCTCACGAAAGAGCGCGACGATGCTGAGACAAAGCGTAAAGACATTGAAAAGACGACGAGCAAGGAGCTCAGAGACATGACGAGTGACCAGAAGGCGGCGGAGCTGAAATTGAAGGAGGAGCGCAAACAAATTGTGCGTGACTGTCTTGAGCAGGTCAACGAGCTCAAGCCAGAGCACTCTTCCGCTCTCAAAGCGAAGCAAAAGAACATCGACGAGTTGGCACAGAAAATCATCCGCCTCGAAGCTGAGTTAAAACAAGCTGGTACGGATCTGCGTGAAGTGAGCGCCGATGGACACGCCGACAAAGTCCGTCTCGAAACGTCGAAAGCCGAGGCCGAGAAATGGCGTGAGCAAGTAGAAGTTGTGGAAGATAATCTCAGGGAGTTCGAGGCGTACGTCACGCACGTCGAAGGACGTTGTAAGAGCAACATTGCTCGCGCTCAGGGAGACTGCGACCAGCAGGTTGGCATCGCGAGAGCCAACCTACAAGAAGCCAACAATCGCCTTACAGAGCAGCAGCGACGTAACAGGAACCTCAATGAAACCCTCATAGCGCAGACGCAGTTGGGCAGGGAGAAAGATGCGAAGATACAGGCCCTCGAGTCGGAATTGGCGAGGACAAGGGCGGAGATCGGAATTGTGGGGGACATGGAGGATCTTCCTGACCCTCAGAATCTGACTGTACGCTCTTTAAATACTTCTTAGCGGCGAGTAGAGTTGATAGAGAGCGATGTCGTGGTTTGCTGCTTGCCTTTGGGTCGCAGGCTGGAAAGGAACAGCACAGGCCAGACGGTAGCGCTTTCGAGTACGATTTGTCTCTCTCAGTGGACAGTCCGATACCGATAGAACAAGTTGTGCTGTACATGGGCAATTGTATATACCAGTAGGCTATTTTCTCCTCATCAAAACAATCTATCCCACTGAATATCACCAAGGTCCTCTTCGATCGGGGCCATCTCCTTCTGTAGTCTTGCTGCCACTTTATCCGCGTCATGCCAGACTCGCAATAAGTTTCTGCCGACAATCTTTGCAGCGTCTTCGGCATTCACCCCAGCTTCCAAAAGTGCAGTGACCAAATTCGGGAACTTGGACACATCCTCCAGACCTCTGGGGGTATCCTCAATTCCATCGTAGTCAGTCCCGATACCAACATGATCGTATCCGATCAGCTCTCCAATGTGCAAAATATGCTTGACGACCTGTTCAAGCGTACTGTCCTCCTCAACATACTCCGGAATGCCACTCTCCGCTCCGTTGTCCTTGCAACTGATGAAATCTGGCGAGAAGTTCACCATCACCAGCCCGTTGCGCTTTTTGACCAACTGCAGAATATCGTCGGGCACGTTGCGAGGGTGCGGGCAGATAGCTTTCGCGCTCGAGTGACTGAAGATCGGTGGCGCGATGCTGCCTTTCCAGCCTTTCTCGGGACTACCACCGAGTACGTCGCGCATGGTGTCGACACTGACGTGGCTGAGATCAACAAGCATGCCCAAGCGGTTCATTTCGAGGATCAGCTGCTGGCCGGCCTTGCTCACGCCGCCGTGGTAGGGTTTGGATGCGACAGAGTGGCCGTCAATGGAGACGACGGCAGCATCGGCATATTTGTTATGGCAGTTCCAGGTCAGAGTGGAATAGCGGACACCCAAGGAGTGGTAGAGGCGTAAAGTAGCCAGCGAATTGCCGATCTGGTGGAGGCCTTCGATCGCCAGTGGTGAGATGAGCTTGCCATGTGCGAAAGCGCTTTCGGCTTCCTTCGCGCTCCTCGCCAGGGTGAAGTACTTCGGGTACTTCTCGGACAGGCGCTGGAAGAGATCAATCTGCTCCAGCGTCGTCTTGACAGGGGCGGCGTAGTTCTTGTCCGAGAAGTCGAAGCCATCTGCCGGACACGGTACGAAAGCGCTCCAGAAAGCGCCTCCCTGCTTCCCGTGCTTGAGACGCGGCACATCAACATGGCCAGCTAGTCCGCCCTCCTCGAAACGCTGCGTGAAGTTCTTTCCATTGATCTTGTCGTCGTAGAAAGCCCGTATCAAGATGAGCAGGTCATTGTGGCCGTCGATCAGTGGATTCTCTTCTAGGATTGTCTTGGCCTGAGAAGAAAGCGATGGCACAGACCCAGGGATTCCGTAGAAGTAAGAGCCATAGGTGATTGCCGCAGCGAATATCAGAAGCAGGCCGAGCAGAGACGAAACATTCTTCTTATGGCTTCCGGCTTGTCTATCCATAGGTCGCACCCATTCGGCGCTGTCTTTTTCTCCCATGATGCTGTGCGTATGTATATGTATACTTTAATCCAGTGACCTTCTGATGAGATCCTCAATACTCACATGATGCTTTGGAAGAGTATTTTCCTGCCTGTCAAGAGTGCATTGGCTTATCAAGCACGCGAGATGGAAGATCCGATGTGGTCACCGCAAACGCCGAGGCCGACCAGCTGCCACCTTCCCAGACACCAGAGCAGCAATGCGTTTGGCCTCAGGGTCCACTGGCTAGAAAGTCCAACGACCAACCAACACACTCCTAAATAGAAACCACCCTTACCTCACAAGACAAAATGGGCGCCGTATCACCCTACACGATCATTCGTTCCATCTCTCTTTTCCACCTGACTGCTGCGTGGTTCTTCCTCGCCAATCCGCGCAAGATCGTCGATCAGAATGCCGTCTTCATGCTCGGCGAGTCGATGCGCCTGGTAAGCAAAGTACTACCAAGCTTTAAGGCAAAAGGCATATTGATCTAACAATGTGTGTGATGATACAGCCGCATATAACTACCATGGACAAATCCAGCGAAGCCAGCGCCTTCATCGCTGTCCTGCTGGCTTTCTTCGGGCTGTCCGACCTTACCGCCGCGTCCCTCGACGACTTGCCCGCCCTCGAGTACTGGCTCGCCAATGTGCCCGTCCGTCTCGCAGTGCTGTTCGCCATAACCGCTTATTCATATCTGTTCAAAGAGGATGGGATGCTTGGAGAGACGCAGGGAGCGGGCCGCTTCTTGTGCAACAGCTTCGTCTTCTCCTGGGGTTTCATGGAGCTTATGATTTGGTTCTGGGTGAGTACAATATGCGGTGATATGGGTGAGGATGTCAGCTGATCAGCTGGAACAGATTTTCGTCTCGCTGAAGGAAGAGAGGAGGGTTGTGGCTCAGAAGATCATTGACGCACGAAAGGCGGAGGAGGACACTTTGTAAGATTGCCTTGATCAAGCGTAGGCGCCCAGGAGTTGAACGGGATACCCGGAGTGCTTTGGCGGTCATGTTTGCACAGTGCAGGAGTCATGAGACCGGAAGAAAGAAAGCTACAGGCACACAGCTCCAACCCAGTTGCGCCGAAGCGCTATCAACATTATGCCCGGCGAACGGTACCACAGTTGTCATTTCGTTGAGGTGCACCCTCAAGTTGACGGTATGAATGTTTTACTCTGGACCATCCTTGGTGTCTGGAGATGCAATGCCTGCGTTTCTATCGTCTATATTATATCTATCTGCCTGTCGCAACAGACTTTCAGAACCAACGACCACTCTACCACTCAGGCCGATCATTCTCCTCCCAAGGCCCAGGAACCGCCTTGCCCTCCTTCATCCTAATCGTCATGAACCTCCTGCTCGGATCCCTGTTCGTCAGCCACTCCGCCGCAACCCTGCCCGTTTGCCTCCTCATATCCTTCGTCGCATGATCGTGCACCATATCCATCATGTGCGCCGCACCATGTACAATACAAACCCAACTCCTCGCCTTCATCCTCTTCCGTACCTCCTCAAACTGCCTGCACGGATTCATCGGATCCTTCGACCCCAGAATAAACAGCACGTCCAAATGCTCCGGCAAATCCAGCATAATCTGCGACCTCTCCTCGCCATTGTTCAGCAGCGGATAGCTGACGAGCACAACCGCCTTCGTCTCCGGATGGCTCGTGGCGACCGTCGCCGCCGTGCGCGAGCCCATGCTGCGGCCGCCGAGGTAGGTGGCGTAGCGCTCGTGGTCGGCGACGGCGCGGTAGCAGGCGACGCGGTGCTCGAGGTTGGACTGCGCCTCGTGCACGACGATGGGCGCGAGCTCGGCGAAGCCGTTGGCGAAGCCCTGCGTGGCGTCGTCGTGCAGGCCGCCGCCGGCGCCGTGCGTCCAGAGCATGAGTGGTTTGCTGTTCGCGTGGCAGCTTTTGCACTCGGCGGGGATGGTGGTGTTGTTGAAGGGAACGGAGAAGGGGCCGTTTACGTTTTGCTGGTCGCGTTGAGGTTGTTGGCCGTAGCCTTGGTTGTAACCGCTGGAGCTGTTGTCGTAGCCTCCATTATTGTGAGGTCCGTTGTTGGTAGAGCCAGATCCATAGGCGCCCTGTTGTTGCTGTCTCTCGTCATCTTCGTGAAGAAGCTTGTCCTTCACGGCATCGAAGCCCTTCTCCAATTTGTCGAGGAACCCAGGCATCTTGGCTAGACTGGCGCAAAAGCTTCACCTTGTTACGTTTATCAAGTATTTACCCATTGAACACAATCTCACTCCGCTAGATTTATACTTCAGTCGCTGGCAACCAAGCTCTGACGTCGTGGGACAGAGTTCCCGAGTTTCTGCCATTGATCAACAGAGGACCAGCCCTATCGGCCGAGCCGCGCACGCCTTCGCTGATGCGGTCCCACTTCGAATCCACATGGATGGGTTGGGAGGTGCGGTGCAGATACTGCGAAATCTGCCATGAGAGCGTCCGAGGTTGAGAAGGCGGCTCAGGTCGAGCAGAGAGTAGTATACAGTTCAGCCCTGCGCCAGGGCTATCGTGGAACGGTAAGGGGCTGGACTGAAGAGGGACACGGCCAGCCACAGTCAAGGGTCAGGTCTTGCTGCGGGAGAACACGGTGGGGCAGTATCCACTGCTGCGAACACCTTGGTGAGAGGCTCTGCGTACCGTCAATCCGTCTTGGCAGCTTTTGTTGACTCTGTCGTGACACCTTGATAGGGCGGATACACAGCATCAGGATCGCAGATAGTGCGTGCGTACAAATCAAAGTACCTTATTATGCTTTACTCCGAGGGTTGTCTTCGACATATTCGCGGAGCCGAAGCAGATCTGCAGGCCCGCCGTGCACAGACGCGCGTATTCACGGCTTTATAGTCCATGGAGCATAGTGGCAATGGAGCTGGTCACTGATGAGAAGGTGTCGAAAAAGAAGATGGTTTAAGGTGCAGAAGACACAGAGCTAGCGTGTGAGCATCTCTGCACTGTAGTGCCACTGCCGTAACTTGCAGGACCACCAAAAATAGGCCATACCATTGAGATACAGGCTAGTGATCGTAGAAATGTGTGATCCACGCAGTGATACAAAAACGCAAATAACTAGGCGGTGCGGTGGTGCTGTCATTCTCGTGGATCTTACAAATGGGAGCCACCATCGAGAAGCATTATTTCCGTATGCCGACGCTCGCATACCGTGCTGCCGTAGATGCCTTCCGTGGTTCAATTGACTCCTCCCTGCCTGGTAAAATGCTGCATAGACACAAATGAAATGTGCTGGTGTCGCCATCCTGGAACAAACCTTGTATACTCTTTCCCATCCTCATCACATCAACAACCTCCACACACCAAGAATAATCGCCGCGGTACCAGTACACACACCCATCAACCACTGCAGCGTGCTGAACTTAACCGCCTCCAACCTCTCCCTCAGCGCCGCCGTCTCCTGCTCAATCCTCGTCTCCGTCTCCTTGATCTTCAAATCCTGGCTATTCGCCTCCTCGCGAATCCTGCCCTTCTCCAGATTGAGATCCAACCGCACGCTCGACTGTGTCCGCTGCACCTCATCCCTGAGCTTCGAGTTGAGCTTCGCAAGGTCATTCGTCAGCCTCTCGTGCGACGCGCGCGTGAGGCTCGACTCGTTGCTGTCAGCGCTCAGCAGCTCAGACCGCAGCTTGGCGAAGTCGACCTTCTGCGTATAGGTCGCCTTCTCCTGGTCCTCGCGCAGCACCATCGTGCGGGTGAGGTTTTGGATGGACTCCTCGATCACATCCGAGAGCACCTTCATCATGGCCTCGGACTGCGCTTCGCTGAAGCCCTCGGCCTGCAGGCGTTGGACGAACTTCAGGGTGTCGAAGTGGTGGTCCTTGGCCAGGGCCGGGGTGGAGGAGAAGGCGCGGGAAGCGGCATTGTGGTGAGGTGTGCGGCGGGCGGTCCAGCGTTGGCGGGCTATGGCTGAGGTGGCTGTGGTGCGGTTCTGGGGGGTTTGGTGTTTGGCGTAGATGCCATGCTGGGCAAAGGCCGCTGAGGGGCGGATGGCGCTCGCCGTCCAGGAGAGACGCGGCAGAGCCTCGAGAGCGCGAAAAGCGGAGGGTGCCGCCATGGTGGTTGGTGTCCCGGAGAAAGGATGCTGCAGGCGGAGAAATGCTTAGTATGCACAGGCGATCGGCGGTAGTGAGTCCGGAGGGGAGCGTGGTGTGCGGTGGGTGTGTGTAGTCACAGCGCAGCAGCCCGCGATCTGCTATCGCGCGCCGCCGTTAGCCTTGCGCGGGCAGCGGTCGAATCAGCCTCCTCCGGGAGCACCCTATCGCGAGCTACGCCGCCTTCACCAAACTCAACTCCCGCGCGCGCCCTCAGCGGCCTCTTTGCTCCTACGCCGTCCGACAAGAGCGCAATGGGCGTGATCAGTGCGCGCGCTCGCCAGAGGCCGCATGACGGGAGCGAAGGCGCTCTCAGCTGCCCGCGAGCCAGCTGGTCCAATCCCACTCGCACACTCGCCGCCCCAGCTCAGATCTGGCGTTCTGGGCATGACGTCGTCGTTGCTGGGCGTCCTCAGCCCGCCTTGGAATGCGCGCGACTCCCTCCGGTTGCCATTTGGCGAGCGAAACTCGTAAGGCCTTCTGTTATCTCTTAGCACCCTCATCACCGTCCCGTCTCGCTGCCTTATCGCACTCATAAGACCAGCAAGCCACCCGCACCCCGGCACGCGCATACCGATCTGGACGCACGAGCGCATCATCGCCTAACCCCACCATATTACTGAACACCCGTCTGCCACCTTGCGACAGAAATGGCACACCGACACACCGCAGCAGCTCACGACAGCACCGTTCGCAGCATGTCTCACGGTCGCGGCGGCGCAGGCAACATGGGCAGCGCCCCAAAGGACGATGTCACCACCGACAGCTTGCAAACACCCACCATCAAATCGCAGAATTACACCACCGGCCGCGGCGGTGCGCATAACTTCCTTCGCTCGCAACGTTGTCGCGCATACTGACTCTTTCAGGTACCGGCAACATCGTCTCGAACGACAACGCGGCCAACGCGCGCCTGGCGCAAGACCTCGACGCGCCGCCTTCGCACGCGAAGGACCAGCCCACCACCGGCACTTAC
Source organism: Cladosporium halotolerans (assembly GCF_011745625.1). NCBI lineage: Eukaryota > Fungi > Ascomycota > Dothideomycetes > Cladosporiales > Cladosporiaceae > Cladosporium > Cladosporium halotolerans. The sequence continues at coordinate 481,287 of NW_027191458.1, forward strand.
CACTGGGGTCGCGGTGGTGAGGGCAACCAGGTGACTCTAGGCGCGAATGGCGAGAAGAAGAAGGAGCGCTCGACGAGCAGGGGCGAGGCCGAGCACGAGAAGCCGGGCTTCATCGAGAAGGCCCAGCATGCGCTCGGTATGGGTCACAAGAAGGAGTAGAGGATGAAGAGACTACAGAGATTTAGGAGGGGAGGATATGGGACGGCGTAATGATCGCATGGGAGATGCGAGAGGATAAGAGAGGAGGGACTGGATGGAGGGTGAATTTGATACCCACTGATCTTTTTGTTTTGGCGGCTGCCGGTAGCTGAAGTCTGACAAGACTGATTATTTCCTAACTTACACTTCCAGCGACGACGGCGTCCCCGTATTCTTCTTTTTCCCACCGAATCGCCAGTGTTTGCTGTTTCTTCGTGTGCCAACCCTTGTCTGCGGAGTTCGCCTCGCTACCTTGCTTCGCTTCGCCCTTTTGCCGTCAGGCTGCACGTGTCCAACTCCCAAGCGAACCTGAGCTCGGCAGACCTCTGCGACCTGCCCTGAACAAATGAAACAGAACTCCCTGACCCGAACGGCAGAGAGACATGCATCCTTCATCCCCACCCGCTTCTTGCCCTACGTGTCCTGCCCCCAGCATCATGTAGATGTTCATTTAATAAGCCTCACCCCGGGTTCCGGAGAACATGGTTGAGGCACGGCAGACAACGTTCGGAATCCCTCGCCGGTGAGACATCAAGGGTGCTCGCACGTGCACATAGTCAATGTCCGGGAACCTGTCGCGCCAACATGGTACTCACGTGGAAGGTCATTTTTTGAGTATGCTCAGCAAATCACAAAGTAGGTTTGGTTTGGTCGTCGCACACATCGCGGCTGAATGCTCTGCTCTGATCGCGCCTTCCTCCAACTCAAGGTAAGCTTAAATCGACCTCACCTACACATTCATCGAGGTTTCTTTAGCGGCCGAAGCTCCGTACCGTACAATATTCCGGCGACTACTCAACACCGTCTTGGGCGTCTCGGAGTCACACGCCGCCCTGTCACCATCACCCAACACCCACCGTCAGAATCGCATGTCGGAGACGAGTCCGTCATGCAGGTGATACCTCAGGCAAGCACCGCACGAGCACAACGGCTGGTGCGGTTTCTGCGGCCAGCTGTCGTTGAACCAAAAGCACGAACTTGCGCAATTCCTCCGCCGAGGGGCTAAAAAGCCTGCGCGCGAAACTTGGAGTCTCCTCCCCTAGCTCACCGCAACTTGGCAACACGTCGACCGATACTGCTAGCATCTGGAGACGCGTGTAGGCGAGTGGGAACCTCATCCACTGCAGAGCTCAGGAGACCGCGCGCGGCTTTGCTCGGTGCGCGCTCAACCTTCTGCGAAGAGAAAAATCAGCGGTACGGTGTAGCTTTTTGAAGCAGCGGTTTCAAACTTCTTGCCCCACGCCCGCGCCAGCGCGGTAGCTTGAGCCGAAGAATCATGAGCTTCTGGGGAGTGGCGGCGACTGAATAATCTTTGAGGGCACACGAATAATGAGTGTTAATTTCCGCTTTTACCTGCCGAAGAATTTCAGGAAGGCTGCAGCGGCTGATAGCCTCTCCTCGCGTGCTGGATCAGACGCGCTAGATCGCGTGCTTGGGTCCTTTGCCCGTGGTACCGCCTGTTTGCTCGGACGTCGGTTTGCAGCCAGCACAAGCGTGAGTCAGCCGACACCTGGGCAGAGCAGATGGAGCAAGTACCGGCAGCTCGAAATTCGGGAAGATGCCGAGCGCCCTCGGCGAGGAGAAGCCTCCTGAAATTGACCGAGAATTTGGCAACTCAACCGTCGCGTGGTGCGCTGTCGTCGGGCTTTAGCTGCATGAGTGTGCTCGTGGTTGTCCCAGGCTCTGGGGAGACCTCGATTGTAGCCACTGCATCGTCACCGCCGTCTTCTGAAATCTTATCAAATCGCGCATGCCCTCTGCGCTCGGGATCGGGTGCAGGTCATGCGGACTTGGCGAGGACTGCAAGCGTGCCCAAAGATTGCGAGCGCAAACTCGAATACCAGGGAAGCCTGCGTCGATCGCTCATATGCCCCCACGGATTAGGCGATACAACACATGGCTAGCCCGACACCTCCGAGTAGGGCGGCGAAACGAAACAGGGCCAATCCTTCCCGTTGAAAGTGCGAGCGATGTCCGTGCCAGGCAAACATTAGTGAGATGATTACGAGACTATTGCTTGAGCTGGGGGGACCGTAGTGTGAGCGGTCGTGAGCATGGGTAGACCATGCCCAATCAGCGAGCTGTCAACGTCTGCCTCCCGAGTCCGTTCGAATTTCCGTATCCGCCGCCTCGCCCGACACTCTGGACCCGCTCTGCCCTACGGGCGCTCAGCGTGTATCTTTCTCTGCAATGTTAGCGTGGTTCCCAAGAGTCTCTTTTTCAGGCGGCAGCTGTTGACAAACGGCAATTGCAACACGCCTGCCGGCAAAAGTCTGTATTTTCGGACATTTTGTGACACTACTGCCCCCCCACGTCGCCCGCGGCGTGCCGAATCACAGCAGGGCTGATTAGACGCGCCAGTCTTTTTCGGCTGCGCTTAGGCTGCTAGGCGGAGACTATCGCGATGTCATTAGGCGATGGCCCCAGCGTCAACGTCTTTGATGCTGGAGCATTCGCCTACCCACTCGGCGCCCGCCCACGGACAAGGATGTCTGCCCACATCCACCGGTGACCCAGAATAATGTTACAGGCTCTGCTCTGATAGCGCCGTTTTTCTCGACCTGTTCTGCGCGTGCCAGATCGCCCGGCCGGCCATCCAAGCGGCGATCGACACCAAGCGTGCCTTGCGTGGAAGCCACGAGACCCGAACCTACGCAATGGGCAGCAGTTGGGTTCGAACACTTCCTTCCATCGCTGTTCTTCGGGGTGCCGGAGGGTTCCCTTGCGCATCGCTATACCTCTAGCCTATGGGGTCTGCTCAAGCCTTGAGATGGGGCCTCCTCTTTCTCAGTTGAGTCCACCACGAGGCCGCACTACCCCCTCGACAGCCTCGTGGGCTGGCAATCACTCGTAAAGGAAAAAAAAGTACTCGTACTCCTCTGACCGCAAATTCTGCTTTCGGCCGGGCACGCGAGTGCCTATCTTTTCGAGCACGCCTTTCGCTCTCGTTTAACTTTTCCTTCCTGCACAATCGACATGTCCTCGGGCCCACCGTCGATATCCTCCGGGTATGCGCCCAACGACCCTCGTCGGGGCAGCGCGCTTTATGGTCGATACGACGAGGCTTTCGCTAGACAGTACGCTTTTTTAATCCTTGCGCATAGTTGGGCTCGCGACTCACCAATGGCTTCTCTAGACAACGCCTTCCTATGCAAGCCGACCGCTCTGATATCTGGTCTTCCACAAGGCCTTCACCGGCCGTCAGGTAAGCTCACCCACCTATGATTCCCGTATCTATCGCCGCCAATTGAAACTTACCTCTATCACAGCTACCCGCCCGGTCTGATGGCTGCCGAACAGCGATCCTTCCAGAACCAACAAAACGCCCAGCAGCAGCGTTGGGGAACAGACCCGGACTGGTCGAACAGACGCACTCCCGGTTATGCAGACAGCTCGCCTTGGCCCGCCTCACCAGGCTTAGGCCAGTTCCCTACCTCGACCAGATCCCCCGCCGAAAGTGCGCCCTACAGCCCGTGGGAAAGCAACTGGCCTCCGCAAGCCCTCCAGCGCAGCTCCTCCGAAAGCACTCGAATCAACTCCATACCGAACTACTACGGCGAGACCGCCTCGAGCAACACCAGCTTGCATAGCGGCGGTAAGACGTACCCCCAGCGCCGACCCTCCAACCGCGACGAGTTCGACGGCCCATCGCAGCTCCTTGACAAGCCGGCCGACGGCGACTACGAGCCGAAAGAGGAGGATCTGCCGCAGCTGCCCATCACGCTCTACGCGCAAGAACAAGACGAGATCCTGACGAAGGTCAACGACCGGCTGTCGCAGTGCGGGTACGACTTCGTCGCGCGCTACCAGTTCCCCGTGCCCATCGAGCCCGACAAGCGGCCCGTCCGCACCGCCGCCGACCGCGAGTGGTCGGAATGGGTGTACCTGCTCAAGCGCCTCGCGACCAAGCGCCGCATCCCCGCCCGCGTGCTCTACAATGGCCAGATCAAGCAGCTCATCACCATCCTCGAGAACAGCCTGGAGATGCGCCATGCCGCCAAGCACCAGAGCCGCCCGCTCAAGGACGACCGCAACATCTTGCAGCTGATTAGCTCTGGCTTGCAGGTCGCGAAGATTCTGAAGGACCCTCGTGCGATGCAGTACCTTGACAGCTTGTATGTCCAGACGGAGCGTTTGATACAAGGCCGCAGGGCTACCATTCAACCAGCTTCTTTCGGCGGAATCTGAGATTACCGACTACGTTGTCGCATCGAGGGCAGGGCAGACTCTCGGTGAGATCACGGAAGTGAACGCGTGGAGCGGATCGATCAGCGAAGGCGCCGCGTACGCAAAAGCATGCCACACGTAAAGTGATGGCCAGAAAAGCGCTTCGCTGAAAATCGCAAGTGGAGACCGAGCGGTGTGGACTGATGAAAATGCGGGTTTGCATTTACGTTCCCAGCAATCTAGGACGAGGGAGGTCTATAGGACCGCACGCATACACAATGACTGATAGCAAGGGGAGTCAGAATCAAACAACCACGATTGTGAAAAAGGGAAGAATCTAGATGAGTTGCATGTCGACAGCATTGGACAAGAAAATAATCCAAGACAGCAGCGGGAAACAGCTCGCTTGAGAGTTATTTTGGCCGAACAGAGCCAGCAGGTCGGGATGGAAGAACATGAAGAGTGCAAAAGAAACAAAAGGCAACGAGGTGCCCAGTCGTGTAATATTAATACAAGCATAAACCACCTTACATCACACTCTAGAACAAATTTTGAACCCTTTGGCAAGGTCGGTATTCCACGGCCACTGTTCACAGGAAGGCCTTGATTCAACATCGGCACGTGGGCACTTACCAGCCTTACAGCCTTATACAGGGCTAAACACGCACGTACCATTGCACCAAGGAACGGAGAACCAGCCTTATACCCAGCCTCACGGGCCATCGTTGATCTCGATTGTCTTATCTACCATCGATCCCATCAACAGCTCACCACCCGCCCTTGCCGCCAAAACCTCCACTATCCTCGATCTTGGCCCTCCCCTTAGACGACTTCTGCTGCGCCGCCTCGTGCTTCCTCAGCTCCTCCGGCACCTTCGATAGCGAGCTCTTGCTAATCATCTGCTTCAGATCATACATGACATCCGCATCCTCATTGCCCAGGAACGTAATCGCCACACCCTGCTTGCCTGCACGACCCGTGCGACCAATCCTATGCGTATAGCTCTCGATATTGGTCGCCATGTTGAAATTGACCACGAGCGAGACGTCCGGCACATCGATACCTCGGCCCGCAAGATCCGTGGCGACGAGCACCTCCGTGTTGCCGTTGCGCAGCGACGCGAGCGCCGCCTCGCGCTGGTCCTGCGTCTTGCTGCCGTGCAGCGTGACGGCGCTGTAGCCCATGCGGCCGATGTCGCGGGCGACGGCGTCGCAGTTGCGCTTGATGTTGACGAAGACGATGATGGGCGGGCGGAAGGCGCGCGAGTGCAGGATCTCGGCCAGCCGCTTCTTGCGCTTCTCCTCGCCCTGCGCGAACTCGACGCGCTGCTCGACGGTCTCGACGGCCTCGCCAACGTTGCCGATAGTCACGATGGCGGGCCGACGGAGGTACTTGCGGGCGATGCGCTCGACGGCCGGCGGCATGGTGGCGGTGTACATCATGGTCTGGCGGTAGCGGTCTTTGCCGCCGAGGTGGCGGGCCATGGCGGCGGCGTTCTCGGCGTCGTCGGTGTCGGGTTTCTCGTTGCTGGCGGGGAGGGCGTCGAGGATTTTGTTGACGGGCTCTTCGAAACCGAGGTCGATCATGCGGTCGGCTTCGTCCATGATGATGTAGCAGCACTGGCTGAGGACGAGGACGCGGCGCTCGATGCAGTCGACGAGACGGCCGGGCGTGGCGATGATGATCTCTGCGCCGTCGCGCATATTATAGGATTGCTCTTCGATACTGTGGCCACCGACGAGGGAAACACACTTGAAGCCGAGAGGGGTGGCGAACTTCTTCGCTTCGATCTCAATTTGCTGTGCCAGTTCGCGGGTGGGAGCCAGAATGATCGCATAAGGGCCGTCATTCTTTGTAAACTCGTTCAGCTCAGGTAGCTCCGAAATGTAGACCAGCAGTGGGAGCAAGAAGGCTGCTGTTTTACCAGAACCAGTCACAGCAACACCAATCAGATCGCGAGACTGTAGAGCCACGGGAATGGCAGCTCTTTGTACCGCTGAAGGCTCGGTGTAGCCCACTTGGTCCACAATGTCGAGTAACCGGGTTGGCAGTCCAGATTCCTTCCAGCTGCGCATAGGATTGGGAATGTTTCCACCTTTCGTAGCAATGTTGAAGTCCTCCTTGAAGATACGCCAGTCCCTCTCCCGCATCCTCTCCAAAGGCTTCTGACTCCAATGCACATCAATCCCATTCCTACCACCCTCCTCCCGCCTCCTCCGCTCCATCTCCAAAATCTGCGCCGCCCGCTGCTGCCCAGCCTCCGGATCCCTCGCCGCCAACGAAGCAGCATACTTCTGCACCTGCTGCTCGTTCATCTCATCCGTGAACCCGCCCAACTTTCCCCTCCCAAAGAAATTCGTCTCCGCCCTTGAATTGTACAGCGGGTTGTAATCCGGGCTCGTGTCCTCCTCAGCATTCCACTCGAAATTGAACTTCTTCTCCGTCGTCCGCTTGCGCTTCTTCTTCGCCGAGAACGACGACACCTGCGTGTCCGCGCCCATGTACCGCTGCCGGATCATGTTCGTCTCCACGTCGCCCTCCTTCGCTTTCTTCCCCTGCGGTGCGTCCACGATCGCAACGCCCTTTGGCGCCGCCGGCGGCTTCATATCATACCCCTTGTTTGCCAGCTCCGCAGATGGCTGCGCGCGCATCGCTCGCGGACCAGTAGGCATCGAGCGCGGGCCGGTGGGCACGCTCTTGGCCGGCTCCCTCGCATGCCCATTTGCGCCATTCGTCGTACCATTTGAACCACTGCTCGCAGTCTCCCTCTCCCTTTTCAGTGCCGCCGCCTCCTGTTCACTTTTCTCCAGCGCGAGCCGCTCGCGCTCTTTTTTGGACAAGAATTTGGGCTTCGCGGCCGCTTCGTCGGCGGCCTTCTTCTTCGCCAGCAGATCCTCGATGCTGAGTGCTTGTGTTCTGGACTTCGCGCCCCAGCCTAGTTTGCGCTTCCTGAGATTCGGTTGCAGGTCTTCTTCGGGCTCTGCAGCGCCGTTTCCGTTCGTAGGTGGCGGCGGGGGAGGTGGGAGATCTGTGCTGGGCGGAGGAGGCGGGACGTCGTTCGTGGGTGGGGGAGGAGGGGGAGGAGGTAGAGTGTCCGACGGAGGCGGTGGAGGAGGGGGCGGGACGTCCGAGCCGTCCATCGCGAGGGTATGTCGTGGGGGGTTGTTGTGTGGATGTTGTAGTCGCGGGCGCAAAGCGGCGTGGAAGTGGAAGTTCGAAGCATGTGATGAAGCCGCGCTTGCTTGGCTGCGCTTGCGGCTCTGACCTCACTTCCAGAAGGCTTCCACTCCCGCTTGCCGGGCCGCGACAAGGCACCGGCGCGCGTAAGCTTCCGGACTATCGATCTGACAGTTCCTGGGCAAGACTGCTATATATGGTCTCGTGATGGGCGCCGCGGTGTGGCTGAGAGGGTGATGCCTATTCGAGGCCTCCGTCGTCCATAAGTGTGATGGTATAGGCGTGGCGGCGAGCGGGGCCTGTCCGAGACCTGGTGGAATGCCTTGGGTTGGCGGTGCATGATATTGCATGAAGTCCGTCTTGTCGTCCGTTCATTACATTTGTCTACACGTATCTCTCTCATCTTCTCTGCGAACGGATGGTATCAAGGACAACAGCACTTGCCTCACATTCGCCACACCATCCCACGACTGAGGGTATCTAGTCAACCGCCAACTCCTTCCCAGCCACCCCAATATCGATCCCTCATAAATCGCTACATTATTCTTCCAATCAAGTCAACCAATACAATGAATTACTTCCCAATCTACAACTTCCTCCTACCCCTCCTCCTCGCCCTCGCCCTCGCCGAAGCGCGCAAACCCTTCACGCACTGGAAACGCGATGCCGCTCCAACACCGACACCCGCTCCGATCGCCACGCACGCTTCTTCGCTATCATCGGATGCAGCGCAAATCACAACACCGAGGTAAGCCAGCCCACCAACCCACTCGTCCGTCAGCGCTTGCTAACATCGGACGGATAGTCGCGCGGCCGCCGGACCGCAATCTAGTAGATGCGCAACGGACAGGGCGGACGGACGGCTTGTCGTGCAGGACGGGGGAAGTGGGTGTGTGGTTTCTGTGTTCAGTGCATGATTGGGGGAGTTTAGAGGGGGTAATGGACATAACAGTATGCGAGGCGAACGATCCATGGTGGCGCAACGACTTATGGATAGAGCGTGAGATGCGAAGGCCACCCGTGGAATATCAATCGTAGTCGATAAAGTGATCTGCTCGATACCCGGCCATAGTTTTCTGTCTTAAAAAACATCGCTCCGCGACACCCACTCCGTGCTGAGACCTCACCATGATATGCCGTACGAAAATGTTCAGACGCGCCTGCCTGACAGCAACATTTCAAAGCCAGTCAAAACAGAGAAACCGCCCTCAAAAAAACACACACTTCTTAAACTCCTATTCAAAACAAACACCAAACACAGCGCTGCAAGTACACCACTCCAATGCGCTCCGCGGCGCCAGGCTGTCGAAGTCTTTCAAGTAGTAAATCCAGGTAGCAACAAAGCATGCGGGGCTGTTTCGTTCGTTCATTCGTGATAGCTGAGTGGCGAGAGCTGAGGAGACACGCCGACTCAGAAGCAGAAGCTTCAGGGGCATCCAGATGTTTCGGGTGACGAGACCGGCCGCTGGCAAGAGTCCCGCAGTACTACGCGTCCGCCTGCGGAGGTGACGTCGTGCTATCACTAGCAGGTTCCTCGTCCGCCTCCCTTTTCACATCCACCTCGTCTTGCTTCGGCACAGCCTCCTGCGAAGACTTCCGTGACAGCGCCTCCTCCGGCTCCGCAGACTTCCTCGCGGCCGCCACCTGCTCGGCGGCCGGAGCGTCCAGCTTTCTCCTCTTCCCCCTCGGCGCCGGCTCCAGCGGCGTACGGCAGTACGTGACTGTGCGCGTGACGACCTGGCGCACGCTGACCTTGCCCGGTTTCCCATTGGCGTCCGGGTCCGCGTCGCGCGGGCTGTACGTCGCGCTCCAGGGGGCGGCGCTGAGGGGCGTGCCGGAGTACGGCGACTGCACGGAAGCGGCGGAGTTGAGGGCGGGCGTGAAAGGCGATTGCGGGATTTGGAGGCGGCGGGGCGTACGGGAGGAACGCGGGGCGGGCATGGCGAAGGGGGAGGGCGGGATGGTGATGCGGGGGGATTGGGATTTGGGGCGCGTGTTAGTACTGGCGCTGCTGCGGGAGGTGGTAGTGTCCGTTGAGGTGGTGGAGGCAGAGTTGTTGGAGTCGTAGGAAGTGTTGCGTGAGAGGGTTGGTTGGGAGGTTGCGGGGCTGTGGATGGGTCTATCGGCGCCTAGTTCGGTGATTTTACCAGAGGCTTTGTCTGGGAACTTGAAGTGGGTGCTGGTGCCGGTTGGTAGAGGGCTCATCAAGGCTGGAGACATGTTCTTGAGGAAGTCCAGGTAGGCCGACGGCGGGGTGATGGGAGTCTTGAGGGCCTCGTCTTTTTTGAGAAGGCCGGGCGAAGCAACCAGTGGGCTCCTCATTTCGGAGGGAAAAGTTCCAGAGCCCGGCGTTTGGAGAGAGGAAGCCGTGCTAGAGCTCGATCGTTTGTCGAATCCGGCAGCAGCCATGGTAGCCGTAGCAGTGGCCGAGGCCATGGTGGACGGAAGTTGGAAGGAGAAAAGGAAAATGAGTGGAGAGCGGTTCTAGTGAGGGACTGGACAACGAGGGCACCCAATACCTGGGGACTGGCAAGCACGGATTGCCGGTGAAGAGGAGATTGAAAACCGGGGCGTGACGAGGAGGGAGAAGTAGGCTTAAAGGAAGGCAGACCAAAGGAACGGATTGAAGCAAACAGCAGGTAGTGAGACGGGGCCGGCGCGCTGCACTGAACCTGCAACGCAGCTCTCAGGACAGATGCGGCGGCGTCGACTATTCTGGGAGGGGTGGGTGATGCGGCGGGCGCGTAGCGGCGGTGCGCTGAGGGCGAAGATGATGTCGTCCGGGCCGCTGTTTGTGATGCGAGCAGGGCGCCAGCGAGGCCCAATGGGAGGCAGCGGCCATCACGCGGGCCTCAGGCCTTGCTGGATGCGGCGTGTTTGGCTGCCCTGTGATTCGACGTGCGCGCCCTGCTAAGCGCCCGCCCTCGGCGCTTGTGGGAGGGCGGATCTTCGTGCAGCGCGACAGCAGCAGGCCGTCCGACGTCTGCCTCACCGGTGCTGGCGACTGTGGCCTGATTGCGTGTGCCGTGCAAACCTTCAGCACGATGCCATGTGTGCTGTCGAAGCCTGACGAGTCTGCCGGATGCGGATGTGAGGTCCCACTTCCCAGTCGTCTGGTTCGGCTTCGTGGGTGTGGGTGTGGGTGTGGAGCGTGGAGTCGGATATGGGGTTGCCACCAACACACACGGCTGACGGCGACAGCACGCGAGCGAACGTCCCGAATCGAGCGATCGCCTCTGGAGCGATACCGTGGTCCTCCCAAAAGCATACTACCGACAGTCCATCTACGACACCCTCCCTAAGACTTGTCAGATAATCTGGCGGTAGAAGCCCATCCTGCGGCTGCAAGCCCAACCAATGCAGACCGCAAGACAACTCAACCACCTACGCGCGCGTCACCACAACACCTGCAATACAAACCCCATCAGCGCCTCGCCGCCCAAGAATGCCTTCTTCGACGGCGCCTTACGAGAAGCCCCCGCACCCAGTAGCTGCCACGCTCACGGCCGCCAACAAACTGGATCCGTTCTGACTGCTCGCAATCCCACCCGAACATTGGCCCGCAAATAGCAACCCTTCCGCCACCGACGTACCACAGCCGTTGAGAGCTGCTTAGCGCGCGCCATCGCATTGGAAAGTAGGTCAAGACTCCCTTGACAGAAGTACGAAAAATCGTTTCCCATTTGCTGGAATACGGATCTCGTCTCGTGTCGCCTACCCATGCTCGCAAGGATCAAGGATACACGCGCACGCAAGCCTCCGGCAGACGAATGAGCCTCAGCCGCCACTCCCGTATATCGTGAACCGCGCGGCCAGTCTCAAGAGCCGACGCGGATCGGAAGAGGTCTTCAGCGGTTGAACTGGGGCCTAGTCGTCGATCATCGGCTGTAACTCGTGAGGTTGACGCCCACGTGCTTGAATACCCGCCGAACAGATCTATGCAGCCGCTGATCGTATTTCTGCTTGAAGCGCTCACCCAACCTTTCAAACGTTCAAATTCTCTCTAGCATCCAGCGCGCTTCACGCAGCCAATGATGCCACTATTTCGGAAGGTTCATTCGCGCCGCGTCGATCGTAGAACTGACGCCCTCATCTTGCCTCTACCCGCCAAACAAACCTCCCTACAGGACCGCCTCACTTCCGATGTTTGCAACCTCTCATCCAGTCGCGGGCATATCGATAAAGCGCCCATCGTCACGATCACACATAGAGCCGCCCAATCCCCATCCCTCAACATCACCTTTCATCTGACGCCTACATCCTTCTGCTCAGCCCTATCCAGCAATTATTTCCCTTTGTCGGCCAATCTCGACAGCAGCTTCCAGGCCCGCCACATACCTTTCCCGTAAGCTCAGCCTTACGCGGACGTTCACGCTGACGGCTGCGTTAGGACCCGCTGTTACGCCGACCAGCCTGAAGGTGAGAGATCTCGGGCAGCCAATGGCTGTTAGAGTTGAGGATTGTAGGGCTGCTGCGTGGAAGGGCCGCTTGGAGGTGCAGCGGAGAGCAATGGGTCCGATGCGCGATTGAGTCATGGGATGCTGCGTGTGGTGTTGGTAGGATTGCCATCGGGGGCGCGTCATTCCCGCCGTCGTTCGTGAGGTTGGGTCTTCTTGCACGTGATTCGCGGTTGTTGCCTCAGCATATTCGACGACCAGGTGGTACGAACGAAAGCTGAAGGCAAGGCGATTGAACAGCAAAGAGATTTCTGTTTGAAGATTCTACAGGTATGTACAAACAAAAAGATAAACACCGCCAACAGCGATCAGTCAAATGCGAGGTCCTTCCTTGAAAACGTTTTCCCCATCACGCCAAAATCCAAACCGTCCACTACTTACGTGAACGCCATGCTCTTCTTGATCTCCGCAATCGCCAGCGCCGGGTTGAGACCCTTCGGGCACGTCCTGCTGCAGTTCAGGATGGTGTGGCAGCGGTACAGGCTCATGCTGTTGTTAAGGCCGTCCATGCGCTGCGCCGTCTTCTCGTCGCGCGAGTCGGCGATCCAGCGGTACGACTGCATCAGCACGGCGGGGCCCAGGTACTCCTCGCTGTTCCACCAGTACGAGGGGCACGAGGTGCTGCAGCACGCGCACAGGATGCACTCGTACAGGCCGTCGAGCTTGCGGCGCTCGGCCTTGGATTGACGGTTTTCGCGGCCCTGGAAAGTTGTGTTAATTCGGCAATTGGTTGGTTTGGGTTATTGTGTGCAACGTACGTCTTCGGGCGGCGAGTCGCGCTGCAGGTAGGGCTGAATGGACTTGTACTGCTTGTAGAACTGGGTCAAGTCGGGCACGAGGTCCTTGACGACGTAGGTGTGAGGAAGCGGGTAGATGCGGGCCTCCTGCTTCTCGTCTCTGGGGATGCGGCCTGTCCGTGTGCGTTAGCCAATATCCATGCATTGTGCCAATTCCGTTTCCTTTCAGACGGTATTCCACATACACAAGCACGCCAGCGTGTTGACACCGTCAATGTTCATCGCGCAGCTGCCGCAGATGCCCTCTCTGCAGCTTCGCCTGAAGGTGAGCGTCGGGTCGATCTCGTTCTTGATCCGGATGAGCGCGTCCAGCATCATGGGGCCGGTCTTGTTCAGGTCGAGGGTGTAGGACTGCATCTTGGGCTTGCTCGTGGGCTCGTCGGGGTTCCAGCGGTAGATGTGGAAGGTCTTGGTGAGGGCCTCCTTGTCCATGGAGGGCTCCTTGACGTTGGTGGTCTTGGAGGCGGGGATGGGAGGGCGGGATGCGGTGGCGGCCTCGGCGGCGGTGGAAATGGGCTCGCCCTTGGTGTGCTCGATGGTGGTGGCCATGCTGCGGCGGAAGACCTGGGGCGCGAAGCCCGGCGCGAAGCGCCTCGATGCCAGACGGAGGGCCATGGTGTGTGAGGGTGAGGGTGGGTGGGTGGTTGGAGTGGAGAGGTGTAGCGTGTACGGGGTTAAGGCCTGGAGGCGAGAGAACGAGAGTCGTTGACGACGGAGGCAAAGGAACCTCGAGCGCGCGATCTTCCCGAGCGAGGGCGGCAGCCAATCACGGCTCGCTCGTTGTTAAGCGTCGGTAATGGCAGGCGATCACGAGCCGAAAGCAGGTGAGTTTCAGAGCCAATCTGGAAGTTTGAAGCCGCAGGTTGTTTTGACGTAGCTGTCTGGTTGATTTGCACTTACAAACAGGAGATTTATTTGATCAGAGAACGTTCTCGAGCAATGACAGTTCGTGGTCATCTTCTTCAATCCGGCAATAGCAACTTCCAGGGCTCTCCCGATGTCCGCCGCTGCTCCGCTTTGTGGGGAAAGCATTCGCCTCTGCGCGGAGGTAGACGGAGAACTGCGGCGCTGTCTTGGCCAGATCTTGAGATCTGTGCATTTGCGCTGAGTATCGACGCTGAGGATCTCGAGTCTGCTCAGGGCAGTGCCGAGGCGTGTCTTTCCGTATGTACAGCAATGTTGCGGCAGGTCCTTAGGCATCAAGGCAGTAGGTCTTGGGCAGGCCATCGAGTCGGTAGCACGTGCTCTATGCAAGACGACTTCAAAGGAGTGTTTACGATTGACTGTGGGCTGCGAAGAATGTCGACCATGCAACGAACGACGCGGTCGCCAACACCAAGACCAATCAATCTCGTCCTCGATTGGGATGGAACAATCACTATCAAAGATACAATGCTCGCATTCGGAACAATGGCCCAGAATCGCGATGTTCGATTAGGCAAGAAGCCCACAGGGACAGACATGTTTGCTGAGTTCGGCAAAGCCTGGATGGACGACTATTCCAAGCACGAGCAATCCTACATCCCCAAACCGGTAGACCGCAAAACCATCGCTGAAGAAAGTGCTTGGCTCAAAAGCCTATCGGACGTAGAAGCCCGGAGCGCAGAGCGCGTGGAACGATCAGGCTTCTTCACCGGCCTCAACAGAGACGACGTCCAAAGCGCGTCTAAATCTCTCGTTCACAGCGGCCAAGCAGCCTTGCGTCCCGGCTGGGAGGAGCTGTTCTTACAGGATCAATCGGCCCTCATCAACGAAGACAATCCTCGATTCGCCAACAACGTCAGCATCCTCAGTGTCAACTGGAGCGAGGCGTTCATCCGCGCGACCCTAAAAAACGCCGTCTGGTTCCACAACCTCGACAAGGAGCTACACCAAACGTTCAACGAGCTCGATATTGCTGCTAATGAAATCGACGGCCTGATGAGCCCCGATGGCAACTCCGGTCGCTTGATCGATCCAAGTCGCGCTGTCATCCGCACTAGCTTCGACAAGTTGCAGAACTTCACCTATCGAAAAGACCATTTTAATATCTATGTTGGCGACTCCACGACGGACCTGGACTGCCTCCTCGCCGCCGATCTTGGCATTTGCATCCGAGATGATCCGATGAGTTCTAGTTCAAAAGCTCTGGCGGAGACGTTGGCGCGGTTGGGCTACGAAGTCCCGGATGTTAGCAGTCTTGCAATGAGCGACGAGGAAGCAAACTCGAGCACGAATTTGTGCTGGGCGGAGAGTTTTGATGAGATCTTGGTTAACTTGGGAATGCTTGAGCGGAAGTCAAGAGCACCTTCGAAGGCAACATGAGAGAACCCGCACTACTGCGTTCGGCGTTTTTAGCGTACGGCCCTGGCTCAGATGCTGGTTCTATAACGTGGAGTTACAGGGCACCGATCGATCGCCGGGACTTGCGATGGTTATGTTCACTCAGCTCGGTCATCGGTTCGGGGCCGGTCATGGAAGCTGACGCCTTCGCGGACGAATAGACGGGACGCACAACCAAGCAGGTTGAGGGTCTCGGTTTCCCGGTCGCTGGTAAAAATTGGAACGATGGAAATCTGTTGCGTCCACTCATGTCTATGGTGCAAGCTCAGCTAGGCCTGCAGCTGTCTATCGAGGAGGTCTTGTACTGTGTGGTGCTTCCGCATGAGCCATCAGAGGCCGTTCCCAAGTCCCTGCATGGACGGTCAGCGGCTGTCATCAGCATTCTGAATGCTCTGACGCATGAAGGGAAGATAATGGGAAATCCAATACAAAACGATGTGAAGACACGAGGCCGTGCAAACTTTGGAAGATACGAGTGAGCGAGGTGCGACGGTGGAATTGGCCCGAGTGGCCAAGATGGAGACAGATCAGAACCGAGAATAGTGCTTCAATGCCGACCAACCTTGTCTCCAGACTCTGAAGCATCTGACAACTTTTCAAGAGAAGAATATGATCGCCATGGCGGGCGGATACAATGAAGTACAAATGCTGGTCTTTTAGCCATCTGTCGAGTATAGAAGGCGGTCAATTCGTTTGCATTGGTGCAATACCAGACAATGTCCAATCAGTAAATACTCAAGCATTGCAGTCCGACCATGCTTGTTGTCGGATGGCTAGTGGGAACTAATTCAATATCTCATTGCG
The DNA here is from genome assembly GCF_011745625.1 of Cladosporium halotolerans. Classification (NCBI taxonomy): domain Eukaryota; kingdom Fungi; phylum Ascomycota; class Dothideomycetes; order Cladosporiales; family Cladosporiaceae; genus Cladosporium; species Cladosporium halotolerans. Next base: position 497,209 of record NW_027191458.1, read on the forward strand.
CCTCAACCGTATTCCCACTGACAAGAGCGTTCAAGCTAGCCTCTGTCGCTTGATCGTCTTCATCGTCCTCATCGCTGTCATCATCATCATCATCATCATCATCATCATCATTCCCACCATCCATGAGATCGATCACCAAAACTGACCCCCGACTCATAGCATCCAGCTGAAACCCAGCCTTCAAAATGCTATCGGCATCAAAAATACAAGCCGAGAAGTCGAGATTGATGTCTGCGTCTTTGAGCGCAAGACAGACCTGGCGAAAGTGCTCATGATGCGCGTCAGTGAGCTTTTCTTGATCTGTTTCAGGACCCGCGTTGTCGAAGATGAGAATGCCTTTCCGGAAGGGCAGGCAGAAGCATTCTCTGCTCTCTTTGGGCGTGATCGTCTCGATCGCAGATGCTAGTTGCTCGGGTGCTGTTCTGGCCGTGGTGGCGAGTTTGGTGTAAATACGTCCGTTGAGAAGTGCGTTCGCGGCATTTGGGCTTTCCGGAGAGAAGATGAGAACATTCGGTGGCAAGGCTGGGAGTGCTGATTGTGTCATTGTTGTTTTTCAGGCCTGTATAATAAGTTGGGGGCTGCTCCTCATCTCATCCGCAGAATAGTCATACCGAGTTCTCATTTAGCAGTATGTCACGGAATGGCGACTAGGGCGAAAGCGAGCAGTGGTAACAACGAGATCTTCATGTCACGCTTTGCGTTAGTGAGTGGTCAACCCTAACCCTACCACCTGATTCTTTACCCTAACCCTAGTATGCGGTGACCTACTCACGTTTCACGGGAGTTGTAGGTGTGTTTTCTGTAAAAGGAAAAATGGAGATGCTTTCAATTGTCTGACAATTTATGATTTGACCAATCGGCATATGTTTTTGGCTAGCATTCGATGGGAACTTGATATTTGCCCAAACAGAGCCCAGAAGCGTTCTGCAGCTTTTCACTCCCCTTGGCGAACGATATACGGTATTGTACAACGAATCAAATTCATTGGGCTCAAACGCCTTTAGACAGGCCGCTACTTGACTTGCGATCATATCACACTCTGGCCAGCCAACGACACTTTGCTTAGCGCATACAATGGTTTTCCGATCAGCAGGCAAAATTGCCGGTTTTCGCCCGAAACTGCGCCTGAGACAACAGCTGACGTGGTATAGTCTCTCACAGACGGACTGCATTTCTTTCAAGGATCACTAGTACCCAAGGCTCAATCTGATGCAGTCACCTCACACTAATAAATTGGTGCATAAACGATACAGCCTCTGACACTCTAGGGTTGATCGTCGTCTTCGTGCCTGTTGAACCGGAACAAAAAGTGCCACCCCGCTTTCTTCCTTCAACCCCACCTTGTGAAATGATGATGGATCACAGGACATGGTTAGCCTTTACGAATACAGCAACACAACCGGCCAAAGAGGGGTTCATAACGCACTCGCAGATCACCAACCGAGGTAGGGGAGCTAGACGGCGAGCTCCTTCAGCGCAGCTGAGCATATGTCTGATGAGCATGTATTTGATCGTGCCTTCCCTTTATTAAGGGACGGCGTTGGCTTTCATCTCCATGTTCCATACTATACACCTAGATCCAGATCGACTGTGAGTTAGAGTATCTTACTATTAGTAGAACAAACGCAGCATGGCTCCAGACTTGAACGCCGTCGCCGGCGGCGAGAGGTTCGACTACTCCCAGCCAGGCTCTACCGGTTACAACATCAGGAAGGATGCAACGTGGATGGATCCTCAGAACAGACGCTTGAGGGTGTTGAGCATCGGCGCGGGCGTCAGCGGCATCCTCATGGCGTACCAGATCCAGAAGATGTGCGAGAACGTCGAGCACGTGATTTACGAGAAGAACGAAGACATCGCCGGTAAGCAACCACGAAATATCTTTATATCGAGCGATGGCCGCTGAAGCTTTCCAGGTACTTGGTTGGAGAACAGATACCCAGGGTAGATGGGCTGCTTCCTGAGGGCGAGTAATCCTAAGCTGACGTTCCCAGTTGCGCGTGTGACATCCCCTCCCACGCCTACACCTATAACTTCGCATTGGTAAATGCTTTCCACAAGCTATAACCGTATCCAGCCAGCTGACTCACGACACAGAACCCCGACTGGCCCCAGTTCTTCTCCAGAGCACCCGCCATTTTCGCCTATCTGGAGAAAATCGTGGAGACCTTCGACCTCCGCAAGTACATGAACTTCCACTCTGAAGTCATCGGCTGCACGTGGAACGAGGAGAAAGGCGAATGGCTCGTCAAGATCCGCGAGCAGTCACCTGGGAAGGAGCCAAGGGAGTTCGAAGACCATTGCCATCTTCTACTACACGGCACTGGCATCCTGAACAACTACAAATGGCCTGACATCCCCGGCTTGAAAGACAAGTTTAGGGGCAAAGTGATCCACACCGCGACCTGGCCGAAGGATTACCAAGAGGAGCAATGGGCCAACGACCGCGTCGCCATCATTGGTTCCGGCGCCTCGTCCATCCAGACCGTACCGACCATGCAGCCGCACACCAAGCATCTGGACGTTTTCGTCCGGACGGGCGTCTGGTTCGTCCAGATGGCGGACCATACCGGGTATAACAAGCCCTATTCTCAAGAGCAGCGTGACGCTTTCCGTAAGGACCCCAAAGCCCTCGTCGCAGAGGCAAAAAACATCGAGGATCAGATCAACGGCCTATGGGGCGCCTTCTTCGAAGGCTCGGAGGAGCAGAAGGGCGCGCAGGAGCTGTTCCGCGCACGAATGGCGGAGTGGATCAAAGACGAGCGGCTACTGAAGGGTTTCACGCCGAAGTTCGATGTTGGATGTCGCAGGATCACGCCTGGCGATCCGTATATGCTTGCTATCCAGGAGAAAAATGTGGATGTCCACTTCACTCCTGTCGTGAGGTGCACTGAAGATGGTGTCGTCGGTGAAGACGGGGTGGAGAGGAAGGTGGACACGATTGTTTGCGCGACAGGCTTTGACGTCTCGTACAAGCCAAGGTTCCCTATAGTCGGCAAGGATGGAGTCGACCTGGCGGACAAGTGGAAGGTTTGCCCGGAAGCGTATTTGGGTGTCTGCGTTCCCTCGATGCCCAACTTTGTCACCTTCATCGGGCCTAGCTGGCCTGTCGAGAGGTAAGTAATCATCGACCAACTGAACTCCCAGCGTAATCGTGTGCTAATAGACTCGCAGTATGTCAGGAAAGCTAATTTATCGACCATAGAGGGCAAGCTAACGTATCCCGCAGATGGCAGCGTAATGGGTCCCTTGCAAGCAGTCGCCGACTATACGATCCAATGGATCAAGAAGATGCAAAACGAGAACCTGCGCAGCTTTGCGCCTAGGCAGGAAATCACTGATCAGTTCAACGAGCATGTCCAAGTGAGCAATAAGAGCCTGTCTCCTCGTTTGAGCGTACCAATTGACCGTTTTGTCAGGAATGGATCAAACACACCGTTTGGAAATCAGACTGCCGCAGCTGGTACAAGAACAATGAGACCGGCCGCGTCAACGCCGTCTTCCCGGGCTCCAGCCTGCACTACATGAAGCTGCTGGGCGTGCCGCGCTACGAAGACTTCGAGATTAAGAGCTTCAGCAAGAACCCTTGGGAATTTTTGGGATTAGGCTGGACTGTCGAGGGGAGGAAGGGCCCGGCTGAAGCGGACTGCAGCCCGTACCTAGCGTTGGGCAGTGTGGACCCGAAGTGGTATGAGGCGTGCGGTGGAGATGTGAAGGTTCTGAAGGAGTTAGCTCAGCAGGAGAGGGAGAGAGAAAGGGAGGTGGAGGGAGGGAAATGGGTTGAGAGGAAACTTTGAAGGGAAATCAAATCTTCTTCTGGCTTGGAGGATCTCTAGCGCTCCTCCATAGACGTACGATAAGTCGGTTTGTATTGTATTACCCGCATTGCTGTAGCTCCGAAACCACTGACTGCAGTCAAGGTGGCGCGCAATTATCACATGGTAGCGATCGCAGCCACCTCGAAAGACTCGGCGTCGGGCACACCTGGTGTGTATTCACTTCACTTCGCGCGGCAAGCTTTGACGTTTTGCGCTGGGCCGAATTTTGCTGCCTGAGAGTTTAAATCGCTATTGTGCTCTTCACCATCGAAGCTACCTCTTCCTACCGCACAACACTTATCAAACAACACCAACAACGGCACGATGGCCAGCGAAAGCATCGAAGCCTCCGCTGCGGGACCCTCACAGACCTCGCGCAAGCGCATAGCCGACCATCAAGGCAATGACGTGCTCATCATTTGCCCACCGGGACTCAAGTCAACACACAAAGATGATGCTGGATTTGCACCCTTTCCAATTCAGATCTACATCCTCGACAGCGTGGCAGTCGATGCAAAGGACGTGGAAGCCAATGACATCCCCAAAAGGGTCGGCTCTTTGATCGAGCGCGTCATTTCAACGCAACAAAGACCCGTCGAATGCCATCTTCAGCTCTACTTGAAGCCACAAAGATCTATCTTGACGTGCTTAGCACATACGAAATTTGAGACAGTCCACCGCAACCGTCATGGTATCTGGCCACTGATGGTGCCGCAACCTCCGGCCAGGCCGCTGATAAAGCAAGAGTTTCCGGGATACCATCGGTTCAACCATCACAGCTTCTTCTTGGTCATCGACAGATGTGACTGGGAGAAGTCGTTTACGTTGGTCGATTTTGTATGGGAAGACTGGTGGAGCGGCGGCCGAGGGACCAAGCTGCTTGATGCCAAGCAATTCAATGACATACCAGAAGCACTCGAACAGAATGCACAAAGCAGTTCGAGAGACATCGAAAGGCGCGAACATAGTTCTCAAGCGAGCCACGCCCTCTCGGAGCAACTATGGTCAATAAACTTTGATCATATGTCTGGATATTTGCGGAAGTGTTACAAGAGCGATACTTCTCCTGGACTGCTACCAGCGACCCTTGATCATTTCAGATCAAACTTAAGGCTTGCGGAAAAGACGCCAATGAGTCCAAGGAATGAGCCCGTAAATACATGCATGTACACCGACTGTGGTGGCATCAACGTCACGTCAGTATGGGCCCAACGGTATGGCTCTGATCGGCCCAAGCTCTCTGTCAGACTCTACCTCGCTGAAGATTGTCCGTTCTGGCCTGCCGAGGAGTATTACGACATTATCAACCACTTTGACAGATGCGAGACTCCATGGACTTTAGATATTTCTGAAGGGCGGTGGGCTCTTGAAGAAGCACACGGACACAACACTCAAGATTCATACAAACGCAGACCGACATCTCACCGGCGCCGGGGGCCTACAATGGCAATGATTTTGGCAAAGACTCTGCCCCAAGAAATGCCTCAAGAGCTCTTTTACCAAATCATGTCATACTTCGCAGTTCCTCTGGTGCCTGATTGGAGCCCATACGCTCCAAAAGTTGCACCGAGATTCCAAGATGTTTTCCTTTTCCTCAACGCTGCATATGTCACCCAACTTCCACACCAGCGGCCATTGGCCTATTCGGTGACTTCTCAGGACCTTCGGTTGCCGCTGACAGTAGCTGAGGGCCGAAGCGCAATGACGATCACCGTCTTGGACAAATATGGGAGCATTCAGCGCCAGATACAAGAACTTGTGAGAGGGGCTACTCGCGATCCTGCAGTACTTTCCTCCATTCTGGAGTAAGCTCACTCAGGCCTGCAGGTGATGGAGTCAAGCATGAATTCTGAAATTGCACATCACTGCGTCCATTGTCGTGTGCCAATTTCGAATGAAAAGATATTCCAAGTACGTCAATGCGGCCAGGACATCAGGGTAGCAACAAGGCCATGCCTCACTGGTAGCTGGAGTTGTAGGTAGAGCCGAATAAAACAAACTGTATCTTGACTGTCAACGTAATCAAGCGTTCTCGTGCGCGTCGAAATCGGTCAGTGACCATGATAGAGAAGTACGTGTGAAAGAATGCCAGGTACTAACGCAAGGCAGTGTAGCAGTGTCTTCTTGCCAAATGCGCTGCGATGCATCCCAGGAATGACTGCCAGCCGTATGGTGCTTCGCAGTTCCCACGCCAGACTGATTGTGACGAGAATCGTTGCTTCCTTAACTTCGAGCTGCGTCGATAAGTTCGAGAGGTAGGTACCTAGGTAGGTAAATAGTAACCTCGAATGTACTCGCTCTGCATCTTCCATGACCGGAGCAGCATTGAGACGTCATCTTACCAACGATCACCCTCGCTTTATTGATCGTGCAACCATTTGATTCACTGCGTATCTACTCTTCGCTATTGGCACCAGCCCAGTAGCGTCCATTCGACAACAATGGCTCGGGACATCAACAAACAAGACTTCCCTGGTCGTGCCATCATCACCGGATCCACTAAAGAACAACACCCATCGAGACGTAGTATTCCCGCGCCCGCTCCACGAGGCTATCCAATTGCATCTACCACGCCGTTGCATATGCACAGCGACCGAAAACCTCGCGCACGAACTCGAATCGCAAAGCCGGATGTCAAGCATACGAGTAAGCAGCCAGCTCTTTCCAACGAGGCGCCCACAATCCTATATCAAAGACCACCTGCATCCGCAGGAAGAGACATCGAAGCCGTAGGGTTTCATGCTGCCGCATACCCACCAAAGATGGCGCCCGGTGGCCCACCAGCTGTAGATAATGGCAACAGAGAACAACATCGCAAAGTCAAGGAGACGGAGCGGGAGCAGCCACGGGGAGTGATCACACCACGCTCGAACTCAGGAAGCGATTGTCCGACGCAATTGCCTTACCGTGATGACAAACTTGACGAAGGATCCGTCTCCAACACAGATGCTTACATCCCCAGACGCAGCCAGCGTCTGTCCTCGCTACGATTAAGCCAGGAGGACTCGGGCCAGGACGCGGTTGCAGTCGCCTTCCCGGAGTTGCTTGCCAAGATTGAAGGAGCGGTCTGCACACGTCACAACCGCATCGGGATCTGGGCGTTGCATTTGCTTATGGTGAATCATCCTCTCATGTACAAATATTTTTGGAGCAGCCTGAAAGAGAAGGTCGAGGCTGGAGATCGCTGTATTGAGAACGAGCTGTTGTGGAGGAAGTTCGTAGAATTGAGTTGACGAGAGACGTCTGGAGCCGAGCGCAGTGCAAACGCAAGAAGGGTCTGGCGTATGTCGGGAGGAGGACGTTCGTCGCCGATGCAGGGCTTGCTCTCAATGTCGTCGGTCTCTTCAATCACCATCAGGGTTCAGTAATAACGACTCGTCTTCGTCGTCATCTTCTTGGTGCTTTCCATTCCCACTCTCTGTTTCCTCTTGAGCATTACGATTGCCAGACGTGCGACATGCTTTCTCCTCTTTGGTGTTCGGTGATCCAGTCACCATCTGTTCCTCATCGTCCACGTCCGGATCGATCTTGTCACCAAGATTGCTCTCTCCAAGGAACTTTCTCTCCTTCAAGCCCTCAGGCAAGTACTCCTGGGAGACTCTACCCTCCCTAAAGTCAGGGTTGTACTTGTACTCTCCACCATAGCCCAGCTCTTTCATCAGCTTCGTTGGCGCGTTGCGCAAATGAATCGGAACCGGCAAGCTCGCAACGCCCGGCTCCTTCAAAGCACTGTAAGCTGCGTTCAACCCTCTGTACGCGCGCACCGACTTGGGAGCCAGAGCCAGTGCTACGGCGCAATGGCCGAGGTTGATGCGACATTCGGGCATGCCGATCTTCTCGGCCGCAGAGTAAGTGGCGGTGGCGAGAGAAAGCATGGAGTTATCCGCCAATCCGACGTCTTCGGACGCGATTACGACCATGCGGCGGGCGATGTAGAGCGGGTCTTCACCTGACTGGAGCATGCGGGCAAGGTAGTACAGAGTGGCGTCTGGATTTGAGCCGCGGACGGATTTGTGGAAGGCGGAGATGGTGTCGTAGTGTTGATCGCCAGCGCGGTCGTAGACGAGGGTTTGCGTTAGGGAGGCTTTGATGCTTTCGATTGTGGTGGCAGGGTTGGTCGTGAGATCGAGAGCGAGCTCCAGCAGGTTGAGAGCGGTTCGTGCATCGCCTGCAGCGAAGGTTGAGAGGTAGCGGAGGAGGGCGTAGTCGGAATCGGTGAGGAGGTGGTGGCTGTTGGAGGACGTAGATGAGGCTGGGTCTTCGGATGATGGAGGGCTCGAAGTTGCTGACGAGAGTTGTGGGATCTCCCTGAACAAAGATCGTTTCAAGATCTCGAAGATATCCTCGTCCCCCAACTTACACAGTGTAAATGTCCGGCATCGACTCAACAGCGCGCTCACAACTTTGAAGCTCGGGTTTTCCGTCGTTGCGCCAATCAATGTGACTTGCCCTGCCTCAACAGGCGCAAGAAAGACGTCCTGTTGGCTCTTACTAAACCTGTGTATCTCATCGCAGAATATGATCGTCTTCCGCCCGGTCAAACGCAACTCATTCTTTGCCTCATCAAACAACCTCTTACATTCCCCAACACCACTAGATGTGCTGTTGATCTCCACAAACCGACATCCAGCTGTCTGCGCAATCAATCGTGCAATTGTAGTCTTTCCTGTTCCCGGACCTCCCCAAAGCACCATCGACGGAACTCTGTCCGTCACGATCAAGCCGCGAAGCACTCCATTCGGCCCAACAAGCTCTTGCCCAGCGACTTCATCCAGAGTCTGGGGTCGCATCCGCTCGGCTAGAGGAGCATGGCTGTTCTTTGCTTTCTTCAGTGCTGGAGCAGATGTAGCCTTTTGGTCTTGTACAGAGGCCTGAGCATCTTCGTCTGAGGCGGGTCGTTTCGTACCATTCACTGGTTGGGTCGAAAAAACCGGAGGCGCAGGTTTCGCCGAGGGTGCTTGCTGAGTGCTGCTGAAGCCATTTTGGAGTGGTGAATGACTCGATGGCTGCTCTCTGAAGCTGGCCGACCGTTTGGCGGCGGGCGTAGAAAAGAAAGCCGCAGTCTTCGCTTTGGGTTGGGTCGCCGGCGGCGGTGATGGTTCGTCGATAAAGTCCCGGCAGTCGGAGTCCAGGTGCCTGTTGATGTTCCTCTCTTTGACTGGCTTGTCACAGATCGGACAGTGCACCATTTGGAGCAGAGAGTAAGATTGTTAGCGAATGGGACAGCTATTTGCTACCTAGTACCTGCGTTTTGCGAGCGCGCTTTGGGAGACGCGACTTTCGCGCAGCGGACACGCCAAGGCCGAGGTGACGTGAGTGCCGCGGGGCAGGCTTTCAGGGTTCAAAGCATGCAGGGCTCAGTGATGAGGAGCTCGAAAGGAAGAGAAAACCGGTGCGGAGCCACGTGGTCAGAATGAGATTCTGGAACCTCTGGAAAAGAGATGTTCAGAAGGAGAGGTATCAGGGGGCACAAACGCCAGGCAATGAGCCATGAAGCATGTATCTCTCGGCACCTCAAGTAGGTGAGGAGCGGTCACAAGTGCCGTAGAAACAGGCAATGCAATGGGAGAACCACGATGCAAGATGTTATGAACATGTCCATACTTTCATTGGATTTCCCTAGTCAAGGCAGTTTGCTTTTTCGTATTCCCGTGGCCGCTTGAGCGTCCGACGCCGTCTATAGAGAGCTTGGAAGTGTCCGAAGCTTACATCTTCTTGTCGTTGATGGCCTTGAGCTGGACATCGCTGTGAAGTACATTAGCAAGGAACTTGCGTGTGTTGTGATCTGACTGGCGAATACTCACAAGATGAGGGTAGCGTTGGCGGGGATGAGACCAGGGAAGCCACGGTCACCGTAGGCGTAGTCGCTGCAATGATGGTCAGTGGTTGATCGCATGTTGGCTACAAGCAACAGCAGCGCTTACCCAGTGATGAGGAGAGTGGCCTTCTCGCCAAGGGTCATGCCGCCGTCGGTTTCGATGATGCCCTCATCCCAACCTGCAGACTGTCAGCATCGCTGTTCTTGTGTCCACTAAAGTCTCCAATGTGTATAAGTACCCTTGATGAGCTGGCCGACACCGATCTTGGTCTTGAAGTCGCCGCGACCGACACTGCTGTCGAACTGCTTGCCCTTGCCGCCGGGAGCGTTGGGGTCGTAGAGGTTGCCGGTGTACTCCATGGTGATCTGGTCGCCGGCCTTGGGCTTGTCGACGCCGTTGCCGGCGCTGATCTGAGTCTTGGTGACACCCATTCTGAATGCTGATTGAGAGAAGGTTCTGGTGGTGGTTGGTTTGGAGGTTGGTGTTGAGAGGGAAGTGCGAAGTCCAGGCCCGGGTCGAGAAAAGAAGCTGAGAGCTTTGGAGGCCATGGCGTCAGTCGGAAGCAAGGGATTCTATTCGTCTAGGAGGTGCTACGAGGGGCAGACGGAGGGGCAGCGCGCTCAAAGGCCCACATGGCCATTGGACTCGAGCTGGGGAGAAGCTCGCTTGCCCGCCGCGCCGGGGCCCGCCGCAGACACGACCAATCACTTCTCGTGAACACCCCACCGCAACGACGGCTTTGGTATACGAAACCAGACTGTCGAAGGTTACAATGCAGATGACGATCGAACGTAGTAGCTGTGCGCGCGTTCAAACGTCAACATCGTTTCTCATAAGTCAGGCTGAGCAGTTCATTTGACATCAGACATGCGTGTAGTACTGTGAATTTGAGAGAACATATTCTATCACGTCTTTTAGACCGACACAACACAATGTGGCTGGCATCATGCCATGTATGAGCTACCTGTGGTCTCAGCCCAAGCGAAATATTATTACTATATGCCATGGGCCATGCAGCCTTCACCACGAGACAGGACGACCATGACTGATAGCACAGACCTAAATCGTTCACCATCAAATCAATGCCAGAAATCGGGTATTCTCGGCTTGTCATTATATCACTTCGATGGTGCCATATTGTGGCGTTCCATACCCCTCTTTGATTCGTCCTACTGAGCCAATGGAGAAGGTGTGCGTCAAAGACGTACAGAGCAAGGGAACTCTCCAAGCTGATGCCAAAGTTTCAGCAATAGCTTGCTTTCTCACTTTCTCGCTTTATCGCTAGTCAGTGATTGGACCAGTGTAAGATTCTGCGGGCGATTCCCTTCAGCTGCTGGAGGCGACAATATTGTTTCTAGCTTGCAAGCCTCCATTTTTCCATGTACCGGAGCAGTTGAGTCTGCAGCCCCAGGCCTATGACACGACGCAACACAAATAAGGCGATCGTGTTGCACCGTCATCGGATGTTCTTGGCCACGAGTGCTTGTGCTCTCCGAAGCACTATTATTGCTGACTTGAAAGTTCGATGCCATATCAACCTCCATCGATTCTAGAATTTGACCCTCCAGCATCATCCTCATGCCTTTCTAATCACCTCATCTTGTTTGGTAATAATACTCCGCCATGAATATCCATGCAGTGTTCCCGTTGTAAACGCCTTGCGCCTCGCTAATGATCAGACCATCAAACAGACACTTTTGTGCCAGGACCTAGCCCTAGACCAACATCCTTATTTCTCAGGCGCGTCCGGCAGCCTCTCGATCACATATTTGCCCTTCGCAACGCTCATGATCGGCACACCAGGCACCTTCCTAATCCTCCTCTTGAGATCCCTATCGTTCGTCGCGACCAAGTACACTCTCTGCTTGACGACGCGATCCACGATGCAGTCGTCAGCGTACGTGCCCTTGTGATCGCACTTCAAACGCTCGAACTTCTCGTCTCTTGCGATTTGCAGCGCGATGCGGTATTTCGGTCCTAGTTTCTCCAATTCGGCCATGACGCAGTCGGTGATGATCGGTGTGCAAGAGGCGTAAAGCGTATCCATCATGGTGGAGAGGAGAGGCAGTTTGTGGTGGACCGTGTGGGAGAGGAAGTTTGTATCGACGAGGATTTGGTACGGCGGTTGGAGGGCGGTGTTGTGCTGGAAAAACATGCCACTGGGCGCTTGAGGACTGTAGCATTTGTTGTCAGCAAACATTCGCGAGGTATTCCTATTGTTGCAAAGCACTTACATAGATCTGACAAGCTCATCTTTGCCGCCCTTCTTCTTCTGCTGGTCTAGAGGCGTTGGCTGATTCTTTTTCAAGCGGTCGTCGCGCTGGCTGATGACGCGCTTGACGGTCGCAAACTTGCGCGTCTTCTTCTGAACACCCATGATTGTGCGTGGCGATACCGTGTGAGGCGACTGCGGGCAACTTTTAGAACCGACTTCTTCACAACGTCAAATCTCAAAATCTCCAGCCAACCGCCGACCCGAAAGCGGGCTAGCTGCGGGCTGTGCCGCAGAGGCTGCCACTTCCCGGGCCGCGCCACTCCAGAAATAGGTTCCTGGCGCTCCGCCGCTAAACGTGCTACGGCAACCAGTAAACTGTGCTCGAGCCACGCGTCTGCGATTCGCGGGCATCTGCATACACTCCCGGGACTGCGCACTCCCCTGCTCTTTGCGTTACCAGCCTGTCTGTCAGCTGCATCTTCCCTCCGCTTACATATCTCCGGTCGCTCGTGCCTGGAACCCTCCGAGGCACAGGGGTTCAGCATATTTACTGCCAACAATACGGTCGGCGCGGTTTAAGACAAGGAGGCGGGAGAAGGCTGGACATCGAGAAGGACACAACCTGCGAGTACTTGGAGCGCTCGTAGCACCCGCTCAGCCTCGCCGTCACTGAAGTCGCTCAAGGAACTGCCGCTTAGGGAACAAGGAACCATGGTGCGACTTGCCCGTCAGACGCCACTGCTGGCACTGCTCGCCCTTGCGGGAGCGCCAATTGTGAGAGCGCAAGACAACCTGCCGAACCTCGACGACCAGACTACGGAAGCAGAATCTTCGACCAGCGCCCAGACAACCGCTGAATCCACCGCGACCTCCGATGAAACAACAGCGACCGCGACAGATGCTACGACAACTGACGCTTCTGGTACGGACAGCACTGCTACGGACAGCACTGCAACTAGCACCTCTGGCTCCTTCGTAGCGACAACCGATGCGGCAGAACCAACTCTCAGCGACCTGCCGACGATTGCGGGCGCTGGCATCCCCACCATGGTTGTGCCATACACTGCCAACGCGCCCTTCATGCAGCACTCCACCCTTCCTCAAGGGACTGTCTTCATTGTCGTTGGCGCCGTTCTGGCCTTCCTCGGCGCATGTGTTCTCTTTTGGCGCGCACTCGTGGCATGGTCTATCAACCGCAGCGTCAAGCAAGCAGCGATTGCATCGATTGCTGGAGGTGACAAAGCAAGCAAAAACTGGGGCGGCAGCAGCACTGGCTACAACCCGGTGAAGGGCGGTCTCTACAAGGATACAGGATCGAGCATGTCTCTGGAAGCATTGAACGCCGCCGGCAAGCCCGTCAAGAACGACCACCACCGCAAATCAGCACCTCCGGATGGCCTCTTCTTCTCTCCCACCGCCCACAACCGCCTGAGCGACGCCAACCTCGGAACACGCCCCGTCTCCCAGGTCATGGGCAACCGCAGTAGCACATACCTTCCCGCAGGATACTACGCCAACTCATCCTCACAAGCCGCTGGCGGTGCCGGCGCGACCACCGTCGGTGGTAACCTCGCGCCGTACGCAAGACATAGCACCTACGAGAACTCACCACCAACGACCCCAGGCCAGCCTTCGAGCGCCCGCCACAGCCACATCCGCCAAGGCAGCCGCGAAGGCATGGGCAGCTCTCGCAACTCCTATCTCGACGTCTCACGCGGCCACGCTCGACCACAGAGCGGCGAGAACCTCCCGGGCAGCCGAGCACCCAGCGCTTACCTGGAGGATCTCTTCGACAATCACGGCTCCGGTCCTAGGGAGCGGTTCTGATCAACCATAGCGAGAGGTTGCATTCATGAAATTTAATGTGGGGTTGGGGTTTGCTTTTTCTGCATGTTCGGCATGGCGGTCTTTTGATTGAAAACAAAGATAACACCATTAAAAATGCCCGGGCCTAGATGCTTGGCTAGAGGCTCGAAGAAGTGCTTCATCATCATTGAGACTCAAAGAAAGGTTGGCGAATCATTTGAAGACGGGGCGGTAATCTGCGAGCACAGCACGGGTAAAAGGTTTTTGAGCGTTCTTGTAAATACCTTAGTGACTTAGCTTTTGAAATCATACAGTCTCAGATTGAGTTGGCCTTGAAATGTTACAAGAAGCGCTCTTTTTTGTCCAAGCTCGATTTCCATGCCTCTGAGCAGCTGTGTTGTTTGTGTCGACAACATGTGAAAAATTCTCGTCTCACTTCGTAGGCTTTACCTTGGGATAGTGCTCATGAGCTGCCCATCAGGGCTCGCAGCGTTGTGAAGCCGTGGCGCTCAACATGCCGAGGCAATTCGGCATCCCTTCGTTTGACACAACTCATCATGCCGTAACGCGATTCCACAATGTGAATCCAGCACAAGTTGCGTACGCTCTGTCAACATTCTCTCCTACAAGCTCATTTCGCGGTAACACTGGATAAAAGTGCGTTCGCAGTCATGGCGTCTTTAGCGAAATCCAGCACGGTGAAGCAAGTCGATTCACATACATACACGGCAGACTTCGACCCGGCTTGGACAATTGGATCGGGTATGCTAATAAAAATGTACCCCGGTACGAGATTCGAAACTGATACCCTCCAGTACCACACGGCGGCTACGTAACATCCGTCTTCCAACGCGTTGTCAGCCTGCACTTCGCCACAACCCTCGCCGCCCAGAAGCAGCCTCACACAATCACCCTCCACCTGGACTTCCTCCGCCGCACGCAAGTCGGCCTCGCAACCTTCAAAGTCAAAGACGTCAAACTCGGCCGCCAGACCTCCGTCGTCCACGTCACGCTCTCCCAAGACGGCCGCGAGGAAGTCGTCGGCTACATCACGAACGCCGACATCGCCGCCGAGCAAGGCGTCTCGTTCCAAACCGCCTGGGCTCTGCAGCCTGCGCCCGCGGCTGCGGACGTGAGCAGGTTCGAAGCTGATACCGACCCTAACTGGGGCGAGCGCAAGCGCTGGCCGTTTGCGGATTTCCGCAAAGCGACGGATAATGTTCGCAGCTGGTTTCCGCGGGCCGGGCAGCCGTGCGCGGGCGTGATTGACGAGTGGCTGTGTTTGCGGAATGGCGAGAATTGGACGAATGAGGCGCTGGGGTCGGTGGTCGATACGTTTCCGCAGGTTGTGGAGACGTTTGTCCTCGAGGAGGATCCGTATAGTCTTGAGAAGGAGCGAAGCGGGGGCAAGAAGTTGGGGGAGAAGGAGAGCGTTGGATTCTGGTATCCGACGGTGCTGCTGAACCTGGATGTGAAGAAGGCGCTGCCGAAGGAGGGGGTTAAGTGGCTGTTTGTGAGGTTGCAGGCTAAGATGATCAAGAATGGGAGGTTTGATCTGGAGATTGTTGTGCTGGATGCGGGCGGAGATCTGGTGGCATTGAGCCACCATGTATGCTTTGCTGTGAGTGCCGCGAGGAACACAGCAGCAAGGAGAAAAGTCGACAACGGTGGGAGCAAATTGTAGCCGGACCGAGAGCAGAAGATGATTGGGACGGAGGTCTCAAAAGCATTCCACGGTATATATTTGATGATACTGTATGTATAAAATTGATAGGAAATGTAGATGTATATATGTTCCACACAAACTATGGCAACCCACTCAGAAATCATGGGCACCTCAAACAAGGTGGGAATTTGTCTTGCAACATGATGGAATACCATCAAAACGCCAGCAAGCTCGTTATCGGAAGGCTTGCTAAGAGGACTGTGTTGCTTGGTACTTTGACTTCACTGGAAACGATATGAACCCACGCTTTTCTGCAGACGACTACCAGAAGGCAAACATCCCGAAGGCATGATCTGGTTGAGCCTGTCTAGTCCCATATCCAAAAAACGCATACGCACACCAATAGCCATCAATGGAAGGTGCAATGAGCGTTTCATAGTGGTTTTCGTCGACATGCGATATTTCTCTAAGGACGAAGAAATCCAAATCTCAGCGGACTTGGAAAAGAGTTGCGGCGTGCATGGACCAAGCCGGCTGGTTGGATGCCATCACCGAAGAGCCTCCTTCTGCAGGGCAGCCCATCTCGCTAGGCCGAAATCGGGTCCAGTGCCTGACGTTCGGACAAAAGGTTGATGGCGGCTTTCAACGCAAAGAGTTACGAACGAAATAAGAACATAGACGACGAAGTATTCACGGACACTCCTTCATCATGGCTTCACGAATTCCTTTGACTATTATTACCGGCTTTGCTGGCTCCGGGAAAACGACTCTTATTCTCAACCTGGTTCCGCAACTCCGCGCACAGAACCCGGGTTATAAACTCGCTTTGATAAAGAATGAAATTGGCGATCTCAATGTCGACTCGCAGTTGGCTGCTGCTGCTGAAATGACTGGATCGCAGGAACTGCTGGGAGACTGCATTTGCTGCACAAACGTTGGCCAAATTGGTGACGCACTTGCCACTCTGGATAAGGACTGTAACCCGGACCGAATCATCATCGAGACAAGTGGGAGTGCAGAGCCTTTGAAGCTCGTGTTGGAGGTGAACCGGTTGGCGAAGGAGACTGGGCGGTATGAACTGGATGGCATCGTCAGCGTGGTCGATGCGGAGAACTGGTTTGTGGCGAACGATTTCTTTGAGGGCTTGTCCGGGTGCTAATGCTTTGACTGTAGGGGAGGATATGCAAACACAAGTTTCACTGCGAAGTTGCAGGCACAACAGACCGACTTGATTGTCATCAACAAGTGGGAAGGCATGGACGAGCGCGCCTTCGACATCTTCCTCGACCGCTTGGGTGACTTGGACGTGGACACACCGCAAACGAAGAGTGATAAGGGTTGGATCAGCAAAGACTTGCTCTTTGGTTTCGACCCGAAGATGGCCAGAGCCTGGCTTAGCAACAGCCATGACCATAGCCATGGCCACGACCACAAGCACGACCATGACCACCGATCAGAGATGGAATGCCTATCGGTGACACTATCCTCAACATCAACAGACGTTGGCATTGATCTCGACAAGCTGGAAAAGCTTCTCAAAAGCGCGCCCAAGGATGAAGTCTACCGCATCAAGGCCGTGCTCTACTCTCACGGCTCTCCTAAATCGACAGACGGCTCTGACGTTAATGGCGTCAAGAGCGGTCGCTCACGCTATATTCTGAATTGGTCTTTCGGCCGGTGGACATGGTCACACGACGAAGTTGCCGAAGAAGGCGCACCTGCACTCCGGATGTCGATCTTCACGGCACAGTACGAGAGCACGAAGTGGACGAAGAAGATCGAGTCCGGGCAGTTTGTTGCGCTTGATGGCGACGCTGCGGACGGCGCCCTATCTGTGAAGCGCGTACAGTAATACACATAAATTGCGGTTTACACCTTTTTCGATATACTTTAGGCACGCTTCATTCTTTTTGCAAGTCTAAAGCAGCCCATTGTGGGGGTAGACTTACTCAAGACGTTCCATGATCCATCTGCTCTCGAGACTCACGAAATAAGTTAGGGCAGCAGCATCCATTACAGACCCTCGAGACCAATTTCCAAATGGAAAGGCTGTGTTCTGCGAGTGATCGGAGAGCGGCGTGGTAAAAGCCTCATATCAATCTTTGTGTTCTGGGGTTTCGCGAAGTATAGCAGCTACTACCGTCCCCCTTAGACGCTTGAAATTCAGTTTCGAAGTGAAGGGACTCTCGTTGAAAGCTTGAAAATGATATACGGAAACGTGCTATCATTCTCTCCAGGCCTTGAAGTTTCCTTTTTTCCGCGGAGATACAGTGTCCTGTGAACATTGGGAGACGGCTGTTCTTATTGAAGGTGCCTCATTTAGTTTTGCTATTCTCGGCGATTACGGAATACGATGTCGTGCTGCCATCCTCTTAGGCCTTCCGGGTTCATTTTGTCCGCGGAGAGCCTGTGCTCTACGGACTGATGCAATTGTACCGAAGGTGATTCGTTCCAAACTTGTTACTCTCGGGTTTGAAAGACTACAATGCGGTGCTACCATCACCTTCGGACCGTCAACATTGATAATTTTCGTGGAGAATACAGACACTGTTTTCGTGTCCTTTAGACTTTGAGAATCACATGTGGTGCTATCATCCCCTCTAGACCATGAAGATTGATTGGTCGCCCGGAGAGCATGCATCACACCGTGCCTAAGCTTGTAAAGACATGATCATCTCGGCGATCATATCTGTGGTGCTCTCGGCTTTTGAAAAGTATAAAATGCTGCTGCCATCATCCTCAGATCATCATCATTGACGTTTCCCGCGAAGAGCATGGATCCAACTAGCTTTGGGACGTGCTGGTTTCGGTGATCATTTCAATTCCCGTGCTCTCAGCATTTTAAAAGTACAGTATGCTGCTACCAGCCCCTCCAGACCGTCCAGTCCGATTTTTTGCGCCGAGAGCCTGTATCCTACAACACCCCCGAAAAGCATGAGTTGAGGGCATCTGCCCACTCAGACTAAGCCCTTCTGCGCCTGTTTCGCTGGAACAAGTCCATCTTTGCCTTGCGGCCCATAAAAGAGAAGTACCAAGTCGGCTCTCCGTGCTGAATACGGCAGTCTTCGTCGTAATTGTCGAGCCGGTCCGCGTGATGCCAGTAATCCTTGTCATCATCACCACTCTTTGAGTGATTCATGCAATCTGCGATACATTAGCCAGGGCCATGTCGGATCTACTCGAGGAGGACGGTCTTACCCAGGCACAGGCCGTCGAAGTACCTCTTTGTACGGGCGGCAGCGTTTTTGGCAACTTGGCGAAAGTCCATGCCACAAGATTTATCGGTACAGGGGTCCTTGTTTGGGTGAGGGTCGATATACTGGAGGCCCTCGATGCGACTGAGTAACGTCATGATACCCTTTTTAGGTCCGTGGATCTCGAGCGGCCAGGCATTTGTGCGCTCCAGAGCCGTGAGATAGGCCCACAAGACGTTCTTCTTTTCCGCACAAATCGCGTCATTGAGCAGCTCGTGAATAGGATCGTACAGACCGCTGTGGAGGATGGTTCTCAGGCGGCCACGGGCGGAGTTCAATGTTCCTGATTACATGGTTAGCTACGACTGTGAAGCTCGATTGGTCTCGTATACTCACCAATGATGCGCTGATCGAGTCTGAAAGTGGTTTCCTGAATGCAGTGTGGCTTTTGTTCCGTGATGTGTCCAGGAACGTTGTACACCAGCGCCTTCGTGGTCTCTTTGAATGCCTGGGCATCATGGAACGTGTAGCAAGGGTAAAGCAGCATTGCGTGTTGGTCTATGTCGAAAGGACCATGCTGCTTGTACCATTTCGTGAACCAGGCTTTGATTTCACGACACAGCGGGTCAAATTGATACTTGTGCGCGATCAAGAGCACGTGCCAAACCGTGTCGATGGTAACCCTGAAGGTATTTTGGTCAGTGCAACCATGGAGGGCCTGGAGCCAGACCTTCCAGCCAGTAGGATCATCTCCTTTCACAAGGTAGGAGGGCTTCCCAGTGTCTGCGAAACCAGGGGTAAAGACTCGTTGAAAGTACTGCTGCTGGCCGAGAACCTTCTTGGAAACCTCGAATTCGTGTAGCTTTTTGACGTGATGAATGTTTCCGCCGCGCTCTTCGGTTGCGGCGACAATGAGGAGGAAGTCGTGTCCTTCGGCAATAGCATGACGCTCATTCGATGGCTGTTCCACGGTTTCCATGGCTGCGGCCGCAACGATGGAGACGCAGTAGGGACGAATGAGTTAGTCGGTCGGGGATGAGGAAGCAAAGGCAGTCGAGAGTCTCCGCTGCGGGTGAAAAGCTAGGGTATTTGAATGAAATACGACGCTAACAAGCGGGTCGATGTAACGCTGGAGCCTAGTGAGTGAATTTACATGAGTGAAGTGTGATGGCATTGCTCGCGTGGATCCAGACCTCAGTCTTCGGCAAGCCCTCAGCTGGGAGAACGACGACAAGCTCAGTCGCCACGAAAGAACAGACATCACCACCAGTTATCCGAGTCTGCGGCATGCAGTACACGAGCATCCCGGGTCAAGTGGTGTTTCTCAATAGTATGAAGGCGATGGTAGCACCTCGTTTTACCTCGCATGCCTCGAGATGCAGCTCATCCGGAAGTTTAGGTCCGCGACCCATGATGAGTCTCTCCATGCATAGGTGGTTTCTTGAGGGCATGAAGACGAGAGTAGCACCTTGTTAAACCTCACGTGCCTTGGGATGCTTGTAGTTACAAATGACATCTGTCACACCCTATCAGCTCGAACGATCAAATAGCACACCCACTGTCAGGCCTCATGCATCAGACTCTCGAATGTGTGAATATCATAATTGTACACGATGCATGCAGGAGTACTCTCACCGCAACGTGTGCGCTGCAGTATGCTGTCCAACGCCCCGAACGCCTGGCGCTCATCCCGTCCATCAAATACCCACTGTTTAGGGCGCGTAAACCGGCTTCTCGTCCTCGTATGGCTCCTCCCTGATTCCGTCCTTTGTCACAACCTTCACAAGCACACCCTTGAAGTCAATTGGCAACCGTCTCTTCAGCTCATCCGTGCACATCCTGAGAATCTTCATGCCCTGCTCGAAGCTGATGTCGGGGTGGTGGTGCTTGTCGAGCGTCGATAAGCAGTAGTATTGTGCGTACCCGTGGGCGGCGTATGGGACGCGTGCTGACGACGCGAGGTAATCGACCCAGTAAAGCTCGGGCTTGTCTGTGATGGGGTCGAAGCCACCCAGCAGCAGGTTGACGTTGTAAGGATTTCTAGATCGGAGCGACTTTGCGAGTTCGCTGCGCACGAAAGAGGAGACTTCATACGGCGACAATTCGGAGGCGTTGCGCTTGCTGTACAGCTGAATGTTTGCCTGGACGTACTCGGCGAATTGGACTGGGACGTCATGTCAGGTGCGCGCTCTTATCGTATTGACGTATGATGCAACCCACCTGTGTCGCCGGCCTCACCGCTGTAAGCCATGAGGGTGTGCTTGCTGAGAGGTCGGGTTTTGTCATCGCTGGACTTGAGGACGGTCGGGCCACGCATCGTAGCCTTCGAGGCGGCGACGATGGTGAAGTCCTTTCCAGTGATTCCGAGTAGTACCTCCCTATCTCAAGTCAGTAATGAGACATTGTAGACCCAGGGTTCATTTATCGTACATTTTGCGTGTTTGTGGTTGTATGGGTTGGGTTTATGATAATGCGTGTCTATCATACAGCCATCCATCGGAGCTTGAGGTCGGTCGGGAAGGCAGCTGCAGTGACGACGGCGCGACCGGAACGAGGAAGGTCAGCCGAGAGATGACATGAACAAGGCCATAGTGAAACACTCCGCTCACGCCGCAGATGGATCTGAAGAATGAATCTATATCCTATGGTGGGTTGTTGTAACACTGTGGATACTTGGAGTCGTCATGATTTCCCTCATCTCACCTCATTTTCTCGCTATTGCCAGCCTTCCCATCGCTACTTCATCAGTCGCGTTCTCAGATCAAAGAGATTCAAGGGAATGCCGACAGGCAGCTCACAACGCTTTCTCGAGTAATGCCCTTGCATGTTTATTTGACCTACGAGAATAACTCTCGAGTGAAAGGTCTTGCTAAACGGTTGGGTTCGGAGGCTGCTGATGCCAAGAGGTGAGGTTCATTTTGGTGCGAGGCATGAGGCAGGCACGACCTGCTTCGACTACATCTGTCATGTTGTAAAGCCGCAAGCCACGATGGGCTTGACGACTGACCCCAATATTCTGCAAAGATGCCGCCCCGCCGACTGGCCGCATCGTACACCGAGTCGCCGTTAACTGATACTGGAGGCACATCTGGTCTGTTCAATCCCGCAGATCTCCTCAGTCGCGCCGCAACCTCTCGACCGCTGACCGCCCAGCGCATCAGCAAATCGAACCTAATTGGGTCAACGTCAAACCCACTCTATACGACCGCAGATTATGCGACTGGAACGTCACATCCTCGAACTGAGCGTCGCAGCACAGGAAGACCAAGCACAGCAAGGCCTCGAACTGGTTTGTCAACCTTGGGCGTGGAGAACCAAGAGATCATTTGTGCCATCAGCGAGTCTCGCGGAGTCTCACCGGTAGTCGGTTTATCCTTCGTTAATCTTGACACTGGTGAAGCAATTCTCTGTCAGATCAATGACAGCCAGACCTATGTGCGCACCATTCACAAGCTCATGGTCTTCAATCCAACTATGATCCTCATCGTGTCGTCGGCGTCAGATCCAAAGTCAAAGCTATTTTCGATCGTCGAAGACAGCCTTGAAGAACTTGACAGCGATGTGAGGCTTCTCGATCGCAGGTATTGGGCCGAAACCGTGGGGCTAGAGTACATCCAGCACCTGGCATTCGCTGAGGACGTGGAAGCAATCAAGACAGCAGTCAGTGGGAACTATTACGCTGTGTGTTGCTTTGCTGCGGTCAGTTTGTCGTCGAGCTGATACTTCATAGCAACTGCTGACGCGTTATAGGTCTTGAAATATGTCGAACTGGCATTGTCGAAGACTTTTCCTTCAAGATCTCTTCGCATCAAGTATGAACCATCAGAAGGCTCAATGATGGCTGACCTGTCGACCATTCGCTCGCTTGAGCTGGTCCAGAATCTGACAAATGCGAAGTCCAAAGATTGCTTGTTTGGACTACTGAATGCTACTCACACCCCGATGGGCGGACGCTTACTCCGGAGTAATATCTTGCAGCCGTTGACAAGTCAGGAGACCATCAGTACGCGTTATGATGCTCTGGAGGAGTTGAGCACGAAGGAGGAGATGTTCTTCGCCGTTCGGCAGGCACTCAAGCCGTTCCTGGACGTTGACAGAACCTTGACTCAGCTCATCCTGATCAGGACTCAGCCTTCTCTGAAAGACACTGAGCAAGCTGTCAATAATGTCATCATGCTCAAGCAATTCATCACGCTCATTCGGCCCGTATTCGAGGCTTTGACCGGAGCGAGATCGACGATGCTGCAAGAGATACGCAATCTCTGCTCCGTCGAGAACATTGACCCTGTGCAAGCATTGATCGGCGAGACTCTCAACGAGGACATCACATACGCCAGCCAGCCGCTTGATCTTCGCAACCAGCGTACATACGCCGTGCGTTCTGGCGTCAACGGTCTGCTCGATGTTGCGAGACAGACGTACAAAGAAGCAATGACAGACGCACTGCAGCATATCACCGACATGGCAGATGAGCACAATCTACCGCTACAAACAAAGTTCGACAACGCACGCCAATTCTACCTGCGACTGCGCGCTGAGGAGCTCCAAACGCGAGATCTCCCAGCTGTTTTCATCAACGTTTTCCGCAAGAGGGACAACATCGAGTGCCAAACGCTGGATCTGCTCAAGCGGAACCAGAAGATCTCTGATGCTCACACCGAAGTCATCCTGATGAGTGACAAAGCAGTGCAGACACTTATAGCCGACGTTCGCCAGCACATGGGATCGCTCTTTCGTATATGCGAAGGCGTCGCTATGCTAGACATGCTTGCATCCTTCGCCCATCTCGTCACCACGCAAGACTACGTTCGCCCGCAGCTTTCTGACACTCTCGCCATCAAAGCAGGCCGCCATCCCATCCGTGAGAAGATTCAAGAGACGACATATATCCCAAACGACGTTTACGCAACTCAGCAAAAGCGCTTCCAAATCATCACCGGCTGCAATATGAGCGGCAAAAGCACTTACATTCGCTCCGTCGCCCTCATGCAAGTCATGGCGCAGATCGGGAGTTTCGTCCCAGCCCAATTTGCTTCCTTCCCCATAATTCGCCAGCTCTTCGCTCGCGTCTCTCTCGACGATAGCATCGAAGCAAACGTATCCACCTTCGCAGCCGAGATGCGTGAAGCAGCTTTCATCCTACGTAACGTCGATAGCCAAAGTATGGTGATCGTCGACGAGCTCGGCCGCGGCACCAGCACCCGCGACGGACTCGCCATCGCCATAGCCATAGCTGAAGCGCTGGTCGAGAGCAGAGCCCTTGTCTGGTTCGCAACGCACTTCCGCGACCTAGCCGCAATCCTCGCTGAGCGCAATGGTGTTGTCAATTTGCACCTCGCCGTCGACAACACCGCTCCCGACAAGATGGAGATGCTGTATCGAGTCTCCTCGGGGAGTGTTCAAGACGAGCACTATGGGCTGAAGCTCGCGCGCGTCATGCCTTTCCCGCCAGACGTGATCGAGCACGCCGAGCTCGTCTCCGCCACGCTCGACAGCGCGATGCGCAAGAAGAAGAGCAAAGGTGCATCGCTTGCTATTGTCATTGCGCGCAAGAGAAGGCTTTTCCTGAACTTGAAGGAGCATCTTGTGCAAGCCAAGAACGGATCCATGGAAGACGAGGACTTGAAAGAGTGGCTCAAAGACTTGCAGCGTGAGTTTCGAACTCACTTGACTGCATTGGAGGAAGAGGAGCGGTCTCTGCGAGCTCAAGGTGCTCCTGTCGGTCATCGAATGGAGCACGAACATGACGCCACAGCAGCTGATTACACTGTCAATGCGAGTATACAGCCATTGACCGAGTACAACGTCTCTCAAGCGACTCAGACGACGGCCAAACATCGCAACAGCGACGACGATATCCTCACCATTCAGCGTGGTGATCTTAGCACTAGGGCTGCGTCCACGGCAATCAGCTCGCGTGATAACTACTGATGACCCGGATTGGACGCTTCGCGAATGCTGTTACCAACTAATGGCGATGCAACAAGACTTAGCTGAGCGTGATGAAAAGGACATGCTGGTATTTCTCAATCTTCTGTAGCTGGTACTCAACGATGGTCAATGACACTGAAAACACTAATAAATCCGCCCTGTACCTTTCCCTGTCCCATCCGACCTAACCAAGATCATCCTGGCCATGACCATTACCATTACAACCCTTCCCAGATTCCTCCCGAAATCAACAGACAAACAATGGATATCTTCGTTAGCCAAAAGAACCCGTCGACGTCGTGAACATATAAAATTATCATCCGCCGCCACACAGAAAGCAAAAAGCTCAGAAACCAAAAACCAAGTCAACAAACGGCCCTCACCTAAACCTCCTCATGAAACTTCGTCTCCCTAGCCGGGCTCGCACTCTTCACCTGCCCGCCGAAACTCGGCCTCGGCGCCAGGCCCTCATCGAAATGGTCGCGGGCCTCCTCGAATTGGTCGCTGCCCTCCTCGTCGCTCTTGACGCCCTTCGTCGGGCTAACGTCCTCGTTCTCAGCCTCAGTCGCCTTCTCCTTGCCCTTGCCGCCCTTCTTCAGGCCTAGAGCGCGCGCCATGCGGCCCGTGCGGCCTTCTTGCAGGTCGTCTTCTTCGAGACCGGACGACGAGAGGGAGGAGACATCGCCGAGGTCTGTGGAGGATTTGGCGGCGGCGTCGGGGTCGGCATCGTCGGAGGAGACGGCGCGGTGGCGGGTGAAGCTGGAGGGAGAGGCGGGGCGGGGATCGGAGGCGGTGGGGAGCGCGGCGGGCGCGGCGGCTGCGGTTGTGGTGGTGGGGCTGGTGGCCTCTTTCTCGGCGCTGCGCTCACCCTTGGAGGATTGGCGGTTGCGGAGCTTGGTGAAGAAGCCGCGGATGCGCTTGCTGTCTTTCTCCTTCTCCTTCTCGACGTCTGGGCGCGAGGAGGCGGTGCTCTCGCGGGGTTCTTCGACCGACTTGGTGCCGGTCGTGGAAGCGGTGGCGGGAGCGGCGACGACGGGGGCGACGACGGCGGGTTCCTCGATGGACTCCTTGGCTACAACGGGCTCATCGTCTTTGACAGCAGCATCCTTGTCTTCTTTATCCTTGGAGCCGCCGGAGAGGAAGCCGAGCGCGCCCTTACGCTTCTTCTCGCGCTTGCGCTCACGATCTTCTTCGTTGTCGGACTCGGACTCGCTGCTGGTCTCGATGTTCGTGATGTGGCGCTCGAGGTCAGGCTTGTTCAGCTTGGAGCCACCGGTGTTCACGGGAGACAGCGGCGCGCCGACAACTTCATTGTTATCAGCGCTGGCACGGTTGGGCTCGGTAGACTCGACGCTCTTTTTGCCCTCCTCTCCGTCAGTGCCGGTGGCGACGGCGCCAGCAGCGGTGCCAGCAGCGACGCCGTCGGCCTCTTCTTTGCTGACGTTACGGCTCTTTCTCTTGGAAGCAAGTCGCGACAGGAAAGACTTGCGCTCAGGCTTGCCGTCTGCCTCCATCGACTTGCGCTTCTCTTCCTGCGCCTCGGCGTTCTTGCGAGCCTTCTCCTCCTTTTCGGCCGCCTTGCGCTCGTTCTCAGCAGCCTTGCGCTCGTCTTTCTCCTTCTTGGCGACGGCCTTTTCTTCTTCTGCGCGGTTGTTAGCCGAGTGTATGTATATTCGATGCTTAATGAACAAGACTCACGCTTAGCCTGCTTCGCCTCCTCCTTCTCCGCCTTCTGCTTCTCCTTCTCCGAACGCTTCTGGCGCTCCTGCTCCTCCCTGTCCAGCCTCAACTCCTCATCCCTCGCCCTCTTCTTCTCAGCAGTATCGTTGATCTGATCCAGCGTCGGCTGCAGCCTGCTCTGAGCAATGGCCTCGATCTCCGCCTGATCCATGAACTTGTCACCGCCGACGTGCAGCTTGCCTTGGTTCTGGCCGCGCGCCTTGGCCTCCTCCTCGGCCTTCTTGCGCGCCTTGGCGGCCCACTCGTCCATCTTGGCCTGCGAGACCTTGCCGGTCGTCTGGAAGACGCGCTCGTCCATGTTGTCCATGGACTGGTGCACGTTGCGCTGGGCGGCGGCGAGGAGGGCCTTGCGGTCGGCTTCTTTCTTTTTGGCGTCGACATCCGCGACGGCGGTGTTGAAGTGAGACATCTGGCGGCGCACGCGGCGCGCGCGCTCCTCGTCGTCCGAAGAGTCGTCGTAGTTGTTCTGAGGCTGCTCGCTGGAGGCGCGTTGGCGCGGACGTCCGCGCATGGAGAGGCGAGAGCGGTGTGGCTCGGCGTCGTAGCCGTAATGCTCGCGGTACTTCATGTGCTCGAGGCCCTTGTCGACCTTGGCAAGGCGTTCCTGAGCCAGCTTTTGCGCGGCGTCTTGCAGGTGGATGTATCGCAGCGCCTCCTGCTTGAGATCCGGCTGTGATTGGGAGCTAGGAGCGCGTTTCTGCGCTGCCGATGCGCCAGCTTCGCCGGAAGGATCGGACTCGAGGACTGTGCGGTTCTGGTACTCGTACATCTGCTTCGCCATCGAGACGGCAGACGCGCGAAGAGCGGCCTTTTGCCTCTGCTCCTCAAGCTCGATCTCAACTGGGGGACGCTCACCCCACATCTCAGGAGCGACGTTCTTGCCGATGTTGTGGACGCGAGCTGCGCGCATTGCTGCATCGCTGTACTCTGGCTCTTCGACCTTGGCCGGCGATGGGGGTGCCCTGACGGAGCTGCGGTGGACAACGGTCGCCGCATTGAGAGCATTCTTCGCGGAGTTGGACTGATCCGGGTAGAGCTCTGGACCAGGCGACGGTGTCATGCCCGCGCGGTCCCGGGTATCTTTTTGCGATTTGGTCGCAGCGAGGAGAGCGTTACTCTTACCCTGCGCCGTATATCCGCGGTCAAGCTGAGGGCTCAAACCCTTATTGCGCATCGCCAGAGTCGCTGCGGAATTTCCGTCTTTGCTTGCGGTAGGCTGCCACAGATCAAGCTTGCCGCCATCCCTATGGGCGAGCAGAGCTGCTCGTGAGCCGGCGGAGCTGGTGCCGTCAGGCTTCCACATCTCCTTCCCCTTGTAGTCCTTGGCAAGCACGGCAGCAGCACCTGCGGAGCTTGTGGAAATACCAACGCTAGGGAAACTGGGCAGATCCTGTGGTTTGGCGTATTTGAGCGAAGCCGCGGCACCTGGGGATCAAAAGTCAGCAATGCCGCATTATTCCTGATGCGATCGTGCGACCCACCTTTGGAAGAGAGCTTGCCGTCCTTGTCGAGAACATCTTCCTTCGCAACAGCAGGGCGACCAGATTTGGAGTTGGGATTGGTCACATAGAGGGCGGCGGTGGATGCCTGCTCGGAGAGCTTGTTGTGTTTGTCGTGCATGGACGGGTCCGGACACGGTGTGTCGGTGGTGGCCTTGTCGACGGCCATTGTGTTGTCGCGCGGCCGTGCGAGGTTGTGGTCGAATGGGCGGTGTTAGTACCTTGTCAAGTCGCAGAGAGGCTTCTGAGACGATTCGACCCGATATATGGGAAATAGAAGTGGGACGGGGGAGATCAGACGGGCGCGCGGGCTGGACAAACGAGGGCGAGTGTGGGTTTGGCAGCACAGACGATGATGGTCGTCCGGTCGAGGCGAGAGTTCGCATGGTGTATCCGCCTGACGTCATGCGGCACTGAGATCAGCGGCGCGGCGGCGAAGTCAAGGGACGGCACGACATCAACAAAAGCACGGCCTGGGCACGGCAGGAGTCTGTGCGGACATGTGTAATTATGCATATTCGTTGCACAGGAAGGACAATGCCAAGTTTACGAAATAGTACAGCAATAGAACGATAAACACATGCGCCAACACCGCCGTATTCACGGCAACAGACACAGCGTGACACTTCACTCCAATATTGATCGGCAGCGCCAAACAGATCGGCGCAAGGTTGGCACAGTCCATTTGTGTTTCCCAGTTTATTGCTCAAGTGATGCTTCAGGTGTGATCCAGACCATGGACCATAGCTGACAGGCAGCACATGTGTTTACGACAACGTCAATTGTCTAAGATACCGCAACCACCTTTCAGACAGCCGAGCATCTCATCACTTGACCCGATTTGACACCAACCCTCAGCCACCGACCATGAACGAAAAACAACCCGAACCCAAAATCTCCAACTTCCGCGACGTCGCCCTCTCAGTAAACGCACCCCCCAGCGGCACCAAGGGAACCCGCCTCAAACCCTGCCTCCTCTACCGCTCCGCCCTCCCCTCCCCCTCCGCCCTCGCCCACCTCACGCAAACCCACTCGATAAAAACAATCATCGACCTCCGCACCACCACCGAAATCCTCGAACAGCAACAACAACCCAACCCACCCTCAAACCAGACCTCGGAATCATCCCCCAAACCAACAACCCACCCCATCTCCCTCACCTCCCCAGCCTACACCCTCTCCCTCCTCTCCCACCTCACCTGGCCCCAACTCCTCCGCCTCGCCTACCTCTACGCCTTCGCGCCCCGCCCCGCCGCCGTCTCCCTCCTCGCAACCCACGTGCTCGCGCCCCGCGGCCTCGCCGGCCTCGCAATCGACACCCTGACCTACTCCGCCGCCGAAATTGCGCGCGTCCTGACCCTCCTCTCCGACCCGGCCTCCTACCCGGTGCTCGTGCACTGCACGCAGGGCAAAGACCGGACGGGCTTGGTCTGCTTGCTGGTCTGTCTGCTGTGTGGGGTCGGGGTGGAGGGTTTGGAAGCGGATTATTGGAGGAGTGACGAGGAGTTGGCGGGGGAGAGGGAGGAGAGGGAGCGGGAGGTGGGCAGGATTGGGTTGCCGGGGGCGTGGGCGGGGTGTGAGGGGGGTTGGGTTGGGAGGGTCAGGGAGTGGTTGGAGGGGGAGTGGGGGGGTGTGGAGGGGTATTTGGAGGGGGCTTGTGGGTTGGAAGGGGAGGTGGTGGAGGGGGTTAGGAGGGTGTTGGTTGAGGGGTGGACGGGTGGTGAGGTGGAGGGTGATGATGGGTTTGGAGAATGAGCGGGTTGTCGTGTCGGGAAAGTGCTTAGAGGGAGCCTGTAGCTCTTTCGTACAGAAGACATGACAATTCGAAGGTCGAGCGTAGGATAACGAAATGGGATAAGACATTGGTTCTTTTGTAAAGGTTTCTTCAGCTATCTGGGAATTTTGCCGACGCTTTCGCGGATATAAGAAACAACAAATTACAGCAAAAGAACCCGGCGAGCGCCCAAACAAAGACATTTTCCCAGCGCCGGTCCAAACGATGAAAATGCCCCAGTACAAAGGCGGGCGAAGATGACTTTTCCGTCCATCGCTCTATCTCATCACGTCACGTCAAGCAAAACATTCTTTTCTTCCTCGTTCTTTTACACTTTTCGTCGCCGGTCCACGGCGAGCCGAATCGTAGCGTGGACTATGCGCCGCTCTATGCGACGGCCTCGGTCTTCTGCTTCTTGGCAGCGGGCACGTCGGCCTGCTCGTCGGCCTTGCGCTCGAGGTCCTTCTTCTCGCTCTCGGCGTTGAGCTCCTGCTCGGCCTTGACGAACTTCTTCTTCTCCTCGGCGCTGAGCTCGAGCAGGGGCTTCTCCTGCTTGGCGCTGAGGTTGTGGTGGTAGGTGCGGATGATGCTGTCGGCGTCGTCGATGGCGAGCGGGCGCACGTCGGCCATGGCCTTGATCTTGAGCGTGACCGCCTTGATCTGCTCGTCCGTCATCTCCAGGCCGAGCTGCTCCGCGCGCGACTTGATCGCGTTCCAGCCTGTCAGGCGCGAGGCGAAGTGGACGTAGCGGCTCATGCCGAAGTCGGTCGGGTTGATGATCTCGTAGGTCGAGGGGTTGTTGAGGATGGCCTTGGCGTGGATACCGGCCTTGTGGGTGAAGGCGCAGAAGCCGGTAATGTAGTTGTTGAAGGGGATGTTGATCTCGACGGCCTCAGCGACGATGTCCTCGAGCTCCTTCAGCTTCTCCAGGTTGTACTTGGACTTGACGTAGTCACGGTCGGCGACGATCATGCGAGCCATGAGGCCACCGAGAGGGGTGATACCGTTGCGCTCACCAATGCCGATAACAGAGGTGTCGATGTGGGTGGCACCGGCCTCGAGGGCGCAGTAGGCGTTGGCGATGGCGCAGCCAGTGTCGTTGTGGAAGTGAGTCTCGATGTCGCAGCTGACGACGCCACGGAGAGTGCGGACGAGGTCGTAGACCTGTCTGGGAGTTGCGCAGCTGGCCATGTGTTAGTTACTGAGGCTCAAGAAATTTTCCAAGAAGATGCACTTACCCAACGGTGTCGGCAATACCGACTCTGTGCACACCGACCTTGTCGACGGCGCTGTAGATGGTGAGGAGATCGACGAGGTCGCTGCGGAAGGAGTCCTCCGAAGAGAAACGGATCTCCTTGCCCTGCGACTTAACGTACTCGATAACCTCGATGGCGGTGTTCTTGATGTATGTGATGTCCTTGCCGTGGCTGTGCTCCATCAGGTGGCTGCTGGTGCCGATAACCACATCCACACCGTCAACACCGGTCGCGACAGCCAGCTTGGCGTCGTTCATGTTACATCTCACGTGAGTGAGGATCTTGGACTTGAGGCCGAGGTTGCAGATAGCCTCGCAGTCGAGGCGCGACTGCTCACTAGCGGCGGGAGAAGTGAGCTCGATGTAGTCCACACCGAAGGCGTCGAGCGCCTTGGCGATCTTGATCTTGGTCTCGGTGTCGAAGAAGGCGTTGGCGAACTGCTCACCCTCACGGAGAGTGGACTCGATGATCTGGAACTTGGAGACATTGCTCAGGAAGTCGCCGACGGGAGCGTAGGGGTTGTTGGAGTTGGGGCGCGAGGCCTGGTTGGTCTGGAAGGCCCTGCGCAGTTTTGTCAGCGCTTGCTCACTTTCTGGAGCGCTGGCAATGCGACTGCACCTACCTGTATCCCTCGTGGTTACCATTGGCGCCGTTGGCGACACCGTTGGTGCCGTTGGTGCCGTTGCTCTCGTCTGGTGCAGGGCACATTTTGGCCGTCTGTGTGTGATGTTCGAGAGGGAAAAAGGCGGTCGTGTGATCAGAGAGAAGTTGTGGGGACAGGGTGCGGTGGGGGTTTATATGGCGGAAGGTAAAAGTAGTATGACTGCGGCAATGAGTCAATTGGAGTCGAGGCGGAAGTAAGGATAAGATCAATGGCAAGAGAGGCAGGCAAAGCTCTGTGCGCGGCAGAGGCGGCTTGTGTGAGGTCGCTCGTCTCGGCCTCGCTCGCTGGCTGTGACGTGCCGCGCTTTGGCTGGAAAAATTTGGGCGACTCTTGCCTGCGCGCTGATTGGACCCCCGCGTTTCTGCTGATGCGATCTCGGCCTCTGGCAACGCCTGCTCCGTTTATATGGCGTAGCCGCGTAGGTCGACTGCAGCAGCAGCTCGGGGTCGAGGATCGCATGGACAGCCGAATCGGTGCATTCCAGCTTCCTCCAGCATGACTCTGTTCATGGGGGTCTATAGCAGGCTGAGATCACGTGCACAGTGCATCGTCTACGTGACGAGGCACTACCCGAGGCATCCATGCGATCGCCCAGCGCCTTTCTCCATCGACACCTCAGGCTTCCCATCATTGACGCGGCAATTGTCAGTCTATCCCAAATCGAGGAAAACAGTGCCGAGCACTATAAGTGCAGCCCTGACTCGACCGCTCCAGCGATGAGTAAGAAGGAAAAAGCAATAGAATACTTGGCAGTGCCTGCGGCCCCCCTCCGATGAATGTGTCTGGTCGGACATGCACCGCAAAGTCCAGAAGCCAGAATCCGTCGATTTTCTTTTCTCCGTGCCCTAAAGAGCAGGTTCGAATTCTGGTGAGGCTGTCCAAGGCATGCCAATGACCGAATGCCTTGATGTCATGGAGGCCCACGGTAGCCTTCCTGTCAGACAAACACCAGGGTTTGTATTGAACCCGCCTCGCAAACAGAGGCCATTGTATTCATTCCCAGCACACCAAGGTAGAACAATGCATTCACAGTCGAGCCGCAAGGTCGGCAAAACTCCGGAATTGGGCGCTCCGCGTCGCGCTTGCACCCAGCAGTCGCGTCCTCCGCCATATAACGACGCGTGAGCTAGCTGCTAGGTAGCTACCTCGAATCGAGCAAACACACGTCCACCCAACAACGCTCTGCCGCATGTATATGTGACAATCCCCGCAATGCCACCATGAACACCCACACAGACCTGCTCCGAGAGCAGGCTCGCGCAGCCTACAAGCGTGAAGACTACACCAAAGCCGTCGAGCTGTTCAGCCGAGCCATGGGCCGTTCTCCCACAGTTCCACTCCACGACGGCCGGGCAGCATGCTACGAAAAGCTGGATGACTTGCCTTCGGCGCTTAAGGACGCGAAGAAGTCCATTCAGCTTTCGGGCGAGGACCCGACTGGGTATGTACGAGCGGGAAAGGTTCTCGTGAAGATGGAGAGGAAGAGTGTGGCGCTCGAGATCTACGCTCTGGGGTTGAAGAAGGTCAAGCATGTCGGACTAGGCTTCGAGGTAAGATACCTTGCTTGTAGTGGTACGTGTGTGCGGGATACTAATCAGTCATTTAGCATTTGAAGAAAGTCCACAACAAGCTGATGACCGAGCTATCGCCCACCAAAAGCGTTGATCCACTCACCGTACTCCCACGCGAACTTGCCGAACAAGTCCTGGAATACCTAAGCTTCCGACAGCTGATCAACACATGCCGTGTGTCGAAGCAATGGGCCGAATTCATTCGACGAACACCAAACCTCTGGCGGCATCTTGATCTCACGCATGCTAGACGGAAGGTAAGAAACGCTTTCGTCAGCCGTGCGATCAACATCGGTCGTCAGAGGCTTACCTCCGCAACGCTCAACAATCTTTTTGATGTTGACAAAGCGCTCATGGCACTGGTACGATATTGCCCTCTCGAAGAACTGCATCTGCGCAACACCGGTCTTATGTCGGCGGACAATTTTGTCAAAACACTTGAACCCTTGAAGAGATTGAGAACCCTCCGCATCGACCAGAAGGCTATGCTGGACCCTTCTTTGGTGTCGACGATCCTCAACAATTCTGCTGAGTCTATCGAGAGCGTTCAGTATGAGCTCACCGAGGTCTCATGGATGATATCTGGGTTGAGCTTTCCGCAAATCGAATATCCGAGACTGCAAAGGTTAGACTTCGTCTGGTCGATGAGCTGGCCTGGCTTCGACCGCTTGATGCAAAACCTTGACAAGATGCCAAATCTGCGACGCTTGAAACTGCATCAGTTTACAAGTGGCCACCTACGAAACCACATGCCTCCCGTCCTTGACTTTCGTGGGCTGAAGCACCTGGAACATCTGGATCTCTTGCTGCCGATCCATGCTGCCGAGTCGCTGATGCTCCCGTCGAGCCTCAAATCTTTCGCCGTCGGCACAACATTGCCCCATGTGCCGGGATTCTTCGTTGACCCTGTGCGGCATGGAGGCCTGCGGTGGTACCTCCCACTGTTGGAAGAGCTGAAAATCGGGGTCGCTTTTGTCCCCTTCCACCATCTGGAACATGCACTCAACAACCCTGGCCACAGCAAGCCCGCCTCGATCCGCACGCTCTCCATGGCGCGAAGCACCGTGACCGAGTCCTTAATTGAGCAAGCACTCTCGCACCCACGCCTTGTGGACCTCGAGGACTTAAGCCTCGAGGCGTGCCACGACGTGACGGACCGCTGCCTCGAGATCGTGACTTCCACTCTGCCGAGCCTGCGGGCGCTGAATATCAGCAGGACAGAGGTTACTGGTGCTGGGATCAAGATGGTCGTCAATAACGGCCTCAAAAAGCTTGTAGCCAACGACTGCCGGTTCATCGGGTTGGATGCCATTCATTGGGCACGCGCGCAGGGTGTGCAGGTCGAGCATAGGAATGCGGATACTATGACGGGGGGCAAGAAGGTGCGGTATTGAGGGGTTGTGTATTCTAATGACCAAGGCATGTAATACCTACGAATTGACGAACAATTATCATGTTGCATGACGCTTGTGACCTCGACGTCAACAACTCTTGCAGACTCCATTCGAAGTGTTGTCCGTTCCCTACCTTTCACATAAGCATCTCACTGTCATCCAACGCTTACCCGTCGATACCCCACCCAACGTGAAGAAGTGAACGAAACAGAATCGGTAACAGTCATTTTGAAATCTTTTTGAAGAGGTATCTGATATCTACTCTAATCCTCCGCCCAACCCCCACAGCCACCGAGAGTAGGAAAACCTCACTCAAAGACCCAATTCCCCAACAACGATATGGCCTGAGAGCTGCACTAGATCAAGGCCCGACCAACCCCATCCCAAATCATATATCGTCTAAGCCTGCCAGAGGAGCTTCCGTCGAAAAGTAAAAGAACAAAAACCGAACCTGGTGGGTATAACGCTCCAGAGCGCAGGCGGACCAGGAAAGAACGCCGAAAAAGGAAAAGAGAGAGACAAGGGCAAAAAAACGCCACCAGAGCGCCAGCCGCTATGCAGAAAGAAAGGGGAAAAAAAGGAAACAACATCCATCAGATCAGCAGGAAATCCCACTCCTTCTCGCGCATGACCTCGCGCCAGTGCACGCCGCGGTGGTCGCCGGCCTCCGCCGCCGCGTCGTTGCGCGCCCAGATCGTCGCGAGGATCTCGCGGATGCGGCCGAAGGAGCCGAAGCCCGCGGCGTCGCCCAGCTTCGCGCAGCGGTCGGCGAACATGAAGCGGAAGGGCGTGCCGGCGGTGGCGCTGGCGCCCGCGACGAGCAGCGGCCAGGCGAGGCTGCGGTCGAAGCCGTCGGGGCCCTCGGGGATGAAGTTCATGAGCTCGCTGAACTGCGCGAGCAGGTGGCAGACGGCGGGGGAGCGGGGCTCGTAGCCGGGGACCAGGCTGACGAGGTAGATGCGGGCGGCGAGGCGGAAGACGGCGGTGAGGTTGGTGCGGAGCTGTTTGGGGCGGATGGCGCCGGTGGGGGAGAAGCAGGTGTCGACGACGGAGCCGGCGGCGCACTCGAAGGAGCCGATCTCTGTCGCGAGGATCTGCACGTACTTGCAGAGCAGGATGTCGTCGAGGTCTTCGGAGCGCTGGAGGTCGAGGCAGGCGATCTCGGAGATCAGGAACATGATCTTGTCTTCGCAGCCCATGAGCTCGGCGAGGCCGGCGCTGCCCTGGTTGAGGTTCAGGTTGCGGTAGGTGTCGGCAAACACGGGCATGCGGCCGACCATGGTGGCACCGAGAATGTCGATCCAGGCGGTCAGAGTCATGTTGAACGGCGGGTGAGAGACGCCAGTGGTCGACATCTCGACGACGTTGCTGGGCAGCTCTAGTTTGTTCACAAGACTTGTGGCGGCCTGGAAGTGCTGGTGCCATGGAATGTCGGGGAGTGCATCGTCTGGGCGTCCGACCGAGCACTGGAAGAAGATCATGCCAAGAGTTGCCTCTAAGATACGGTCGTGGTTGGTGTCCCGGTTGAGTGCTTCGCAGAGCTCTGAAATTGCCGTGTATCGGTGACGGACGATGTCGTTGTCGATTTGCTCGCCAGAAATGCCGTCGGTTGCCTTCATGTGCGTCGCAGCGATGCTCAAACAGCAGTGGAGGTAAGCCTTGTTTGATTCCAGCGCTGGCAAAACCACGTCAGAGCGAGCTGAGCCGTGCTGATTCGTATCAAGAATGGGGAACACGAGCTTGATAACCTTGTCCAAGAAATGGTTCAGGAGGTACTTGTCTCCCTCTTCAATATCAATCACGGTCTCGTGAGTCGGAGTGATTTGACCGTGCGGGAAGTCGAAGAAGTTGAAGTCGACTTGCTCTTCAGGGAAGGTCTCTTGCAGGTTCTCATGGTATTCTTGCTGTACCCAGCTGTCGGAGGGGTACCCGGATAGACCATTCGAGCTTGAAGGCGGCTGGTATGTGCTGAAAGTCGATATTGTTGAGTCTCTCCGAGTCTGCACTTCGTTGACGAAGATGGAGCGCTCGGTCTTGATATCGATCTCGTAGGGTGAGTACATGGGATACTGCGCATGCGGCGCGGCGTACTGTGGGTGCGGCGGAATCTGGAAGTAGCTGTCCTGCGACACCTGACCAAAGTCGCAAGGGCCAGTGAAGGGGGTGTCGACTGAAGAAGCGCGGCTTTCAGGCATCGAGTCTGTGTACACCTCTACTGAGGTGGGAGCAGAGGGGATGGAGTGGCAAAGCGAGGGTGGCGTCGTTACACTTTGCAGCTGAGAAGGCTGCGGACCCTTCTTCGACATCTGCGTGTGCTTGATCACGTCCTTGATGTGTTCCTTTTGCTGGCGTCTTTGCTCTGTGTTGCCCCACCACATGGGTCGCTTGTAGTCGCAACGAAGGCCGAGATGTCTGCAGGCTTTACATGAAGGCTTGCCCTCCTCGCATTTCTTCCTGCGGAGTCTGCAAGTAAAGCATCCTGAAACACGATCAGTCCTAGCTCAATCGTGAAGAGCCGGGGTTGTCCGAAGGAAACGTACCAGATCGCGATCTTCGGTGCATCTTGGATGCGGTTGTTGGTTTGCTCTCCGCTGAGAGCGCGGATGTTTTTGTTGCTGTTGATACGGCCATCTTCGTGTTGGAGGTCGACGATCCTGCGCGCGACGCGGAAGAAGACATCTGCTAGTATATGTACAGAAAGAGGTGGATAGCTCCAAAAGGGTAGTCACCACGCCAATCAATGGCTGGGGTCGAACGGACAGGGAACGGGAAGGACGGTATAGCAGGGCACCAAGGGCCCGGAAGATTAAGCGATAGCGTACTCGGCCTGGCCAGCGGGCTCGAGTCTTGAAGACGCACGAAGGGAATGAGGGCTAATTAGTCGGTCAACGATGAGCTGGCCGTGAAAGAGGTCGAGGAGAGAGTACCTTATATGCCCTCACTTGGACAAATGCTCCCAAATTGGCCTGCATTCTATTCTTGGTGACCCGGCAAAGAGCATGGCGGACCGCAAGTGCGTACAGACTATTGAGGTGGCCGGACAGGAAATGTGAGCTAAATTGTGCAAGTAAGTGGAGGTAATGCAACGCCCAGGATGGGCGCCAAAGTGGCTGCAGATCGTCCAATGACCACCCACCTAGATTTCGAGCTATTCTTGCGAGCCGCTGCCGTACGACGATCCGACTGGCAGGGCCGGTTAGATGAATGCAGCTTGGCTGCACCTACTGTTCTTCACTCGGACCATTATCGCAAGCTTGCATGACAGCGTTGCACCGGGTAAAGCATATGTTGGGAGTCATGCGAATTCTACTAGATCTGCGGGCCCTGGCCCATAGACTTTCTGGTCCCCTCTGCAGATTTGGGGGAGGCTTTCGGCCCGTAGGCGAAGCGGCGAGCGTCTTGCGGGCCCGCGTCGACTATGAAGACCGTATGCTACGAAGACTGGCCTTCTATGAGAGTCACCAGGTCCGGTGTGTCCACCGAATGACGGCAACTGCTGCCCAACACAGGTCACGACGACACTCTCAGCCACGGTCTCTCCACATGAAGGCAGTCCGGTTGGGTCCCCAGCGCAATCCTACCTGTCAAAAACGGGGCAGGTGGAGCTCGCATGAGAGGCCGGCTAGGACTGCATGCCGTCAGCACTGCTGCCACTGGGGACAGGGAGGAGTGCTCTAGCAGGGCCGGATCGTCTGCGGCGTAGACTTCAGGGCCGCGGACGTGGCGTGGAGTACAAGATTGGCCGGCAGGATGAGGCGATACGGGCCTCGACGGGAGGACGGCGAGGCAGGTGGTCGGTTGCAGGGGAGCAGGGCACGGA
The DNA here is from genome assembly GCF_011745625.1 of Cladosporium halotolerans. Taxonomy (NCBI): domain Eukaryota; kingdom Fungi; phylum Ascomycota; class Dothideomycetes; order Cladosporiales; family Cladosporiaceae; genus Cladosporium; species Cladosporium halotolerans. The sequence goes on from NW_027191458.1 coordinate 535,376, forward strand.
GGCACAAGCGCCGGTGGGTGTGATGGGCAGGATGAGGCTGCAGACAAACTACCGCAGAAGGAATCTGGGGTTGGCGGGAGCAGGGAGTGAGGTTCGAGTAGCGTGTGATGGCGCTTGCGCAATCGGCCAATGAGCGCGGGGAAGCGGCTGAACGCTGCCCCCACGCTAATCAGGCGTGCAGATGTGGCTGACTCGCCGTTATTGCGCGAGGAGCAGCGACTACCACTGCGTGCAGCGCAGCGTGGGCAGCGCGATACCGCCCATACGTGACTCAACAGAGCGTGCGTGCAAAACAGCCTTCCGACGCCGTGGAAGTATGGCACCACAGGCTCGTGGAGCGCGCCGCTTCTTCGAGCAAGGGCACTGCAGGCGAGCGTGCGCAGGGCGTCGACGGAAGGGCACAGCACGCGGGCAGCGCTCTTCAACCCGTCGTGAATAGATGCATGCTGGTCGAGTCACGCGGGGCCTCCAGCAGCCAGTCGTCGGGTGCGATGCGCCTTGCAGGGCATCATTGGACGCACCGATTCGGAGCCGTTGCGAGCGAGTACTGTCGATAGCAGGCCCGCCCTGGGCAATATCAACCACAGCGTTAATCGCTAGGTTCCTGTCTGCCGGCCTAATTAATTAGCTGTCCGTTTCGAGCGCAGGCTCCAGACCCCGCCAGACAAGCCTCGTCACGTCTCTTCCGCCGTGAGGCTCGTTGGGGCGCGGGACGCTGGCCGAATCGTCATCTCGTCACTTCGCTAGCTCGTCGTGTCGGGATATCGATCCTGCGCCTGCAGCACGCCCATTTCCTCCACTCGGGGACTCGAGCGGTCTGCAGTGTGCAGCAGGCCGCCGCCCGTGACTATGCCGCCCGGGCGTGACCTCACGCGGCCACACGCAGCCCGGCCACCGCTCGTGGCCGCCGTGTGAGGCGTGTGCGACGCGCCCTTGCATGATGGCTTTATGCGAGCACTACCGCTCGCAACGCGTCCTGCGTGAGCCGCCAGAGCTTCAGAGGCCGGTAGCACGCGTCGGGGGTGCTGTAGCTGTTGTGTTCGAGTGCATGCATAGCTCGCCGTCCAAATACGTTTCCCCTGCAGGCTGTGTGAGGCACTGTGCTGTAGGTGAGGCGTAGTGCCTGGGAGCGTTATGCTGGGCGTTGCCAACAGTCGGAACGGCAAGGCGGACGTTGCTCCTCCCGCTTCGACCCGATGCGAACCTTCTTGCGCGCACTGACTCGAAGCGACCTCAGCAGACCATCGCTCGCCTGGCCCATACCACCCGCCATAGGCCAGCAAAGAATAGCAGCTAATTAGCCCGCCGCCAACCTGCGTCCACGTCGGGGAGCAGATTGTCCGCCGTGCGACTAGACGGCCGAGGGTGGCAGGTAGCTGTGCTGTCGCCAGCCTTAGCGCGGTAACCAGTGCCCAATCGTCTGTAGCCGCCGGCCTGTGACGGCCATGACAGGCTGCGAGGGAGCAGATGCGCGACCAGGGCCTACGCTCAAGGGTGGATAGAATGCGCGAATCCAGGGACGCTGCATGGCCCTGATGCAGGCATTGGCCGCGGGCTGGAAGTGAAGGCCCACGCAGCGGCGCAGGATGCTTCGGATGGTGCTCGCAGTTGGCGCCGGCAGCGCTGTTGTCGTGCATGCGCTTCTGCAGACGCACAACGTGCGTCTGAGCTTATGCGCGCGCGAGAAAGATGGCTGTCGCCCGAGGGTATAGAGGGAGGAAGGCACTCCCTCGCGTACGGAGACCGCCTGAGATCGATCCGCCCTTCCCTCTACGCCGCACGCTTGCATCGGCTACGCGAACGACGGGACTAAGAAACGCAAGTCGACGTAGAGCAACACCAACTCACACCAGGAAGCAACATCGAACTGTAGACTGGGCTCACGCCGGCACTGTGCCGCCGCAATGCAGGCTACCACACCGGTGTTGCCGAGGAACGTCGGCGACAAGATGTTCTTGCGGGCAAACAAATATCCCATGATGTCGCCGAGAACACCAACAACTCGCCCGCTGTCAGAAGCTACAGAGATATTCGACACGGACGGCGATGACGACAGCGAATTCGAGGAAGCACAGGCGATGGCCTACCAACAGCCACCGTCTCCCAGGGAAAGTGTCGGTTCAGTAAGTCGAATCAGATTATACGTTGGAATCGTCCCGTTACTGACGTAGCAGCAGGACGACAGCAGACGAAGAAGTCAGACCACCGTCTCGTCTTATGAAGAAGCTCCAACTCCCGATTCCAGCTCAAGTCGAAGTCGAAGGAGGCCTTTCGAGTTGCAGCTCAAGCCCGTGGAAGGACCTAAGGGTCCACACTTGTTCAGGTCATCTCAGATATCCACAGACTCCAGCTTCGACTATGCTTTGCAGATGTCTCCTTTGCTGCCAAAGCATCCCCCGCCTCGGACAGAAACGGCCTTTTCTCAAAACACGGTGACTCCGGTTTCCCAGCAACCTGCTATCAGCTTCTCGATCGACGCCCTTATGAACAACCCCTCCGATGACTTCACCTCCGCAGAAGCCGCAATACGACAGTGGAACCCTACCCAGGTGATAGACTGGATGGTCGACACCGGTATCGACGAATCAGTCATTGAGTGCTTCGAGAAACACGACATCAGCGGTGCTGTGCTGTTGGCTCTGCAGTTCGACGACCTCAAGGAGATCGGTATTCATTCTTTTGGCAAGCGCCACCAGCTCTGGGACGCCATCTCAGCCGTACAAGGCAAAGAGGGTATTGCTCCAGAGCCAACTCCGTTCCAAGACACTAGCCGGCCCTGCACTACCGACACAAGACGCTCACCAAGTTGTTCTCGGAATGCATGCGACACACCCATCGAGTGCGATGTGCCTGCCCTGGAGCCAACCAAATCGAAAAAACGACGGGGACGAAAGGCGCCCAAAGCACCTGGGCCTACCACGCCCATGGAATCAGTTTCCATTGTCGCGATAGAGCAGCTTCTTCCTAAGCCACACACCTGTGCTAAAGGCGAAGATTGCGCCAAGTGGCGTAAGCAGCAACGAGAGCTGAAACTTCTGCACCAGGAGAACGGCATCGGCAGATTCCCAATCAGCCCGACCAAGGGTGGCCGCATATTCGTACACGGTGACCCTGGCAATGCTGCCACGGCGAGGAACATTGTGCCCCGTGAAGTCGAAAGGCAACGTGAAGAATCTTACGAGCCGCATTCAGAGGTCATTCCTTCGATTGTGGCGTCATCTGATGTCTTCGGTCCAAGCCAGCTTCCTGCTTTTGCGCTGCACGAGGGCATGCTTGAGCGGATCGACAAACGCGATCCACAAGAAAATGTCAAGCAATTCCTAAACTTCCAGCACATGCAGTCACCTGTGTCGCCCATGGAAGACCAGTACCTCGACGGGACCTTGACCCCCATCGAGCGGCCGGCCACGTCGCCTCCGCAAAGGCGAGCTCCCGAGCCACTGCCATTGTTCCCTGAGGAGCATGTAACTCCGTTCCACCCACAGCAGACAGTACTGCAGCCGCTGCAATACAACTCTGGTCCACACCAGCACCTGAAGGCACTGCCGAAGCTTGACATTCCTCGCTCGGCGAGTGCCGCACCTGCGGCAAACTACATCAAGTCACCTGAGACTTCGAACATGATTTGTCGGAGCACCACTGCTTCGCCGGGATCAGTCTACCGCCTGGGCACACCATCATCGGAGATGGATGTTCCAGTCACCTTCCAGGATGCCGGTCCCATTGAACGCGACACTTCACAATCGGTCCCTCCGAGCATGCAGTTCCGCGAGCAGCAACAACTTTCGCGATCGCACTCGCGCGCTCAGCCATGGCACCGCCCATCCTTCGCACTGCCTGCTGTCAAGGAGAACGAAGTTTTCTCTCCCGTTTCGGACACGAAGAGCCGCCCAAGTCTGTCCTCTTCTCGTGCAGACAGCTCCAACACCGCCAGCACCCGCAAGTCCAGCACATCGTCGATCGACTCCACAGCAAGCACCAAAGCCAAAGACCCCGCCCACCACAGCCCAACGACGCAGCAATTCGGCTACGGCGCCGAATGCACGCACGCGGGCTGGATGCGCAAGCGCAAGACCAAGATGCTGCGCCACGAGTGGCAAGACGCGCACTTCCGCCTCAAAGGCACGCAGCTGGCCATGCATAGCAACGCGCGCCTCAGCGCCGCGGAGCTGGACTCCTTCGACGTCGACAAGTACGCCGTCGCCTGCTCGACGGCGCCCTCGAGCAGCAAGCTCAGCGCCGCCTTTAAGGGCCTGCACATCAGGAGCGACAGCAAGGGCAACGCCGATCCCGCGCCGTTCGCTTTCCAGCTCGTGCCGAATCGCGAGGGCGCTGGCGCCGGCGGTTCCGCGATGGGCCGGAAGAGTGCGGCGGACGGCGGCAAGACGCACCACTTTGCTGTCAAGACCAAGGACGAGCGCATCGATTGGATGCGCGAGCTGATGCTTGCAAAGGCGCTGCAGCAGAAGGGCAAGGGGTACGAGGTCGAGGTGTACGGTGGCGAGCAGATCTGAGCGCTTGCTGAGGCGCGATGGGAGTGCGGTGCATTTCATTTGTTCGTTCTTTTTGCTTGTTCGGCGTTTCGAGGTTGGCCTTGGCTGCATGCAGCCTTGAGCGCTTATGGAGGATACCCACTGATTTCAGATTTTCGGATTCCAGACGGCCTTGGAGGTAATGCCTGCCACTGGCACATATTAGGTATCTAGAGAAAAAATTTCGACCGAAGCGGATATGGCATGGGATCAGCTCAGGATAGCTTGACGAGTAAATGAAAACCGAACGTTCACGAGCATCCTGCTGGGCTCTGTCTTGTTGTTCTCGTTGCGTGCATTAATGGGTATCTTCGAAAAATCTTCCTTCTTCTCGCATGTGGCGTGGCGTGCATCGTCACAGCAAGCGCCGGCACAAAATCTAACCGCCGGAACGCCAGGGCTTGTTTCAGCCATTGCCCCTTACCAGGCAGTCTTCCTCCTCCTGCCGGTGTATTTTGAGTTCGGCTTCACAATCTTGCCCTTCGCCTCGGACTGCGCCTTTTTCCGTGTGATCCAGGCCTTGCTGCCTTTCCGCTCAAACTCCTTGCCTCGCTTCTTGTCCTTCCTTCTGGCATCCTGCACATCGACATCGCTCATCCTGCTGACGGTGCCCGAGACGTCTCCTCCACCAACCGTGAGCACCAGGTAGACCTTCAAGCTCTTCGTGTCCGGGTCGTCCTCCAGAATACCCGCGCCGAAGCCGGCTTTGATCGCCGCGTTGGAGATCATGCTCCTCTGCTGCGGGTTCTTGGGGTAGAACTGGCAGACTGCCTTGCCTCCTCGCCTCAAACTAGCATACAGCCCGTCGAAAAACCTCTTGAGCCTGCCTTCGGGCGTCACATCGCTCGTCTCCGCATTGCAAAGCCACTGGATCGCACTAATCGAAATGGCAGCGTCGAACGTGCCCGCGCGGAATGGGACTCCCTGCCCCATATCCGCGAGCAGCATGTCGCCCTCCACGTCGCGCTCCAGCGCCTCGCCCAGCATCGAGCTGGAGATGTCCATGCCGAACCAGGCGTGCGGCCCGCCGTGCTCTTCGGGCACGCCAGATAGGATCTCGCCGCTGAGGCCGGAGCCGCAGCCGACATCGAGGATGAGCGAGGGGGTGTCGAGGTCGAGGAGCTCGAGGGCGCGGTTGGTCATGGACGCTTGGATGCTTTTTATGCGGCTGTTGGTGGTGTATTTGCGGGATTCGATGTCGTTGTAGAAGAGGTCGGGTGGGAGGATGTCTTCGGGGCGAGACATGGTGGCGGTTTATGTGTGTGTCGACTGAGGTATCTAGCGAATGTCTGGGGCAGCGAGTGGATGTGTTGTAGTATTTATTATGAGTAGTTCGCAAACAGCTTCCACTGCCAAAGTTGATTTCGATCTCTAAACTTTTGGCTCTCCAAGCCGATAAGATAGCACGGACCACTGTCCCGCAAGGAACAAGCGCCAGCAGTGACGAAACCCTGGGCCAAACAGCTGTGCTGATCTGCCCGCCGTGTCTAGACTACAGGAATACGTAAAGCACTTGCGCTCCTCGTCCCGTATGCAACAACGATAGCAGCAACATGTGGATATTACCACTCCTCGTATGTTGCCATTGCAGTATCGTTTCAAACGACAGTCTCACTAACACGACCACCAGGGCTACGCCGGCCTACTTCTAGGCTTCCTCTTCCTCACGCTGGCAATAGCCTCCGGCCTCTACTACCTGTCCGAGCTCGTCGAAGAACACTCCGTCCTCGCGCGCAAAACCCTCAGCCGCATGATATACACGGTTATCGCGACACAAATTCTCCTCACAGTTGTCGACCGACTCCCCCTCTCGCTCTCCGCCCTCAGCATCGGCAGCCACATCCTGTACCTTCAGAACCTGCGGCGCTTCCCCTGGGTCAAGCTTACCGACCCAATCTTCCTCGCCTCCTGCGTGCTCGTGCTCGCGAACCACTACGCATGGTACCGGCACTTCTCGACGCCGCCGAGCCCGCCGCCGCGCTACAACTTCTACGACCAGCCCAGCGCGCCGTCCTTCACGGAGATTGCGAGCTTCTTCGGCGTGCAGGTGTGGCTGGTGCCGTTCGCGCTGTTCGTCAGCCTGAGCGCGGGCGAGAACGTGCTGCCCAGCATGGGGTCGGAGTACGCGACGGGGGCCGGGAGCAGTTTTGTCAGCCCTGGCAGCGGGCCTGCTGGGGAGGTGAAGGCGGGCAGGAGTAGGGCTGGGACGCAGAATGCGGGGATGGCGAAGGCGGCGGTCAATGGTGTGAGGGAGTGGATTGGGGATACGGGAGAGCTTTTGGGCGCGTGGAAGGGGGAGAAGACGCGGCCGTTGTAAGATCATGTACCTGGGCGTTAAGGGTGGGAACCCTCTGAGCAGGCATTCGAAATGGCAAAGGTGATTGAGAACATGCATGAGGTCTAGAAAGAATCAAACTTCCATTTTAAGGTTGTGCAGTTATGTAAAAGCAGAAAGCCGCGCGCATTATCAACACACCGACTGACTCTAAGCCCGATCGAATCAGGGCTGGAGTGTATTGTATCCAGAAGAACCAGAAAAGATAGATGTATTCCACAAGCCGTTGCAAGAAACCCTCGCCAACTTGGAACCGGAAACGGCCTTGATGGCAAAGATCAGAGCAGCTCGCCGGCTGCCCTTAGAGAAGCTTCACTCGTGAGAGGAAGTTTTTGATGGAAGAGAACATCCTATTCGAGCTTGTAGACGTGCTCGACGGCCTTGTCAAGGGCATCGCCAAGCTGCTGAAGAGAGCGCTCGACAACAGTGCAGTCGCCCTCGGGACCGTTGCACTCAGCCTCAACCTCGTCGAAGTCGACCTCACCAGCAACGCCGGCGGCGGCAAGAGCGTGGGTGTCGCGAGCGCAGGTGGTGCCAGGAAGACCGCAGAGACCAACACGCCACTTCTTCTTCTTGGCCTCGGGCTCGGCGTCACGCTTGACAGCCTCGTGGAAGGCCTCGGCGGCCTTCAGAACAGTGTGGCACTCGCCACCCTCCTCAAAGCACTCCTCCTTGAAGATTTCGGGGTCGTCCTCCTTGATGAGATCGATGCCGCGCTTCATCCTGGCGCAGGTGATGCCAGGGTAGCCGCAAAGGCCCAAGCGAGCCTTCTTCTTCTTCTTGGGCTCGGGCTCAGCGGAGCGAGCGCAGGTAATGCCAGGGTAGCCACACAGGCCCGGACGACGCCTAATCGCAGCCTCAGCCGCAGCGTCGGCGTCACGCTCGAAGACGGTCTCGACGGTGGCATCGAGGGCATCCTCGACGTCGGCGAGGGCGCTACGAGCCTTGTGGCAGGTCATGCCAGGGAAGCCACAGAGACCCTTGCGATAGCGGACCTTGGGCTCGGCGGCGGCAAGGGCATCAGAGACGGCGAGGGCCGCACGCTTCGCCTTGTGGCAGGTCATGCCGGGGAAGCCGCAGAGACCCTTGCGCCAACGCTTCTTGGGCTCGGCCTCGGCGTCGGCGAAGACGCTGGCGGAGAAGGCCAGAATGGCCAGGACGGCGCTGGTGACCTTCATGTTGGTGTTGAAGAGTCGAGTTGGTTTGTTTGGTTTGTTCGAAGTTGTAGAAAAGAGCTGTAGTCTTGAATCTAGACCTACTGCGATTGAAGTTCGAGGAGCCTGTTGAAAGAATGACTCGTTGGTGAGTGATCGAAAATGAAAACGGCAAGAAGAACGTGTGTTGATATATGGCACAGAAGAGGAGGAAATGACCGTTGACTGGAGAGATCAATGAACCTATGAAAGAAGACAAGGGCTCTCATGATAGCGGTTCAATGGTTCAGTTAATGGTAGTGATCTATTGAGCCCACAATGAAAACGCTATTGACGACCATATTCGGAACTTGGCTAGAGACTGACACGCTCGTCGCGAAATGAAACAAGCGCGTTGTCAATGGGATCGCTTGACAAGAGTCGTCAGGTGGCGTGGAACCGTCGGTGAATGGGGTTGAGAGGTGTAGATTGATGAGCGTGGCACGATCGTTTCAGGACGCCAGTTCGTTGGCCTGGGTTGAATTGCTCGTCTAGGCAGTCATCCGAGATCTAATGATAAGGTCAATGTTTCCAGCCTGTTCCCACGTGGAGCAGGGACACAATGGACCACAGCCGTGTTCGTGTGTTGTGGCAAGGCTGCATGGCTGGTTGTGGTGGGGCTAGTCCGGATTCTGGTCTCAATAAGCGTTTCGTTGTCTGCAGCTGCGACGCCACCACGATGTATGCCTACAGACTGGCTCGAGGGTACTGATTTCCACACATGGTTTACGTCGCGAAGAGAGCTGTAGGACCCAACAATCCTCATGGTCCCCGAAGATCGCGAGGTGTTGGTGTCACAGCCATTGTAAATAAGAATGCTAGTGAAATCAGAAGGTTGTCATCGTCGCTCGCGTATCATACGAGCTTTGAGCAGAGCATAGCTGCCATAGCAGCAGCCGCGCCTCAATGCTGCACGATCGCAAGTGAAGTGAGGTCCATTGGCAGCCCGCTAGCTCGGCAGGTGGCAGTCGGCAAATGCTTTCCTCACTCATCCGACGTCTGTCTTGGCGTTTTGGGTGGTTGTCCGTAGCATCCCGTGCAAAAACAGATGCTGTGTGACGGTTGGCATGCGGATTGGGCATATGCTTCACTGATTCGTGCGCGATGGCATGAATAGTACTCCACGATCATGAATCAAGATCCAGAGCACGTGGCTGCCAGCAAAAGTTTGAGGTTGAAGATGTTTGCGTTGCCAATGCTCGCTGGGCCGTAGCTCGCGTGAAGCCAGCTGCTTCCGGCTGTTCCCGACCTATCTCTTCCGCTCAGCCGCCGAAGCCTGGAGTGCTGTAGACGAGGACTGGCAGCAGAGCTTCTGCAACATTCGTTGTCCATATACCCACGCCCATAACCCTCTCCCCTCCCGTCAAAATGCTGTACAGAAGCTCCCAACGGGCCGCCTCGGTAAATCGCACAGTTCTCCCTTCGTCCGCTGCCTCTGTCGCTAACCACGTTGCGCGCAGGCTCTGCTGCGCACCCCCGTTGCAAGCCCTTCGATTGCCGCGCGCAGTATGCAAAAACCCACGCCTCGAACCCCGTAAAACACCCAATTAACCTCTGCGACTCAGGCTACGCCACCACCGGTACCGACATCTTCAAGCCGAGCAAGTTCGGCGGAAAGTACACCGTCACCCTTATCCCAGGTATGCGCGCGCAAAAAGCAAGGAAAACCACCGAGGACAGGGCTAAAGACGCAAACAACAGGTGATGGTATTGGTGCCGAGGTTTCCGAGTCGGTGAAGACCATCTTCAAGGCCGACAATGTGCCCATTGAGTGGGAGCAGGTCGACGTCTCCGGTATGGAGCAGGGCGGCAAGCACTCCGAGGAGCTCTTCCGCGAGTCCATTGCTTCCCTGAAGCGCAACAAGCTCGGTCTCAAGGGTATCCTCCACACTCCCGTCGAGCGCTCCGGTCACCAGTCCTTCAACGTCGCTCTCCGCCAGGAGCTCGACATCTACGCCTCCATTGTCCTGATCAAGAACATCCCCGGCTACGAGACCCGCCACAAGAACGTCGACCTGTGCATCATCCGTGAGAACACCGAGGGCGAGTATTCCGGTCTCGAGCACCAGTCTGTCCCCGGCGTCGTTGAGTCGCTCAAGATCATCACCCGCGCCAAGTCTGAGCGCATCGCCAAGTTCGCTTTCTCCTTTGCCCTCGCCAACAACCGCCGCAAGGTCACCTGCATCCACAAGGCCAACATCATGAAGCTGGCCGACGGTCTTTTCCGCAACACCGTGAAGAAGGTCGGTGAGGAGTACCCCACCCTCGAGACCGACGACATGATCGTCGACAACGCCTCCATGCAGTGCGTCAGCCGTCCCCAGCAGTTCGACGTCATGGTCATGCCCAACCTTTACGGTGGCATTCTCTCCAACATCGGCGCTGGTCTCGTCGGTGGCCCCGGTATCGTCCCTGGCTGCAACATGGGCCGTGAGGTCGCCGTCTTCGAGCCCGGTTGCCGTCACGTCGGTCTCGACATCAAGGGCAAGGACCAGGCCAACCCCACCGCTCTCATCCTCTCCGGCAGCATGATGCTCCGCCACCTCGGTCTCGACGACCACGCCAACCGCATCTCCAAGGCCGTCTACGATGTCATCGCTGAGGGCACCAGGACCCGCGACATGGGCGGCGCCGCCACCACCCAGGAGTTCACCCGCGCTGTCCTCAACTCCATGGAGAAGCAGTAAGCTCGTGCACAAGACGACCGCTTGCGAGCGCTTTCATCACAGCATAGACGAGCGTAGTGCTGGGCTGGGGGGCGAATTTTTGTTTGATACCTGTAAATACGAAGGGAGAATTCATTCCTAGATTAAGCGTTCATTGTATCATGTACAACGCAAAAAGAGGCCCTAGATTTCGCAGCTGTCGATTGATAAGGTTCTGCCCAATATAAGCTAAAATGATCTGGCCATTGCGAAATGCATCGCGATCGATAGTTATCTGATCTGCATCGGCGGCCTCGTTGATTTGAGTTCACGTCGTGCGCCCTCCCCGCGTGCCGAATGAGCCTCGGCTGCAACTTGATTATTAGATGGCGAGCATTCTGTCTTGATCAAGAACGCTGTTTGCAAGCAAACCACGCGTCTCTTACTATACCTCTACTGTTCGATATTCTGAATTTATTGATTACCTTGCCGCTGAAATATTTGTTTGTCTCACCATCATGCCACGACCAAGACTCACGCTCTTCTTCGACATCGTCAGCCCTTTCGCGTACATGGCTTTCTATGTAACAAGGGTGAGCCTTCTTTTTGCGTTGTTAGACAGATTACTTCAGCATCTTGTGATTTCTGGGTACACGCGTCCACTCTGTTGCCACTGTCACCTTCTCTGGTGGCTGCGGCATGCATGAACTCCGCCTTGCAGACTACTACCTTAAGCAGAATGTGGTCCTACGGGCTGGTTTCTTCCTCGATGAGTAACGATGAACTTCCGTTGAACACCCCTTCTTCGACTCATACCTGATTGAGAGCCATCACTGACACGTCACAACCAAGAACTCGCCCGTCTTCAAGCAATGCGACATCAAGTAAATCTCCCTCTTGCTCCTCTATCTCTCAGGCATACGACTAAAACTGGCACAGCTACATCCCCATCTTCCTCGGCGGCGTAATGCAAGCATGCGGCAACACGCCCCCGATCAAGATCAAGAGTACGGCATCCCACCGTCTGAAGCCCATGCCGTACCATTGACACCTGTACAGACAAAGACAAATACATCGCACACGACCGCGAACGCTCCGCCGCGCTCTTCAGCATCCCCATGGCCACCAAAGTGCCTGAAGGCTTCCCCCCAAACACCCTCCCCGTCCAGCGTGCCCTCTGCACAGTCCAGGCCGAGCACCCCGAGAAGCTCCCCGAAGCCGCTGCGGCTCTGTACCAGACTTTCTGGGTTGAGGGGAAGCAGATTGGAGAGCTAGAGGTCGTCAAGGCCGGTTTGGCGAAGGTGTTTGGTGAGGGGAAGGCGGCGGAAATTGTCGCGACGGTCACGAAGCCGGAGGTGAAGAAGCATCTGAACCAGAACACGGAGGCCGCGCTTGAGCGGGGCGCGTTTGGGTTGCCGTATTTTGTGGCGACGGATGCGGAGGGGAGGGAGGATGTGTTCTTTGGGTTTGATCGGTTGGCGATGGTTGTGAGGCATTTGGGGTTGAAGGAAGAGGGTGGAGAGAATGGCTTCAAGGCACTGCTATAGATTGTTAAGGAGCTTGGTTGAAGATCCAATAACAACTACAATCAATGTCGCGTTTGAGTTGCACTTTCTCAACTGCGCGTGAGAGACTGAGCGCATTGTCTTCTTCGGCCATCGCTCTTTTACACTTCGCATGGTAGTTTACTTGAAGCGGTTGGCGTGCAAACAATCTGTCTTCGTTTGGTCTTATCGGAAGCGTGGAACAATAGGTAACGGATCGCATGGCCAGCCTCGTTCGGATAAGTAAGGCCTCCCTCAGGCAGCCAGCCTGGTGAGCAGATTAGACGTGGGTGCCTAAGGCAGGCACCTGATGAGCGCTCACGACGCAGATGTCTGAGGCTTCTAGCAAGCGGGCCGCTAGCGCCTTGGCGCAAATCCCGCCCCTATATAAGCCTCGATTTGCTTCGATCTCTTCCAACTTTTCCTTCTTCATACTTACCTTGGGATGTCGCGGGCGATCACGAAGGCCCGTTAGGCCGTCAAGGCCTCCTGCATTGCACAGCGCGGCGAGGCCTCGGCGATAGTTGGCTTCGGCCACCTATATCTCGCAATTTTTGATGTTTACCGCCACTTTTCATCAAGTTGCTGCTGCGTTCTTCATTGATCGCAGGCTTGGAGAAGATGTTGCCACCATCTTTCAATTGCTGTACCCTGCTGTACCGTGTGTGAATGTGTTGGATCTGTTCTATTGTCACGTCCCTGCCATGCCCATTTGTATTTGTATCAAGCGGCCTGGTCGCTACGGTGCTGAAATGAGGTACGGGTGCTGCCTGCGGCCCTGGTCACGTGATGATGTAAACACGACCGAGACTTCACTTCACATGCGCACATGTCCAGCACGCGACTGTAGGGACGTACAAGGTATGCACAACAATATGTACGTTCTATATCAATATGCCGTAGGCATCACCTTACGTTCAGTGGTTGTCGCATCTTTGTAGTTCCCAATCCCATACTCTGCGAGCAGATCGTCGTAAAAATCGTAGAACCCGGTGTGTCTCTTTGTATCCGCCGCGAACAGATCACCGCTTGGATGCTGAGCGTGCAATGTTGGTATGACCTCGACCTCCGCGTCTTGTGTTTCCGTGATCTCTTTGTCCCTCTCTTCCTCGTAAGATGGCAAGAAGGCAATATCGATTGACAAAGACCGCCGGTGTGACGTCGTGGAATCGCGGGACCCTTCATTTGGAGGGTGCGCGTTTGCGTTTGCATTTGCGAAGAAGTCGAGGAAGTTCTGTGATTCTTGAGCGCTGTACCTGTTGTCGCTTACTGTAACCAGGTCGAAAGGATCGCTCAGTATGCTTGGTATCACTTGCTCTTCACGTCGCGGCGATGGCTTGTCTTCAGTATGGTCTGCTTCCCACGACTCCCGAGACTGGCGGTTGCTGCCATGTGAACCTTGCGCTGGCTCGTAAGAGTTTGAGGGCAAAAGGGGAGCGTTAGTGTCACCGAAATCGAAAGCGAAAGGGTTACCTGGATCTCCGTAGATTGTGTTTCTTACTTTCCGGAGTCTATGCTGGTTCGGCAGCTTGATGTACAAGTCGCCGCCTTTCGCGTCGTCTTCGGGAGACTTCGGGTTGTGCCCCTTCATCCTAGCTGGAGGAATGTTGACGACATCTTCTAAGGTCACCATGTTAGCCACGTCAATTTCAGGCATCAGCACTTGCAAAATGTTAGAAAGAGGAGTATTGTGTTTCTTTTTGGGACCAGCCCATTCATTCATACCGTATCATACATTACCTTGACTCAAAAGCGATGGCTTGATGAGCTTCCAGAACCCATCCATCACCGAGCAGCCTCATCTCACTTACCTATGAAAGACTCCTGCTGTCTATACTGAAACTTCGAAGTCCTGTAGCACGCGTCGCACAAGCCATCCTTGAGGAACGTGCTAAACGGCAGCGAGCAGCCCTTGCCAAAGTTGTGCCCGGGCACGCCGCCGCAGACATACATGGCACCTAGAGGCGCAGAGTCAGTCATGCCAAAGTCCATGTCAGAGCCATCAGAGTTCCTGCGTTCGCGCTTCATGCCGTCGAGCGCCTTGCTCAACTGCAGGGCGAAGCGGTCGCCCAGCCCGAACTCCTGCTTCTCGTCCAGCTGCGCGTTCAGCCCCATGCTGTCCAGCGCCTGCTGGCGCTCGAAGCTGTTCAGCGAGTTCGAGGGCGGCGCCCACATGGCGTCGGGGGGAGTCCTGGGGCGCGGCTTACCTTCGAGAGCGGCCGCGGCGCAGGCCGCGGCGTGCTTCCTGCGCCGGAACTCTGGCGTCTGCTCCTGGGCCCTGCGGTCCTGGAGAGCGGACTGGTATGCGGTGGTGTAGAGGCCGTCGGGCAGGGGGTTGCCGGTGGCGAGGATGTGCTGCTTCTCGGCGAGGGCCTGCTGCTGGTGTAAAGGGCGGGAGGAGGGGTTTTGCTGGCGGGCGGCCTCGACCTCGCGGCTGTGGGCCTTCTTGGTCTCCTCGATGAAGGTTTCGCGCTCTGCCTTGGTCATCGCCAGGATCTCGGCCTTGTTCTTCGCCCACTTACCTGCGTGCTTCGCGGCTTCCGCGATGCTGCTGCGGCGGGAGCCGTTGCGGCTCGTCAGGCTCTTGAAGCTCCAGCCGCTGGAGGAGCCGGGCCTGGATTCGGTGGCGGGGCCTTGGGGGGTGCATTCTGATAGGAGGGGGCATTCCGGTTCAATGATGGGACAATGGGGAGCGGCGCCGGTGTGGGTCCTCGTGCGAAGGTCGAACTTGCCTTCGGCATCGCGGCTGATGAATGGCAGAGTCTCATCCCTAGGGATGCGAGGCAGCGGCTTATTGAGGTCTGGCTTGTTAGCGACAGCAGCCTTCTTGCTGCTACCACCAGCCGGCTTGCGGGTGGGAATCTGGGCATACGCACCATCTTCAATGTGAGGGAGCGGCTTGTTCAGGTCTGCCTTGTTAGCGGCAGCGGCGTTCTTGCTGCTACCAGCGACCGGCTTGCGGGCAGGGACACGGGCATACGCACCGTTGTGGTTGTTCTTGGGCGCGGAGCCAACGGGCTTGCGGTTGGGCACGCGGCCGTTGCTGTCACTGTTGTCGTTCATCGGGGGCTCCTGGCCACCCTTGACGCCGTAGTACTCACACTGCTTCTCGTGGAATATCTGCGAGGACGTCTTGCAGTCCGCGAAGGTGGGCATGGTTGGTTGGTACTTACCTGCTGGTGATTGAATGATTGAGACCTTGTCAGCCGGAAGTAGAAGTTTGTTGAACAATGAAAGTTGTGGTCTGGAGGAGAGGAAGATCGGGGGACTGAGCTTCACAATGGGCCTTATATCCTAGCCTTTGACTAAACGTCAAGTTTCACGATGACAAAGAAGTCTTTGTTGCGAGGAAGTCTCACAATAGCCTTGTGCAGTGGATCTTTATCCGGACCGGTGAAGCGGGTTTTGTCTTTGATAGTACCATTGAGATGCTATGGCATGCTATGGAAGGAAGAAATCTGACTGTATACGTCAGAGCATGAACGAGGAAAGAACATGCATCTTGTGAAGCAACAAAGAACACCGTCCGAACTCCTAAAGCAAGTCAGTGGCTGGGTACTGTGATCAGAAGTTCTGATTGGCTAACCTGTTTTGAATGCCTGTAATTATCATCCATTATTGAATTAGAGTGCGAAGGCAAGGGCCGCGACGATGACAGCCATGGAGATCGAAGAGATAAGGCCGAAAGATGAGCCGGCCGCTCCACCCGTGTAGCGTTGAGGAGTGGATGAGTTGCCAGGCGAAGGTGCGCCGGTACCGTGAGGGCAGTGCGCTCCACCAGGGCAGCTGTCGTCGCCACCTTTGGTCGGGTAAGGTGGTGTACCGCCGGGCGTGGGGCCTCCAGCAGGGTGGCTGCATTGCGGGCCCGGGCAGTGCTCGTCTTCCGGTGACGCCGGAGGACGGTTGGCTACTCCATTTCCGCCAGCAGGAGGCGATGACCCGCTTCCAGAAGTTCCAGCGGGCATGTTGCTACCATTGCCGCCAGAGGGTGCTAATACATCAATGTTAGCATATGTTTACTGCTTTCTCGTGTATCGGCGAGCTTACGTTGAGATGCTCCGCCAGTGGGAGCAGGAGGGGGCGTTGGCTTTCCACAGCCATCGTGGCAGGGCTCTGTGATGGTGACAGGAATGGGGGTCTTGTCGCAGACGTCGCATTCCTTGACAGTGACAGTGAATCCGGGGGGCACATGGTGTTCCTTCGTGGCTGCCCAGGTAGGCGTCTCCTCGGCACACTCCTCTGTGACCGTGTAGGTCGCCGGCACCAAGCCAGTTGAGCAGAGCGATTGATACACCGTAGTGTAAACCGTGGTGTGTGATGGGCCCGGAGTGTGGTGACATTCAGGGCAGTAAGTTACAGTGACGCCATTGGTCACAGTGATCAGAGTCTCAATCGACTGGCTAGGGCAGTCGCTGTATGTGACGGTGACATACGACGCCGGAGTTGAGCTGCTGACGGAAGAGACAGGCGGTGATGATTCCGGTGTAGTGTAGGGCGGCGGTGATGGCGGGGTCGAGGATGACTCCGGATCGGGGTACGGTACCAACTGCGCAGACGCACCGCTGATAGCGATCGCCGCTACAGCGAACCTGTATTTCATGGCGAAGGTAAATTAGGTGATACTCTCGCGTATCGCAGAAGTAGAATCGCGCTGGTAATGAGAAAGTTTGGGCGCAAGAAATCCGTAGGAAAAAGACAGCCTCGAGGATCGAACGAGTGAAGATCCGCCGAAAGCAGTGGGCAAAGGAGTGTGGGATGGTTGAACCCATTTCCGTAGGCTACCGAGACTTATACCGACCTCTGTTCGCGGCGTGAGCGTTGTTGATGGGTCACATTCCAGTGGCAGATTGGGGCGATGGCGAGCCCATTCCGCTGCCGGGCAACAAACAGCCGAACACGGGAAAGCCGAAGCTTATGGAGATGACTAGCGAGATGAAGATGCACATTTGCTGAACAGAGGGCGTTTTACTGTGCATGTCCAGAACGTAAGCATCCGTGTTGCCGGTAGAGAATGGATGGTCTTGCAAGCTCCCTAGTTGTCCATTCGGAAAGCTTGGCGAGGAGGCTTGGTCTAGTATCAAGTGTGGCTTGAATGTCGAACTACTCGCTGTCCCTCAGTAATGAAAGAAGTGGCATCGTTTGTATGTGTAGCATCTCTTCTCGACCTTGACACTGGTTGCGTTTCAATATCATGCCAGCGGGACCAGCGGAGGCTCTGCTCAGGACAGACTGCAAGGCGCTTCCGTGCTCACTGCTCACCGTATGGTACCAGTCGAGATCATTTTCAATCGTACGCCTGGTCTTCGGTAACTGGCCCTACTTCCTGCCGCCGCTGCCGGCGGGGTTTTGCGGCCTGCAGGCGGCGAGGGGTGAGTGGAAGCCCTGCTAATGTGGCTGGGAAATGGCATTCTACATGCCAGCTCAGATTGGTGATGGGTCGCACGCACACGCATGCATGCAGGCCCGTGACCGAATGCGTCGGAAGTCCGCGATCTCGATCGAGTGCGTGATTCAGCAGCTCGAGTCGCAGCGTTTCCAATCATCATCGATTTGCGGAGATTGTCCGTGGGGCGATATAATATCCGTTTGGGCGCACATCCTGCCACACCGAAACCGCCAAACGCCTCACCGTGGATCTTAAAGTGTCGTGGCACACAACCAGGCCGAGTGGACCTAATCGGAAGGAAGAAAGTGTTCCATGCCCAGGACAAGATGAGAAGAACCAGGCGCGTCATTTGTATCATGTCTTCGCACAAGGAAAGCTCCGTCCCTGTACTGGCGGCAGCCTACATGCAGCCGAGACTGGTCGTGCGGCCAGGTGCTGCAAGAGAATATTCCGGGAGCCGTTTGCAAAGGAGATCAGAGTCGTCAGAGAATTGCGAATCCGAGCGGCAACGAATCACCGAGCGCAGCCCGATGTATCAAGCCTGGTGCTACGAAAGTTCTGTTGCGACCGTGGATGGAGACCGCTGGCCTGACGGCGGCGGATGAGGGTCAGTGCAGTCTACATTGTCTTTTGGATGGGTCAAGTTCAGTTATGATTTCAACGCTCCGCAGCGAGAATAAATAGCAGTCGCAGTCCAATGTTTCAGGCAGGGTGTTGCCAGCGGACCCATTGGACCAGAGGGAGCGCTTTGGCCCGAGTGTGAGTGAGTGAGTCAGTTACACCGAAGGGCGATGTAATCCGTATAGTGTATCCCGAATGTGTAATGCTTGCACGTCTTGGCTGAGCGATTACGGACTGATTGCACATGTCATAGGCCCTCGACCGCCATCGCCTGTGAGGGGTTTCGTTCAAAAGATCGAAAACCCAATCACCCCAACATCGCAACAACAACATGCAAAAACCCATCCGCGAACCCCGCCACGCGGCCCAGCTCGCCCAGATTCGCTCCCATCGGCACCACAGCGCCATGCAGCACCGGCTGAGCGAGCAGCGGCGCACGTCTGCTGGGGAAGATGCCTGGAAGAACCGAGTTGAGTGCCGTGCCCAGCGTCTGCGGCTGTTTAGAAGGCATTTGAAGCGGCACGAGGGCCTGCACGACGCGGATGTGGCCTGGCTGGGGTTCGCTGCCTTCAGGGAGAGTCTGGGACGTCGACGCCGTCGACGCGGCGGCGGGCAGGTAGAACTTGATCGGCACGTGTTTGACCGTCAGGCCCGGCGGGGCGAGGAGTTTGGCGTTGACGCTGTTGAAGAGGTCCCAATCATCTGCGCATCCGTCAGCTCTGACATCCTCCCACCCCTCGAAAAGAATGAATTCTCAAAAACAAAAAGAACATACGCTCCCTCACCCCCCTCCACAACGCCTCCGAATCCCCCAAACTCAGCCCCATCACCGCCCTCGCGCTCCCGTTCCGCACGAAATCCGCCTCCTTCACCGCGTTCACGAACATATCCCACACGACCCTGCCGCCGTCGTCGAGCCTCACCAGCCTCTCCTCGGGGAAATCCCCATAGTGCAGCGTCAGCTCCCACGCCCCCTGGAACCCCTCCGTCCCCTCCCCTCCGACTCCGGCTGCGGCCGCGCCGTGCAAATCGAACAACAACCCCACCGCCCACCCCCACTTCAGCACGACGCCCTGATATTCAAACCAGGCTTCGGAGTCGCGCGCGAGCGCGGGGTCGATGAGGTGGGGCGCGAAGAAGGCGTGCAGGCGCGGGAGGAGGAGGGGCAGGTGGGAGAGGCGCGGGAAGTGGGTTAGGTAGGGGGGCGTGGAGGTGTAGGAGCGGGAGGCGGCGGGGGAGAGGGTGATTTGGAGGGGGAGGGTGGAGGTTTGGATGAGGCGTTGGAGGTGGGCGGACATTTTTTGGTGGGGTTGTTGGTGGAGTTGGGGAGGGTTATTGCTGGGGGTTTGACATGGTTTGGGTACGATTTGGGGGGCGGGAGGTCTTTTTTTTTTTTCGAGTGTTTTGGAGAGCTGGTCTGTTGGTTGGGTGGGCGGTGGCGACGGCGTGAGGTTGCTGCTTGCTGCTTGGTGGTGGTGTTGCCTGTTTAGGCTGGCTGGCTGCGCGAGCTGCGCGAGCTCCGAGCTGGGCTTGCTGGGGTGGGTCCGGGGTCGTGTTGTCGGTTGGGTGGGGTGGTTTTATGACAAGGACGCCTTGACCGAATGGTAAGAATCACACAGAACTGAGCAATCGGCTCTGAAGATTCAAGGCTACCTTAAACAAAGCCTCGAACATGGTGTTCCTACACTGCCTCACCTCAACTGCCTCCAAACACACAAAAGACAGAAGCTCCGTCGATTCATCAAAGTGTCCCGGTCCAGTCTACAACAAACACGCACGTACATGTACGTATGCAAGGAAATCGTATGCGAAACCAACACCCCCAACTCTCTCAAGCACTCACACACGCAAAACGCACAACCAGACAGTGTATCGCATAAAACATCCTATCCTATCCTATCGCATCGGTATCGTATCGGTATCGTATCGTACACGTACAAATATCTCCCAAATGTATCCAACCAACCCGACCGACAAACAAACAAACAAACAAACAAACGGCGCACCTTTCCCCCTAAAAGCCAAAAGCCAAAACCCAAAGGCCAATCCGACAATGTAACACCCCAACCCGAACCCGCCCCGTCTCTTCTGTCTACCATTCTAACAAAATCCTCGCGAGGGAAGCAAAAAAAGCCTGGTTGGTCCCGTTGAAACCCATGTTTGAAGACAGAGAGACAGACGGCGTGTCGAAAACGCCGGGCGCACGTTTGGGACAGAAGACAGAGGAGCGATTTATATCGAAGAGGAGGCGGTTTGGGATCGCCGCGGAGAGCTCGGGAGGTATCTTTGGGCGCTGGTGAGCGGGGTTAGGTTGTCTGGTCAGAGGGTGGTTGGTGTGGCGTTCGAGCGATGAGGCGCTGCTGAGGCTGGTCGTGAGCGGCGGTTTTGTGATGTAGGTTTTTACTATTGGTTGGATGCTGGTCGCTGTTTGACTGGCCGAAGCAGGCTCCTCGACTGCGTGCCGTGTGGGATGGGATCATCGCGGGCCGCAGCAGCGATTGATCACAGCAGTAAGCGCGCATTCGCCGCTCGCGCCCAACTCCAGCGCCGCGCGAGCTCCAAATCGCTTTCCAGATTATGACCCGCGACCTAGTCGAACGACCTGAACGTTGCACACCGCTAATCGACATCGACTTCGTCCTCGCCCTCGCTCTTCTCCTCCTGATCATGATCAGACGACGCTGCACACCGCTAATCAGCCTCGTCGTCGTCCTCGTTCTTCTCCGGCTTGCCGTCCTTCCGAATCGGGATCTTGATGCCCTGCGACGCGAAGACCCTGCTGAGAGGCGTGGTCTCGATGACGCCGGGGAACTTCTTGGCGGAGTAGACCTGGAAGGGCTCGGAGTAGGACCAGGCGAGGACGGGGCACTTGCTGCGGTTGAGGCCGGCGCCGCCGGTGGGGTCGCCGACGTCGATGAAGTTCATCTTGAGTCTGGGGGAGGGGGTTAGATGTGCTTTAGTTAGAGAGGGAGGAGAATGTGGGGAGCTCACCTGAACCAGCCTTCGGTGCGCACGGACAGGTCCTGCAGGACGAACCAGAAGCCGAGCTTTTTCTCCGTGTCTTCCAGGAGAGATGCGTTGACGGTCAGGCTGCCGATGAGGTTGCGCGTGTACATTGCGTTCGTCTGCGGCTGGACAACGGGCTGCGGGTATTGTGGCATGTACATGGATTGCGGGTAGCCTGGTTGGCCGTGGGAGTCGTAGTAGGGCTGGCCGGTCTCTGGTTGGTAGAATACTTGCATTGGCTGGCCGTAGGGGTTCATGACCGTGCGCTCTTGCGGAGGAGGGTATGAAGTCGTGGTCGCAGTGCTGATGCTAACGGCGGGCGAGGCAGATGAGGCACGGACTATGTTGACCTCGCGCTCTCCGGCCTTGTCCCAGAGATCGACTTGCAGGATGAAGAACGAGCCCTCCGTGTCATTGGGGCTCACTTCCTGGCCGGTGTCCTTGTGAGTGATGACCAATCGCACGCACGGAGGAGGCGTAATGGGCCTCCTGTCTTTGTCGCCGAAACCACACATGCGAGCTCTCTGCGGCTGCTGCTCAACTCGCAGCGTATATCGGTAGTCACCCTTGACGCCGCTGAAGGACCATTGCTTGGGCTGGTCCGATTTGATCGCTTGAGGCATGCCTGAAGGTGGCGCGCCGTACATTTGCTGCTGAGGCATGCCGGAGGGCATTGCCTGGGCGCCAGGCAGGGCAGGCAGTGTGGGAGCAGGCATGCCGGTGTGTAAGGGAGGCAGCATGCCAGATTGACCAGGCGGAGGCATGCGCGGCGGCGGTACGGAAGCCTGCATGCCTGGGTAGGCAGGATGTTGGTGATGCTGCTGTGGCTGCTGGTGTTGCTGGGGATGTTGCTGCTGCGACTGCGGTTGCTGGTGGTAAGGGTACATGTTCGGGCTGGAGTTCTGGCTGTCCACGCCGAACTGCGGTTCCTGCTTGTAGGGCGTGCCGTTGGAATAAGCCGGGTGAGGTTGCGACGGAGGATGGGCGTGGTAGAACTGGGCGGGCGACGATTGGATTTGCGGCGCTTGCATGTCGTCGGAGGGACGGGGCAGGTGGTGTCTTGCGCGAACCGTGGATGCGCCGGGGAGGCCGGTGGCGGCGAGGGAGGGTGGGTGCAGACGGCGAGATACGAGGGTGCAGACGGCGAGATACGAGGGTGCAGGTGGTTCAGAGGCAGTCGGCGGCGGTGGCAGAGCGGTTGGCAGCAATGGCAGGCGGCGCGCGCAGACAGGCTCGACGGGCAGAGGCAGTGGCCGGCGGGCGAGTCGGAGGGTGAGACAGCGTTGGCAGACGGCGGCGAGGCGGGCGGGTGGCAGCAGTTGAGGTCAGTTGAGGCCGGGGCAGGTCAGCAGCGATCGGTGCGTAAGGGCAGGCGGGATGGATTTTAGCAGCGCATGCGTCCCAGGTTCTCGGTAAAGTATGAGGCCATCCACCGTCCAGTCGGCACTGCGCGCGAGTCCGGTGGCGCTGCTGGCCTGCGCTGGCGGGAGTTGGCGTGCTGTGCTGGTGCGGGCGTTGGCGTGCTGTGCTGGTGTGCGGGCTGCTGTCTGAGACACGCGCGGGTTGACGTGCTGCCGTGTAGCGAGCGGGGGGGAGGGGGGGATGTGAGAGCGAGGAGGGGAGGATGGGCAGGCGTACTGTATGTGATGGTGATGCGTCAGGGAAATACCAGGCCCCAAAGACGGCAACCCGACAGTCGACTCGCAGCGGTCCGTCAGCAGTAGTTCGCGGTTGGCGCGGTGCACACGCACGAGGACCTCGCAGTGGCAGAGGCGGCGCTGGCAGCAGCTCCAACAGACGCCGTCGATCGCACGCAGGAATGCGGCGATGGCTGGCGTCGCCAGCTGCACGCAAGCGGGGCCCGCGCCAGGGCGTGCACCGCCCACGATCGCCCTCCGGCTGCTCTGCCGCCCCACCACCAACCTGCCTGCCTCCATCACATCCTCCTAGGTACCTACCTACCTGTAGGCTACCTGTAGGCTACCAACTCTCGCTACTCAGGAACAGCATCGCAGACCGCTCCCACAGCCACGCCAAGCCCTTGCCTCCGGTCGTGTCCAGGAGCAACGGCAGAGCAACCAGGCACACGCGCACAGTACACGCACACGCGTGCAGCACCACAACGCACCCCACCCTTCACTTTCCACCGCATCCAAGCGAGCCGTGAATCGCGAGATAAAATGAGCAACAGGCCGGGCCCCCTCCGTCCATCTATCAATCCACCCCTCCCTTCCCTTCCTCCCTTCCCTTCCTCCCTCCCTTCCTCCCTCCCGCCCGCGTCGCACAACCAACATCACGATTACCCCGACGCAGCACAAACGCAACCTGTCATAACCCCAACCCCGGGACGCGCGCAGAGGCAGGTGTGGTGAGCATGGCAGCCCAGCGGGCCACAAGCGGCGCGCGCAACGCCCAGAACGCGGACTCGGTGCCAGCCCAGCCCGACTGCGGCTCGCCGAAAGGCGCCTCCACAGGCACTAGTAAGGTAGTAGTGGTGGTGGTAGTTTTGGGCGCAGAAGAGAGACCACCACACAGTTAGTTAGCACCAGTAGTCTCGCGAGCCCACCCACACCACACCACCGCCCGCTCCCAAGCCAGCGTGTGGTCGTCGCAGCACCACTCACTCACTATCCCATTAGCCAACCGCATCCGCCAACGCCAGCCAGCCAGCCCGGAGCTCCCCTCCCTCCTCCCCTCCCATAAGATACCTACCCAATCGCCTCGCCTCGCTCGCCTCGCCCTCGGCTGACCCGCCCGAGCACTACTGTACACACTAGCCCCACCCACACCACCTACTGCACCCTTAGACCCAGATGCCCTGACAGCGCGCGCCCGGCCGCCCTTCCGAATAGCCCTACGCACGCACGCGAGCGCAGCAACCAACCTAGGCAACCCGAGCTCGAGGTCGTGCTGCTGCTGCTGCTGCTGCTGCTGCTCCACACTACTTACTGTCCACCGAAACCCGGCGTCCACGCCCTCGGAGACCGTGACATTTCGCGCGCTGCGCTGTGCCTGCGTTCGGGCCCGGGGCCGGGCGGGGGGGGGGGGGGTGGTGTGGCTTGGGTGTGGGTGTGGGTGTTGCTGATGGGCTTTTTTTCTCGAGAGCCCGCCTGAGGTGTGCGCGAGTCTGTGCGGGAGGGGCAGGGAGGGTGTGGTTTGGTTTTGCGGTAGCGAGGATGGGCGGGGGGGCTTGGTTAATTATATGCTAGGTGGCCAGGTAGCCACAGTATTACAGGCAGGTAGGGGCGTAAGGCCGGTAGCGTGGTGTTTCGATGAGATGCAGGCGAGATGAGAGGGTGCATGGGGGAGGATGTGGGTTTGAACTTTGCTAAATGGAGGGTGCGCAGGGACGATGCGCGATGCTGAGTGTTTGGGGTGTGAGATGTGTGAGGTACCTGAAGGTGCTGCCGGGGTCTTGGGTAGTTGATGCGTGCTGATCGCGCGATCGTGGTGGCACGGTGCCTGGTGCGATGCACAGGTTGTTAGAGTACATGCGGGACTGAGGAGTATTACAGTGATGTCGCTGTTTTGGGTGCTTGATGCAGGATTGACGTATATCAATATTGATTTCAGTGTTTGTCTGTCCTACTGTATTCTTTGATACTCTTGGACTTTACTTGTCTTGGGAAGCCTTGAGCCAGTATAGTCCAAAGTGGATGTTGTGTTCTCAGGGAATCCATCGACGAGCGAGAGTTCCCGCCGTCGGCCGACGGGACTTACTGGACTCACCTTTCAACGCGTGTAAATATCACCCTCTAGCAAGAATAGTCGTACAGAAGCTCAATCGTTCATCAATTGACAGCACGCTGGGAGATGTCGAGGTGCATGAAGAAAGCCATTGCCCCAACCCTAACCCTAACAACACAGAATGAACCGCAGGGCCCGGCTGCGTCTAACTGATGTCCAACACACGCAACCAAGAGTGACTGATCCGATCGAACTAGATCCAGACAATGTACCGTTCACCAATGAGCATCCCTCAATACTGACACAGACTGCGAAACTCACGTCGCATCACCTCACGTCGATGTTCTAGAACGGCACAAATCGAGGCTCTCAATCAGGCAGCCCCACCCCCAGTCGCTCAGCTCCACTCGTTATCAGCAACGATTGGCCCGACCACAGCTTTGCTGACACCTCCGCCTACGTCTTCACTGACCCAGCTATCGCGCTCTTAAAGCCAGCTGTCTCGCGCCGCGACACCTTTACAGCCCACACCAGAACACGCCGCAACATTTCTCAACGTGCCTCACACTTTCTCTGGCTACCTCAGCCCACCCACCAAAAATGGCCCTCCGCGGCGTCGCGCCCTTCGCGACCTTCCTCATCGTCGGCCGTTCGTCCTCCCCCAAACCACCACTCCCGCTTCCAAGTCCCCGACTAACCCTCCTCCCAGCAACCTGCTTCTTCCTCGGCATCCTCTTCGCCATGTTCCCCTACGACTACAACGTCCTCTGGTCGACACCCCCCCTCTCGCCCCTCGCGGACCCCGCCTCCAGCCCGCGCGCGCCCTTCTTCGACCTGCAAGAAGCGCACCTCAAGTTCCTGCACGCGTCGCCGGCCCTGATCTCGCGCGTCCTGCACATCGTCATCGGCACCGGCCTGCTGGGCTTCATCATGAAGCTGTACAAGCCGTCCGAGGCCAACATGCTGTTCGACGGCGCCAGCCTGGCGCTGTACATGTGCGGCGTGGCGGTCTACGCGGCGAACATCGTCAAGGGGCTGCGGACTGTGACGGCCGGCGCGTACGGGGGCAAGGTGCTGCAGGAGGGCGAGACGCTGGTTGCGAAGGCGATGGAGGGCGAGGAGGGGGGGTTTATTGGCCGCGAGGATAGTTTGAGGGTCATGGCGGCGAGTAATACGATTCTTGCGCTGGTGTTGGTTGGTGTGCTGGTGCTGCAGGCGGGGCAGTGGTATGCGCAGCGGAAGGAGGAGGAGGAGATCGAGGCGATGGATCGGGCGAGGGACGAGAAGAAGAGGGGGAAGGAGGGGAAGGAGGGCGGGGGGAAGAAGAAGCAGTAGGGGGTTTGGAGGAGGCGGTAATGGGCGGCGTAGTGTGGGGGGAGGATGGGGGGAGTGTAGAAAATGTTTGTATTAGATAGCCTTCATAGCGGTGGTCAAAACAGGAAAATCACACTCCAATCACTCCATGTGCTGAAGACCAAATCTCCCACGAGAACGACAAAACCAAGCCAATCCTCTCAACCTGCTTGATTAGTAACCGGCAAAAACTCCAAACACTCCATGTGCTGTGGTCCAAGTAACCCACGAGGACGAACGAACGAACCAAATCCTCCCAACCCACCTAATTCGTAATAGTCACACACTCCCACCCACCCCCTCCCAACTCCCCCAACCGCACAACCCTCTCAAAAACCCACTCCCCCACATCCTTCCTCGCAACCGTCCACCCCAGCGCCGGCTTCCTCTCGCTCCCGAACCGCACCTTCTCCCACCCGATCCCCGCCCCACTCGTCAGCAGCGTCGCCTTCACATCCACGACGCCCCGCACCCTCTTCTCCCCACTCTCACTCACCTCCTTCCGCAGCTCCGTCTCCATCACCGCCTTGTCCGCGTGCGGCGCGTGCAGCAACCATTTGTACAGCGGGAGATAGAGCAGCGGGACGTCGCGCGGGCAGCCGGGGGAAGGAATGCCCGTCGTCGAGACGACGATGAGGAGGGGCTTTTTCTTGCTCCCTTCCGTGGAGGCCGAGACGGCGGCGAGGATCGCGCGCGTCGCGTCCGTGCAGATGCTCGCGTCGTGCATTGCGATGGGCGCGAGCGGGTTGGGCGACAGGTAGATGGACGTGGCGCCCATGCCGCTGATGATGGTGTCGGGCGTGGGCGTGAGAGTCTGCTGCACGGCGGAGGGGTCGCGGATGTCGCCTTGTGTTATGGTTAGGAGCCGGGATTGGGTTGCCGCGTCGATGCCCTTTGAGGCGAGCGAGTCTTGCAGTTTGCTGGCGTTGCGGGCGAGGGCGGTGCACGGGTGGTTGGCGCGCAGGGCGGCGGCGAGGGCGTGCCCGGCTGTATCGCCGGTCGCGCCGAAGAAGGCGAGTCTTTTGGGGGTGGTGGACATTGTAGTTGGAGGCGCGTTGGGTCGGTGTGTGTGGGTAGATAAGGTGGTCTGGTCTGTTTCTGGGGAATGAAATGTGGTTTGGAGTGAGCAGAGAATGGTGCTGTGAGCTGTGGTACGATCGAGATGGACAGGAACGATGAGAATACTTATACTACTTGGTTGCCTACAAGTCGGGCTGTGTCGGCGGACACGCCACCGGCTCGCGACAATCTGAGAGAGAGATCAATGTTGGGAGACGTGTAGTTTTTTGCATAGCTCGTGATAGGGTTATGGTAATGCTCAAGTATGCAAACTCAGCTGAGGTTTGCGGGGTTGCACAAACATCAAGCTGAATAATCGCTCCGACACGCCGGCGTTTCGCGAATGCGAGCTCTCGCGCAATTGGACGCGGGTCGGTCAGATTGGTAGGGTGGCTGTTTTGTGGATGTTTGGCGCATTGAAATGGCTTGCACAGCAAGTGGGAAGACGTTGGTCGTAGCAGGAATATCTTCGGAGTCATATCGCGCATCGCCGTTCATGAGTCGCCTTCGGGCATGCCACCAGGGATCAACTGCGGTCAAAGTCAGCAAGAGTAGTCTAGCCTCAGCGTTAATGTAACTTGCCATGCAAATGTTGTTGCCGTTGAGCAGAATCTTGGGGAGATTTGATGTCGCGCCGGTGTAGTCGCTGTGTTGCAAGTCAGGTTTGGTTTGTAGGCTTCAGTTCAGCGAAGGCGTGGCGTACTATTCCGTGACATCTTCCAGCACCATGTCTGATGGATTGTTAGCACTACATTCGCAAGCATGGGAGAGCCTTGGTTGTCACATACTGACAAAATCGTCGAAACCGAGCAGGGTGCCACTGAACTCTGCGCCTTGATGTTAGCCTCGTTCCCATCCCTTCACTTCCAGTCAATTCGCACCCTTATCACCCTTCATGATGACACGCATCCGCGAGCCGATGCATCGATCGATCAGCTCCAGCGGCATCAACTGAGACGCCATCTTGTTCGATTGCTTGCTGTTGTACTGATGTTCCGTGCCCGCGATTCTACGAGTCGCCTCGACGCTCCAAGGCTCGCTTGACTCTGGACGGCGGCTCAATTCCGCGGCTGCTTCGGCGCCAGCCGCTGCTTTACCACCTAGGGCCGAACTCTATCCTCGGGAACTTGGGGCAATTGTCGTCAATCACTCCCAAAAGTTGCCATTGCTTCGAGCGGCGTTTTGTTTTCTGCTCTCGTTCTCTCTACATCCATCGCTGCTCTCAGCAGCATCACGCCGAAGCTGTGAGGCATGTCATACCTGCGCCCAACATGCAGCGACGCAGTAGCACGAGCCACGAACCTTAGCATCGCTAGATATATTCCCACTTTCCGCCAAAGTGACGCGCAAAGCGAGAATGCAACCCCAACAGAGCAGGATGTCGCCCGCGAGGAGCTCCACGAAGGCGAGCGCTTGCCATCACGACGCCCTCTTGACCGCCGATGGGACGAGTCTCGCGGGCTTGTCTTCAGTCGGAAGGAAACACCCGCGAGAAATTACACTTGGACTTCGAAGCGCGGCATTGCCTTCGCGGGGAGCTTAGACCAGCGCAGAGGCTATGCAATGCGACCGACGCGTTCGCCCATTCCTCCGAGATCTCAAGAGCACAAGGACACGCAACATCCTGCTTCGACTCCCAGCCCGACCTTTGGCGCTGGGCTGCCGTCGCTTGAACGACCAATGGCTCCCTCGCCTGCTGCGTTGGCTAGGGGTACCAAGCAAGAGCAGATGGAGAAAGAACTGTCAAGTCGGAAATCAAGGATCGATCAATTGGAAGGGGAGATCAAATACCTTGAAGATGGATACCGAGAGTTGGAAAAGCGACTCGAAGGTGACAAGACGACGTTGAGGGCGGAAATGCAACAAGCAAATGCTGAATACGAGGCGCAGCTCAAACAGATCAGAAGCGAGGTCGAAGCGCAAATGAAAGAGGCTCAGCAATTTTTGGAAGCCAGCAAAACATGGGCGTTCAAAGAAGGCAGACAGGCTGGCGAGGAAGAAACACAGCGTACCTTGCAGGCCAGGATGCGCGATCTAGAGGCCCAGCATATGGAGATGTCTAGTGCGGTTGAGAAGGCCATTCAGGAACGGCCAAACATGCGGAAAGAACTCGAGCAAGAAGTGTTGGAACGAGAAAACAAGCTCGATAATAGGCTGGCATCAATCAGAAGTCTTATTCAAGCTTTGAAAAGGGAAGCGTTGGCCGAGGTCGAACGCGCGCGCAAAGATTTCGACGCGGATGCGGAAAGTCGCTACCGCGACTTGAACAGCGTGAGCGTTGAAGTGAGAAGGCAAGAAAGCGATGCTCAACGAAGAATTAACGAAAGGATGAAGGAGCTCGAACTCTTGGGAGAGCGCAAGGTGCACCGATCAGACTACGTCGCTTACAGAAACCTGTTCAGTCATGTTCACGACGAAGGTTTCGCTTTCGACAAGGAGTTGAGAGAAGTGCAAATCCTGCTGGAGCAGAAGAGTTTCGCCGAGGAGAAGACTGATCAAGTGTCTGAGCCAGCGTCTGGCGACAAAGGATTGTTGGACTCTTCGAAAACGCGGGCTCTTGGCTTGAAGCGTCTCGCGAGCCAGGTCAAAGAGTTTCGCAAACACCTTTCGGCAACAGATTCGCGCCTGAAGAATGAAGCGCACATGTCTCGCCTTCAGACGTACCAAACTCGATACACCGACATTCAATCTGCTGGTGTAGTGTTGGGCGCAGCTCTTTTCCCTGCAAGCATAAATGCTTTGAAAAGTGTCAAGGATCGCACCCTTGCACAGTATTCTGAAATCAGCCGGCAGATGGAAGTTGCTAGCAATAACACATTGCGCGAAGAATTGGCAAAACAGAGAACAGCCCTTTCTGCCGAATATGGAGCGATAAGGAGCTCAATGAACCTCGCGTACTTGGACCGCAAAATTCAGATATACGAGACGCTGAAGCTTGAAGACTTTGCTCACAAAGCCGTATTCATGGGCACCATTGATTTAAGGGAGGAATTCGAAAATCTACTCAACGAGCGGGATGAAGGAACGAGCTCCAAAAGCTCGAAGCCACCAGGCTTCAGGCTTGCCAATAGATTCAATCGGGAAATGGTTCGAGGTTTCCGCGTCGGACTCGAAAAGCTCGAAGCAGATATCAGAAAGAGGGCGTTCATTCAGCAGCTTCTCAATCAACACGGGGCTGAAGAAGAGAAGCTGGATAAGGTCATTGACGAAAGGAAAGAAGACGCTCTGGAAGAGCTGGATTCGGAGAGGACGAAGCTTCTCGGGCTGCAGAAGTCAGTGCGATCTGCCGCCAAAACAATGAAGTCTCGACGTCTCCCATCAGCTCCAGATCCCAGACCGAAGGAGAATAGGATGAAGCCACTGCCTGCACAGAATGAAACCCTTACGCCGTTGGAAGAGAAGCGTTTGGAGGGTATTCGTGAGCGGTCGGCACAGCTGGATAGCATGCTGTCGGACAAGAACAAGCTCGACGATGACACTAGAGCCAGGTACAAACGCGAGAGGGCGATGCTCAGTTTGGACTGGCAAGAGCTGAACATACGCCGTGCGGCTTCAAAATTACGCGCGTGTAGAGGTGCAAAGCAACGGGCGAGATATCAAGGCCAGATTAGGAGAAGCACAGCGATCAGAAGAGAGATTCAGCAGAGACTGGGCAACCTTTCTCGACACACCTCAACTAGCAAGCCATCAGCAGGAGCCCGCCAAACGCTTGATCGCACCAACAGAGACGACTCGATGGAATCTTCGCCGAATGCCCCCAGTGAGGAAATCCGTGCCGGAAGCACGCAAAAGGAAGAGAAGACCAGGGATGCTTTTGGTTCAGTTTCGGCGCAGGATGGGAGAATGAGCCCGCCAAAGGAGGCAACAGACACCGAGACTCAGCCCGGCGGTGCCGCGCGAATATTGGTCGACATGGTTTCCCCATCCGAAGCATCTGAGAGCGCGAAGCAGCCGCAGTCCACAGTCGATACGCAGTCATCGTCGAGGAGCGAGACGAGAAATCCAGGCTTTAGGCGTTTGAATTTCACCTCGACGGCGCCCAAGCACGCACCTCAGGATTTCTATGCGCGTTGGAATACGCAGGAAGGCCGCTCTTGGGGTTCACCTTCGTTTCGAGAGGGCGAGGCCCCCACAGACCCGGCTGACGTTTGGTCGTCTTTCTCCTCATCAGCGGAGCATGATATCCTGAGTAAGCAAGAATCCGCTCCTGGTTCGGGTGAACAGGGCGATGGCCTGACCGGCGCAACTGATCCTAACGGGGTGAATCCTCAGTTATCATCTGATCGCACCGTCAATGATGGTGCATGTGATGCTAGCACTGATGCAATGAGCGGCACCTTTACTGACGATAACGCCAAGAATTCAATGCAGGCGCCCGCATCTTCTATTTCCCCGGGAACAACAAACGTTTCGACTTCTTCCAACAACGTCGTTGCAGACATGGTTCCAGAGCCGGATGAGGAAATCGCCCTCCTCTATGACATGCCTGCTAGTGTCAAAAGGGCTGCTTTCATGGCCTCGAGGAATTCGACCTCCCAATTCTGGAAATACAACATGTACCGTAATGCCGCCGGGGAAGCTCCGACGCGACATTACTGCACGACATACGAACAAACAGAAGCTCAAATTGCGAAGTTCCTCGACGAAAAGGTCGTAGGCTTCGATCTGGAGTGGGAGAAGAGTTCGAGGCCGGGCGTCGACAGCCCGAAACGCTGCGTGTCTCTGATGCAGATCGCAGCCGAAGGCAAAGTTGCTCTTTTCCACCTCGCTGTGTTCCGTGGTGGCGATTCAGCCGAAGACCTTCTACCACCGGCTCTGCGCGCGTTCCTTGAAGACCCAAGCATCCTCAAGGTTGGTGTCAACATCGGCGGTGACGCGACAAGGATGAAGAATTGCTTCGGCGTCGAGATGAGAGGCAACATCGAGCTCAGCCACTTGTTTCGTCTGGTCAAGTACGGCGAGAAAAGCCCTGGCAAGGTTAACAGGACGCTCGTCGCGCTGGCGGAACAGGTCAAGGAGGTCCTTCACCTGCCGCTCTCGAAGGGCAGCGTCCGCACCAGCTCGTGGTCCAAGCGCCTAGATAATGAGCAAATCGACTACGCCGTGTCTGACGCCTACGCTGGTCTTCGCCTATTCCACGAGCTGGAGAAGTCGAGGAGGGCCATGCCCTCGAAACCTCCCAGACCCGCGTTCCAAGAACTGCGTTTGCCCATCACTCTAGGCGCGGGCATCGTCGTGCCACCAAAAGCGAAAAAGACAAAGGTCGTCCCCGAACCAGAAGAAGACCCAGCCGAAGAGCCCGAGCCCACCGCCGCCCTCGAAGAAGAACCCGACAGCGAAGAAGACTACTACGATGCCCCCGAAGACCCCTCCCTCGACTCCCAGTCCGCCGCAGCAGGCGACCCCCTGCCCGAAATCACCTACCCGACCCTCCCCACTCTCGCCTCCTCCGACTCCTCCGACCTCGACTCCGACTACAGCCTGCCCTCCGACCCCCTCGAGCCGCCGCCCTCCCACCCCCGCACAACACCCGCCCTCCCCACGCCCGAAGCCCTCGCGGCCCAAACCTGGGCCACGACCTGGCAGGCGCAGCTGCCCGCGGCCTACAACCTGCAAGTCTCGCAGCCGCACCTGCGCGCCTACCACGTCTGGCACCACCAGGGGTTTGCGCTGCAGGAGACCGCGGCGCTGCTGCGCCGGGAGCCGCCGCTGGCGCTGTCGACGGTCGTGAGCTACATTGCGGAGGTGCTGCAGAAGGAGGATCTGGAGTTCGAGCCGGCGAGGGCGCGCGAGGTGCTGGGGAGGTTGCCGGTTAGTGTTCGGGGGCGGTATGCGAGGTTGTATGCGAAGGTGCAGAGGGCGACGTGATGGTTGGGAGGCTTGGATCTAGGAATGATATGTGGTTTCGGCTTGCGAGGATAGAATGCATTGTATAATGTATAGCATATGTCTGCGCGCGTGGGGACCTTGCCCGGTGGACGAATGAATCATGGACATATAACTAAATCGAAAACTTCTCTACTTCACCTTCTTGCTTCAAATTCACACCCGCCTCCCTCCTCCGCCTCCTCCACTACCCTCCTGACCAGCTCTAACCCCAGCCCGCTCCATGAACCCGCTAAACGTCGTCATCCGCTTGCCATCATCATCTCCTATCCGCCCCGCAAACAGACCTTGCTCGTACGCTCGCGCAGCCGGCTCTCCACGCCTGGCTTGCGCGATTGGCACGCGCGTGGGCGTGTGGTGCGAGCGAATCGGCTCCGGATAGAGCGGCGAGGACCGAGACGTGTCCCAGGTCGAAGGCGAGGTGAGGTGGATAGGCGGAGGCGCTTTGCGCTGGTCGGGCGTGTGGGTTTGCTGCTTGGCGCGCGGTAGCAGGACTTGGATTGTTTCTGTCGTCGTGCTGGGCTGCGTGGTGGGATGGGGTTGGCTGGGAGGTGCTGCTGTTGCGGCTGCATCCCTTTCGCGTCTGAGCGAGTGGGACGATTTCTTTGAGCGCAGGGCGCGGATCGGGGCGATGGTGTAGGCGTGCGTGAGGGTGCCGCGCTTGAGGTGTGGTGGGAAGTGGGTTGGGAGGGGCGTTGGGGGTGTTTGGAAGATGGAGGAGCGGGAGAGGAAGGTGCGAGGTTTTTGTGTGCGAGATGGTGTTGCTGGGCCTGATATCGTGGCCGTGTAGCCTGCGTTGCTGTTTAAAGGGTCGATCGGGCGGGGAGGCGATGGGGTCCCACGGACAAAGTCTGTTCGGTGTGTGCTTGACGGATCAGAGACTGGTTCGGATATTGAACGAGTGTGCATTGGTGGTCGGTCTGGGTCGGCGCTTAGGCTGGTGAGTTGGTCGGCGGTGGAGAAGTGCTTTTCGCTGTCGAAATCGTAACGTCTTCTCTTTCGTCGACTGAGGCACCACATAAGGAGCGCAAAAGCTGTGATGCCGAGCAATATTCCTGGAAGAAAGCCAGCGACAAAACTTGTGCCAGAGAAATCATTTGAAGACTGCCGCTGGACTCCATCATTGATCGGTATCCCATCGATCGAATCAGAGGTATTCGGGGCGCTTGAGGCTGGGGAAGTTGTCGCAGAGCTCGTCGCTGATGCCTCGCTTGTGGGAGTTGCTCTTGACGCGGAGCTCGTCAATGCTGGTTTTGTCGATGTAACAGGCGCTGCGGTTTTAATTTCGCACACTCCGCTATGACAAATCGCCCCAACAGGACAGCATGAATCTCCGCATTGCTCAAGAGGAATGGTCGGATCCGAATGAAGCTGATTCGTAGGGGATATTGTTGCGTTCTGGGCCGTCTGATCGCAGTTAATAGGCGACACGAACTTGCAGTCCTGACCAGCAGGGCAGCAAAGAACGACCAAGCCAGTTGACTCAAGCTGCAAGCACGTCGCAGATGCTGGACAGCAAAAGTCATCCGGGGAAGGCGTACCGCACTGGTGCAAGTCGACGTTGTTGCCGCACATGGAGGATGCTCTCTGGGTGAGGTGTGATGTAGATGGCCTGGTTGACGTTGCTTTCGAAGATTGGAATTGGGAAAGTAGAAAGATGACCGCGTTCATGGAAACGAGCGCCATGATATGTCGTGTGGTGTTACGCAGCGTTGTTGAATGATTGAATGGATACGCAGGATACAGTCCTTGAAGATTGCAGTGAGACCGTCGCACATCTGCTCAAGACAAACAAAGAAGAGATTTGAGACAGGCACGGTGGATGGCAAGGTGCGAGATCTAGAGGAAACATGGAATGACTCTATTTCCCTACCAGTTTGGGCGACCGTAGACGAGGCCCACGTCGTCTGTAATGTCGGGCACGCATCGCGATGGACAGGCTGCTGCAAGCGCTGTAGCAAAGCGCGTGACCTCATCGCGTCGTGCGCTATATCGACTCGCGAGAATGCCTGACATCGTAGCAGCTTTGAAGACAGTGCAGACGGAGCAGCATGAGACGAGGTTAGCCGCCGTGTTTCAGCAAGTCGACGTCTAGGTGAGAAGTGAGGTGTGGTTGGTCGGAGAGCCATGACAGCCAGAAGCAGCATTCATGGACTGAAGTGTGCAGCCGTGCTCAAAATTACCGCCAGGCGGCGGCGTCTTCGGGGGTTCTGTATCGCGATGGGGGATTTGCTGGGCGACACAGGAACGTAGACGAGGTTTATTACTGCCCTGCACACATCCACCATGAACACCAGAAGAATAGCACGCCCATTGGGCGCTTTTGCCAAGCAATGGGCTCGCCCTTCATACGTACGTACATATTCTTTGCGACAGTCGCGAGAAACATTTACTGACACCAGAACCTTTCTAGACCCGCGCCTCCATCTCACAGCAAATACAACACCGAGCATTCTCCCGCACTGCCCGCCGAAACGACGGGAACCAGCGTCCGCTGCCCGAGCTTACACACGCAGAGTCATTTGCAAAGGATGGTGTGGCCGGTCTGTTCAGCACGACGGGCTACCAGCTTGGATGGATCACGTACCAAGAAATGATGCTGCAGAAGCTCGACGAGTTACTGGCCGGCGAGCCTGACGAGAAGGAGGACATCAAGAACTTGGTGCTCAAGTACGCGCGCGACCCGCAGAACGCCTCCGTCTTCAACCACGCCAGCTCGGCGTGGAACAACCACTTCTTCTACCAGGGCATGGCGCCCAACCCGCAACCGCTCAACCGCTACAAGAACATCGAGAACGGGCTGATCGGCTCCTTCGGCTCAATCGACACCCTGCGCACCACCATGCTCGACACCGCGGCCTCCATGTTCGGCCCGGGCTACGTCTGGCTCGTCTACTTGCCCAACATCCCCGGCCGCGAGAAGGGCGGCTACCGCATCCTGACCACCTACGCCGCCGGCACGCCCTTCCCCGAGGCCGGCCACCGCGAGCAGCGCATCGACGCCAACAACCACACGCCCGAGTCCTACAGCGCCTACCAAAACTCCGTCGGCGCCTTCGGCCGCTCCAGCGCCGCCGCCCGCAAGGCGGCCAAGATCCCGCCCGGCGGCACCGCCGCCGTCCCCGTCCTGTGCGTCAGCACCTGGGAGCACTCGTACATCTACGACTTCGGCTTGACCGGCAAGCGCAAGTACCTCGCCGACTGGTGGGACACGATCGACTGGTACCGCGTGGAGCAGCGCGTGCCTGAGCAGGCGAAGTCGGAGGCCATGAGGGCCAGCTTGCACTAGAGGGCTGAAGAGGTTGAGGGGAGAAAAAGGAACGCGGTTAGTAGCCCTTTCGTGAGGCTTTGATCAGGTCTGAGCCGGCGAAAGCTTGGACGAGGACAGAACTCGCACGCAGAAGAGCATCGTCCACCGCCCGGCATCGGGTTTCAGGCCATTGGCGACAGCATGGGAGCCATCGGGCGCAGGAGTTGGAAGAGGAGCAAAAGTCTGCGGCCAAAAGAGTTGGCTGTGTACGATTACATTACAAGCATTTGTAGAGGCAATCAACTGTAGCATATACTGTTCACATTCGATGGAAGCGTGCAACGCTTGTCCGAAAGATTGCAGAAACCCCCCGTGCTGATGAGCGAGAAAGCCACTAATTACGAAACCCTGTATTCTCTGATCGTAGTCAGGCTGCTATCCTCCGCAGCTCCGCTCTAGACTTCCAGAACTGATCAATCGCTCGGAAACGTTTCTCCTGCAAACTTCTGGATATGCGGCGGGTTCCAAAGACATCACTCGAAGTCAGCTTTGCTCCGATTCGCTGCAATGACAAGTCACGAAGTACCCATGGGCAACTACCGTGGAAGCTCACGCAACCGTACGTACCTGATGTACATTCTATCATCCGACAGGAGAACAACTCGGGGAACGGTCCGTCGCCCCTCAGCCCACGCCTCACGCCCACGGTGCGAATTCCCACTGCCATGGCTTCGCACACTATAAAACACACGCTGTAAGATGAGGCGGTCAAGATGACGGCGTGCACTGCGCCCAGAAAACTCAGTACCTGCAGGCTTATCGCGAGGAACTCAGTGGCCCGCAGCCGCTCAATGGCATGCTGTGTAGGGAGCTAGCTCTACAGGACGACACTCCTTGGTTGGCAGCTAGCTATAGCTGTGCATAGCTCGGAGGCTCTCATCAGGCAATCCCTTACCATTCCCAAGACAGGCAAGCATTCCAGGCCTTGCCAGCCAGCGCAAATCGTCATCGCAGGCCCCGACACGGCTCGGCACACTCCAGCCAGCGACGGCCCGAAAAGCAGAAGGATCAACGACAGCGGACGGCAGGGCGAGGCGAGGCCTGCGGCCCTGCGAGTGAGTGGACTCGCTTGACGAAAGGGTACCTGCGTGGGGTTCTATCAAACTGCAACCGCGGTCACGAGACCCAAGGCGGCTGCTGAGTTGCCGCGCCGATCAGCGTGTTGTGGGTGTGCTGATACGGGGCCGCGACAGTGGCTGCTCTGTACAGTAATACTTTCGTCTAAACGAGCCTTTGAGCTGTCGAGCGCGGGCGGGAGAATTCTGGGTTCGGGACCCTGCGCGCCACTAGAGTAGGCCCAAGTGTGGGGTGGTTTCTGCTGCTGCGGCTCCTGGGGGACGGAGCTGTGGATGTGGGCGGTGGAGGAGGACGCGCGGGCGGGTGTGATGTGCAGACGAGGAGGCCTGGCGGAGAGTGGGTTCGCGATGGGGTGGTGGATGCACGTGGGAGATCTCGCGGCTCGCTTGATGCACTCGCGCCGAGGCGCTCCGCTGGGCGTGGATGCTGGCCATGGTGTGTACCGTACAGTGTGTGTGTAGTGTGCTTGGGGGTTTGCAGCGTCGCTCGCGTCCTGCCGCCGCGCAGGGGTGGTCAGGCATTCGACGCAGGCCATTGGCGCACGTGACGCTGCGATCGAGGTACGTAGCTGCGAACAAAGGCTGGTGCTGCTGGTGCTGCTGGTGCCGTGTGGTGCTTGGGCGCTGCAGATAAAGGGCGGCTGCCCTACCCCGCAAAGCTTCGTCGGGTTTGGGCGAGACAGGCAACAGATCGACGGCCCTCGCCTGCATCTCGCTCTCACCACACTTTCTGCTTCTCCTAATCCTTCTTCTTCCTTCTCGTCACACTTCATTTCCTTCCCTTCCATTTCCAGTCCCATTCTCAGCCTCACCAACGACGCGCCCGCTTGAACGACATCCACCGACCGATCCCACCGACATCCCACCGTCCCGCCATCTCGGTGACGTAGACGAAACATCCCGCCCAAAACGTCAGCCCTTGCGTCTTCGCCTGGTCTGCATACCACACCTCGACACCACACACGCACCAGCTAGGGGGTACATACTGGCTCCTGTTGGCCTCTGGTCGACATCAGCCGAGACACCGCTTCTCTGACAGCGAATTCCGCATTCGCTTCCCGCACAAACGCCGCCCCTTCCATCCGCCTTCATCCGCTCACCCGTGCTCACAATGGCCGACGAACCCACCTCCACCTCTCAGTCCCCACCACGCACCAGACGCAGCTCTTTCGCTGGCCAGACATTTGCCGACATCTTCGGTGGAAGCGGCCGTCAGTCGGGTTCTGCACCCCGTAATGTCCCTTCCAACAACGGAGACGCCCAGCAGGGCCAGTACCCCGGACCCATCACCACTGCTGCTGCCCAGGCCCAGCGGAGACGCATGTCGTTGACCACGCTGGGGCTGTCTGGATCCCCAACCGCCCAATCCCCTTTCAGTTCTATGCGTGGCCGCCGTGAGAGTTTCAGCTCCGCGAACAGCGGCAGCATCGACGAGTCCGCCATCGAAGACGAGTTTGCCTCGCGCGACCAGCCCACGACCCCGTTCGCCCGCCGAATGAGCTTCGGCGCCCGCGCCATGCGTGATATCAGATCCTCCACCGGCGGCAGTGGCGGAGGTGGCGATGGAAGCCCTCCCGCAAATGGTAGATCCTTTCCGCCCCCTGCACCTTCGTCGCAGCACGCGCGCCAGCTGTCTACTTCCATACCATCATCCAACGGGACAATCTCTTCCCGCGACAACCAGGGTCGAGGTTTGTCTTCGCTGCCTGACACTGAACCACCCTCCTCCTCCTTGCTCCCCTCATCCGCTCCCTCCCGCACCTCGTTCAGTATCCCGTTTAGCAATAGACGGCTGACCATAGCATCTTCTGCCACAGGCGAAGGCTTCAACTGGTCCGAGAACCTGCGCTCCCGCGCCGAGCGCACCACGTCCATCAGCGGCGCCTCGGGCGGCGGCGGCGGTGGCGGTGTTGGATTGCCGCTGGGTTCCAACAACCACGCCCGTGCCAAGAGCGTCGCCACCATGGAGGCTCCGGTGCGCGAGATTCCGGCCCAGCCGAAGGTCAGCAAGAAGCCGGACCACTTCCAGGAGCGGATCTTGAAGGGCGACTTTTACATGGATTGATTGGATCGACGCTGTACGATTGGAGAAGAAAGCATCGAATCTGGATGGCGAGAAGTCGTCCCCGCAACCATCTCTCTCAGCTACAATCTGGCTCTTCGTACCGGAGTTTCAGGCGCCGTCGGCGTGGCAGCGATTCGGCCTCGAGAAACAGCTACCCGGAAAAAAGCAACCTCCATCCCAGCACCTCGGCAAAAACCAGCGGAACCTTCAAACTTCATCACTCGTTTCCTCTCGTCATCATCATTATCATCATTACCATTGCTGCAACACAGCACATCACAGCACAACAGACACGACGTTCACGACCAGCAGGCAAAGCACGCTACAGGGCAGATCGTGCAGGAGTTTTTTTTCTTTTTTCTTTTCTTCTTCTAGTATCGGCTATTCCCCCCTTTTCTATTTTTCCTCTCAACCAATGAATGACAGCATGGCAATTGTCCCCAGTTTCGATTCCATTTGTCCGTTCGTTCCATTTCATTTCTCCATTCTCAAACAGGATTTCAAACAAACTTTCGCTTCATCATCTCATCAGATGCACCACGCGACACAGCAGGGCTTCAGACATGTTCCTAGAAGGCGACACGTGAGGAAACAGGCAGAGCTTCGGGGCGTGAAGAGAGGGGAGAATTCAGACTGCTAAATGCTGCTGGCTGCCTTATTAGATTGACTGACTGACTGACCGACTCACTGGGCTGAGATGGAAGAGCCGGGTGCAGGGAAGGAAGGAAACGGCATTGCTAAGGGAGTGGAGTGTCGCGTCTTGAGATTTCTGACGGAGGATAGGGGACATATGGGACCAGAATGAGAAAGCGACGGGGGATGGAAGGTTTTGAAATGAGTTAATGACGATTCTTTCTTTCTTTTCTCATTTTCGAACCTTTTTTTTTTCTCGTTCTTGACTTCGAGGTCTCTTTCGAGTGCCTGTTTTTCTTTTCCGTTCTCATCGCGGCTTCTTGGATGACGCTCTGGTGGGCAGGTAAACGCTGAGCAAGAGGGGACTGAGAATACGTTCGTTGGCTGGCTGGTCCAGCGTTGAGCAGTACTTCGAAGGATATATTATCGTGCGGAAACACAGTGCAGCCCTAGCCTAGCCCAATGCACCACTTCAAAAACCCGCACGTGCACACGTCCCTTCCAAAACCCCCCCCAATCGATCTGCGCCAACACCCCAGAACTGCCATCACCCAAAAAACTCCCCCTCAACCAACCCCTCCCAGCTCCCCCCCGTCTCCCAAACCCTATGCATCAGCCTCCTCGCCCGCCGCACGTGACACATGCCCCAGCCCTCGACGCCCTCCAGCCTCTCGCTGAAAACCCGCCTGTCCGCCTCGCTGCGCGCCTCGCAGCCCGCCGTGAACATCGCGAACAGCAGGCAGCTCTCGGCGCTGCTGCCGCGGCGCACGCGCGCCAGGTTGCCCAGGATCGCGCGCACCCAGTGCTGGATCTGCGGGTGCGCGTGCGGGAGGTTGAGCACGCGGCGCGCGAGGTGGATCTGGCCCGCCCAGTGGGAGGCTTCGTTGGTGGCGAAGATCTCGGCGCTGTCCGGGTCGGAGTCCGGGTGGTGGGCGCAGCCGCGGAAGACGCAGGTGGCGGAGGCGGAGAGGCGTTTCTGCAGGTCGAGGGCTTGCCGGCGGACGGGGTCGGAGGGCTGCCAGTCTTCGCGGGGTTGGCGGGTGGCGGGGTCGATGCGGGCTTCGTGGCAGGCGGCGGCGAGTTCGGCGACGGCGGCGAGGAGCGCGATGCAGCGGCCGGAGAAGCCGAAGAAGCAGTCGATCTGGAAGATTTCGTCGTCGTCGCGGTTCACGAGCCAGAGGCCGCCGCCGTCCTCGAGGTAGGCGCCGTAGAGGGGCTGGTCGTGGCGGGAGCCGGAGAGGCTGCCGAGGACGTCGAGGTAGGCGAACCAGCGGGACAGGAAGAAGATGGCTTTGTCGCGGGCGCCGTTGGCTTTTTGGGCTAGGTGGTGCAGGCCGCCGGTCGCGACGATGAGTTGGCGTGCCACGTGCAGGTGGTTCTGCCATGAGATGGGCACGGCGAAGGTGTCGGGGGAGATGATTTCGAGGGAGGCGAGCATGATTGCTGTGGCGAGGGGGGCGAGGGAGGATGGGTCTGCGGGGTCCGAGACGACTTGCGAGGTTGGTTCGCTGAGTGCTTGTCGCAGGGCAGGTAGGACGTCGGACATCCATTCTGCGATTCTGTTGGCGGGTTCGGAGTGGCTGAGTAGGCGTGCGCGGTGAGATGCTGAGAAGGCTAGCATCAAGTGGAGCAGGTGATTGTTCCGGACTGCCATTTGCGGTAGGACACCACGAAGCGGGTTTTCTGAGCAGTCGTGGGGTACCATTATTCGAGCAGTGTGGTTCAAGAAATGGTGGAAGTACAGCATGTTGATTGGGTTGTCGGTCAACTCTCGCGGCAGAGGCTCCAGAGATCTTGGTATCTTGATAGGCACAGGCTGGGCATAGTATCCTCCAGGCTCAAAGGCGATCTGTCTGGGATCTGGCTCGCCATCGGAAGTACTGACCTCAGAGACGGCAGTGCTGGCCCTGCGTAGATCGGGTGAGCGTGGTCCGATTGCGGCATAGTCATTGTTTCGTGGGATGTCCAAATCGGGAAGGCCGTGGTCATATCCGTATGTTCGATACCTGCGGCCGCTGTCTGTGCTTGATCTGGTGGTATCGGTGACATCAGAGGGATCCGACAAGAGCGACTTGACCGACAATCTACGCAACTCAGGTGGCTCGTGATGTGCAGAGGATGGCGCTGGACCAGGGTGTGGGGATCCGGAGTTGATACTCGATCCAGGCGTTGCGGGCGTATTTACTATGCTGTTGATGCTGTGAGGGGTGAAATAGTTGGATCCTGGGGTGTGCTCGGCTTGAGCTGGGTACTGAGGCACGGCGAAGATAGGACTTGGTTGGCTTGCGATCGGGCTGGTCTTCGGACTCAGTCTCGCTCGCTTGGAGCGGTGTTGAGATGACCAGCTAAAATCATGGTGGGCAGAAGCTGAAGGCGATTGCTCAACTTGACCAGGATCCAGAATAGCACCAAAGTGTGACAAAGATGGCAGCTGGTTGTCGCTTTGCGATCGCTGCTCGCCAAGACTCACCGCGGGTCGTTGTATCTGATGTTGAGTATGCTGCTGTTGACTGTTGTTGATGTTGGCAAAGTGAAGCCTTGGGTCCAGAGGCGCACCAGGCGCACCAGGCGCATCCCCTGTGGAAGTGAGGCTTGGTGCTTGAGGGAAAGAATTGCGGCCATGGTTGCTCGGCACCCGCTGGTGTCCTCCGGGCGCAGATGTCACAATGCGCTGGGCGGAAAAGACATGTTCGTGTCCAGCAGCACTCGGTGGGCTCCTCACAGCGGCCGCGGAAGGGTTCGGCGTAGCGACAAAGGTGAAGCCGCCAGAATCCGCGCCGTTCGCATCCTTGTCCTTGCGCGATCTGCCTCCCCAGTTCAGACGGATGGAGTAATCGCACGTCTCACCCGCCTTGACGCAGTTCTGACAGGCAGGCTTTTCCTCGCCGCATTTGACCTTTCGCGCCTTGCAAGGCCAGCAACCAGTGCGACTGCGCTTCTTGGGCTCCCCAGCGCCCTCCTTCTTGGGTCGCGGCATGCTGGTCGCGCGTGCCCGCCAGTGCCAAGCTCTTATCCTCGATTCCAGGCGTTTCGCTATTCCTCCAGTCCGTGGTATCCAGGCGACTCGTCAGTCCAAGATGATTGTCCAGCGACGCTTTGCTTGCGCCAGCGCTGGACAAGTCACGACGGCATCGCGTGCGCAGAGTATTTCGCTTATCTCTGACCCGACGCCGGTGGTAGATGTGGATCTGTGAGAGTATCCGTGCGGAGTGTGGAGGTGGTGTGGGGAGAGCAGTCGGTCCGTGATTGCAGTTGGCACACGCGGTGGTTCATAAGGACAAGACAGGGGACGGAAACAGAAGCGGTGCTGAGGGAGGTAGATCTACGGTCGGTATGAGGCTTGGCCAGGCGAGGCAGCACGGCGGGACTGGGACAGGTGCGGAGGATGCACTTGGGCACGGCGAGTCCAGCTGCGGCGATAAGAAGCCACGAGAGCCACGCAGCCACGGCTGTGGTGCGCCGGCCAGCCAGCGACCATCAGCAGTCGCGCGCCGGACCCTTGCGGGGAGTCGCTGGCTGGGCGATTCGCTTGCCGGCTGCTGCGAGGCCGATCGCTCCACTGCCGACTTCCGTTACGGGCAACCCCTGTACCTGTGTATGTCTTCTACTACGGACAGCAGTTCTGCTGCTTTCTTTCGCCTCTACACGCTCTGTACCGCTGGCCTGGGGCAATCCCCTGCTGCCACGCCGCATCCGGTGCCGTGGCGTCGGCGTGCCTCGCTACCGGCACGTGGCATCTGCAGAACGGTGGCATAGCGTGCCAAGACCGCTGACGTCGCGAGGCCTGCGACGACCTGATGTCACGGGCCTGACTTTTTGCTGCTGCTCTCTGCCGTGCTCCAGTAAACACCACGTGCGTTTCCATCTGTTGTAGTACTTTCGGTCCCTACTCATTCCGTCGTTTCCTCGCATCCCTATCCGGCAGACATAATGG
This sequence comes from Cladosporium halotolerans, assembly GCF_011745625.1. Lineage (NCBI taxonomy): Eukaryota > Fungi > Ascomycota > Dothideomycetes > Cladosporiales > Cladosporiaceae > Cladosporium > Cladosporium halotolerans. The sequence goes on from NW_027191458.1 coordinate 579,641, forward strand.
CATCACAAGCAGCTCAAGAGCTGATCCAGCGGCACCCGTTGCAACGCCTAGACTCTCCTTCAAGAGGTGCCAGCGCTCTGCTTCATGTACCTACCCGATCAACCCCTGCAGTCACAATATCTCTCTGACCATGCACCCAGATAACCGGCCTCGCTTCCTTCGCATACTCCTTCGCATACCTCGTGCTCAACCCGAACCCAATGTACGTCTCTTCCGCCACCATCCGCTTCAAAACCATCTCTAACCCTCCCACCACAGTAACGATTCCTACGGCTGGCACTTCCAATACCTCACCATCATCGGCCTGGCCCTCTCCACTGCAACCTTCGCCTTCGGCCTCCTCGCCGACCTGACCCTCAGCCGCCGCCTCTTCGCCGTCAAAAACGCCCTCTCCGTCGCCTCCGCCCCCATCGAATGCCTCATCACAATCCTCTACTGGGGCCTGCGCGCAGTAAGCCCCCATCCCACCACCTTCCTCCCCAAAAACCCAACTCCTAACATCCCCACCAGATCGACACCTCGCTCGTCCTACCCCCCTGGGCGCCCGTCCTCCTGCTCCGCGACGACCTCTCCTTCCACTTCATGCCGGCCTTCACGCTCACGCTCGACCTCCTCTTCTTCTCACCGCCGTACGCCATCGCAGCGCTGCCCGCGCTCGCCCTCTCCGGCGCCATCGCCTTCGGTTACTGGTTCTGGATCGAGCAGTGCTTCACGTACAACCAGTTCTACCCGTACCCGATTTTCGACGTCCTCGACACGCCCGGCCGCGTGGGGCTGTTTGCGGCCAGCGCGGGGCTGATGGCGCTGGCGACGGGGGCGTTGGTTTGGCTTTATGGGGTTGTTAATGGGAGGGTTGATGAGGGTAGGCTGGGGAAGGAGAGGAGTGGGAATGTTAAGGGGGAGTGATGGATTTCCTATTTGACTCGTTGGCTGAGCGGGCAGTGGCGAGGATTCGCAGAGTCAGGGAAACGCGTGCCCATCTTGTTCTCAATCATGAATTTCCTTTTAGAACACGATGTCCACCGTGTAGATCTATAGATACACCAACTTCTCATGCTTCTACTCCAGCACAATATACTTATGCAACCTCTCCGGGATCGCGCCCAACAGCCCCTTCTCCACAAGCCACTTCCGGCTGAACAGCCTATCCGCATACCTATACGCGCCATCGCACAGAATCGTCACAACCGTCTTCCCAGGCCCAAGCTTAACCGCCAGATTCCTCGCTGCGGCGACATTCAGCGCGCTCGACGCGCCCAGGTACAGGCCCTCCTCGTCCAAGCACCGGTACACCATCTCGATGCTCTCCGCGTCCGGCACGTGCAGCGCGCCGTCCAGCAAGTCAATGTCCGGCTTCAGGTTGTCCGTCACGCGGCCCTGCCCGATGCCCTCCGTGATGGACCCGCCTTTGCGCTCTGTCAATTGCCCGCCGGACGAGATGTACGAGTACAGGACGGAGCCCGGCGGGTCGGCCAGCCAGCACTGCACGCGGCCGTCGCTGGCGTCTTTGAGGTAGCGCGTGACGCCCGCGATGGTGCCGGCCGTGCCGGAGGCGCAGGTGAAGGCGTCGAGCTGCCCGCCCGTCTGGTGCCAGATTTCGGGGCCGGTCGTCTCGATGTGCGCCTGGCGGTTGGCGACGTTGTCGAACTGGTTCGTCCAGACGGCGTTGGTGAGGGACTCGGCGTGGCGGCGCGCCTGGTGGTTGTAGTTTTCCGGGTTGTCGAAGGCGACGGCGGGCACGGGGCGGACGTCGGCGCCGAGCAGGCGCAGGAGGTCGATCTTGCCCTGCGACTGCGTGTTGGGCATGTAGATCACGAGCTGGTAGCCTTTGCTGCGGCAGACGTGCGCGAGCCCGATGCCTGTGTTGCCGGCTGTCCCTTCGACGACGGTGCCGCCGGGTTGGAGGAGGCCGCGCTTCTCGGCGTCTTCGACTACGTAGAGGGCGGCGCGGTCTTTGACGGAGCCGCCGGGGTTTTGGAATTCGGCTTTGCCGAGGATTTCGCAGCCGGTTTGTTGCGAGAGGGTTTTGAGGCGGATGAGGGGGGTGTTGCCGATTGCTGGGAGGACGGGTTAGTGGGAGGATGTGGTTGATTTGGTGGAGGTAGGAAGGCTTACCTGACACGAAGCCATCCTGGGCAACGCGCTGTGCTTTCGAGATCTCAACGCCGTGAGGGTTCATGTTGTCGGAGACCGAGGACGATGTGGTGAGAGTTGAGGCGGAACGGAGGGCTCTGGGCGTGAAGGCAGGCTTTGAGGCCACCCTCAGCGCATTGCGGGCGAACATTGAAGAGGAGGTGGAGGAGGGGGAGAGGTGAGGGGTTGCTGCAGGGTCGTGGCGTGCAGATGAACAGCTTCGATGGTCAAATGTTAATAATCGGCCAATAGTTGAGCCATCGCATCATCGTCCGAACTCGGCTTGCGGAAAAGGCAATCTTATCTGATCCAGATCTGCTCTCCGCAATTCCATCTCCGCTCTATGCGGCCATCATCTTCAAGCATCGGTCACGACACCCTTCCCTTCCCTGGAAATACATCGCCCTTCAACATGGACCGCTCATCACGACTGTTGGCTTCATTGCCCTCGGCTGCCTCTTCATTGAGCGCACGCCGCTCGTACCGCCTTACATCCATCTACGCTGCCAGCCCCTCGACCGCATACACTTCGAGAACACAGTCAAGAAACATCCATAAATCCTCCGCCAACGCTGCTACTCCCCTCCCACATCCGACCGTCGCGGGCCCACCTCCCGAGCCTCCTCAGCAATCCGTCAGCGAATCGCAAGGCCGACTCAACCGAAAGCGCCAACAAGCCGACGCCTTCATCAAAGGCCAAAATGCCCGCCCGAACCCAGCAAAGCCTACCACCGTCCTGCAGAAGCGTTTCTGGAAAGACGTGAAAGTCACCGAGACGCCCAAGGGCCTGCAAGTAATGCTCGACGCCCGACCGGTGCGCACAGCGTCGAAAGAATCCCTCGTCCTCCCACACTCGAAGCGCGCTCTCGCCTCCGCCATCGCGCTCGAATGGGACCAGCTCGTGTCAGCCCAGCAGGCGCTCAAGCAACAATACATTCCCTTGACATCGACCACCTCGCGCGCTATCGACATCGCCGCCGCAGACGCCGCAGGCAACACCGACATCCGTGCCTCGATCGTTACAATGGCCATGCGCTACCTCGGAACAGACACCCTGCTGTGCTGGGCGCCGGAGAAGAACATCCACGAGCCGGCGAACGAGACCCGCAAGCCGCTCCGCCAGCGCCAGCGCGAAGTCGCCGAGCCCATCATCGCGTACCTCCGCACGCACGTCTTCCCCGGCGTCGACATCAACCCCATCCTTGCGCCAGACAGCATCGTGCCGACGCCGCAGCCCCAGAACACTCGCGAGGTGATCCAGAGCTGGGTGCAGAGGTTGCCCGCTTTCGAGTTGGCGGGTCTGGAGCGTGGCATTCTGGCGACGAAATCGCTGCTTGTGGCCGTGAGGTTGTTGGCGGAGTGGAGCAAGGAATTCCAGGGTGCGAACGTGGCGAAGAATGCTGGCCAGGAGAGGTTTGGCATTGAGGCAGCTACGGAGGCGGCGAGTCTGGAGGTCCTGCACCAGACTGAGCAGTGGGGTGAGGTTGAAGACACGCATGATGTTGACAACGCCGATATCAGGAGGCAGCTGGGCAGCGTCATCTTGCTTGTGAGCTAGAGGCATGGAAGGTATTGACTGCATTTGTACGTTATTTTCCAGCAGATATCCTGGAGGAAATTGTAAATATATACACTTGTATCTCAGAATTGCTCTGAGCATCCTCGTTCACTCCAGCTCCACCACCTTACTCACAACTCCCCTCCCATCTCCTCAACCGCCTCCCTCAACCTTCCCACCATCCCCTCCAGCTCCTCCATCCTCCCCTCAGGCCCCGGCAAAGTCGACACCGACCCCCCATACGCCTCCACAAACCCCTGCCTCCCACCATCCACCTCCCCACCACTCCCAAAACAAACCGGCACCAACTTCGCATGCGCCCAATCAATCTCCATCCCCTCCAAAATCAACCCCACCCTCTCCGGCCGCAGCCCCGACCCCTCCAGAACCCTCATAACCTCCCAAACAGCCCCCATCATCCCCTCCAGATCCCCCGCCGGCAAACCCAGAACATCCGAGTCCAGGTGCGCCCGCGGCACGACAACCGTCTTGCCCGGACAGTTCCCGAACGGCGTCAGGAACGCGACGTGCGTGCTCGACTCCCAGACGCGCCACTGCGCTTCTTCGCCGCGGACGATGCGCGCGAAGAGATTGCCCTCCTTGTCCGCTGGCGCGGAGCACGTCGTGTCCATAGCCGGTTTCGCGTCTCCCGTTATCGAGTCCTGGACTTGTTGTAGAGAGGCATCGGAGATTCGGGGCCCGCTGCGCGACGAGACATACCCGGGATAGGTCTCGTGGAACTCTTTGATGGGGTCGAGCGCTGGTTTCCAGGTCTGCGAGAGGCCGTGCAGGGGGATGAGGTGGATTGTGCGGTCGGCGGTTGTGGCGAGGGCGATGCGGGGGGCGCGGGTGGTGCGTTTGAGGAGGGAGGCGAGGCGGGCGGTTGAGAGGAGGGTTTGTGTGAAGAGGGGTTTGGGGAGGGTGTGGAGGGGGGAGGGAAGGTGAAGGACGACTTCGGAGGGAGTTGAGGGGGTGGGGGAGAGGGTTGCTGTGTAGAGGGGGGAGGTGTGGAAGGTCAGGTGCTGAGGGATGGGGGACATTGTTCTTTGGTGGATGGTGTTTGTTTGGTTGGAAGTGAATGGGGTTATTGCCGGCGGGTTGATCGTGGCTTTGGTTGGTGGCTTCGTGGGGAGTGCGGTGGTCTCTTCTACGAAGGATTGGTTTAGAATAGTATGACTGGGTTCGATGAGATGTTGAACGTTGCAGCTCTTGTACCAAAAGGAGATACAGGTGTCTTGCGAGATGTCTGTGATGGTGTGCCTGGTGAGACCTTAATGTGTGATATGGGGCGAATCTATTTTGTAACAAAGAGGAGATTGCTTTCAAAGTGTGGATTCTGCTTGCATTGCATCCACTGGTAAAATCCCAATCGATAAGATGTTGTATATGAGTCAATCGTCTATTTACGGGCCAATCGAGGTTTCGTGGGTAGTCTAGTTCGGCAGATGTGTCAATGATTGCTGTTCTGGTGAAATTTCATCTTTTCTCAAGCAAGCTGAATGATGAATCACCAATGGGTTCGAAAAGTCCAAAGCAAGCCACGAAATACGAGACGGCCGATGCGGGTGAGAATGCTACCACATGATAATTGGCACCAACCAACGATGGATCCGCTTACTGAGCTTTGCTACCATTTTCTGCAGGCGTCATACACCTGATACAATCCTCAAACTCGCCGCAAATTTGAAGAGTGAAGTGTGAAAGACAAGTTGATACCATAAGGTATTTACCAAAACACAAAAACTCGATTATCTCGACGAATAATGGTCGGATGAAGTTGTAGATAGGCGCAAAAGAAGGGGCTCAACCGCGAATCGAACGCGGGACCTCTTGCATTTCTGGAATGACCCAAAGCAAGAATTATACCACTAAACCATTAAGCCCTCAGTCACACCTCACTGGCGAGATGATGTCACGCGCGACTAAATCTTATCTGTATATCATATATTTGATCCACTTGCAGGAGAAAGCCACGATGAGGACCATGAGGATTATCCAGGCAAACAGTGGAATCATTGAGGAAGGATTTTTACGCGTGAATCAAGTAGGCCGAAAGACCCCAAAGAGCTTGTGCCGCCACCGCCACGATCGCGGACGCATCGCAACACGAGACGAAGCCCTGCCTGCAATCACTCTAACACAGGCCGACCCCTCAACCTCAACACCTCGTCCCATCCAAACCTCACTCCTCCCCATACTTCTTAACCCCCACAACCTCCCCCCAATCCTTAACCATAACCGGCATACTCTCCAACCCCGCTGCCCGCCACACATTCGCCTCCCCGCCCTCATCCCCCGTCCCCCCCAACACACAATCGAACCCGCACTTCCCATAAAACCCCTCCTGCCCGCGCACACTGATAACCGAGCACGAAACCCCCTCGCCCCTCGCCCTCTCCATCCCCCAGCTCACCAACTCGCGCCCGAACCCCCGTTTGCCGTAGGGAGGGTCAACGCCCAACAGCGATAAATGCCAGCTGTCCGCCCGCGAGCCGCTCCAGTGGTGCGCGAAGAACGGCACGCCCTGGGAGATGAGAGCGTCGTTCTGCGGACAAAGGGCGCGGTTGGGGTAGAAGTACTCCTCCGCTGCGTTGTACTTCTGCACTGCGAAGAGGGCCGCGCGCGAAGCCCAGCTGGGCTGGGGCGGGGCGCTGGTGTTGCGGATCCAGTGGGCGAGGCCCGTCACGGTCTCCTCTCTCTGTTCGGGATCAGATTGGCAAGGTTCTAGGTAGGTGACGACGAGGTGCTCGTTCGGGGTGTAGAGGGCTTCGCGCAGGAAGCGGAGCCAGTAGAGGTGGACGTCTTGCGGGTGGGCGTCGCGGTGGGGGTGCACGAAGGCGCCGAACATGGGGTCTGCGTGGAAGGCGGCGGCGAGGAGGTGGGAGGCGGGGAGGAGGTCGGGGTGGGTTAGTGGGCGGGTGGGCATTTTTTGGGAGGGTTTCACGAGTGGTTTAATGAATCTATGATCAAGGGTTTGGTTCCAGAAGGGCACGCCGTTGCATTTGAGGCTTTTGGGATGGCCATCGGCTAGAACGGCAGGGTTGCATTGAATAGCGATGAGGGCGGCGGTCGTTGAGAAGGAGTACGGTGTCAACTTCGAGCGTAGTGTGCTTGAGTCAGTTGGTCGTGTTCTGTAAGCGAGGTGGGACGGGACGTTCGTGCTGTTTGTCGCTCCATACTTCATTTCATATCAAGAACTCGTCTGGGTCGCAGGTGCAGCGAGCTCGTTACTTTGTAAGCCCTGTTGAGCCAAGGCCCCTGAAGCTCAAGTAGACTACAATTCCCACGAACCTCCCCAACGACGAGCCCAAGTCCATTCGCAACCTCAGTCTAGCAGGAAAAAGACATTAAGCGATTATCTAACTACCCTAACCCTACTCCCTTCCCAAACCCAAAACAAAAGAAAACCTCTCTTTACCCCCCCCCCAAAACTCCCCATTCCCACTCCACGCCCTAATACTCCGGCTCATCCTCCCAAATCGGCACTTTCCTCAAACTCCCCTCGTCCTCATGCGGCCACTCGATCTTCCCCTTGTCGTTGAACCACGCTCCCTCATCCGTGATCGTCAACAAATCCTTGCCCACGGCCGCCTGCGTCGCGCCGACCTCCTGCTTCGAAAGCCCGTACTGGTCGCGCGCGATCCAGACCATCGGGCACTCGGAGATGAGCGCCGGGTGCAGGTAGGCCTCGTCGTGCTCCTGCTGCGTGTAAGGGCGCGGCGGGGTGGAGAGGTTGCCGGCGACGGAGTGGACGTTTTCGAGGGCGGCGGAGGTCGGGGCGAAGAAGGCGCGGATGCGCTGGGAAATGGGTTTCTTGCCACTTTGGGGCAGGGGGGCGGATTCGACGGCGGGGAGGGAGTCGGGCTTCTCGTTGCCGTGGCCGTTTTTGAGAGCGGATTCGCTGGTGACGCTGTCGGACTGGGAGTTGCGGGGCGCGCTGCGGCCGCCGAGCCAGCCCTCTGCGGCGATCTGGGACGGGAGCTCGGCGTCCATTTTGTTCACTTTGCGACCGAGCCAGATTTGCCAGAGGATGGTGGCGACGAGGAAGACGACCATGAGGACGAGAGGGCCGATGGATTGGTTGGTTGTGCCGACGCCGATGGCGAAGAGGCCGATGAGGCAGATCTCCGAGATGTAGATGCCGACGGTGAGCTGCTTGAGGGCGCGCTTGTAGGATTCGCCGCGGGTGGAGACGTTGGTGCCTACCGCGAAGAGGATGTTGTAGCGGAAGGCGAGGTAGAGGAGGGCGAAGCAGACGGTCGCGAAACCGAGGATCAGAGGCGCGATGGAAGAGTAGGCGAGGGCTGTGATAGTTAGTTTGATGTTGAGGTACATGGGTTGCGGTCAGGACTCACCAATCACACCCAAGTTGGTGAACTTCGGGTACAGAGCACCCCAACCAAGACCTCCAAGGTTGATGTAGCGGTTGTACATCTTCCTGGGCGTCTTGTCGAGCAGCTTTCCAAGGATGATGAAGAGCAGCAGCGGGACGATGTTGAGCATCATCATGGCGGAGTTCATCAGACCAAACAGAATGAAGAAAGAAATGTAGAAGTTAGAGGCCTTGGGCAGGTTCTGAGCCAGCAGAGTCGGGGCCTGGGTCGGGTCGTTGATGATCTGGGTGACCACACTGGCGGCACCGGAAGCGAAGGTGGTGACGAGGAAGACCTGGATGACTTGGAACGGGAAGTACCAGCCCTGGACCTTCATCTGGACGCGGCCCTGCGTGGGCTCGAAGAGGCTGGCCAGGATGTTCATGATGATCGGCACAAGGGCCATGAGAACCGCGAGCAGGCTGTGAAGCATCAGCACAGATCCAGTCTGGAATCCAGAATGTGGCAACTTACATGACAGGAAGCAGACCAGTGACAACACCAAGAATCACGTCGGGGATATCGTTAATGAAGCTGAGGAACGGCACCTTGTCGGTGAGGTACTAGTGAAGAGCGTCAGTACCCGAAACCCCACGTAGACGGCTTTTTGGAGAAGAAAGCCACATACGTTAATGTTGCTGATAGCACCAATAACCGCGACCGGGATCGTCCAGAAAATACACAAGAACCAGACGAAAGCCGTGCAAAGCGCGCTCATGATCTTGACCTGCGCCGATTTCTTCGTCGTGTTCTTCCAGAGCTGCAAAAGAAAAGCACCACATTAGCAAATCCGTTCCACAACACCACCAAAATAACACCCAAATATACTCACCACATTGTCCGGGTGCATGCCCAGCTCCTCCGGCCTGATCTTCGACTTCTTCTTCTCCTTCGAGCTGCGCAGCGCCGCCTCCGCAGCCTCCACAGTCGCGAACTCGATGAAACACGCGCCCTTGGCCTCGCCCGCGCCACCGCGCTGCTCGTGCTGCTCGTTGGCCACCTCGGGGATGAGCCTCTTGAGCTCGCCGCGCGACCAGTCGAGCGTGTCGACCTTCTTGCCGAAGGGCAGGAACTTTAGGACCGGCAGGCGGTGCTTGGGGCGCTCCTTGTCGGTGAGCTCGATGGCGCTCGCCGGCGCGGCGCCGTTCAGCCGCGCGCGGCTCTCCTGCCCCTTCTTCTCTTTCTTCAGCTGCGCCTTGACGTACCCCTGGATCATCTTGACCTCGCCCGTCTCGAGCTTGGCGGCCGCCTTGTCGCGCTCGGAGACCTTGTCCGCCAGGTCGTCGGGCACGGTGACGAGCCAGACGTGCTTGGCGCCGGCGAACTCGGCGCGCAGGAACTGCTCGTTGCGCGCGTCCTCGGGCAGGTTGGAGAAGAGGACGGTGCGGGTGGAGACCCGGGCGGCGTTGTAGGGCGCCTGGTAGAAGCGGTGGCGCAGGTGGGTCACATAGATGGTCTCGCGGGTGATCATGAAGACGACCCAGCCGAGAAAGACCCAGGCGACGAGGGCCTGGGCGTAGTAGCGTGGGCCCGGCTGGACGTTGCTGAAGCTGAGGATGTCGAGGCCGGACTGGCCGCCGCCGGCGGTGGCGTTGACGGGGAACAGGATGGGCCAGGTGACGATGCAGCCGACGAGGCACATCAGCGTGAGCATCTTGAAGAAGCGCAGCCAGAGGTAGTTGTCGATGGAGGAGTGGCCGAGGATGAACTCGTCCTTGAGCGCGTTGTACTCATTGCGCCATCCCAGGACGCCAGCGGACTGCTTCGGGGAGCGCTGCGATCCGCGCAGAGACTCGATGTAGGTGCGCGGTTGGTAGATGCGCTGGAAGCGGCGCGAGAGGATGAGGAAGCCCGTGAAGGCTATTACAGCGATGATGAGGGTTGGAATGAGCGTGGAGACCAGGCCGGAGATGGAGCTGCTGCCTCCTCCCTGGTTTTCGCCAGCCTGCGACTTGTCAGCTCCGTGTTGCTTATCACAGCATCATCATCATCATCATCATCATCCTCAGTCGCAAAGCGCAAACACCGCGGTGCCACTCACATTCTGACGCCTCACGAGCTCGTGAACATGATTGCCACCCATTGCGCCTATGTCGCCCATTGTCGAGCGATCCTAGAAGCAACGTTGATAAGAGAGATCCAAGAACATAAACAGCAGAGGACGCGCGCCAGCGCACCGGCAGCAGATATAACCAGGCGCACCACGCCATTTCCACAGACTTTGGGTCGCAGTCCAGAGCTCGAGCAAGGAGCGTCATCGCACAACGCGCGCCGCGGCTGCGATTGGCCGCCCGCGGGCAGCGTTTGCGCGCCCTGCTAGCACGAGACAGTCGCCCGTTGCGTTGCCGTGTCGGCCAGGCACCGCGGGAAACAACTGGTTTCACTCGCTCTCTACCCTGCTGTCCTTCCAAATCAATTCAGCCCAGCAGAGCAAACGGCGCACTACCGAGCGCGTCCCACTACCTCGAACCACCCTCCAGCGATCGCGACCGGGCAAGGATCCATCCCTCCCTCCCTCCCTCCCGAGCTCGCCATCCACGGCCCAGCAGATCTGCTGTTCGTCGATCGCAATGCCCAGCGGGGCCCTTCAAGCTTGGCCCGCCTCTCCCCAGGCCGAAAAGCCAAAGCGCATGTGGAGTGATGGGCGCGCACAGCAGCAAGAGTCTGTGAGACCCGAATGCAGGTTTTCTGGTCGGCGCTAGGGGAACTCAATCGGCGCCCGTCCAACACACGTAATGCGGGTGGCCGCACCCAGAGGCTGGCTGAGGATTGCAATTTCATGTGACTGCTGCGTCAGGCTACCTGTAGGGATCAGGCGTTCTGGGAAATTGTGGCCGTGCAGGTCTTGTAGGGCGCCTGACGGTTTGGACCGATTTCCGATTGTCGACTTCCAAGCTCGCTCGGCCGGACGTCTGAGGCTGATGGGGCGTACTGTACTGTATGGGCTTCTTATCGTTCGTGAAGAAGGTGGCCTGTCTCGATGGAAAGCAACGAGTCAACAATGTGCTACGCTTTCCGTCATACTATTTGCCATACCTGAGTCCTCTCTGTATCCAGAATGCCTCATAGATTGACTACACGCGGATAAGTATACGTAGCAAGCAAACCCAGCCAGCAAAGCCCACACACACAGCCTTTCGGACGGGACGAGAAGGGCTGTCTGTCGGTGGCTGAACGACGTCCGAACCGCCTCGCTTCGGCCTCGCCGAGCCGCAGGCATGCAACACGTCAATCAGGCGGCCTACTGCAACGGAGCCGTCTCCAGCACGCTGCTGCACACGGCACGGATTAATGGCAGAACAAGGCACGTCAGGCTGTCAAGAAAAAATTCTCACATTTACATTGCAGGATTTCTAGGAATAACTCCACTTCCAACGTCGTGCCTAGGTAGTCAAATACAAATGGTGCGGTAAAGACAACGCAGCCACCCAGAAAAAATCAAAAACGTGAAATTTCCGCCACTCCAATCAATGTGAGGCGCCCGAGAAATGCGGAAGAGACCGACCGGCCGGGATTTTGGAAATGCAGCAGAAATGGAGCCGTGCTCGTGGTATCATAGAAGAGAGGTAAAGAAAAAAAAGGAGGTAGTGGCAGGTGAAGCGCTCGGTGCTCACTCATGGCCTGGCACTCGTGTTTGATCTTTGGACGGTGAACCGTTGCGGCTCCCAGGAGCGTCTTCGGCGACGCGCGAGCCGTTCGGTAGCGATGGCTCAGACGGAGGCTGCGGGCCTGTTGGTGTCTGGATGCCATTCGCCTGCTCCTGAGGTTGCTGACTCGCCATGTGTCGCGAGGTGCTGTCAGGCTCGTGAGCCGCTTCAGCGACTGCCGATGGTGTTTCTCCAACATCAGCGCTTTCGCCGACAGGATGAGGTTGCTGTCCCTGGGCCTGCACAGCCACCACAGGCGCAGCATCGCTCTGCTCATACTTCGGCAAATCAATCTCCCCAGCAGCATCAGCATGACTGTCATGATTCAGATCCGCCTCGCTAGGCACCAGCGTGTCGTCGCCCACTTCCTCCAGCACCGCCTGCTCAGCTATCGGAGGCTGCGAAGGCAGTAGCGCCGGGACAGCCGCACTCGACTGCGCCACAGGAGCCGCGCCCACGTGATTGCTGTCAAGTGGTGGTGGCGCAGACGCTTCGGCCTCCAGCCGTCGGCGCTGCATCTCCTGCTTGTCATCCGTGACCGGGATGTGGTTCGATGGGCCCGCAGCAGGGAGGTACTCGGGCACGCGCGCGCGCGAGTCGCCATGTCGAGGTGCAGCGCCTGACGGGCCAGAGATTGACGGGTGGCGAGATTCATACGCGGGCGTGGGCATGTCGTATTGATGCGGGACGAGCTCCTCTGGCAAGTAGGGAGCGGTGGGAGCAGAAGCGCCCGCCACGGCTTGTGGCTCCGCGCCTGGGGGCTGGCTGGGCAAGAGGCGTTCTTCCGCGCGCCGCGCCAGTTCTTTTTCAGAAAGTTGCGAATTGTCTGGCAGTTGTGGCATGGGGACTTCGTGCGCCTGGTCCCATCCGTACTCGTGGTAATACCAGTCGTCGTGGCCGCCTGGGGTGCCGTGGTACCAGTCATGGTGATCGTGGCCCCAGTATTCTTCTTCATGGTTATGGTAATGATGGTGATGGCCGGGTTCTGCGGATGGGGTCACAGGGTGATTTGCGCCGCCTCCGGTCTCTTCTTGCGTATTATCAGGCTTTGTTTCTTCCTTTCGCTTGCCTTTCCGTCGTTCACTGTCCCGTGTACCAATGACAACTTCGAAAGTGGCAGTCACGACACCTTTGTCTCGCCTGGCTGGTGCGGTGTCGACCAGTTGCGACCCAGGAGCGCCCATGATATTCCGATCGTTCTCTAGATCATCGCCTCCAGATGTTATCGTCGCGGTCAGCCCAGAAAGACCCGCCATAGCTCGTTCCTGAGTTCCCAGTTTGCCCTGTATGTCAACCACGACTTCGACGTAATATTTAAAGCTGATCATAGCCCCAGGGACCGTGGAGATGGTCGGAAAGGCATCGTCCGGTACTCGTACCCTGACCGTGATTTCTGACGACAAGCTTCCAGGATCTATAATTAAAGGCTGTACAGTCTGCGATAGATCTTTCCTGAACATGTGGCTGGAGCCAGCTCCTGATAGTGATAGTCCGCCGAGGCCCGTTTTCGACCGTGGATAGTAATCTTCGTACTTCGGATTCGAACTCTTCTCTGTCGGTCCTAGAGGTATCGCAGGGTGCATGTCTACTCGTGCCTGGCGGTAAAGCGTTACGATAACGCCGTTCATAGACTTGATGTGTTTCACGTGGTTGACATTGACCCTTACAGGAATGCTGTCGCCACGCAGACAACCCCCTACGCACGATTCAATTTGCGTGGTGATGTTTTTGACCGCAATAGAGCCCTTACTATCATTAGGCTTGGTTCTGGTGCTTGTGCTTTGCGACTGGGAGCTAGAATCCAGCTGCGAGTGCCTGTTCGAGCTACTCCGGGCGCTCTCAAAACTCATCTGACTAGGCGATGGGCTCATCGCAGGATCGCTGTCGTGGTGTGTGCTGGGAGCTGTGGAATTGCTGTCTCGAGGAGGGTCGCTGCGAGATGCAGAGTCCGTTTTGCGGCTCTTGCGATCTGACGGATCAACCAGCTTCCGTGCTTGATCTTTCGCTACTTTCCTTCGCGAAAGGGCTTCCAGTGTGATCGTTCTTGATTTTGGCGGATACAGCGGTGAGATGTCGATACGCTCGACGAAATAGACCTTGCGATCGCATGATACCGTGGGCGATATTGTCGTTGGTTTAGTGACGGTTGCGGTGATCATGTAGGATACTGTCCCTCGCTCGAACTTTCAATGGGTTAGTCAGGTGTATATTGCGCTTCCGCCGTTCAGAACTCACATCGATGCTGCTCGGTAGATCCGTATCTGGAAATTCCAATTCGAAATTGAATTGATATGCTCCCTCCGCCAGTCTGCCGTCGCCGCACAAGACGAGCTCATCCTCGAAAAGAGAAGCGAAGCCATTCCCGAAGTATTCTGCTGATTTCTTCCCCCGGCCAGTGCCCAAGTAGCCAGGCGTCGCCCGGAATCCTTCGCCCGGGGAGCCGGGATTCTTGAACACTTGCGCGTACCCGTGCAGCGAGACGACGATGTGCGTGACGCGCACCGGCCTCAGCACACGCAGTCGCACGCTACCAGAAACAATATCACCGGGCGAGTATTGCTTGTGCGGCTCGTCGGGCTGGATGTAGAAGTCGGTGATGCTGCGCGACTTGGTTGCGAAGGGCGAGGTCAGGCGCGAGAGGATGCGACGTCCAGGCGAGGATGACGGGGCGGCGGAGGAGCGGTCGGGAGTTGATAGCATGCTGGTGCGGCGCGACCGAGGGCGCACGCGCAGGCCTCGACTCGGAGCGAGAGGCGGCGAGGCGCGGGACTCGTGCGTGCACTTGGTGTTCGTCTCAACCCGGCGTCAGCGAGTCGGCCACGCCAAGCCGGGGTGAAGGTTAGGGTTGGGCGGGATGGGAGAGGGCGGCGGTGGCAGCTGTCCTGGCGCGCTGCATGGTCAGTAGAGCGCGGGAGGCATAAGCGCAGGCGGCGTGAGGGCGGATCGGGCGGTGCAGACGGGGTTGTGGGCGGTGGTGGTGGGCGCGCGGTGGGAGAGTCGCAATGGGACGAGGCCGTGCATGGACCATGACGCGGTCGGGCTGTGTGAAGGTGGGTGGGCGAGGGAGGGCTGGTGCTCGAGGGGAGAGGGGGCGCAGGCGGGGATGGCAGGCTGTCGAGGCTGCGTCGCGGAGCCGGCGGGCTGCTGTCAACGGCCTCACTCGCCGTCCACCAACACCGCCGTCGACACAAACACACACACTGTTACGCCTCGTCCTCGACGCGCCGTCCGCACGTCACTTGGCCTGGCCTGGTCGGATCACTCACCTGCACCTGTTGCGACACCGCACGAGGGTGCCAAGTTCGCCAAGCTGGAGCTTAAGTCGAGTGCTCGCGGTCTCGCGGTGTTCTGCTGACGCCGGCCACACGTGGGCGGAGAGCGAAGCTTTTAGCTGTCCGGGATCGCAGCCGGGTACTGTATCGATGTCGCGTGTCGTGCTTCGCTTCCATGCGCGGCGTGCTCGATGCAGTCACAATAAACACACCACTGCCCTCGGGCGAATCAGGGGATCTCGACTCCCCAGACCTCTTTCCGACGTGTCACATAGCGGGCTTGCCCTGTGGGAGACCTTGCAGCTCTGCCGCCAGACCCACCTTTAGGATCACGACCGGAATGATAAGGAACGTCTGGAGGCCAGCCTGCCGTGGCAAGTCTCCATCCGAATAGCGGTGCATCTTGCTCGCTGACATAGCATGGGAGGGTCGAGGCTGAAACGAGCCTCGGATTTGATCATAGGCGATGTGTGTTTATAATCCAAAGTTCGCGACGTTGACGTTTCCACTCGCGAAGGGCCGAGGTTCCGCACCCCGTGGGCTATCATCAACAGTGTTTGTGCTTCTCTTGTTTCTGGTCTTGGTCAATCAATTGAACGATTTTCATCTCATTCATCAATAAATTGTAATCCCATCTCAGCCTTCCAAAACAGTGCGGACGATTTCTGCAGACGACACGAAACAATGCGATGCGCACCCCTCATCTCACCTATTCGTCAGCATTCACTTCAGCTGCCACCGTCAAGGTTAGGTAATCACAGCGGGGTACACTTTGGCACGTCATGCTCCCACCTGCCGCCGCGCCGGCTCGCATGGAGCTCTAGCAGTCGAGCGCATATAAAGAAACGAACGGCATTTGCTCCTCCTGTCCGTCGACAATTTCATCAGACTACACACCGCAACACAGCATCAACAATGGCGGACCAACTCTACACCAGCGAGACGCCCTCCGAGGTGAAGAACGCCAAAGGCCTTCACCTCATCACAATGAACACGCCCAACGGCCAGGCCGTCCAGATCCTGCTCGAGGAGCTCAAGGATGCCTACGGCACGGAATGGACCACCACGCTCATCGACATCATGACAAACGAGCAGAAGAAGGAGTGGTTCCTCCGTCTCGACCCTAACGGCATGTCGCCACTTCCATTCCCTAGATACAAACAAACCCATTGCTAATCGTCTCACCAAACAGGCCGCATCCCCGTCCTGGTCGACAACACCCAGAACCCGCCATTCCCAGTCATGGAGACCTCCGCCGAAATGCTCTACCTCCTCAAAACAGCCGACAAGAACGACACCTTCGGCTTCAAAGACGAGCTCGAGCGCAACCAATGCCTGCAGTGGACGTTCTTTTGGCACGGCTCTGGCGCGCCCTACCAAGGTAAGATCCAAAAAAAGAAATCGCTCAGAAATCCCCACCACCCAGCGACTAACCCCGACCCCCAACAGGCCAAGTAAACCACTTCAGCCGCGCCGCGCCGGAGAAAATCCCCTACGCCATCAACCGCTTCCGCAACGAGACCCTGCGCGTCTACGGCGTGCTCGAGATCCAGCTCTCGGGCAAGTACACGGGCGCCCCGCGCGAGTACCTCGCCGGCAACGGCAAGGGCAAGTACAGCATTGCCGACATGAAGACCTGGCCCTGGGTCAAGGGCTGGGAGCGCTCGGGCTTCACCGAGGAGGATATGAAGCCGTTCCCGCATGTCAAGCAGTGGATTGAGAGGGTTGGGAAGAGGGGCGCGGTGCAGAGGGGGATTGGGGACGCTTACGTGCAGAACAAGTGAGTGCGTTCGCTCTTTGGTTGGGTCTCAGGGGAAGTTGTGTTGGAGGCGACTGACGGTCATTATCACGACGAAGAAACGACAAGGTCCAAGTGAAGCCTTCAAGAATATGAACGGTGGTTTAGTGAACAGTGCGAACACGTGTCTCGTTGCCGCGCGCGCGTGTGTGTGTAAGAACTGTTCCCATGCCAGTTGCTGTCTGTTTCGTTACGATGTCCTGTGGTCGTTCTAGTAATCATTACTTTCCAAAGTCATTTAGCGTTGCTGATCGCCCGTCCCGGTTGCCGCTCCGGTGATTCGCCCTAAGCAGCTGCCTGGAGCAGTGCTCACTCCCAATCCAACGCAATGAATGTCGTCCCTGCGGCCGAAGACTGCCCTTCCACTCAAATCGCATCCAGCTGAAAGTCCCTCAGCGCCTCATCCTCCTCGACATCGCCCGCATTCCCGCCCAGCTCGTCCTCCCGATCGTCTTCCAGACTCAGCCCCAGCAGCTGATCCAGCGAAGTCTTTCCGCCTCCAAACGGCAGCTGCGAGCCAGCAGGTCTATCCGCAGGCCTCTTGTGGATATCCTCAAGCGGAGTGCGCGAAGCGCCGGAAACCGCGCGCCCTTTGGAGTACCCGAGAGTGGTGTTCGAAGCTGCTCTGGCAGCGCCGTGGCGAGGGTTGCCTGCGGTTGTGGAGTTGAGGATCGGCTTTCTTGAGGCTGGGAGGCCTGGTGTCCGGGCTCTGGTGGTGGCCGTGGGTGCGGCGAAGTTGCGGGTCCCGGTGCTTCGCGATCCGAGCGCTGATGAAGCGCTTCTTGCGGCGATGGTGGGCGGTGCTCGGTCGGCGAGAGGGTTTCTCTTTGTCGCTGTTGGATTTGATTTGACGACGGCGGGCTGCTTGGACTTCTTCTCCGCCTGCTGCTTCTCCAACTTCCGGATTTTCTCGTCCAAGTCGCTCATCTCGCCCTCGTCGTCTTCGTCTTTTTGAGATTTGTACTCGGAGGCCCAGCCGCGGGTCACGTTCCTGCCCTGGAACTGAGGGTAGGTCCTGTCGTGGGGGAAGTCTTCGGGGTAGTCGGGCAGGGGAATCTCGCGTGGCGGCATGTACTCGATCTCGCGCTCTGCGTCTGCATCGTGCGTTTCTGGCTCAGATTGGAGGACTTTGACTTTTGATCTGCGCGTGCGAGGACTGGTTGGCTTCGCTGATGGCTGCTCTTGAACGGGTTGTGCGGCTGGTGTTCGGAAAGCATTGGTTCTTGCGTTTGTTGTTTTGTTTCCTAGAGGTGCTCTGTTGCGAGGTCCTGCATTGGTCGTTAGCCTGCTTCAAATCTGTAATGTTATCGAAGGTCGCATGCGTACCTGCAGGCGTTACGAAGGCGCTAGGATCTACTTTGCCACCCTTGCCATCGCCGAAAAGCCCATCTTTGCCTTTACCGCCGGTCTTGCCAGCGCCAAAGGTCACATTTTCATCGTTGAGTGTGACCTTGAATGGTGTTTTCGGTGCCTTATACCCCGGTGTTTTGGGCGCGAGATTGTTTACACCGTGATTCTTGGCTGCCGTGGCCTGCTGCTGCTGGTAGACGGCATTTTCCTGATTGTTCCTGGTCGAAAACATCTTCAATACGCTAGATGGTTAGTGCAGTTCCCGTCTGTATGATGGTGTCAACAAAACACTCGCACTTTACATTGCTTTGCTGTTGTGTTCACCGTTTCTTCAGGGCCGCGCTGCACGGCAACTGTTGACAAACAGTGCGGGCACAGCCGCGAACCCTGCATACACAGGAGCAGCAGCCCGCCGCCCGAACTGCTGGCCGTTGCTGCTGCGTACGTGTGAGCGGGAGGCTCCCACTTTCTCAACACCACCACAAACACCACCAACCACCACATCATCACAAACTCTCGAAACACACTCTACCGCAACCTCATCACCCACAATACTTCATTCGCACCCGCAAAAATGGACGCCATCAAGCAGGTGAGCCACCCCTATCTCACCGGTCTTCTACCCCTCAGTGCCCGCTTGGGGCTTACGGCCTGCAACATGTCTCACATGTGATTCAAAAGATGTAATTTACTGACACGATATCATTCAGCGCATGAACGCCCTTAGACTCGAGGCCGACGAGTCCGCTGGCAGGGTCGAGGAGCTCTCCGCCAAGGTCAGGACTCTCGAGCAGGAGAACCTTCAGAAGGAGCAGGAGATCACCTCCCTGCAGCACAGGAATGGCGTGCTCGAGCAGGAGGTCGAGAAGCTCGAGAACCTTCACAAGGACGCCAAGGCCGCCGTCGACGAGAGCGCACAGCACGGCACGCAGAACGAGTCGCTGCAGAGGAGACTCCAGCTGCTCGAGGAGGAGGCCGAGGAGAACGACAAGAACCTGAGGGAGACCAACGAGAAGTACGGCTCCTCCGATATGCGAAGTCTTGAATTGTCCGTGTTGCAGCAGCGGCTAACACAATCCTGCAGGCTCCGCCAGACCGACGTCAAGGCTGGCCACTACGAGCGCAAGGTCCAGGCCCTCGAGCAGACCTCCGACCAGTGGGAGAAGAAGTACGAGGAGATGGCGAAGAAGTACGCCGACACCAAGAAGGAGCTCGACGACTTCGTTGCGGAGATTGGTAACATCTGAGCAACTCCCAAATCAAAAACCATTCGACTTCACGGGCACACATCCTCGCTTCAAATGCAATCGTGCTAACGTTGCATGCGTCTTTGATAGCCTTCTACAACCCGAAAGGCGCGCTCGCAAAGCCTCTTCACACCCACAAGAAGGGCAACGGGAAGGGCTTCTTGTAACGGCGTCCAGACGGGTGGTCGGCTGTCAACAAATTCGAACGATGCTGCAATGGCTGAGCCTGAGAGAGAGTCCCCTAGAACTTTTGCATAATAATACCCTTGCACAACTTCACCTTCTGGCCCTGGTAGGCAGTGAACTGATTCGAGAGAAACAAGAAATGGGAAGATTAAAAAAGTGTCATTACATTCATTACGCGCCAGATTTGCGTGCCGCCGCTGCCTTCGCGTTCTTCTTCTTCTGCTTGTCTCTGGTTGCTTTCCTCTCGGTCTTCGTTTCATATCTGAACTTCTTCTTTTTCTGCTTCGGCTTCGCCTTGCCGTCTTTCATCCACGGTCGCTTCTTTGTCTTTTCTGTTGTTGTTTTGTCCTCTTCAGGCTTTTGCGGAGGCTTACGTTCTGTCTCCTCTTCTTCGTCGCTACCGCCCATCGCTTCGACCGTAACGGTTGTGTATTTGTCTTCGTCCACGTACTCGTCCTCCTGTCCGTCCACATCGTCTACAGCGCCGAAGCCCTCGAAAGTCCCTTCTTCACCCTCTCCTTCGTCTTCCGATTCCGAGCTCAAGTCTGGATTCTGCTTGCGCAGTTCGGCGTTGAATTCTTTCAAGTGGTTCTCGAGATCCTGTTTGCGCTGCTCTCTCATCTGTTGTACGACATGTTAGCCTCGAATTACCTCCCAACTTCGATAGCAGATATCCCTACCTCTTTCCTCGCTTGTACTGCCGCCTCCTTCGCCCTCTTTTCCGCTACCTCGCGTCCATGTTCCGCTCGTTGCACTTTGCGCTTGTGGAAGCCGCTGAGGTATTCTTGTCGCGCTT